>NC_133399.1:58279563-58911870 GCF_047511655.1 Castor canadensis | reverse complement strand
GCCTCCCACGCCCCCGGCTCCAGGTGGGCGCAGCGCAGCTCCGGGGTCGGTCGGTGCCGTTGGGCTTTGCTTAACGACTTATCAGGTGGCTGGTCTCCTTGGACTTGGAGCTTCTGGCACGTCGGTAGCCACTGGGCAAGTGCGGGGTTGGAGGTGCTCCCCTGCCTCTGTTTCAGGCATCCACAGAATCAGGGCGGGTCTCTGCGCCTTCACCCGAGGACTGCTGGGTTCTCCCCTTGGAACGCCGCGGGACCTCCGCATAAAGTGCGACACCAAATCTTTGTATCTAAGCAGAATTCCTCCCTCACTCAACAGAACCTCGGGATTCTTTGGCAGTGTCGATGCTGACCATCCCCAAGATCCTGTCCAGGTCCCGGGGAAAGGAGCCTGGGCTGCCGGCGTCACGAGGCTCCGGCAGGACCCCGAGTAGGGGAGAGGCTGAATAGGTTGGGAAAGTCGCCCAGAGACCAGCCTAGGGTTTCACTTGGATCTCAGCACTGTCCCTAACTCTTTTACAGAACTAACTGCAGAGGTATTTTCTTGTGTCTTGCTGTTTTGTTTGCTGTTTATAATTTTTTTCCCATCTTTCTTTTTACTCAAGTCCCCCCTCTTTTCTGCAGACAACCTTTTCTGTTTCTTTTTCAATGCAGGTTAAAAGGATGGGAACTGCTCCCTCTGCAGGGGGACTTGAACTTTTCCTTTTTTACACTTCCTGGTCTTCAGACCTCTCCTAAGGGCAGAAGGGCTTCTCTTGTTGGGAAGAGACAGTATGTCCCATGAGTAGCAAATTCTCTCTCGTCAAGAGACCTTTCTGCTAGCTGCTTGGTTTGCACCTTAGGTGTGAGAAAGCAGGCTAGAAAACTCTAAACTATTGGGTTCCCCCTGTAAAATGTTTTGACAATCCTTGGAGACTGGGAAAGTATTTTAGGCCCGGCTGGACTAAGTTTACAGCAACTATCCATGCTGATGCCAAAGGGCAGGTAATGTAGTCTGGGGTGTCCTCCTTCTTACCCGGAAACAAATTGGAGACATTCCTAAGAAATGTGGCTTCTTTTTAATTAGCTGGTGGATAGTTTGTTACTTTCAATAGCTTAATTCCCATTAACCAAAGTTGTCATTTTAATAAAGGTACTTCCCCAACAACTCTTTATTTGCATAATTAATCCATCCAGCAACTCTTTTCTTTGAAAATCACCTCCACCTTCTATTTCTCAGCTTTCTTCTCTCCACAGCCCTCCTCCCTCTCTTTCTCCTAACCTCTCCCAGGGGCCAGAAATGGGGCCTATGTTCTCTAGGCACCAGGGTGGAAGCCACAAAGCTGGAACTTGAGACGCTGGACGTTCCTGGCTCTACCTCCTGTTTTCACACCTCTGACTGGGTTATTTTTGTGGACTTGTGGGCAGCAGGGAGAGGAGATGAAGAGGAGAAGGAAGGAAAGACTTACCTTCAGATATGCTTGACTCAAACGGAATTGGATGGTGTTTTTAGTCTTCCCAGCCATTCACTTTCAAGTCTGTGTCCTAAGAAGTCCACAGCCCCCAGGAAGAGGTGGGACCCTTCAGCCAGGATTGCCTTGATATGCTTGCATCTCTCAGGATAAGAACTAACTCCCTCCTGGTGCATGTCTGGGTTACAGTGGAATTCATCTTACAATAATCCTGAGGCTCTGCTCTTTATTAATCATTCTGTAGGGGAAGCTGCACTCCAGTTTTCTGTTTGATTTGATTTCATTCATTCTGTCTTTTTGCAAAATAGATGGTTGAGTGCATCCGATAATGTATGGTTTAATTTGGAGCACTGTGGGTTTGAATTACCATTTTCATAATGTGTTGTGCATTAATGTGTTACATCATTTATAAAGAGGAATGTGCTGGGTTTCAAACTTTCTCCTGAAAGCCAAAGTCACCTAAGAGAAACAAAGCCAGATCACATCTACCCATCTGCCAGAGAAACTCCTGCCTCCCCAACCGGGGTTAAATCTGCCAGAGCCCATAAAACCTGACATGAGGATTTTGTATTCACATATTGCAGGTGGGTGTCGAGGTTTGGGGGGAGTTAGCACATGGCTGCCCAGGAGCCATCAATGGCAGCACAAAGCTCCCCCTCATTATTGCCTAACAACAGCCCTGCAGCCAACCCCACTTGCGTTTCTTTTGCGGAGACCTCCAGTGGATGGTTCTCCCTCGACCCTAATCCCAGCACTCCCTCCCCAATGGCTGTAATAACACCAGCTGTCTGTTACTCAAACTCTGACTGAGGAGGAAAAAGCACTGATTATCCAAATACAGTCATTAAAGGGGAAATGTGTTTTTAGGACTGTCAGAGTGATTAATGAGGGCTAGCCGTCTTTGCAAATGCACTTGTTTAGTCTAACTGGCAGCTTCTATTTTCCTATTGATTTATTGCAGCCGTTGCCGGGCCTTGGTGTGTGCGAAGTCAGGGCACTTCACAACTGGGCCCTGTTTAAACAGGAAAAGCATGCACCATTTTGTCCCGAAGGGAGGGAGCAGCCTGAAGTCTCTCCCTTCAGTTCAGTCTCCAGGGGCTGAGAGCAACAAAGAAGACATTAAAACCTGCAGCCCAGAGAGGGAAGGAAACTGCCTCCTAGTCACTCAATCCCAAGGTCAGTGGCGACACACCAAGGCCCCTGGACAAAGTGTGCTGTATTGTAACCCCTAGCATGCGCCCACATTTCTCCTCCAGCCCCTTAAACCAGCAGTCAGCCCCTAGGTCAAAGTACAGGAAAGGCTCCAAGCAGAGGGAGAGGCAGGGAAGGAACTGACAAATCAAAGAAGGGAAAAGATCAGAAGCCAAGCAACCCCTGTAGTCCAGCAAACTGGCTATGCAGCCACTGTTATACACCAACCCTTGGTTTCAACTTTTAGACAGGGGGTGTGGAAGGTGTGCACAAAAGTGATATCTACCTCTTTCCATTTGTCCATTCCATGTTTTAGCAAATGAGATATGATCAAAACACAGAAATAGTAGCTTGAAATGGCAATTCTAAGTATTTGGGGATTATATTTCCAGGTGGTCAGTCTAATGTCAAAGCAAAGAGTTTGATGTGCCCAGAACAATGTGGGATGCCATGAGATCCAGAAGAAAGCTCAGTAAACTTCCTGCCAGTTTCACTGAGGGAGGCAAGCTGTACCCAGGGCACAGAGAGCAATCACACTCTCCGTCTGCAAATCTGATCGTGCAGACAGTGGGGGACAGGGCAGGACTTAATAAGGTGTTGCTTGTGCCCATCGATGTGGAGCCACAGGAGCCAGAGGAGGGAGCAGTCCGAGGTTAGTGGAGGGGACCTGGGGCTTCCCAGGTCCTGTGAGGCCTGTCCTTTTCTGAAGGCTGCAGATGGATGAGACCTTCACTCTGTAGTGGAGAGAAGGAGAAGGCTGAACTTGAGCCCTGGGCCAAAAATTTCCATTTCTAGAGCAGGCTTAACTAAAGCTGTAAACAACACATTCGAATTTCTGTCTACATATTCTCTCCTCCTTGTGCCTTCCACACACCAGTCCAGACATGGAAAGAGTTTGTATTACTACCCAAATAAAGTACCTTCCCAAGTTTTTCTAGGGTGGTGGAATATCGCCAGTATTATCAACACTGCCTATAAGAGGAAAAGCTGTCACTGAGTTTTGGATCACAAATGAACTGGGAAATTTTTTTCTTAAAAATTGGACCTACAGGCTGAGGAAAAAAAACAAGTAACCACATTTCTTATAAGCTTCAGAATGGAGACAAATGGTATCAGTGTAACCTGATGGACTTTTGGACTATTTTGGAAAGTTAAGAATGTTTTTCCTGTTTCAGAATGCAACTTGTGAATTGCAATGGAAGTCAGAGAACCTGGATTTTTGTTGTGGTTCTAAAACCTAATTGCTATGTGACCTTAAACAAGTCAGTTGGTCTTTCTGAGCCTGTTTTCCCATTTCTGAAATGAAATTGTTGGGCCCTGTAATCAACTAGAATATTCTATAATTTTTTTTTTTTTAGAAACAGGGTTTTGCTATTTTGCCCAGGCTAGCCTAGAATGAAATCTTATCATTTGCAAGTAAATGGATACAACTGGAGAACATCATCTTATGTGAAGTCAGGCTCAGAAAACCAAAAATCGTATGTTCTACCTCATATGCGGACTTTACACCTAAAACAAATGCAGTCATGTTATTAGACATGGGTCACACACTAAGGGGAGAACACATACAGGAGGAATAGGGAAAGGTAGGAAACCAAAAACTTGAAAGTGTTTGATGTGCCCACTGTAGAGGAGCTAATACAGTAATCTTAGACTGACAGAGGTCAATATGGGAAGATGATGGGAAAGTAGTGAAAAGGTCAGGTAGAGATGAACCAATTCTGGTTGTAACACACTTGTGCATGGAAGCAATGCTAGGAATCTCTGTGTAAAGCTATCTTTATCTCAAACTAGCAAAAACGCTGTCTTTCTTATTATGCTTATGTCTTCTCTTCAACAAAATTGGAGAAGAGGGCAGAACAGATTTTGCCTGGAAGCGAGGGGGTTGGGGAGAAAGGGAGGGGGCAGGGGACAGGGGGAAGAAATGGCCCAAACAATGTATGCACATGTGAATAAATGAATAAAAAAGAAAAAAGAAACAGGGTTTTGCTATGTGCCCAGACTAGCCTAGAACTCCTGAGATCAAGCGATCCTCCTGACTCAGTCATCAGAGTAGCCGGGATTCCAGGCACCCACCCAGCTTCTATGAATTTGTAAAACATTTAAAGAGTGAAGCATCACTAGTGCAGGTGACTCATAACTGTAATCCTAGCTACTCAGGAGGCAGAGAGCAGGAGGATCATGGTTTGAAGCCAGCCCAAACAAATAGTTCAAGAGACCCTATCTCAAAAAACTCTTCACAAAAAAGGTTGGTGGAATGGTTCAAGGTGTAAGTCCTGAGTTCAAGCCCTAGTACCACATACACACACACACACACACACACACACACACACACACACAAAAGAGTGAAGCATCAGGATGGATGGAGTTGGTTAGGGCCCTCTGTCACTGGCCCTCATCAAGTGCAATCCTAAAGTTCCTAGCAGAGCTCAGGGTAGGTCTCAGGAGTAAACCACGTCCTTTGTATACACATAGACCTGGGTTCCATCTCCAGCACCAAGTAAAGAAAGATAAAGTGCAGATGATCCCGTAAAAGAAGCGCCATGAACTCACATCAAGAGCAAAGAGTGGGAAGGGGGTGTGCAAGAAAAACATTATCCTGTGGAATTTTTCACTCAGAACACACCCCACCAAAGAGAATGACTACCAGGGTTTTCTTTTAATTTTATGATTTTTTTTAAATTTGGTGAAATGGCTGGTGCAGGCTTTTCAGAGCCTACATGAGAGGCTTAAGCAGGTGAGAAATTATTTTAAATAACTTGGGAACCCTGTGGGGTTATGCCAATGTCTGCAAACAGAATCCAGTTTTTCATAGCCTACAGACAATTGTTTTTGGAGAATAGGTCTGGAAGGAGAAGAAATATCAAGCAGATAAACATCAAACCACCTTTGCTCTGAGTGGGCACTGGGCATCTCTGCAGCTCTTTGGAACATAAGATAAAATGGTTCTTTTGGAATTTAAATCAGAGCCAGACTTTAGAATGGAAACAGAAATTTGAAAATGCTGTTGTATGTATCTCGACATACCATTTGCTCTCCTGGGTGTGTGTACTTGGGAGAGTGCAAGTGTGCATGGTGTGAGTTATATATGGGTTGTGCTTGATCCATACAGGAAGTGATAACCTGTACTTTTCCTTCTGATTTTTGACAACTTCTAGTATGGGTACC
This sequence comes from Castor canadensis, assembly GCF_047511655.1. Lineage (NCBI taxonomy): Eukaryota > Metazoa > Chordata > Mammalia > Rodentia > Castoridae > Castor > Castor canadensis. The sequence continues at coordinate 58,906,064 of NC_133399.1, read as the reverse complement.
CTAAACATACAGAAGTACAGGTCAGGCCCACACAGTTAAATATAACAGTATATGCTAGACATTTGATTCATTTGAGGTACTCAGGATCAAATTCAGGGCTCATGCATGCTAGGCAAGCCACATGCAGCCATAAACATTTAATTCTTACACCAAACTTCCAATTCCTTTTATGATGAAACTGAAATTTGAAAAGGTTAAGTAAATCCCCAAGATCTCACAGTTAAAGAGCTATGGAAGCAGGGACAGTGGCATATACCTGTAGTCCCAGGTACTCAGGAGGCTGAGGCAGGAGGATTGCTTGTGCCAGTAGTTTCAGACCATCATGGGCAATGTAGTGAGACCCTGTCTCAAAACAAAACAAAAGAAAAAGAGCTGTGGAGCCAGGATGAGAGTATGCTTCTGACTATAAAACACTTTGCACTTAGCCAATTGACTTCAGACTTCATACCTTGATGAGACTAGAGGTTACAGATAGATAGAATAAGGAGACCTGACCATCAAAACTTTTAGCTCAAGGGCCAGGTGTGGTGGCTTGGGAGGCACCAGTAGGAGGACTGCAGCCTGAGGCCACTCTCAGGTGAAAACTTGAGGCCCTATCCAAAAAGTAACTAAAGCAAAAAGAGGCTGGAAGTGTGGCTCAAATGGTAGAGCATCTGCCTAGCAAGCATGAGGCCTTTAGTTCAAAACCCAGTATTGTCAAAACTTTTAGCTCTGCCTGAGTGTGTTGGAACTATTTCACAATTCAAATGAAGATGCTGGTCGGTTTGGTGGGTTTGACTCATTCAGTCAACATTTAGAGTGTCCACTACATACTAAGTACCGTCAGCCCTCGGTATTCCTGGGTTCCATCTCCATAAATTCATCTAACTCAGACTGGAAAATATTGTTTTAAAAGAATTGCATTTATGACCTCTTGTCAGTGGCTCATGCCTAATAATCCTAGCTACTTGGGAAGCTGAGATCAAAAGGATCTTGGTTAGAAGAAATAATTCGCAAGACCCCCATCTCCAAGAAAACCAGAGCAAAGAGAACTGGAGGTGTGGCATAAACAGTAGACCATGTGCTTTTCTAGTACAAAGCCCCAAGTTCAAACCCCAGCCCTGCCCAAAATAAATAAATGAAAGAATTGCATTTATCTTGAACACGTGCAGACTTTTTTCTTGTCATTATTCCTTAAATAATACAGCATAACAACTATTTATACAGCATTTGCATTGTATTGGGTATTATGAGTAATCTAGAGATGATTTAAAGTCTAAGTGAAGATGTCTGTCTTCAGGGGTCATGAGCATCTGCGTTTTGGTACCCAGGCGGGGCTCTGGAGCCCATTTGCCTTGGATGCAAAAGGATGACTACTATAATCTGCCCTGGGAATTCAAAAGATGTGGAGGTGCTGGCTTTGCCTCAAGGAGCTTACAGTTGAGGAGGAGATAGATGCACATGCTAATAAAGGCATAATGTACTGTGGCAGTCAGAATAGGCTAGATTCTGTGGTGGTACTCTAACCCCCAATCTCAGTGGTTTAACACAACAAAGGTCTTTTTTTCACTCACACTACATATCCATTATGGATTGTCAAGCATCTCCATCAGTCATGGTTCGACGGGACAAGCAGCAGTAATGCTACAGGAAGGCATTTCTTACAGGGCATTGGTGTACACAATTGTGGCAGCTAACCGAGCAGATCAGAAGTCTGTGGGCAAGCGGGCAGGAAGTGAAGATCACAAACAGGCTGGAAGTCTCCTGGCACAAGCCACGTAGAGGCTCCAAGTTTAAGGAAGTCCTAAAGTCTCTCTTAAAGGACTAAGTTAGGCCAGGCCCACCCTACATCACCTCTCTCTTGATCAGCTTGAAGGCCACTGGTTGGGAACTTTGGTCACGTCTACAAAATTGTTTCACATAAGTACCTAGATTACTGTTTTGCTGTGACTATGGACTGTGGTTCAATTTTACCAAGCCAACACATCACAGCGCACCACACTGAGTGACAGAAGGGCAATAGAGGAGCCACCACTGGAAGATCTTGTACAAATAATTGCATGCTTCAGGCCATAAATGGCATTTGTCACTTGTGCTCATAACCCTCTGACCAGCATGGGTCCCATAGCCCCTCCTAACTGCAGGGCAGGAAGCTGGATGCTTTCTGGTACTCAGAGGACAGAACTGGAGGTGAATCCACCCAAGGGTTGTGTGGCACTTCCATCCTGCCCTCCCTATGCTCCATGTTCACAGGGAAACTGGGTCTGGTGAGCTGAAGGCCCCTGGTGACTACTGAAGGCCACACTATAGGTGAGGCAGAATCTAAAAGAGCTCACCTTCTCCCTTACCCCAGCTTACCTCCACCTGCTTCTTTCAAACCCACCAAGCCCTATTTACTTGAACTAAGTTGTCATTTAAATCATAGGAAACACAGGGACCTCACAGGATGGAATGTTCTAGTCAGACAAGGCGAGCTCCACCAAGAGTAGGGACGAAGGCTCAGGCTTTGAGACCCAGTTTACAGACATCCATGACCTACTGAGTCCTCCTCCTCTTGTGCCTTGCAAAGAGCCATGGGTGTGACCATGGGTGTGACCATTGGAGCCCCCAATGGGAAGGCTCAGGATCTCTGATGGATTGGGCTCTAACAATGCTGCCATACCTTCAATGTAAGGATTGATACAATTAATAATGATCAATGATCACTGACAGAGGAGTTGTCAATAGAATGTGCTCCAAGTTCAAATGGAAAAGTTTGGGCCATAGGGACCACACATGAGCCTTTGATTGAGTGCATGCTGTGTGCCAGGCACTGTGCTAAGCTACTGTACATGAGCTTTCATTTCATCCCTGCAGCAATTATCTGTGGCAAGCCTGTCATTGGACACATTTTGCCTAAGGACACAGCCAGTAAGCAGGGCAGAGGAGTTCCTACCAAGTCCCTCTAATAACAAAAACCTGTGTTCCCACACAAGGGGCTATTGCCCACATGAGCACATCGGGCGAAGGAGCAAGTAGGGGCTTTCTGGCTCCCCATGAGACAGGACCTGGGCTGGATCAGCCCTTTTCTAAATCTCCCAAAGGCTCCATGTGGGTAGGGCAGTGAGAAGGAGCCTTACTCTGGCCTTCTTCTCTAAAGACCAAAGGTCAGGAAGAAGCCTTAAGCCCCCTCATCTCAGGCTCCCCTCCTGATGGTCACAACTGAGCCTTACCAGGAGCACTCACTTGTGGAATGCTAATCACCAATCAAAAAATATTCCTGGAGCTGGGTGTGGTGAGCAAGCCTGTAACCCCAGCACTCAAGAGTAGAAGGATCGCAACTTAGAGGCCAGCCTGAGCAAAACCCTGTCTCAAAAATTTTTTTTTTAATTTTCTGGAGAACTTACCAAATATTAGTGAGGACAGATGTTTATGATATGATGCCTCACACCAAACTGCTTATAATGGAGTAGGGCAAACAGCACAAACACATAATAATAATGTAGTACGATAACGACAAATGAGGGGGGTCACGAAAAGTGGAAGGCACTCAGAGCATGCTGGGAGTTGGAAGGATTCCTTTGATCCCTCAGCCCTCGAAGAAGGAAGGAGCGGGGCATCCTGAGCAAGGCCCAACACAGAGCAGTGCAATCTGGGTCACCCCCAGCACACACCAACCAGCTTCTGTTTGTGGAGCACAAGACAACCCGAAGCCACGGCTTCAGGGCCACTCACAGAGGTGCAGCCATAGGCAGCTCAGCCAACAGAGAGGCGACAGCTCAGCACTGGGAGGTGGTGTAACTAAGGGACTGCAGCAGCAGGAAAGGAAGCTCCTTGCAAAAGGGCTCGGGGCTTGGAATTGAAAGGCACATAGCTGGCTGGGCCAACTCTCCTCTCTGTGTCATCTAGGGTCATCACAGTCGCCTACCCTGGGCTCTCCTCCTCACAGGGCCCACCTTTCCGACTCTGTTACAATGCCAGGATCCAGAGGGAACCTCAGGAGCCTCTTGATGATCACACTGACAGGTGGGGCCTTCACCCCATTCCCTTCTGACAGGCACCTGTCTCCTCCTGAATCCACACCCTTCTTGGGGAGGAGCTCTTAGAAAGCCACTTCATTGCACCTCCCCCTCGGCCCTCCCCCAGTGCCATTCCTCCTCCAACACACACACACACACACACACACACACACACACACACACACACACACACACGCTCCCTCTCACTCTTACCTCCCTTCCCTCCCCCACCCCTTCCCCTCCATTTGTTTCAATGAACAGCCCCTTTTATCTATTCTGTAGGTACAAATGAAGCTGTCAAATTTGATCAGGCGCTTGATATGACAGGCTGTGGGAGTCAGGACCCCTTGAACAGAGTGGGCCTTGTCTGTCACAGCCCGCCTGACACTTCCCATAATGCCCAGACTGATGAGATTCTGAGTAGGGCCCAGCACATTTTCAACTCTATTTTGGGTGAAAACCCTTCTTGAAAGATCTTGAAAGGAGCTGGCAGTTCAGCCGCCCGGATGATTAATGAGGGTTGGCTCCACTGGATGGATTTCTCCTGGTGCCAACAGCCGTCCTCCCTACAGGCTACAACGTGTTGCCTCTGACTCCCCCAGCACTTACCCCATGGCAGCACCCCCAAAAGTCCTTTCCACCAGCCCTCTGACCTACCCCCAGCTGCCCCTCACCTCCTGCACAAGGCACTATCTTTGCCAGCAGCTCCTGCATATGGAAAAAGTTAAGCATCACAGCTGAGGAAGGCCCCACTCAAGTGAGCAGGGCCTCCTGGATAGCTTTGCAGAGTAGAGGGACACGAAGGGACAGCTGGCAGGGACTGCAGAGGACCGTGACCCATGCTCTCCTTGGATGGATGTTGCAGGCTCAAGTGGTAGGGGTGGGACTCTCTGCTTTCTCCCCTGGATCTCAGGAGCTTCAAGCACAGAAGCCATGGAGTGTCTAAAACCCCCAAAGGATAGAGCAAATTCATTTTTTCTTTTCTTATCTCAGAGTGTTTCTCAAAGGGAACATTATAAACATTTGGGACGGGACAGCTCTTTAGCAGGCAGGAGGACCCTCCTGTGGAGGATACCCCAAAAGGCCCCCTCTAGGGTGACCACGATGTAAGAGGGAAAGGAAGAGGCTGGTGAGCTCACATCCACCCCGACCCCAGCTTTTGCTTTTCTCCTTTGCTGGTGCCTCAGCTCTAAGCTCTTCAGTGCCCCCTGCCTCTTCCCACTTCCTGTTTCCCAGAGCATCACAGCCACAGATGGACCCAAGTCCACAAGCTCCTTCACTCAGCACCATTTCCTAAGCATCTGCTGCATACCAAGCACTGGTCTAGACTTCAGGGAGCTAAAAAACCTGCAGCTCCTGCCTTCATGGACCTGACAGACAAATAAGGAAACAAAAACTAAACAGAGCAATATATATGTGAATTGTGGTAGTAGTGATGAAGGAAATGTAGAGTGCTATAGAGAACACAAGGAACCCTTGTTTACAACTAAGGTCCAGGGAAGGCCTCTTTAGGAACATGACATTGAAGGTGAAATCCAAATGCTGAGCAGGATTGGCAAGGTAAAGAGGGAAGAGTGAATCAAGCCAAGGACAGCCACCCCTGAACATCAGCCAAGTCCCCCTGTCATGGAGGGGTGTCCCTTTCCACTCAGCAAGCCCTGACAAAACCAGAAATGCAAAGAGCTGTGAGGAAAAAGGAGACCTCTGATGGCCCAATCAGCCCCAGCTCCTGGGCACCCCCAAACAGCCTAGGCAAGGCACACCAAGGGAAGAGCAGCAGGGAGCCAGAGACAGAACCTGGCAGAACAAGGTCTCTTGGTGCATGACAGAAGAGCATGGGGAAGAGCCTAGCAGCTTTCTAGCTCCTGGAGTTGTGGTTGGGGAGCTACTTAGGGAGACAAAAAACAACAAACAATCAGACAAATCAACATATGATTACAAGGTTCTTCCTGGGAGTGTGAGACTTGAGAGGAACTTAGCCTTCTGTCTTTTAGAAATACAATTTTTAATGAAATATACAAGAGTATGTTTCTTTTGGAAAATCATAGATTCAGTTACTCAGTTGCTATTACTGTAAAAAATTCCTGAGAAAATTAACTTAAAAAGAGGAAAGATTTGTTTTTGGCTTATAGTTTTAGAGGTTTCAGTCCACAGTCAGTTGGCCCTGTTGCTTTTGGGCCTTTGGCAAGGTAGCATATCATGGTGGGGAGCACAAAGCAGAGCAAAGCCATTCAATTCACAGCTAGCAGACAGAAGAAGAAAAGAGGCTGGGTGCTGGTGGCTGTAATCCTACCTACTTGAAAGCAGAGATCAGGAGGATTCAAGTTCAAGGCCAGCCAGGGCAAACAGTTAGTGAAATTACATTTCCGAAATAACCAGAGCAAAATGGGCTGGAAGTGTGGCTCACATGGCAAAGCACCTGCTTTGCAAACTCAAAGCCAGAGTTCAAACCCCAGTCCCACCAAAAAAAAAAAAAGGAAGAGACCAGGTTCCAAAATCCCCTTGAAGGACACACCTCCAATGACCTAAAACCTCCAACTGGACCCCTCTTCTTAAAGTTTCCACCACCACCACCCAGAAGCACCAAGCTGGTGGCCAGTCCTTTAACACAAAGGTTTTTGAGAGACACTCCAGAATCAAACAATAGCCTAGGCCTTCACAGGCTCTCTATTGCCTTAATAGACAAGCCTTTACCTTCAAGTTTGCCCCAGATGTCTCCAGTGTACCATTCTGCTGCCCCTACCAGCACCCTTCACAGGAGCCCATAGGATAACTCACTGTTCCCTAGACATCAACCTCATGCAGAGAGTAATTCCTTCTTCCTAAGACACCTATGCCCTCTTCACATATTCACTGCTCTCATTTTCACCCAAGCCATTTTGGCTTCCCTTTGCTCTAAGCATCTTTAACTCTTTATCATATCTCCCCTGTAATCTTCCATGTGAGTTCCTCTCATCTCCCTCCACTGGACCATAACTCCTTCAAGGCAAGAAGGGTTCTATTCGTCTTCGTGTCCCCCATACCTAGGCCAGTTGCCCAGCACGTTAGATAATCTATAAGTGCTTGCTATATTCCATTAACTGGAACTGCTACAGGGCTGAACATCTGTCAGTGTCTTTGAACTGAAGTCATTAGTAGGCTGAGGGAAGAGCCCCAGGGAATGAAAGAAGGGACAAAAGGAAAAGTGATCATGAAAGAGAGAGAAAATGCATACTGCCTATCCAGCACCCAGTGACCTATTGTTCCAGAAAGATTCCTTTCTCTAGTCAGCCACCATGTCTAGACCAGGTAGCTCTGAGAATGGATGCTGGCTGCAGCAGCAAGCACTAGAGGCAAGCAGAGGAGACCCACAGAAAGGGGTAGTCAGTGACCTCCCTCCTCTACCAACGTGCTGTGGTGGCTGAGAGGTCAAGTCTTTGGAGTTAAGTAGGGAATAAAGTCCCAGAAAAAAAACTGTGAACAGATTAGAGAGAGAAAACAGCCCTGTTAATATATCAATGTTCACCAGATGTGTTAGAAATCTCATTTAGGTAAACAGAGGCAGGGTCTGAAGACCATTGAGGGGCAAGAAGGAGCCAGGTCAGGGAAGCTCTGAGTCAGGACATACTTTTGGCAATGACAGCTCCAGGATCAACACCCTGGGGGGAACACCTGGAAGTTGGGCTGCACATGCTCCCAAGAATCCAGGGCAAGAGCCTATCTCTGCCCCAATATAGTATTCTCTAGCAGATATTTTACTGCCCCAACCCCCATTAAAAGCAGCAACCTGAGGGCAGAGACCTTGACCGTGTATTGATTGCTAAATCCAGTATCCATTTGTGCCTGGCATGTAACAGACATTCAGTAGATATTTCTCAAATGCAATGAATGAATAAATGAAGGAAAGCTGAGAAAGGCTCTGCAAATGGACCCCAAAGGGAAAGTTCTGAATCAGGACATGCTTTCTGTAATGACAGCTCCAAGATCAACACCCTGGGGGGACCTGGAAGTTGGGCTACACAAGCCCCCAAGAATCCAGGGCAAGAGCAAAGGCTAGACCTTTTAATTCTGCAAAGGGACCCAGAAAGCCTGCTGAAATTCAGGCCGAGCTGCTAGAAGCAATACCTGAAATGAGTTGTGCCCAGGTCCACACCTGAGCAGCTTGGGAAAGATGCACTTCACAAACGTACCCCAGCAGCATTTGGAACAGAACTGAGCTCCCTCCTGTCTTTCAGGATTTCTTCAAGAAGGAAAAGAATTTTCCTGGCCATCAGGCCAGAATATAAAAACAAGGCTACATAAAATAGGCCTAAGAGGGAAAGGGAAGGCCAAAAACAACATGCTCCTCTCCTGTATTTTTAAGGACCTCAGCTTCTTTTCCCAGTGAGGAAGAGGAGAGGGGAGCAAAGTCTAGTGACCCTCTGCCCCTTGCCAGGACAGAGGCCCTCTTGGGCGGGGAGTCAAAGAAAACTTTTCCGAGACTGATTACCGAAAGGGTAACTAGGTACACAGAGCACATGTGAACAGGCTCCTCGTTTCCAATTCAGGACTGTCAGATGGTGATTAATGACTAACAGCCACAGAGCAGCCTTGATTGCCAAGTGCCGTGTTGTTAATCCTGACATTTAATGAGGCTGGACACAACTCCAGCACAATTCCACACCATCATCTGCAAATAGTGCTCGACGGACTTAATTGGTTAAGTATTGGTGCGTGCGTGCGTGCGTGTGTGTGTGTGTGTGACAGAGACAGACAGAGAGACAGAATAGAGAGGTAAAAGGGCAGAAGAAAGGGGCAAGTCATCTAAGGTGTAAATTTGCCCTATGTAGACATCTCTATTTTAATATGCACAGCTGGGTTATCATGTGTGCCAGCTGGTGCAAGGGTCCACGGGACTGAATCTGCCCACCTGTACTATAACCTCAGTCCCGGAAACTCCCCTTCACTGGAGCCCTGCTGTGGCCTCCTCCCCACCATCACTGTTGCTGTCTCTGAAGGGCAGCTGGAAGCTGGCATGTTTGTGAAGTTAAAACACATGAAAGGAAGTTGAAAGAAGAAGTTGTCTAGAAGTGGGCCTGGATCCAGGGCTCCTGAGAAGCCACTTTTCACTGGACTCAGATCAATGGCGCCTTGGCCCGCCTCACTGGGCAGTTCCTCTTTTGCCAAGAAAGAACTATGTCACCCCCATTCCGGAACTCAGGAGATGAACAGAATCTATCTTATTGTTCTAGAAATAGTGTCCCAGGCAATAGGGGCAGAGAGATTGGCCCAGCAAACATTCTCTGGGGAAGTGAGCAAGGAACCAGTACTGGTGCAATACTAGCTATACCTCCAATGTTGTAGGTGGGCCTTACAAGGACAGAAGGAAGTGAGTGACAAGCAGGTAGCCAGCCATCCAGTTGGGGAGATAACAAGTGGACATATAAAAGCAGCCCAGACTAGACATGGAATGCCAACAGACACATGAGCACCACAGACGGTTAAGCACCACAGGTGTTCAGAGAGGCCAGCAGCTGGAGGTTGAAAACATCCCAAAAAAGGCAGGGATATAAGGGAGTCTAAAAGATGGGAAGAGTTCAAGTGGAGACACTGGGTAGGCCATTATCCAGGGGACAGTTTGGGGAAAATTAATACATACTAATTACCTCCTTAAAGGCCTATGCCTCAAACTATGGCCCTAAAACTCTCAGCATCGACATTACTACAGAGAGCCTGTTGGATGCAGACTCTCTGGCGTCAGCCCAGACCCATGACACTCCATCTGCATTTTCACACATAAGAAATAGAATGCACATTATAGTTGAGAAGTACTGGCTGAAAAGCCACACGGAAAAGCAAGCCTGGTCCAAGGACCATCCTATGCCTGGAAGTCCCCTTACAGATGCCTACTGTACCACTACTTCTAGAAAGGATCCCTGTAGGCTGACTATTGTGGTGCGTGCCTATAAACCCAGCACTCCAGAGGCTGAGGCTCTGATTGTGAATTTCAGCCCAACCTGCATTGTAAGACCCTGTCTCAAAGAGGAAGGAAGAAAGGAAGGGAGGAAGGGAGAGAGGAAAGGAGGAGAGAGAGAGGAACGCAGGAAGGAGGGAGGGAGGAGAAAGAGGGAAGGAAGGAACGAATGAACAAACCAATGAAGGAAGGAAGGAGGGAGGGAGGGAGGGAGGGAAAGAGGGAGGGAGGAAGGAAGGAAAGAAGGAACGAACAAATGAACGAACAAAGGTAGGCAGGCCTGGCTACCTCAGGAAGACACTGGGTGGCTTTGCAAATTTCAGCCAACCTCTGAGCTAAGGAGCTCAGGGCAGAGGTGGGGGCAGGCAACTTCTCCTGTGGGTGTCCCAGACTCAGGTCTTTGTTCCAGTTCAGTAGTTGAAACCTAAGGGCTCCACGCTAAGGAATTTGATTAATTACTGGGGGGAGGCGGGGACGGGGACACACCTGGAGTAATTACTCCTTGCTAACCTTCCTCCCCTTAAGCATTCCTAACTTTCCTGATTGCACTGCTCCAGCCTCTCTACCTATGGGAAGGTGTGGTCTCGGAAATTAAGAATTAAAAGCTGTGACTCTAGATCTGTGACCTGATCTTTCAAACTCTCTCTATGAATCATCACAGCTTCCCACCTTGGACTTTCCTCTTGGAAATCACACACTATTAGGGGTTCTTCCAACTGGACACCTGTTCTTTCTCCCCCTGTCAAATTCCACTTCCCCCAGCCTCATGAAATGCTCCTGTGACTTTGATCCTGTATCCCCCACCACCCCACTCTGAAAGTGCAGAAAAGAACACAGACTGGAAGCAAGAGCCCTGGGCTCTGATTTTCACTGCTCTGCCACCCAGGTGACCCAGGGCAAAGTACTTCCCATATCTGGTTTTTTTCTTGTAGAATGAGGGAATTGGTTGATCTCTGAGGTCCTTTTCATCTGTGACACTGTGACTTTATTTCAGAGAATAACTGTAAGGACTAAATGTGACCACAGCTATTATGAGACACTGATCCACTTAAGAAGATGCAGAAACACCTGGAAATAGGAGACTCCTATTTCCCACCTGTAATGCCTCTGGAAGTCGCCTATTGTTTTCATGAGGTTCTGTTTTTCCCACCAGATTGGGAGCGACATGAGGGCAAGGAAGGAGGTTTCTACTTCTTTTGTATACTCCCTCAGTGATTAAGCCCCACAGAAACCGCTCAATAATGCTGTTTGCAGGTGACAGACTGATTACCCTCCTGGCTGCTCCTTCATTTAAATGAACTTGTAAGAAGCTTAACAGAAAAGTAGTCACCTTTGCTTCTTAGGGAAGCAAGGTAAAGAACCTCTTAAATATGCACATGTCAATTCTCTGGAGGAAAACAAAAATAGTGTGTCCCCTCAAAATTAACCAGATTTGGACATTCAAATGGAATTTTTAATACTGCCTTGCAATTTACCAACATGCCAAGGCTTAATTCCAGTCCCTAAGTTCTTACGGAGTGATCTAGGTGCCAAGGCCTGGCTCACCAACAGGAGGAATCACTGAAGAAACACTGTCACCCAATCACATCTTAATAAGTACAGGAGGATTTAGTGTCAAGATAAATACTGCCCCATTCAAATGGTCACTTTGGAAGGATATATGCTTATTTACTACATTGTCTTGCTCAAGACTCTGAAACTTTTTGGAAACAATCTTCAAAGCCTGTCATTTTCTCTATTGTCAGTGGCAAATCTTTTACGTATTGAGGGGAGGGGATTAGTCAGCTTTCAACTGTTGTGATAAAATACCTGAAGATCAACTTATAAGGAGGAAGGTTTATTATGGCTGTTTTAAAGGTTTCAGTCCGTGGTCCCTATTGCTTTGTAGTAGCACAGCCTCTCATGGTGAGAGCACTTGGCAGAGGAGGCTTACTTACTTGATGGCAGTCAGAAAGCAGAAAGAGAGACCGGAAGGACTGAGGTTCCAATATATCCTCCAAAGGCACACCCCCAAAGACCAACTTCCTCCTAGTAAGTCCTAACTCTTAAAGCTTCTGCCACCTCTCAATAGCACTGCAGGCTGATGACCAAGTCTCTAACACATGGATCTCTGGGGAACCTTCCAGACCCAAACTATAGGAGGGGAAGTATTTATTGAAGCCTGGTAAATAAGCTGGATGATCAGGCTTATTCAATCCGGCCAAAAATCAAAATAATGTGTATCTTAGAAGGCAGCTGTGACTACCACTACACTACCAACACATTTAATAATATGTATCTTCTAACGAAGCCCTAATGAGCCTGTAAGAAGAATGTGCAACCTCCAGTGTGAGAGCTGTGTACGTCTTGTCCCGTGGAGTTGCCTGTGTTCTGTAAAAATCATGCTGATAGCTGGGTATGTAGCTCAGAAGTAGAATACATGCTTAGCATGCAACTGGGTTCCATCCTCAACAACCTCCCCCCCCCACAAAAAAATCATCTTCATGAGAGATCCCCTTGCTTCCACCCTGGTCCTACACCCACCTCCCAACCCCATCATCTATTCTCAACATAGCAGCCCAAGAGATCTTTTAAAAACATAACTCAGATCATGTCACTCTTCAGTTTGAAACCCTGCAAGGGCTCTCGTGTCACTCAGAGTAGAAGCAAAGTCCCCAGAGCAGCTTCTGAGATCCATAATGATCCAGCTCCCCGTTCCTCCTCTGACTCCTCTCCCACCACAGTCTCCTTCAGTCACTTGGCTCCAGCCACACAGCCTCCTTGCCATTTCTCAAACATGCCAGGTATGCTCCACCTTAGGGCCTTTGCCCTAGCTGCCCCCTGTCTGGAAACTTCTCTTCTAGATATCCACTTGACCAACTCCCTCACTTTCTTCAAGTCTTGGGTCATATCTCATCTTCTCAATGAGACTTTCTATGTAATTAATACCTTTATTAATAAACCTTAATACATCCCACTTAATTATGCACACATCTAGACACATCTGCATACCTCCACTTACATATTTATTCCCATTACTCTGCTCTTCCCTTTGTGCATGTGTGTGTGTGTGTGTGTGTGTGTGGTGCTGGGGTTTGAATTCAGGACCTCACACTTGCTAAGCAGGCACGCTAACACTTGAAACACTCCACCAGCCCTTTTTCCCATTGGGTATTTTTGAGATAGGGTCTCACAAACTATTTGCCTGGGCTGGCTTTGAACCATGATCCTCCTGATCTCTTCCTCCTGAGTAGCTGGGATTACAGGCGTGAGTCACCAGTGCCTGGCCCTGGTCTTCCTTTTTTCCATGGTTACTTATCACCTTCCACTATACTATAGAATTTGTCTATTATACTATAGATATCATATATGTTAACTATTGTGTTTCTGTTATCTATATCTATGACAATCTAAGCTCAGAAGGACCAATATCTTTGTCCATTTAGTTGAACCCTCAAAGCCTAGAACTGCCATGTAGCTGGCCCTCAATGAATATATGTGGGATTGGCTTGAATTGAATTGATTTGCAGTGCATTGCATGACAGGTCCCAATGCACATGGTGTATGGCTCCTGCCATCCGTTCCTTACAAATCTGATTGAGAGACCCACAGGCATACCCATGAAAGTGAACAACACTTGACTAGGTGTAACTCACAACACTGCTGCGAACCTGGAAGGGATTTGTGCAGGATGAAGAAGGGGCTAAGCCTTTTATCTCATTAAGCATATCTTCTTCTTGACCCTAGCACACACCCCCACCATTTCAGCCTACACTCACTTGCTCGTGCTGTGTCCTTCTGCCTGTGTAGTCCTCAACCCTCCTTGCCCCCTTATGCAAACCCTACCCATCCACAGATACTCAATTCAGGCCCCTTTCCTCCATGCAACTTTTTCCTGGATTGTTCGCTACTTCTCTCTTTTCTGAGATCCTGGGTATATGTGCTTTTCATCAGTCCAGTTAGCCTTTATTTTTTTTTCTTGACTTTATTCTTTTTATTCTAAAAAGCATTTATTTTTTCCTATGTCTTTAGTATTTTTTCCTAAGCACCTGCTAATTTAGGTTTTTTCCTTCTTGATTCTCTTCCCATTGCATCCTGCCACTTTAATGTTGTCCTCGATTTCTTGCTTGTTTATTTTGTAGTTAAGACCTCTTAGCTCATGGAGAGCTCCCCCTGTGGCTGTGTACTTTGTCTGCAGGATCTGTCCTTTGTTTGCCCAGGGCTTAGCCAGTCATAGAAAAGACCCATGAAGATTGGCTGAAATCTACTGGAGGGAGAGCACTGAAGGGCCCTGAGCCCCAGTGGCTTGTCTTCTGGTCCTTCTGATGTTGCCATATTCATAGTCTCCCTTCTGGTTTTCTCCTATGGTCACTCACTAATGGGTTTAAATAAAAACATTTTCTGTGTCTGCACATTTCCCCAGATAAGAGCCACATTTTTTTTTTTTTGCTTCATCCCTCATTTGAATAGAGTCAAGCACTGTGTAGGTAGTGGCACTTAATTCAAGTGGTTAATAGGCAGAGGAAAAAAGGAGGTGTTCCAGGCAAGGTAAGCCTCAAAAACAAAGATACCATGATGTGATTTGACATTATTCATTAAAAAATAATATTTTTTATGCCTAGCATGTGGGGGGCCCTGGGTTTGACCCCCAGCACATGAAAAAAAACCTTTTTAAAATAAATATATCTCCATGTGGGGTCCCACCAGAAACCAATTTTATGAGACTACCAGGGAATGGTGCCCAGGCATCGCTATATTTTAAAAGTTCCCCTAAGTAATTGCAATATGTATCTAGAGTCAAGAACAACAATAGATGAGAGAAAACATAAGGGCAAGGGAAAGGGGACATGTGAGAAAATGGAAAATAAGCCTAAAGTACTATAATTGGTCCTCACCTTCCTGTCCATTTTGTTCCTATTAGTTTGTCATGGGGATTTATCTCTGTCAGAGGAGTCTGGATGGATCAACTGTGGACAGAAGCTTCTGTCCTTTGCCTAATGCTATAATGAGTAGCAAGAGGTCAGAGCAGACAGCATCAACAAATGTGCCCAAGGCCAGGGTCAATCTGAACCCACAGGATTCAGGAAGGCAGAGGAATATTTTAAGCCATTTGAAAATGTGTGTCGCAATTTCTCCTCTTCCCTGGGTGTTAGCAACTCAGTTTACTCTTATGCCTCCCCATCCTAAGAGTCAAAAGTATGTTAATTATATCGAGGCTACTGTTTCAGAAATTCCTGGCTCATTCTCACACTCCTCCTCTCTCTGCACCCTATGAAAGTGAGCAGAAGTTCAATGTCCTCCTTCTAAACAGTAACTTGACTGCAGTGCATTGAAGAGCCTGCAAAAACTTGAAAAGCTATGTGTCCTCCTAGAATGGCCGCAAGTGTTCTCCAGCTCCCCACTTTTCCCCTCTGGTCCCTCCTTTCTCTGGTTACAAAACTCAAAAGGACAGACCCAGCAACCAAGCTACACTTCCTATGAGTTGGTTTCAGGGCCACGTGTACCTCTGTCCCCCCACTGCTGCCTGCACCTCTCACACCAAATAACCAAGTTCCCCCGATGAGGATGGCATTGAAAACACAAGGGCTTCTGGGAAAGGAATGGATTTCATTGGCAGAAAGGATCTAGATGAAAAGTTTTCCAGAGAGCAAGATCTGCTTATTTGGGAATGAAGGTTAGGGGAGGAAAGGCAGGGGAAAGGAACATAAAGGGAAATATGTTGGCACTTAGTGGCTGAAGGAGGGAGAGAGGGGTGTGCCAGGGAATGACGGAGGGTGTGGAAAGATGGACTGGAGCACTGATGACAAACTTCCCGGATTTCACGCTTGCCAAGGCCTGGCCCTGGATCCCAGAGGGGCCAAGGCAAGCACAGGACACCCCCTCTGGAAGCCCCCTCCTTTGACTTTCTTGCTGCCCCCTGGTCCCTGTGCAGGACTCTGTATGCCAGGCTCTGGCCAACCTGAGCCTGTCCATTCTGCAGAAGGCCCCTGGAAAATCCCAGGGAGAAGAGACCAGAGCACAACAGTGAACCACATATCTCTCCAGAGGTAACTCTAAACTCCAGCTCTGGGCCAGGGGAGGAGGGGAAGGGGAGAGGGGGATGAGGTTTTTCCACTTCCATTCGCAACTGTCAGGCGGGTGATTAATGACCAACAGGTCTGGAATCGCCTTTATTGCCAGATCAGTATTGTTGCCCGTGACAGCTAATGAGGTTGGACAGGCTTCTCCACACTGAGCTGCATGGGGCCTGCTCCCTCCCCTGCAGAGCTCACTAGCCCTGCCAGCTTTTGTGCACAGGAATGTTCAAGCCCCACCCCCCTTCATTCCTTCAACACCGCATCCCCCTCCACCACTCACCAACACCAACTCCATCTCACCCCAGAGCCTCACCCTTCAAAAAGGGAGCTGGGTAGGGGCCATACCTATATGTGACACCTGTCCTCCTGAGGCTGCAGAAGTTTGAGCAGTGGCACTGGAAGGAAGGAAAAGGAACAGAGATAAACATTCCAACCCAAGGGTTTAAGACAAGGAAGAAGTGCAAGCCACTCTATGGTCAGCTGTAAAACTCAAGAAGTGTTTTCCTCACCACTTCAAAATATGTTAAGATGGTGCAGATGGAGAACTGAGGGAATTTAGGAAAGGAGGTTTAACAACACTGAATAAAGATTTTTGAAGCCAGGGATGTGGTTCAGTGGTAGAGTGCATTCTTAGCGTATGCAAGGTCCTCGTTCCACCCCCAGCACCATAAAGAGAAAGAGAATGATTTTTAACCAAAGACCTTAAACCTACATGCACAAAGCCAAGTTTCAGTGCAGAAATCAACCTGGTCCTAGGTCTAAGGGTGAGGAAATACTGGTTTTATTTTCTGCTCTTTTACAAATAATATTTACCTTTCTGCTAGTTCACATCTTGATACGGTTAAGCACATGTTTGCCTGTGGTTTAATATTTGAAGGAGTTGGTGCAATGTAATAAGCAAACAGCTTAAAAGGCCCAGAAAGACCCCCTCAGCTTAAAAATCTATTACTTTTCAATGTGATATAAATGTATTTTGCTTCTGCTCAGAGCAATTTCCTAGTTTACTCTTATTAAACCAGGAGACAGCTTAGCAGAGTTCTTGATTTATGAAACACATACTAGATTCATTAAAACCTTAAAAGATTTAATTCATTTTATCAGGACATTAAATCTGTGCAGGCTTTTTAAATCAAATACCTGCCATATTTCATCCCCCACACCCTGCACTCTTACTTAAGAACACTAAAATGTGGACTGACAAACATTATGGGTGCTTCAGGCCTGATTTCTAAGTGCATTAAAGTCCTTGCCTCCAGGATTTACAGCTCGGCCTCTCCCCAAGTTTGATCTTCTAAGAAACAAGTGATCCCCCTCTTAGGAATTCAGCTCCATAGGATGAACTAAGATCTATATTTCATATGTTACACAAAAGTTGCTCGCTTCTCCTATCCTCTAGTCTCATGGTTTCTGTGGGGCCCCACCCTCTCCCACTTTCCATCTTCCTCCAGAATTCCTCCTGGACTCTATGCTGTGGCTTGTATCTCTAGTGTTGCCCAAAAGTCCATGTATTGCAGGCTTGGTGACCACCCTGTGGTGATGTTAAGTGATATAACCTTCAGGAGGTGGAGCCTAGTGGGAGGAAGTTAGCTCACTAGGGGCATACCTTTCAAAGGGATGTTGCAACCCTGGCCCCTTCCCTCTTTTTCTTTGCTTCCCAAAGGCCATGAGGTAAACAGGTCTCCCACATCACACATTCCTGCCACGATGCACTGTGCCACCACAGACCCAAAGCAATGTGACTGAGCAACCATGCTCTAAAACCTCTGAAACCACAGCCTTTCCTCCTTTACATTGTCACAGAGCTGGAAAGCTGACTTGCAATGCACCAACACCCGTAGCATCTCCCTCCATTCATGATTCCTCTAATGTTCTTAGCCCATGCAAAACAACATTAGTACATTTGTCATACTTTGGGAAACCTGCAGATGCCTGCCTTCTTGTTCATAGCCGTTTTTAAGTCTATCTACACAACAGTGGTTCTCAGCTGGAGCACTATTGTCAACACACACACACACACACACACACACACACACACACTGGGGACATTTAGCAATGTTTGGAGATAAATTTTGTTGTCACAACTGGGTGGGAGGGAGTTGCTAGTAGCATCTAGAAATAGATGTTGCTAAGCATCATGAAATGCATAGGCTATCACCCCTCCCACACACTATGGAAGGAAAGGAGAGAGGGAGAGAGAGAAGGAGGGAAGAATTGAAGGGAAGAAAAGGGAAGGAGAAGAGGAGAGGAGGAAAGGAGGGAGGGGGAGGGGAGGGGAGAGGAGAGGAGAGAGGAGAGGAGAGGAGAGGAGAGAAGAGAAGAGAAAATAATATTTACCCAGCCTAAAAATGGCAACAGGTTGAAAAACCCTGGCATAGAACCTTAACTAGTATGTGGGAAGTAACTTCCCACATTGTGACAAAATACCTAAAATACTCAACTTACAAGGAGGAAATAAATATTTTGGTTCATGGTTCAGAGGCTTCAGTCCATGGTCACTTACTCCATTGTTGCTAGGCCCATGATGAGGTAGAATTTCATGACAGGGAACACATGGTAGAACAAAGCTGCTCACCTCATGGCAGATGGGAAGCAAAGACAGAGAGCTTTTACAACAGAGCCCCCACCCCAAAATCCATTAAGCTATGAATCCAATAATGGATTAATCCATTGATGATATCAGAACCTCATGATCCAATCATGTCTGAAAGGCCTGACTCTAAACACTGCTACCTTGTGCACCAAGCCTTCAGCATATGAGCTTTTGAGGGACATTTTAGATGCAAACCATAACAACAGGTATCAGTGGTCTCTTTTCTATTTAAAAATGCTTTCATTACTTGTTACCAAATCTGCAGGTTCTTTTCCTACACAATACTGTTCACAAACAACCAAACAGTTCTAGGAGTAGGCAGGAAATTTTATTCAATGGCAATGAATAGAGAAGGGGAGATCACATTCTAAAAACACCCCCCAGAGCAGGCCTGGGTTTTTACTAGGAGTGGGTTATGTGGGGTATTGTATGCATACATACTGTCATCAGGGCTCTTCATAGAGAAGAGATCAAGACACCACCTCTGTTCTTCCCTAATTTGGACATATTCTGATCTGTCATGGCACCAGTGGCTGTTTTTTATCATTTTAATGAGATTATAATGAGCCCAAGGCAACAAAACCAGATGGAGCCCATCTGAAACTCACCTAGGTGGTTAGGAGTATGTGATAACTCAGTGGTCTTTGGTGGAAACTTGTGGTTATCAATATCCAACCTTTAACTTTTGCAAGCAGTGGCAGAGCTGACAGGACAATAGTAATTTCAAAGTTCAGTCTGGTGACACACTTATAATTGTGGCTTATAACTTGTTTCAATGAATGTGTGTTAAATTAAGCTAAATTTCTGTCCTGATAGATTCACATTTTCTAAATTTACAAATGTACGGGGGGAAGATTAGCAATCAGGAGGTCTTAAGGAAGTGCTGTAACTCTAACCTACATGTTCTCATCCATAAAGTGGGGTTATTATAGTGACAATATTCTCAGGGTTTTTACTAGGATAGAATGAGCCAAAGGAACTAAAATCATTTTTCGCACTTTAAAGGGCACCTATTTTGTGATGCTACACCCTGAGAGATGGTACCAAGATGAATAAGACAGAGCCTCTGACCTCAAGGAACTTACAGTCTTGTGAGAGGTAATAACACATGGCCTGTATACTATAATGAATACTCTGTGAGAAGAATGGACAGGATGCTGTGGAAACATCTGGAAGGGTCCTGAAAGATGAAAAAGAGCTGGTACGGCAAAACACACACACACACACAAAAGAAACCAATAGAACATATCATAAAAGCTGGAGGCATAGGCAGGAGATCACATTATTAAAGATCTTATGTGCTCACCTAAGCGATTGGAACATTTTCCTGTAGGGATCCCATTATTGTGTTTTTAAGTGGAAAAGGCAGAGTCAAAGATCATGTGGGAGGATAAGGATGTAGTTCACTGGTAGGGCACTTGCCTAATATGCACAAGGCCCTGAGCTTGATACTCACCATTGCAAAAAAAAAAAAAAAAAAAAACATATGGGGTACAGTGTGCATAATGCACTGATTTAAGGCTAAAGGACAGGTGGAGGTAAGGAAATTACAGTAATCCAAGTGATAAAGCTGTGAACTGTTTAGAGATGAGGGTACAGGATCAAGGAATAATTAGAACTTTCTGACTAATTGAATGAGGCAGATTGAGATAGAGGCTGATGTGTGTGGTACATGGCTCAGTGGTAGAGCACCTGCCTAGCATTTATGAGGCCCTGGATTCCATCCCCCACACTTTAAAATTAAAGAAAAAAGATAGAGTCTGAGTATCTACCTTAGATGGTTAGGTGAATGGTGAAATCTCTAATGGAAAAAGTATGTTTAAGAGAACCATGTGTTCAGTTTTAGACATGATTCATTCATCTCCATCCAACATCCAAAGATGGTATTCTAGTCTGTAGCTCATGTGTAACAATCTGCACTTGGAAAATACATAATTAGAATATTGAGGGCTCGGGGGTGTGCCTCAAGTGGTAGAGTACCTGCCAAGCATGCACAAAACCCTGGGTTCAATACCCGCACGAAAAAAGAGAAGAAAGGGAGGGAGGGAGGGAATACTGAGAACAAAAAAGACCTTCCAGAGAGAAAAAGTACCAAAAGGAGAGCAGTAGATCAAGGACAGAGTCTAAGAAATAGTTGGGGATGAGCATGACAGAGTTTAAAAAGGAACATTTGGACAATTGGAAGAAACCTGGAAGGAATGGTAATTCACAGAGGCCATAGGAGGGAGGTCTAAGTCTTACTAGGTCAATCAACAGTACCAAGTGCTCACAAGAAGGAGCCTGATGAACTAAATAAAAACATGAAAATAAAAAGTAAGGAAGTAAAGGCAACAAACATAAGCTACTCCTTCAAGAGATTTCGCTCAGGAGACAAATCAGGTGAGAACTACAGCTTTTCACAGGATCCATGGAGACAGAAAGAGACACGCACAAGGCTAAGACTGAAGAACTGGTAGATGGAGGAGTTAATTGAAGTCTTCTTTCCTGAAAAGAAAGAAGGAATGAGATTACGAATCCTGGCAGAAAAGGGTTGAAGGTATGGCTCAAGAGGTAGAGCACTTGCTGGAAGCTGGGTGCCAGAGGCCCATGCCTGTAATCCTAACTATTTGGGTGGCTGAGATCAGGAGAATCATGGTTTGAGGCCAGCCCAGGCAAAAAATTTAGTGAGGACCTATTTTAACAGGAAAAAAAAAGCTTTGTGTGATGGTGTGCCTGTCATTCCAGTTACAGTAGGAAGTGTAAAATATGATGTGGTTCAGACTGGCCTGGGCAAAAAGTAAGACCCTTTCTCCAAAATAACTAGAACAAAAAGGGTTAGAAGTGTGACTCAAGCAGTACAGCACCCGCCTAGAAAGCACAAAGCTCTGAGTTGAAAACCCAGTATTGCCATGAAAAAAAAAGAATCCATGTAGAAAAAGACTGGCTTAGAATGGATGTGTGTAGCTTTATTCTCTGAGGTTCACAAACCAAGGGCTTTGGGTTAAATAAATTCCCAAATAGTCATGTATTAGAAACTTAATCCCCAGATTTACATGTAATAGTACCTGAGGACTTGGGAAGATTAGATGAGTTCATGAGGGTGGGGCTTCCATGACAGCATTATTGGCTTTATAGGAAGAAGAGACCTGAGCTAGCAAGCTCATTACCATGCAATGCCCTCCACCATGAAGGCATGAAGATCTTCACCAATGCCAGTGGCATGCTCTCGAACTTTCCAGCTTCCAGAACTGTGGGATAGATAAACCTCTATTCTTTATAAATTACCCCGTACGTGGAATTCAGTTATAGCAAATGAAAATAAACTAAGGTATCAAGTATATCTCTTTGTCTATAGCAAAAAAAAAAAAAAGCAGTCAATCAATGACACACAGAGATGTACAGACAAACATATATAGATGTAACTCTGTGCGATCTTTTTTTTTTTTTAATTCTTAATGTCAGGGCCAGAGATGTAGCTTAGTGGTAGAGTGCTTGCCTAGCACTCTCAGGTACTGGGTTCAGTCCCCAGTACAGAAAAAAAAAAATCCTAACATTACATAGATCCAGAGTTGGAGGGTTAGAGATGTCAAATGGAAAGGTCATCCCAGGCAAAACAAGTCAAGCCAAACTGCAAACTGCCAGGCCTTTTAGCACAGTATCTCAGAGTAACAGGCACTATGGAACGTAGCCAAGTGCCCTTTCTGAACACTTCCTCTCCTTGGTTCTCTTTCTCTGAATAACATCAATGGGTTGGATTAAAATCATAGGCAACAACAAATAGAGGAATGGATAAACAAATTCTTGTATAGGTGGTACCATGGAATACCAGCAATGAGAAGGAATGAACTACTCATAGACTGACCAACATGGATGGATCTCAAGGATAAAAGAATGATGGACTCCCCACCCCCCAAGGATAAAAGTACATATTGTATAATTGCATTTACACCAAATTCTACAAAATGCATACCTAGAGTGGTCAAAGAAGATTGGTAGTGTTTTGGGAATAGCAAAGGGGTGTACCAGAGAGGAGTGGGAGGGAGAGATTATAAAGAGGCATGAGGAATTGGGGGAGCATAATTCATGTGTTCATTATCTTGATTGTAGTGATTATTTTACAGGGACATACATGTGAAAACTTTTAATACTATACTTTATGGGCAGTTTATTACATGTCAATTATACCTTAGTAAAGCTATAAAAACATATAATCTCAAAATGATCTTTAGGTGATTTCCAACTCATTTTTTTTTTTGCACGATGATTCTTTGATCCTTTTACCCAACTGCCTTGAAGAAATATCTTTAGCCCCAATGTTCTTGGAAGGCATCAATCATGATTTTTCTAACACAAAAAGAAAAGGCAGGAAATTCTAAGAAATCCTCTTAATAATTAAGGATATAATTCTGTGGTGCTGGAGATGGAACCCAGAGCTTCCTAGGCAAGAGCTCTACCACTGAGCTGCACCCCAGCCCAAACATGTACCTTTTCCCCCTTTTCCCAAGATCACCCACATCTTGGTTCTGGGATCAAACATCTCAAAAAGATGACCTCTATTCTCTGTTTTTATGCCTAAAGAAAAAAATCTAAATCAAAAACTTTTCCCAGAAACTTCCACCCTTATGATACAAAAACACTGAAGCTGCTTCATTCCTTTGGAGTTAACCTGATCATTAATTTTTTAAATGTCTCCAGTTAGGAAAGAAAAGTTCTCTTCTCTCTTGGGAGTGGCATTCTCTCTAGTAATTAGCTTGATAAGGGGATCAAACATATCAATCCACAGACAGGGAGATGTAGACGGTTAAACGACAGCATTTTTTATACCATTTGTTAAAGTTTGGAACTTGAATGTCCCTCAAAGGCCCATGTGTTTCAGGCTTAGTCCTCAACCTGTGGCACTACTAGGAGGTGGGGGAACCTTTAGAAAGAGGGGTTTTAGGTCACCGGGGGCATGATCACAAAGGGGATGTTGGGCTCTCCACCCTTTCCTCTTTCTTTGCTTCCTGGCTACTGTAAGGTGAACAGGCCTCCTTTGCCATGTGCTCCTATCATGATGTACTATGTGAAAACAGGCCCAAGCAACAGGGCCAAATGACCATGAACTGAAACCTCTGAAACTGTGAGCCAAAATAAACCCTTCCTCTTTATAGTTGTTTCTCTCAGGCATTTTGTTCCAGTGATACAGAGCTAACTGCTTCAATCTACAACTGCACAATGAACTGGCCCAACTTAAAGAGTAGATAGGTAGAGTTCTGACTGCCTATCTATACTCCTGAAAGGCTACCATGACGTAAATGTATCACTCTCGCATACCTATGGTTTTAAGGTGAATACTTTCTAATTCATTTACTATTTAGAAAAGAAGAGAAAAGAAAGAGACTTGGATTCTGCTTTTGCAATTTCCTGGCTTTGTGATCTCAGTCAGTCCCTTAACTTTTCCAAGCTTCAACTTCCTGAAGAGTATATAAAATAAGAGGGTGTAAGGCACCAACCCTTGTATGTAACAAATACTCAATAATGCTTTATGAAATCTATACAGTAAATGTCTATTGAGGTATAATTTCCGGGTCCCTTATCTCTTCTTCTGATAAGACTTCATTTGACTGTTCTCAGTACTGCATGACTTTAAACTTATCCTTCTTGCACCCTCTGTCACATTAAAAATTCTGAACCCATAAACATGAAAGAACTCCTGAAGGAACTTTGATGTTTATAACATCAACATTTGGGCTGGGAGCAAGGCTCAAATGGTAGAGTGCCTGCCTATCAAGTGCGAGGCCCTGAGTTCAAACTCCAATACTGCCAAGAAAGAAAGGAAGGAAGGAAACAGAAACACAATATGTTAAGCATTGCGTGTGCTTTTTTGTTTTGTTATTTAATCCTCATAACAGTCCAGTTAGGTTCATACCATTATTGCCTCTGTTTTGCAAGTGAAGAAACTGAGGCACAGACAGGCTAAAGTCATTTTCCCAAAGTGACAGAGCTAATAAGAATCGGGCCTACAATGTAAACTCAGGCCTGAGGAATGGAGTGCCTGAGCTTCATCACTACTCTGTAGTGCAAGATTTTTTGGCCTGAGTGTGGTGGTTCACACCTGTAATTCCAGTACTCATGGGGTGGAGGCAGGAGGATCTCAAGTTTGAGATCAGCTTGGACTCCTTAGAGAGTTCAAGTCCAGCCTGAAGTACATAGCAAGACCCTGTCTCAAAAAATAATTAATTAAAAATAACAAATATCTAAATACTTTTGTGTTTAAATAGAAAATAAAAAACAGATTTTTATACACTTTTGTTAAACAAATCAGAACCAAGTATGGTGGTGCACACCTGCAATACCAGTACTTGGGAGGCTGAAGCAGGGGGATCACAAGTTCAAGACCAGCCTAGTCTATATAGCAAGACCCTATCTTTTAAAAAAAAAAATCAAAACGAAATGTTATCATTCGCTGGTAAATGGATGGAATTGGAGAACATCATTCTGAGTGAGGTTAGCCTGGCCCAAAAGACCAAAAATCGTATGTTCTCCCTCATATGTGGACATTAGATCAAGGGCAAACACAACAAGGGGATTGGACTATGAGCACATGATAAAAGTGAGAGCACACAAGGGAGGGGTGAGGATAGGTAAGACACCTAAAAAACTAGCTAGCATTTGTTGCCCTTAACGCAGAGAAACTAAAGCAGATACCTTAAAGCAACTGAGGCCAATAGGAAAAGGGGAACAGGAACTAGAGAAAAGGTTAGATCAAAAAGAATTAACCTAGAAGGTAACACCCATGCACAGGAAATCAATGTGAGTCAATGCCCTGTATAGCTATCCTTATCTCAACCAGCAAAAACCCTTGTTCCTTCCTATTATTGCTTATACTCTCTCTACAACAAAATTAGAAATAAGGGCAAAATAGTTTCTGCTGGGTATTGGGGGGGGAGAGGGAGGGGGCGGAGTGGGTGGTAAGGGAGGGGGTGGGGGCAGGGGGGAGAAATGAACCAAGCCTTGTATGCACATATGAATAATAAAAGAAAAATGAAAAAAAAATAAATAAAAATAAAATAAAATAAAAATCAAGCCAGATGTGATAGCTCACACCTGTAATCATGGCTATTGGGAAGGGGGAGATTGCAAGGATCATAGTTTGAGGCTAGCCAGAGCAAAAAGTTCTAAAGACTCCATCTCAACCAAGAAGAAGCTGGGCTTGGTGGTACATGCCAGTCATCCTAGCTACTCAGAAGCATAAATAGGAGGTTTGCCATCCAGGCTGGCCTAGGCATTAATTCAAGTCACTAATCAAAAAATAACTAAAGCAAAAAAGGCTAGAGGTGAGGCTCAAGTGATAGAGCTCCTGCCTAGCAAGCACAAGGCCCTGAGTTCAAACCCCAGTACTGCCAAAAAAGATTTTAAAACAAAATTTTTTTTTAAGTTATCACAGACTTACCTGGATATTTAGTCACAAATATCACAGGTCTCTTAAGAAAGTAATTTTCAGAACTGTTAGATCATCGTCTACTGACTCTACTCCATATTCAGGCAGGGCCACAATTAACCAGCTCAGGCCTGATAAAATTCCATAACTTCTCCTCATGATTCATTCCAAACTTTAAGTCAGGAAATTTCAAACTTGTAAGTAATTTAAATACTTTATGCGGCAGGCTGTGTCCTAGGTTGATAAACCTCAATATTTCCATTTTTCCTGTGCATTGACTCAATACATAGCCCAGACTGGCCTCCAACTTTCAATCCTCCTGCCTCAGCCTCCTGAATGCTGGGATTACACGTGTGTGTCATCAAACTCAGCTTCTTACTCAACTATTAAATAAATATATATTAAGCATGTCCAGAACATAATGAGAAAAGAAGCAATCAAAAGATTGGCCACCAGGG
This sequence comes from Castor canadensis, assembly GCF_047511655.1. Lineage (NCBI taxonomy): Eukaryota > Metazoa > Chordata > Mammalia > Rodentia > Castoridae > Castor > Castor canadensis. The sequence continues at coordinate 58,879,652 of NC_133399.1, read as the reverse complement.
TCTATTTGTGTTGGGGAAGGAAGGTGCGGTGAGACTGAGAAGAGGAGCTACAAATATGGAAGTGGGCCCAGGGTCCCAGACCAGCACTCAGTAGCCCATTCATGGGTTTAACCATATAATGCCAGAATAGCCCAACATAAACTCAACAAAATTCAACATAACCCAACAAAAATTCCAGAGCAAACCCAGGGAAGGTGAGGCAGAAGAATGAGGAAGTAGAGTTTGGTCGACATGGGGTGGAGACTGAGCAGATAGAATGTCATAAAAGTCCCTCCTAGGACATGCCAGGTTCGGGAGACATCTGGTTGGGAACATCCTTGGAACCCCCTTTTTGTGGATAACTCAATAGCTAAATAAAAGAGGATGTTTGTGTAGAATGGAAAGTCCCAGAGTCAGTCCTAGGCAGGAGCTGGGGCAAGGGACCCTGTCCTCAGATGACCTTTTGAGACATTCCCCACACACACCCCTACTTAAAGCTTCACACATACAGACTGCATCTTGTGCATGTAATTACAGTTCAAAGCATTATGGGAAGGGACATGTGCAGTCAAAAATAAGTTCTATAACATCCTCCTGTCAATCAAAGTTGTCAAAAAGGCCTTTAAGCCCACCCACCCTGCAGTCCAGCTTCAGCCTTAAATTACAACCCAGAAAGAGAATCAGGGTCTTGAGCTGCTTCCGTCAGGTCCACTCCAGTCTGTGGGAGTGTATAATTCCACTTCCAATAAATCTACACTTTGCTTGCTACTCCTGTGTGCTTTGTTCAGTTTGCCAAGAACCTGGAACACTGGCACACCCAAGAGGGGCTCAGACCACCACCACCCCTTCTCAGGTACGAAGGGGAAATCAGTCAATCCCAAGCAGCAACGCCTGGAAATCTTACTCTTTCAGTTTCCTGAGTCCTAAATGCATCTGTTACTGCCAGGTTGCCAATTTCCTTATGTAAAAGTTTTTCATTTATGTGGGCTGGAGGAATGGTTCCAGGGTTAGAGTGCCGGCCTAGCAAGTGCAAGGCCTGGAGTTCAAACCCCAGAACAGAAAGAGAAAGTTTTTCATTTTCCAAAAGCTTTAATTGAGTGGACTATAACCTTCCTCGCCTTCAAACAAAATGACTTCAGTAACTGAGAAACGCCCTTTAGACTACGAGATAAGTCTTGGGTTTTCGTCCTGGTTCCACTGTGCCTTCAGCCCGTATTCCCTGCGCACCTAAGCCCCGGGGCGCTGGTGGAACGAACCCCTGCCCTCCAACGTGGTCTCTGCAGGGACACGATGACGTGCACCGGGCCCCGCGCTCTGCGACAGGTGCTGCCAGCCCGGAGGCTCGGGATGCGTCCATTCACTGCTGTCACCCTGGCACCTCACCGAGCTCAGGCTCTGTTCCTTAAAGCTGGAACAATAACTCCTTGTTAATTACTCTATGTTGCTGTGGGGACCTCAAAGGCCAAAGCGCCTACACGAGTATAAAGGACAATTCAAAGTAGGGATTGTTGACTAACGACGTCATGGTGCTAATCTGCACATTTCAAAGATTGTCGCTTTCAGTTGCGCGCCAGGAACTCGGCGAGCAGAGAGCAGAGAGCTGGAACGTGGCAACTTGCTACTACCTTCTCCCGAAGAAGAAAAAGAACCCAGGCTCAGCCGACTGTGGAGGGGAATCCGGAGCAGTCTCTGAAGTGAAAACCTCGGAAGGCGATAACCACGGCCACGCGTGTCCTGCGCTCGCGCTCCAGACGCTGGCCCCACGCCACCGCCAGCCAGCCAGGTCATCATCTCCTACGTGAGCGAAATCCTTAGACCCAGGGCCGACTCACGGGCGCCCCCTGGCGGCCGTGGAGGAACACTAACCGGCCAGAGAGCGAGGGGCGGAGCGGACGAACCAGGGTGAGGTAAGGGGGTGTGGTCTTTCCGCGTGAGCTGATGACGTCATCGAAGCGACAGGCTGGGAAGGAAGTAGCGTGGTAAGGGGTGTGGCGGTTTTTGCGGTTGCACTGGAGTTCGGAAGAGTACGGAGCGCCTGGAGGGACAGTCTGGTACGCGGCCCCCGCCTCGCAGTGCGCGCACCGGGCCGGAATTGGTCCGCGGTGCTCCGGAGTCCGGCCGCAGCGTCTCGTCTCCCCCAGCCGGCCCACTCCGCGAGCGAGAAAGAAACCTCCTTCTGTCTCATCCCCTGCCCACGGGCCCCCCAGCCGGTCCGAGCCGAGGCTCTTGGCGCTCTTGGGACGCGCGACCCTCTCTCGGAGGAGGGCGCATAGGGGCGCGAGGTGGGGCGGGGTGTCCAGGGAGGGAAGGGCATTGCACAAAGGACGCAACCGCAGATCGGTAGCTGGAGGCCGCCACAGTAAAACGAGCCCCTGGCAATCATCTGCACCCCGGTTATGTTGGACTAAATCCGGGAGGCAGAATCCATCCCATCGCTGATGGGCCCGGGCGCCCTGGCCTAACTTTGCTGTCAGTCACCATAGTTTTTCCAGATCATTCAGTGTCCAGGAAATGAGTCCTGGTTCCTGAACGCAGTTGGACCCAGGAGGCCAGGCCCCCAGTCCGGGACTCTCCCTGTTTGTTCTGATCACGGGCTTGGGCGCCAAGAATGTGGAGGAGATGTGGCTCCGGTCTTGGTCAGAGCCCTATCCAGTTTAGATCCCAAAGAATAACTGGGAAGACGGATGACAAGCCAGAGAATGCTACCTTGGAACTCTGCGGCTTGCTGTCTCTGTCTCACTAGCGTCCGAAAGGAGTAAATGATGGTTTTCTTTGCAATGGCAGGCAATTAGAGCTGGGAGGTTCTGACCAGAAATACATAGCCACACTGCCTGTCGCTTGACGTGGTCTGTAATTTGGGCCAACGTGCCGCAGCTGCCTCTCTCCCCTTTACTAGTGTGAGTGGCTGAGTGATGCACATTCGTGTTCACAGGAAGGGAAGGCTGGGTTCTGAACCCTGCCCAATTGGCACGGTTCTGTCTTGGGCGGGCTGGAGCTGGAGCTGCTTCTTCACTGCGGTGAGGAGCACAGTTCCACAGTTAAGAAATGGGAATGTTGACTGAGAACAAGGATGAAATGAGTTGTATGTTAGCCTCATGTTCCTACAACAGCTGCCTGAGTCACTTTCAGGGAGTTCTGGCTGGTGAGCTCTCACTGGCATAGCTTCTCTCCTGCATGTCAGACCACATAATTTCCATGTCTTTTCTCTAGGATAAAGTTCACTGATGGCTCAGTTGGGAGCAGTTGTGGCTGTGGCTTCCAGTTTCTTTTGTGCATCTCTCTTCTCCGCTGTGCACAAGATAGAAGAGGGACATATTGGGGTATATTACAGGTAAGGCAGACAGGTGGAAGCTTGAAGCTTTCTGTTAAATGGCTCCCTCTCCCAGTCACTATATGTCAGAACCTGCTGAATATTGTGTTTATATTTTATTTAATTGGGGAGTCTTTTTAGATGGAGTTTTGTGTCATGACTATAGAAAAGGCAGTTTAACATATATAAACTTAAAACCTTTTTAATGTGTCAAGATGATGCTGTTGGTGGTAACTGATAAATGTGTTTAAGACAAAACCTAAAGGAACCAATGCTCTTTGCACCTGATCACTGAGATACCATTTTCTCCTGCATCCCGTGGAAGTCTTGTCTCCACACTACCAGGCTTAACTCTACCAAAAACCCAACCAAGTCCCAGTTCTTGATGGCAATTTGAGAGGATAGGCTACTGTGCTACTTTGAGAGACTCTTAAAATGAACACTTTAGAAAAAAAGAAAGGCTCTGCTGGTTGATGCATATCAATCAAGGCAAGCCTTAATATGGTGGCTCTTAAAATAAAGAAGCCCCTCATGCCACTCTGGAAGCACTTGGAAATCTTCAGTTTCCTTCTAGTAACCTCCATGAACAAGATTTTTGCTTTAAGTCTATGTGCCAGTATGTCTGGATTGCCAACCACAGGTTCTAAAACTCTGATTGAGATTAGGGATGTAGCTCAGTAGAAAAGCATGTACTTAGCATACTCGTCCTGGGTTCACTCCCTAGCACCAAAAAAAGAAAACAAGGTTAAAATTCTAATTGAGTTCCTCCTTCCTCTTTCTTCTCACCATCTGCTTACACGCCCCCCCCCCCCCACCAAAAAAGGCTTTTATCATTTACATGCAACTTGATTATAAAGGTAACTCTACATATAGCCCAAAAAAATATATTTTAAATGACTTGTAAAGTATATTTAAGATTTTTCTTTTGGTTGGCCATGTCCCTGGACTCCACCAACATGCAGTTAACTGATAACTGGATTACTGGATTTAACTGTCATGGATTGCCACAAGCTCAACAGATATGACAAAGTAAAACAGACTTCCTCTCTTAGCTTGAGTGTCATCCAGAATTCTGCTATCTTTATTTCACTTAGCCTGGGTGCCTATTTTTCTCATTGCAAAAGCATAACCAGTGGTTTTACATTTATTTTGCCATCAGGCTTCCTAGAATATTAGAGTTGAGGTGAGAGAAAGAAAGGGATCGTGGACATGGCTCTGGCACATGTCACTATATTAAATGTCATAGGCTGAAGAAAAGGTTGGCCCACATGGTCTTGATCTAATGGATCCCTCTTGCCACAATGAACCTGCCTCTCTCTCCCTCCTCTGCAGAGGTGGTGCCCTGCTGACATCCACCAGTGGTCCTGGCTTCCATCTTATGCTTCCGTTCATCACATCCTACAAATCTGTACAGGTATACTTGGCTTGTGTGCTGTGGATGGACGACTGCAAATTTGGGTTGTTGAATAATAGATGATTTGAAATTATGGAGCCATTGGTTGAGTAAAATGCCTTTTCAGAGAATGACTGAAGGATCTTGTGCACACACATACATACACACAATGAGGCTCTTAATGCACTGTTTGATTATAGAAATAGGTGAATGGAGTCATTGCCTTGCCTTGGTGCTTCATCCCTAGGTGGAAATTATTTATTCACTTTCAAGACAGAGCCAAAAAAGAATATGTTCTGAATGTTTAGAAGACAAGCGTATGTATCTGTGTATTTTTTTTTTTTAACCTTTGGCAATGCTGAGGTTTGAACTTAGGATGTGTGCTTTCTCAAGGCTTACTCTACCACCTGAGCCACACCTCCAGCAGTTTTGGCTTTTAAGTTATTTTTCAGGACCTCATTTTTTGCCAAGGCTGGCCTGGGACTATGATCCTCCTACCTGTCTTTCCACATATGTGGGATTATGGACATGAACCACAATACCTGGAGTGTTTGTTGAGATGGGTTTTGCCCAGGCTGGTCTCAAACTGCGATCCTCCTGATCTCAGCTTCTTAAGTTGCTGGGATTATAGGTGTGAGCCACTGCACCCAGCCTGTTTGTATATTTTAAACTATAGGTTACCACAATAAATGGAAATAAAGCCTGGTAAATTTGCTGGTTCTTGTTTGAACTTCAGAAATGTGAACATAATTTGGGGGAGGAAAGTTGATTGGCTAATAAGATCTAATAGTAAGATCAGTTATAACAGATTTTAGCCTGGCCAAGTTAGTCTACACATCTCTGAAGTATATCCTGCTAAGAAAAATCAAAAAAAAAAAAAATACTAAGAATAACTTTTAAACCGACCCAGCAAGGGGTCTGTGGTGTTGCCTAGTGGTAGAGCACTTTGCCTAGCATATACAATACCCTGGGTTTGATCCCCAGCACCACAATAAAATAAACAGACCCAGCAAAATGTCCCATGATGCCTAATAATCTTTTTTCCCTATAAATTTCTCCTGCAGTTTACCATGCTTTAAGACTGTCAGAATGCATTCGGATACATTGTCTCACTTGAGTCTTGCAGTAGCCCTGAGAATGGGCTGAACAGGAGTTACCATCTGAAATAGGTTAAGTAAGGAATCTGCTGTGTCAAAACTAGTAAATGGAAGAGATAGAAGTAAAAAAGTCTTAAGACTCCCATTCCAGAGTCTTTTTCACTAAACCATTATTTCTCTGCATGTTCATATGTCATATGACTAGGGTAGGTATCTTGCTGGTTTAGAATCAAACCCTATAACAAAGAATTAGGTGGGATATATTTGTGTTTAACAAAGGCAAAACTCTACTCACACAGGTAGCCAAGGACAAGGGCATTTGGAATTCTGAATAGTAAGTTACTTTGTTTGTCACTGCCCAGTCTCTCAGCATTTGATATTTCCTCTGTTCCCAGACCACACTCCAGACAGATGAGGTGAAGAATGTACCTTGTGGGACCAGGTAAGGTACCCACAATAAAACTGTTAGGCCCCAGGAAGTAAGAGGAAGGGTTATCTGGCTGGCTGCAGTAAGAGACAGTGACACCATAGTGGTTTTATGAAATTCCCTTCTGCCAAGCTTCCTACATTCTGTCTTGACCAGGTGGTGAAGTGCAGAAGAAAAGGTTCTGGAAGGTTTGGGAGGGACTGGGATGCCATGGTGAGAAAACAAATTTATAATGAATATTTGAGGGGAATGGCAGTGCTGAACTAAAGTAATAGTGAAGTCAAGGTGAGAAACATTCACGGTAAAATTCCACAGCAACCTTGTATGTTCTGAAAGCTTCTTGACCCTATTTTCCCTGAAAGAGGTTGCATGGGTCAGAAGACATTGCAGATTCAAAAGATATGAACTACTCTTTTCTTTCACCCTAAAAGTCTCACTTGTGGAGGTATTTTTAAGAGGTATGCCATCCCACATTAGGTTGTCACTCTGAACACTGCAAAGCTCCTATTGGGAGATGCAAGGTGCCTTCTAATACCCTCCAAATGTTTCTGCTCATTTTCTGCTAGTCACATGTCTTATGCCATCATCTTGTTCCAGAGTTTAGTAATGATTCCTTGTCCCTTTCCCTCCAATAGTGGTGGTGTGATGATCTACTTTGACAGAATTGAAGTGGTGAACTTCCTGGTCCCAAATGCAGGTACATCTTCCAGTTTATCCCCCACCTCACCAGCTTACTTTCCTCACGTGAGTCTGTCTGGACATCTCAGGAAGGAAGAGCTGCTATTCCAAGAAAGTTTGAGAAGTTTGGAGATTTGTGTCTTCTTAGTCTGAGCCCTGTCCTCTCCTTTCTTCCCAGTGTATGACATTGTAAAGAATTACACTGCTGACTATGACAAGGCCCTCATCTTCAACAAGATCCACCATGAGCTGAACCAGTTCTGCAGTGTGCACACGCTCCAAGAGGTCTACATTGAGCTGTTCGGTAAGGAAGTGTGCTTGTCCATGTCACTGCCCACCCCCCCCCACACACACACACCCCTAGCCCTTCATGCTAGGCTTCAGTAGCCCTATGTCTCCCCCTGCCTACTTCTGAGTTCCCTGCAGGATAAGATAAGTAGTGCACAAGAGCTGGCCACAAAGGGAACTCCTAGAAAATGATGAGCACAACTAGGCCTTGTGGCACATGCCTATTGTCACAGCATTTACTGAAACAAGAGGATCATGAGTTCAAGCTCAGCCTGGACTACAAAGCAAGATCCTGTCTCAAAAAGGAAGGGAGGGAGGAAGGAAGGAAGATGTTGAAGACAGTGGAAGAAGATCCTTAGAGTTATCAAGCTTCAACACAAGATTAATAGTAAAATAAAATATTTACTTCTGGCCTGAATCAGAGACTGGAACAAAAATGTACTCTTACTGTCCCTAAAATGTTGTTCTATAATGAAGACACAGTCCTTTCCAGAGAATTTTACAGGTTATACAGCCCAACATCCTTATTTTAAAATATATGTTCTGAGGCCGAACAAAGAAAGTCATAGAGCTAGGTGCTAGTTAATGGCAGAGCTGCAGCTAGAACCTTCCTCTCCTGCCATCTCTTGATTCTACATCACAGTGAGCAAAGGGCACCCAGGAGTGGGTGGTGAAAGTAGGAGGTTCACAGTGAATTCTAGGAGATGAGAATCATAGCTTCTTATAGCTCCTAGGACCCCTGTGGGTTTTGGTGTTTGTTTTTCTCACTCTGTCCTTATAGAGATGAATAGGAAAGTACTTTGGGTAAAAAGGATACACATACTAAAGTAGACACCTTTTGTCTGCTCAAAGTAAACACAGCCTGACTTCAGCAGCAAAAGAAGGAAACATTTTAATACTTGTTATAACTTCTTTTTGGTATTTTGTTTAAATCTACTTGTAGAAATTTCCTAGAAGCTGATGCTAAAAGTAAGTGCATTTTTCTACATGCTAGGACTAGAGCATGAGGGCTGGTGGAGTGCCTCAAGTGGTAGAGCACCTGCTTAGCAAGTGTGAGACCCTGAGTTCAAGCCCCAGTTCTGCCAAAAAAAAAAAAGAAAGAAAGAAAGAAAAAAGAGGACTGGACAGTGATTTTTTTTTTTCTTTGTGATGCTGGGGATGGAATCCAGAACCTCCCACTGGCAAGGCACGGCCATATTCCCAGTCCAGGAATACTTTTTATAAGTAGACAAAAGGAAGAGTCAAAACATTGTCTCATTATAATCAAGCAAGTAGCTTATTGCACTGGTTTAAGATTTAGGAAATCATCAGAATTACTTTTAATTTTTCTGCAGGAGAAAATGATCTAAACTGATTTTATGGGTTTGTATTCTTTTATCACTTTTGAATTCATTGTCCATCCAAGAAAAAACTGGTTAATTTGCTGTTGATCTTTTTACCTCAAACTATTAGAGCTTTATGAAGTTCATTTTCTTTATAGCTACTGTTTTAGGTCTTGTGCCATTAAATGAATATTTCCTTTTTTTTTTATTTTTGTTTTGTTTTTTTTTCATTTTTCTTTTATTATTCATATGTGCATACAAGGCTTGGTTCATTTCTCCCCCCTGCCCCCACCCCCTCCCTTACCACCCACTCCACCCCCTCCCGCTCCCCCCCCCTCAATACCCAGCAGAAACTATTTTGCCCTTATCTCTAATTTTGTTGTAGAGAGAGTATAAGCAATAATAGGAAGGAACAAGGGGTTTTGCTGGTTGAGATAAGGATAGCTATACAGGGCATTGACTCACATTGATTTCCTGTGCATGGGTGTTACCTTCTAGGTTAATTCTTTTTGATCTCACCTTTCCTCTAGTTCCTGGTCCCCTTTTCCTATTGGCCTCACCCCTCCCTTGTGTGCTCTCGCTTTTATCATGTGCTCAAAGTCCAATCCCCTTGTTGTGTTTGCTCTTGATCTAACGTCCACATATGAGGGAGAACATATGATTTTTGGTCTTTTGGGCCAGGCTAACCTCACTCAGAATGATGTTCTCCAATTCCATCCATTTACCAGTGAATGATAACATTTCGTTCTTCTTCATGGCTGCATAAAATTCCATTATGTATAGATACCACATTTTCTTAATCCATTCGTCAGTGCTGGGGCATCTTGGCTGTTTCCATAACTTGGCTATTGTGAATAGTGCCGCAATAAACATGGATGTGCAGGTGCCTCTGGAGTAACAGTCTTTTGGGTATATCCCCAAGAGTGGTATTGCTGGATCAAATGGTAGATCGATGTCCAGCTTTTTAAGTAGCCTCCAAATTTTTTTCCAGAGTGGTTGTACTAATCTACATTCCCACCAACAGTGTAAGAGGGTTCCTTTTTCCCCGCATCCTCACCAACACCTGTTGTTGGTGGTGTTGCTGATGATGGCTATTCTAACAGGGGTGAGGTGGAATCTTAGTGTGGTTTTAATTTGCATTTCCTTTATTGCTAGAGATGGTGAGCATTTTTTCATGTGTTTTCTGGCCATTTGAATTTCTTCTTTTGAGAAAGTTCTGTTTAGTTCACATGCCCATTTCTTTATTGGTTCATTAGTTTTGGGAGAATTTAGTTTTTTAAGTTCCCTGTATATTCTGGTTATCAGTCCTTTGTCTGATGTATAATTGGCAAATATTTTCTCCCACTCTGTGGGTGTTCTCTTCAGTTTAGAGACCATTTCTTTTGATGTACAGAAGCTTTTTAGTTTTATGAGGTCCCATTTATCTATGCTATCTCTTAGTTGCTGTGCTGCTGGGGTTTCATTGAGAAAGTTCTTACCTATACCTACTAACTCCAGAGTATTTCCTACTCTTTCTTGTATCAACTTAAGAGTTTGGGGTCTGATATTAAGATCCTTGATCCATTTTGAGTTAATCTTGGTATAGGGTGATATACATGGATCTAGTTTCAGTTTTTTGCAGACTGCTAACCAGTTTTCCCAGCAGTTTTTGTTGAAGAGGCTGCTATTTCTCCATCGTATATTTTTAGCTCCTTTGTCAAAGATAAGTTGCTCATAGTTGTGTGGCTTCATATCTGGATCCTCTATTCTGTTCCACTGGTCTTCATGTCTGTTTTTGTGCCAGTACCATGCTGTTTTTATTGTTATTGCTTTGTAATATAGTTTGAAGTCAGGTATTGTGATACCTCCTGCATTGTTCTTTTGACTGAGTATTGCCTTGGCTATTCGTGGCCTCTTGTGTTTCCATATAAATTTCACAGTAGATTTTTCAATCTCTTTAATGAATGTCATTGGAATTTTGATGGGAATTGCATTAAACATGTAGATTACTTTTGGGAGTATAGACATTTTTACTATGTTGATTCTACCAATCCATGAGCATGGGAGATCTCTCCACTTTCTATAGTCTTCCTCAATCTCTTTCTTCAGAAGTGTATAGTTTTCCTTGTAGAGGTCTTTCACATCTTTTGTTAGGTTTACACCTAGGTATTTGATTTTTTTTGAGGCTATTGTAAATGGAATTGTTTTCCTACATTCTTTTTCCGTTTGCTCATTGTTAGTGTATAGAAATGCTAATGATTTTTCTATGTTGATTTTATATCCTGCTACCTTGCTATAGCTATTGATGATGTCTAGAAGCTTCTGAGTAGAGTTTTTTGGGTCTTTAAGGTATAGGATCATGTCGTCTGCAAATAGGGATATTTTGACAGTTTCTTTATCTATTTGTATTCCTGTTATTCCTTCTTCTTGCCTAATTGCTCTGGCTAGGAATTCCAGTACTATGTTGAATAGGAGTGGAGATAGTGGGCATCCTTGTCTGGTTCCTGATTTTAGAGGGAATGGTTTTACTTTTTCTCCGTTAAGTATAATGCTGGCTGTAGGTTTGTCATATATAGCTTTTATAATGTTGAGGAACTTTCCTTCTACTCCTAGTTTTCTTAGAGCTTTTATCATGAAATGATGTTGGATCTTGTCAAAGGCTTTTTCTGCATCTATTGAGATGATCAAGTGGTTTTTGTCTTTGCTTCTGTTAATGTGGTTTATTACATTTATTGATTTTCGTATGTTGAACCACCCCTGCATCCCTGGGATGAAGCCTACCTGGTCGTGGTGAATAATCTTTTTGATGTGTTGCTGAATTCGGTTTGCCATTATTTTGTTGAGGATTTTTGCATCAATGTTCATTAAGGAGATTGGCCTATAGTTCTCCTTTTTGGAGGTGTCTTTGCCTGGTTTTGGGATAAGTGTAATACTGGCTTCATAAAATGTGTTTGGCAGTTTTCCTTCCCTTTCTATTTCATGGAACAGTTTAAGGAGGGTTGGTATCAGTTCTTCTTTAAAGGTCTGATAGAATTCAGCAGAGAATCCATCAGGTCCTGGACTTTTCTTTTTGGGGAGACTCTTGATTGCTGCTTCAATTTCATTTTGTGTTATAGGTCTATTCAGGTGATTAATTTCCTCTTGGTTCAGTTTTGGATGATCATATGTATCTAGAAATCTGTCCATTTCTAAGCATTTTAAACAACAAAAAAGGATCTCTAATGTTCCAAAAAGAAAGTAAAAATACTAAACTGCTTTGCGTTCAAGCACTTCTTACTATCTTAACAGGTGAACTTGGTAGCTTGGTGAAGTATAGTTTTTATGTATACAGAGAAGCTGGGAAGTATTTGCTTTGAAACTTTTTTCTTTCTAAATTTTGATCTTGCTGACAAGTACCACTTTCCTTAGAATCTATGTACATCCCTAGAGGAGAAACTCACGTGACCCATCACGTTCCTTGAAGTCAAAAGGGTCCTCTTCAGGGCCTTCCTCTCAGAACTCAGCCTTGACTTTCCATCAAGAACATGACTCTCCATCATTCTCCAATGAAAGTTTTTTCTTACTCTGCTGCATGTTCTTGGTCCATTTCATAGAAATATTTTCAAATTCTTGTTTAGATGTTTCCCTGAAGAACCTCTTATTTAGCAGTGTAACTTAATTGTCATCCATCAACACTACCCTAACATATGTGCAATAATTGCCGTTATTACTGAAGCACCTGCAGGATGTTCCCCCAGATTTCCTAGTCAGTTAGCAGCCCAAGGACACAGGTTTCTACCTTCACTCAGATATAATTTGGTCTGGTAAATAAATGGCTGTTGCTAATTTATAGAGGATACAACTATCTTTTTTTTTTTTTTTTTTTTTTTTGCTATAAACATTTCATATTAGGCCTGGCAGAATGGCTCAAGTGGTAGAGGGCCTGCCTAGCAAGCATGAGGCCCTGAGTTCAAATCTCAATACTGCCAAAACCAAAAATTTTTTCATTTTATTTTTTTCAGAAAGTAGCTGCAAAAAAAGGAGAAAATAATCTAGATTTTATATATATATTAATAAAAACCTTTACATAATCTTTATGCATTAAGATCCAGGGATGGTCAGATGTTCATGTGTCTGTGACAGCCCTAACACCAGCTACCTCAGGCCAGTACCTTGGGCTCCTCCTAGCCAGTAGCCAAGTAGTGAAGGCCCTCTGCTTGGCCCCAAAGCCTAGGAGCTGGAATGGAAGGAGCAGGGAAAGCTACCCAACCTGGCTTTTTTTTTTTTTTTTTTTTTCACTCAAACTCTTCAGGCAAATGCAGACAGGAATCCCAGAAAGATGATGGATAATAGGCTACAGGCTATCTCAGCATTTAATTAAAGCCTGCAGATGTAGCTCAGTGCTGGATTGCTTGCCTAGCATGTACAAGGTTCTGTTTTTGAGCCCCACCACTGGGGGAAAAACTAGATTTTATTGGTATTCTAGCTAAAATACAAAATGTAAAAATGTGAACTATGGTATTTCTTTCTACTTGTCACATACCAGGTAGGAGGGGCTAACATTATGGCAGTTCTCCCTTTGTGCTAAGAGGCTTGTGACAATATGTCCAACACGCAGAAACATTACAGTCCCTATCAGTAAACACTGACAAGACAGGTGAAGAATGTAGTTTTAAAATTCTAACAATCAAAGCACAGTAATTTAACAGGTTTTTTTGTTGTTGTTTGAATTTTCGTTTTTGCAGTACTGGAGATTAAACCCAGGGCCTCATGCATGCCAGGCAAGCACTCTACCACTGAGCCACATCCCCAGCCAAAAGGTTCACTATTTTGGCTGCTAGCTAGCCAAAATAGTTCTCAGTTTTGGCATCTATAAAAGGAAAAAGACTTGTTATTCCTCAGAAGATCCTAACTGAGTACAGGTGACCAAGTAGATGGCAGCTGACAATAAGACAGATGATTCTGTATGAACATCTCAGCCCACTTTCATTGAGTCTTTTTCTCTGAGTCCTTCTGAGATCTCAGTGAGGTTCCCATGGGTAGAAGGCAGGGAAGAGAAGGTCCAGGTCAGAAAGGCAGCTTAGGGACTGCTGTTCCAAGGGCAGTCAATTAGAGCTGTTCCTATACTTTGTGAAATGACTCACATATGAATTCCAGACAAAGAAATTGGGACCAAATCAAACAGCATGTCAGAAGACTGTACATTTTAATTTTCCCCTTGCATTGTTTGATGAGTTCCTTGTAGAAATAGTTGTTTGGGCTCTCCTTGGCATCAGAGGATGGTTTTTTTGTTTTTGTCTTTTTAGAAACTTCTAAAATTACTAGATTTAGCTGGGTGCTGGTGACTCATGCCTATAATCCTAGCTACTCAGGAGGCAGAGATCAGGAGGATCGTGGTTCAAAGAGAGCCTCAGGCAAATAGTTTGTGAAACCCTATCTATAAAAAACCATTCAGAAAAAAAAAAAATTGCTGGCAGAGTGGCTCAAAGTGTAGGCCCTGAGTTCAAACCCCAGTACCACAAAAAATAAATAAATAAAATGAAATAAAATAAAATTACTAGATTCTTTTTAAACAGTCTCACTGTGTAGCTCAGGCTGGCCTCATAATTGTCCTGCCTCAACCTCCTGAGTGCTGGGATTGCAGGGCTGTTCCACCAAGCCCAGCTTTGCTCACCTCTCTTTCAGAATACATGACATTCCACCTTCGGACCTGCTTTCTTTTTTTGCTTCTGAACCTGACTCAAGGAACCAGGCTAGAACTGTTTGTACCTTTTCTTTTTTTAAGCTCAGGTAGTGCATGGTTGGTAGGTAATTTTATCTTGAGGCCACAGAGAAAGGCTACTCTTACATTTTGCTTATGTCAAGGGGTACTTAAGTGTGCTGTTCCAGAGGTCCTGCAGGGACCTTCAGGTTTCTAGACTTGATTAAGTGTGCTACTTTAAAAAGACTTTTTGCCTTTAAGCTGATGTTTTTGCTTGTACTTTAACCCCTTCTCCATCTGGAATTCCTTTTCTGTGTCTTTCTTGATTCCAGATCAAATTGATGAAAATCTCAAACTGGCTCTGCAACAGGACCTGACCTCCATGGCCCCTGGACTTGTCATCCAAGTAAGCATTGCCACAGTGGGAGGGTCTCCCGGCTTTGACATTGCCACAGTGGGAGGGTCTCCCGGCTTTGACATTGCATCCTCTCCTCCAAGGGATGTCCTTTTTGCACAGGAGAATCAAGGACCCTTGGGATCCTAGGTCCCTCACCACTCTCACGTTCCCACAATTGCTGTTTGTACCCTTCTCTAGGCTGTGCGAGTGACAAAGCCAAATATACCTGAGGCGATCCGCAGAAACTACGAGCTGATGTGAGTATGCCCTATGCCTACACTGACCACCTCCCACCATGCTTTCCCACTTTCTCACCTCATCCTATACACAGTTAACCAAAGCTGTGTTAACTGGGCTTTGCATACAGTTATTCTTTCTTTCTTTTTTTTTTATTTTCTGGTGGTACTGGGGTTTCAACTCGGGGGCAGAGCCTCACGCCTTGCTAGGCAGACACTCTACCACTTGAACCATTCTGCCAGCATGATTCCCTTTCTTGAGCATTTGTTGTAGACTAGGCACTTTAAGATTGGGCAAGCAGGTCAGGGCTCCTTAATTTGTCTGAGAGCTACAGAAGAGCCCTAAAGGGCAGTGGTACTTTTAAAGAATCAAGGGCCTTGTGTCTGCTCAGAGGCTCATGCCAAAGATGGAGATAAGAGGGAAAGACAAATAAGTGGACTGGCAGGTGTATTTTATTAAAGTACACTTTGGTTTGGTTTGGTTTTGAAACTGAGTCTTTCTCTGTACCCAGACTGGCCTCAAACTCCTGGGTTCAAGCAGTCCTCCTGCCTCAGCCTCCCAAGTAACAGGCTACAAGCACACACAGCCATGCCCATCCATTATGTTATGTTTTATTTCCTACAAATTAGTTATCTTGGAGAAGAAAGAGAGCCATGTTACTGTCTACAGTACTGAACGGCCTTCCAAGAGAGCAAGAAATCCTAGTGTGGCTTTCCACAGTGGAAAAGTTGGGCTTCTCTAGGGGACAGTGAAGTTCCTCAGAACCTCTTATTGTAGCTTCACAGTTGCATACTTTTTCCCCTTTCAGGGAAAGCGAGAAGACAAAGCTTCTTATTGCAGCCCAGAAACAGAAGGTGGTGGAAAAGGAGGCTGAGACAGAGCGAAAGAAGGCCCTCATTGGTCTGCATCTGGTTCCTATTCCCCTTTCAGGGCAGAAGGGCTGGGGATGATGGGAAGATGCAAGGAAGACCCAGGCGTGGTTAGACCACATAGTTTCCAAAACACTTCCACCATGCAGGAGTGGCATGTATATCCTTAAAAGCAAAGTTGAAATGATCAGAGGTAACAAGCTATGAGTTTGCATATATCTCATAAATGGACGAAGCCCTTCCTGTTGATTTTTAATGTATAATAAGAAGCCAAACAGTTATTGAGCACTTACTATGAGCCATGTAAGCACTTAATATGTGAAGTAACTCAATCCTCACAACTGCCATGTGAGATAGGTACCGTCATTAGCCTCTCTAAAGCTAACATGTCCAAGGCCATGTGGCAAGTAAGTGGTGAGACTGGGGTTCAAGTCCAGAGACTCTGACTAATCACTGCATTAAACGTGACTACTTCATACTTGCACTGAAAGCATGCTGCTGTGCTCACTAGTACATTCCATCTCTGCCCAGGTGTGCCTGTCACTGCTGCCCTGTGGGGACAGTGGCTCTCTATCTAAGCATATTCAGTGATGCATCTCAGCATGAAAATCAGGTGAAATCAGTCAGACTTTTAAAGCATCAGCATTTAAGTCCATCCTTAACTTCATTTACAGAGGCAGAAAAAGTGGCTCAGGTTGCAGAAATCACCTATGGGCAGAAAGTGATGGAGAAGGAGACTGAGAAGAAGATTTCAGAAATTGAAGGTAAGCAAAAGGGACCTCAGTGCCTGAGCTTTGCTCACACCCCACTTTGTGGCAAGTGAGTGGGAGGGTCTTCTCCCTTGCTCTTTAGTTTCTATCCTAGGATGTCATCATCTCTCTGAAACATCAGTTTTACTGTGTACTTAGACTCAAGTTTTGAGATTTTGGCCAGGCTAACAAACCTAAGTAGATGCTAACTAGCATTCTACTTCAGAGAGCATGAATTCATTCAGTAAATGTTGGTTGGATGCCATGATACACCAGGCATTTTGTTAGACTTTTAAAAAGGAGAAACAGTTATGGTTGTACACATCTGAAATCCCAACACTTGGGAGGCTGAGGCAGGAGGATCTCAAATGTGAGGCCAGCCAGGCTACATAGTGAAATCCTGTCTCAAAGAAACAAAAAATGGCATTATTTTGGTCTCAGAGACTGCTCTCAAGTCCATGCAATGTTAAGTTTGTTTCAAAGCACACGCTTTCTCAGCACCAGCAACTCTGGAGCTGAAGGGAAGAGTTTTCTTGGCTGGCTTTCTCAATGTCATTTGCCTTCAGTTCCTGCTCCTGAGCCCTTACCTCCTTCCCATGACCCACCTTTTACTTCTGTCAAACAAATTCCAGGACAAAAACAGATCCTCAGAGCGCTTCACCCCAAAGTGTTAGGTCCAGGTATACTCACTTGGGGCCTTTCAGGCATTGAAGGGGCTCACTGAAGAGTGAGTTAGGACATTACAGACCAGCAGCTCCTCATTAGGGAGCTCTTAGCTAAACAATGTGTTTTCATTTCTTATAAAAACATATGATCAGGTGCTGAGGCCAGTTGAGTGGTTGTAGAACAGCCAGAACTCCTGCCAGACTGTAGGCTCCTCCCCCAGGGTTATCTTGTGGACATTCAGAAAGGCTCCCCACAGACTGACCTTTCTCCTGAGGCATTTTGCTACAGATACTACTCACATGAAACTGGCCTCATTACCAAAGCAAGGGGGTAAATATCAAAATTTTTGCATCAGCTTGACGGAAATCTAGTCTCAGAGCTAAGCAAGGAGGTATGTTGCTTGCATATTGAAATTTTTAAAAAGTGTAAATCCAAACAGATGCTGGTCTAGACCACAGAAGGTAATTCTCTCTTAGAAGTGTGCCTGCCAGCTTAATCACAGATCATCAGAATCTTTTTAAATGACTCATGGAAATGAAGGGGTATGAACCTGGAGAGGGACTGAACTATTTTATGTTTACGGTATTTAGTTTTAGGGTGGACCATCCACCAACCATCTTCAGAACCTTCTCAGCTTCCCTTACCTTGCTGGGTATCACAAGAGGGATGAGGTGGAGAGTTCTGGAACTGGAGCCTGGAGCATGGTGCCACTGCTGTGCTTCACAGATGTAGAACTACAAAAAAGGGAAGCGTGTGAAAATATGAAGTGTCTCCAGGTAGCATTGCTTTTACAGATGCCTTCAAAGGTGTATGTAGCCACAGCAACAGACTTGCTTATAGCTAGTTCCCATCCTAGGGAAATGCTTCCAAAGCATGTTTTCATCTTTGGTTGATCCTACAAGTACAATAGGAAAACTACCTTTTTCCCCTTGTAGGCAATTTTTAGGAACAATTATAGGGACCAGAACATACTCCTTTCTTTTTCTTGAGACAGGGTCTCACTGTGGAGCCCAGGCTAGCCTAGAACTCAAGATCCTCCTGCCTCAGTCTCCCAAGTGCTGAGATTTATAGAGATGCACCAACATGCCCAGCTTTTTCGCAGAAGCGGGGTGGTGTATGGGACTGGGAACCAAACCCAGGGCTTTGCACATGCTAGGCGAGCACCCTACCACAGAGCTATATCCCTAGTCCCCAGAACACAGTCTTCTCAGGGCCTCTGTGCCTCCTGCAAAGCCTGAGGGTTTGCACTTCATTCATTTCCCTGTACTCTTTGCCTGTCAGATGCTGCATTTCTGGCCCGGGAGAAGGCCAAAGCTGATGCCGAGTGCTATACTGCACTGAAAATAGCTGAAGCAAATAAGGTAAAGGCCCAACGCAGCCTGATAAAGACTTGTCTTTGGGTTTGGGTTTGCATTGCTCAAGAGTTCCCCAGTGTTGAATGACCACCCAGCACTCCTCGTAGCCAGAGCTAAAGACTCCTGTGCTATGTGGGACATTTCCCTTTTATAGGAGGCCCTGGTAGAAGTTTAATACGAAAACTTCTAAAACTCATCACTCTGTCTTGAAGGTCTTTGATTTTTTTTCTCTTAGAGAAATTTCCCTATGGTAATGTAAGAGGGAGGTCATGAAAAGTAGAGAGGGGTATATTTCTTGGGCAGAGACCTCCATATGAAAGTCAAGATGATGCCACCCAAAATGTTCTCTAACCTTGTCCCACCTGAGCCATCTTAACTTCTACCACAGCTGAAGCTGACCCCAGAATACCTGCAGCTGATGAAGTACAAGGCCGTTGCTTCCAACAGCAAGATTTACTTTGGCAAAGACATCCCTCACATGTTCATGGACTCCTCAGGTCTAAGCAAGCCATTCGAGGGGCTGGCTGACAAACTGGACTTTGGCTTAGAAGATGAGCCCCTGGAGGCCACCACAAAGGAGAACTGAAAAAAATTTATACAGCCTCAGATTGTGACACTTAGAGAGATCTTTATTTTTTAAGATGACATAGAATGCTCCTTTCTCCCACACTACCTTCTTTGACTCCTTAAGGTACAGTGGTGAAAAAGAAGAAATGGACTTAAATCCATCCCCGCTCTGGGAAGGGAGGTGGGATGGATCATTTGGGTTTTATTCAGGTAAGTAGGTTATTTAACTTCTGATTAGATGTGTAAACCATGGCTTGGACCTCTGACCCACGGGCACCAATTTTGTCCCTTTAAAGCTGGCCTAATTGGGGATGCTATCGCTACAGAGTGGAAGAGGTTTGATTTCCTTATTTGGGAAAGTGCAGCCCACCCTTCTCTCCCTTGCCTCCAAGCAGGAGGTGTCTGTGGGCAAAACTCATAACTGAGCAAATTTGCGTTGTGGAGCAACAGCTGCAGGGAATGTTGGCCTCCTGGGCGTTTTAGTCAGGAGCGAGTGTTGGTTATCTTAGAGGTGAGCTTTTTGGAGCCCTCCTAAGAAAGAACCTGGTGCTAGGTTTTGCAAATTTTCTATACACTATGCTCCTTGCACTAGGGCGAAGAGTGGTGGTTTCTGACTACATCTGGTCAGGACTTGGTCACCACTTCACAATTCTTTTTGAAATGTTTTGCATAATCTGTGATTTGGTTTTTTTTCTCTTCTTGAATAATCTGTTGTTTCCTCTCAGAAGACAGTAACAAACAAGTGTCTTACTAGCTGCTGAAGTGGGATCATTATACCTGTTAGCCACCGAAGTACCTGCTTGGCAGATTATATGTACCTAGAGACCAGGAGTCTTCATTGTTGTGGAGATTTTTCATTCAAGGCCTCTGATACCTGTGGGGCAGGAAGAAGGGTCAGTCAAGAGATGCCCTAGTCATAGTGCCTATGGCTTGTGCTGGGAGTTTATCTGACAAGGTGATAAAAAGAGCCTGTTCTCTAAGTAGCACATGTTTTTAAATCTAGGACTCCAGGCCACCTGGGGATCAGACAGAATGTTAAATCTCCAGAGAGAGCTATGTATTTGCAAGTCAGAGTTCATGCCTGAGGTCCTGGGTTGAACTGAGTCCTGGGCTGCATCAAAATCTATTAAAAATGTTTTCTTTTCCATTCCTACTTAAGGAAGATTATGAGTCACCATGGGAGAGTCAGGATGGGGACAGCAGATGGGAAAGAAAGGTTTTTCTAATATCCTGAAATTCAGTATGAGGGCAGGAGATCCAACTTATATAGCCCATGAGTGGTGTATAGAATTGGTAAGTGGAGGGCAGCTATCTGGAGTGAATTTGCAAGCGTATTATTCCCCGACCATGACCAGCTCTAGCTTAGGACTTGGCCTTGTTATCAGTTGTATATCCCCTCCAGCCCCTAAGAAATAGAAACAACAAGCATCTACTGTATTCCTTTTCCCTAGGTGAATGCCCTGAGTGATACTGACATTAATCTTCACCTCATTTGTGATCCTGTACTCAGGCCAGCTTACTCATAAGTGGCACCAGGTTTGTCAGGTATTTGGGGGGCATTCAGCCTGCCTAGAAGGATACTCTCCTTACTTCAAATGTTGCCCTTCTCTCTTCTTTTTCCTGGTACTGAGAATTCTCAAAACAGTGGTCTTAATCATACTTTGTACAAGCAGCAAAGCAGTCCTTGGTGGGATGGACTTTGATGTGCTAGCAAAAGGAGGTCTTTCTTCCCAAGCCCAGCATAGAACACTCATTACTAAAATGCATTCATCTTCCTTCCTCCCATCAACGACCTGCTGTTAACCACTTGGTAGCCTCCCCTCTTCCCATCTGTGTCTTTTCCTTGCACACTGAGCTCCTGCTGCCTATGCCTTGGAAAACAGCTGTCCACTACAATTGTCTCAGGAGTGGAGCATCCCAGCCTCTCTGAATATCACACCCTCCTCAGGTTCTTAACTGGAAAATCCCATACTAACATCCTATGATAGCTTGTCCCTCAGCCACAAAAGCCTCAAAGGCCTGCTGAACTGCTCACTCCCCATGTTAATGTCACTTCCTCTCTAAACAAAAAATGTACATGTTGTCATGCCCATCAACATAAACCCAGTGGTCATGGGTACTGGTTAAAGCATGAAAATATGGAAGACAGCTTTCTCCTTAGCATGGGATATCTAACCCATCTGTCTGTGTAACTTTATTATTTTAATACATACTAGAAAATTTAATCTTAAAATATTTGCATTCTGAACATGTAAAATGTGATAAGCCTATAATTTTGTAGGCAGTTAAGTCATGGCTGCTATTTTTAAGTGGAACTTATATCAAAACAAGTAACTTTATAAAATTCAGTTTTTGTAGGATTTTCCAAGGAAGTCATCTTGGTAGACTGTTTCTCACTCATTAAACTTTGCAGAAACGACTCATATTCAGTACTGTTTTTAATCACTTTTTTTAATACAGGGCAGAATGTTTGTAAGAAAGCCAAAGTTTGTTAATTTTTATATAACTAAAATAAAATAGATTTGGAGAGATCTGTGATCATATTAAGTTGAGGGAGGGAGTCATTAAGCAAAGCTTAGCAATATATTAATCCAAGAAAGGAGATGTTCTATAAGTGAACTATGGCAGTTTCTATGACTCTGGGTGTGTCTCAACACTGATAGTTTTATCAGTTAGAGCAAACAGTGAAAGAAAAATGATCATCACTGACTTTAACTGTTTAAGTTTGAGGATAAATTGTATCTTAGTAAATAGCTACTCTTACTTCTTGGTTTTATTTAGCAGGGTTCTGTCTGCTGTTTTTGTTGTTTCCTTATAAAAGTAGTAATAGGTGATCATACTGTGTTTATATTTCCATTCCTTCATATCTCTACCTTTTTTGTAAGCTGGTGATTGAACAAAGTAATTTTTTCAAAAATGTCCCAAGGGCTTAATGACCCCCTTTATATCTGAGAAATGATTCTTGCTATATTTATCATTCTATAAATGATTTTGCTGGATTAATTGCTTTAGGTTGATAGCAGAAGGAAGTGTTTTGGACAACACAAAGGGTCTCATGTGAATTTATGTCTTAGTTTTATTTTCAGTCTTGCTAAATAAAATGAGTCTTTGTGTGAATTTATGTCTTAGTTTTATTTTCAGTCTTGCTAAATAAAATGAATCTCTGTGTTTACTTTTTATTAAAGAGAAATTTAATAATAGTTAATATCAGGATAGGTGATGTAAAGAAATAAAACATCCCTAGCTAGTGAGTTAAGTTCTCCCTAAAAATATATTCAAGTAAAAAATCTATCCCCATTATCAACATAGAAATAGCATAAAAAAATTCATGACAGGGTAAAACTTTTGATAGATGCTATAGGAATTTATCTTTGCAGTGCTAGGGTTAAACTCGGGGTCCTCACTTTTGCTAGCAGGAGCTTTACCACCACTCTTCTAGCCCTTTCTGCATTTTTTTATTTTTGTTTTTGTTGTTTGAGCAATACAGCAGAGATTTATTAGGCAGAGTTGAAAAGAGAAGAGCAGCCCCCATGTAGGGTTGGGGATGGGGGTCTCAGAAAGGCTGAGCCACAGTCGTTCATGACATGATCTGAGGTTTTCATCCATTTTCTCCAAGGTGTTGCTCAATCTCTTTGCTAATTAGATTGCTGCATTGGTTATTTTTGAGATAAGGCATTGCTTCATGCCCAGGCTGGCCATCCTCCTAATTGTGCTTCCCTGGGATTAACAGGTGCCTGCCATTGTGCCCAGCCATTGGTTGAGATAGGGGTCTCATGAATTTTTTGCCTGAGTTGTCCTCGAACCATGATCTTCCAGATCTCCTCCTCCCAAATAGCTAGGGAGGTTTATCATTTTAAAGAATTAATCACTGCAATTCTGCTCCAAAGGACAGAGATATTTCAGTTGACCCAGAACTGAATTGATATCAATTCAGTAGGGAACTCCCAGTCCCTGCTCTAGCAAGTTGCCTAGCGTAGTGTTGCCAGATAAAATACAGGACAGCCACATAAATGTGAATGTCAGGAAAATAATAATTTTTAGAATAAGTATATCCCAAATATTGCATGAGACATACCAAAAAAAAGTATATTTGTTGTGTATCTGAAATTCACATTTAACTGAGTTTCCTATATTTTTATTTGTTAAATCTAGTAGTCCTGGTCCAGGCTTTCCCACACTTTTTAATGGTGTTCCCAATCTTTATTGGTCTGAGTGTCTAAAGCACAAATAATAGGAACTTCAAATGGGTAAGTTAAGAATATAGTTACTGAAATTAGACTACCAAGGTTCATATCCCTGCCTTACTACTTCCTGGGTGTGTGGTCTTGAATTAGTTTTCTAATTCAGCTTAGGGCCCTGTACAAGATAGGCAAGCATACTCTATACTGAGCTACATCCCAGCCCTTGAATTTTTTGAGACATGGTCTCACTGTTAACAGCTCAGGATCTTGAACTCACTATGTAGCCCAGGTTGGCCTCAAACTTGAGATCTTCCTGTCTCTGCCTCCCAAGTGCTGGGATTATAGGCATGCACCACCATGTCCATCTTGAATTAATTTTTTAACCTAAGTCTTAGTGTCTTCATCTGTAAAATGGACTATATAAAATAATGCATATTGGGCTGGGGGTGTGGCTCAAGTGGTAGAGCACCTGCCTAGCAAACGTGAGATCCTGAGTTCAAGTCCCAGTGCCACAACACAATGCATGTGAAGGGTTTTAGTGCTGTGCTTTGCATGTGTAACTGTTCAAAAAGACATCTGGGAAATGGGCTAGAGAGCACACAGCTATTAGGTGGGTACCACTAAGTGGAAAGATTTTAGTTAGGATAGTATGTAGAGGAAGAAGGACATGGCCACATGCCTCTGCAGAAATCTTTGTGCACAATAAGCTGTTTGAGAGGAATCGTCTAGTTCTAGAGTTTAGTTAAATTAACAGGGCTAGGGATATAGCTCAGTGGCAGAGTGCTGGCCTAATATGTGTGAAGCCTTGGGTTTGATCCCCAGCACTGCAAAAATAAAGAAGTATTAAAAACTTGAAAAGGCAAAAAAGAACAAAATGTTAGCAAAAAAAAAAAAAAGTAATTAAAAATTAAAGCTCACAGGTTGACCCCAGGAAAGGCAAAAAGGAAATTGTAACCTCGCATTTTTAAGTTGCATAATAGTCAACTAATATTCTTAGTTCTTGGCGCACCTAAGAAGAAATTAGCTTGAAGAATGAGGTATTTTTAAAGAATTTATGTAAGTCAGGCTAGTTTGAAATGGAAAGTAGTGATCTACAAATAGAAAATAATTAAATCTCGGGATCAGCTTGGATAACACTTTCTGATAGTCTTCAGAAATTGGGAAGATTCTGTGCTGTTTGAGATGGTTTAAGTGTCTATATAAAATAAAAATAATTTTAAAATATCCCCAAAGGTCTTTCCCAGGTCTAAAGTTCTAGAATCTACTTTGACATTTCAAAAGCCAAGTGTGACAACACGTTTGTGGAGAGATTGCTGTCATGGGCTACTCTGCCTGAATTCATTTAACCTGGGACATGGCATTATTTCTTCATTTCTCTTAAAAGCCAAGTAACCAGGCAACAGTAATTTTCTATTATTTTATCTTTCTTTAATCCCCCCAAAACAGTCACAGTAGGCTCAGCAGGAAACAATTTTAAAAATCCATAGATGTTTTTCTCATAAACAGAGCCTTAGACTACAAAGATGAATGTCTTAAACAATGGATGTAAAATACTTGGATAAGTATACTAGGCTCTAGACTGTTTATAAATTCTGTCCTTTGGCTGATCCCTGTCCAATTAAAGAAGGAAACAAAGAAAATGAGAGGGGTTGGAGTGTAGCTCATTGGTAGAGCATGTGTTGCACAGGCTCTGGGTTCAATCTCCAGCACCAAAAATCCTTCAATGTAGAGGAATGAGCCAGGCACAGTGGTTCATGCCTGTAATCCAGCAAATGGGAGACTGAGGCAAGAGGATCATGAGTTCAAAGCTGGCCTCGGCAAAATATTGAGACCTTGTCTCAAAAAAAAAAAAAACTGGAATGTGAAATGATGGTAGGACTAGGACCAGTATAACTTTTTATCTTTTCTTCCATTTATGTGAGGTTGTAGAATTTTAGAGATGAAAGCATCTTAAAAATAAATTTACAAAGGGCTGATGGACTGGCTTAAGTGTGAGGCCCTGACTTCAAACCCCAGTACTGCCATAAATAAATAAATTCACAATAAAATCTCTCATCCTCATCCTGGTCTCCCCAATTTTTTTTTTCTTGGCAGTATTGGGGCTTGAACGCAAGACCTCATGCTTGCCAGACAGGCTTTCTACCACTTGAGCTACGCCCCCAGTTCTCCTCCACTTTTTCTTTACAGAGTAATTTCATAATTGCTCACTGCATGGATAAAGGGATAGGAGGTAGCCCTATCTTGTAATTCACGGAAGAGAGACCTGATCTAGTAAATGAAGATACAACTACTTGTCATGAGTAGTGACCTTCCCTTGATTACTAATTTTACCAATCACCTGGCAGAGGTCTTTTTTCTCCCCTCAGATAGGAATCATGGGTAGGTGAGGAGCAGCTCTTCCAGCACTGGCAATCCTAGGTCCTTGAGTGCCCTAAGCCTAGGGGTTGGACGGCAGACCCAGAGGTTTACAGCTTCAAGCCCTAAGAGCTAAGAGCCTACTGTTCCAGGCCCTAGTGTGCCTAGTGGCTTTAGGCACTCAGGTTGAAGGCTTATTGCTCTGGGATTTAACCACCAGTGCCCCAGCACTTGGCAGCTATTGTAATCTTCAGCTTCCAGCAGCAGTGGGCAGTAGGGGCAAACAGCTGCAAGCAGCAGCAGGTGGCACCAGCTAGTGTTAACAGCTCTCACACAGGCCTCCAGTACAGGATCCTCAGACCTAAAGCAGCAAGTGGTACAGATCTTAAACCTATGGTTCTGAAACCCTCAGCCTTTAAGGTCTGGCAGCAACTTGATACTCTTATAGCAACCAGACCCATAGTTTCTCTCCTTGGCTCTTCATAGACTTCTATTTTTCACCCTCTCTTGCCTTCCACCATCCCTTTTCTCTACTACTTTTGCTGTCATTTCTTCTCCCAGCCACTCTGTGGAACGCTTCAGCTGTCCTCTTGTTGCTCCTGCCACTGTCATCACTGCCCCACTGAGCACTCACAACTCAGCCCACTCTACAAGTGATAAAGACTAAAAGTAGTCAAGAGAGCTGGAGTCATGGGTCAAGTAGTAGAGCACCTGTGTCCTGAGTTCAAACCCCAGTACCACCAAAAAAGGGAGGGAAAAGTAGGTAAGAAAAGACTACTAGAGAGAAGTCACTTGTTGGTCCTAATGTTGTAATACCACAAGGGCGGGGGCAACACAGGAGAATGTCTCCCCACTGGCAGAAAAAATAAGCAGAACAACCTGCTTATACAAGCAGAAAGGGGATATGGCAAGAATGTCTGCTCCAATCATGGCAATCCTTCATGCAAATAAAGGACTGTGTTTGTGCCACTCACAGTCATTCTGCTGGGCCACCAGAGGAAGTGCTCTCCTTTTGGCCTGAGTAAGAATAGCTGCAGAATAAGCATGGTCATTTATAGTTCACCAAGGTTTGTAGTGGCAAAAAGCCTGCAGCCAGGGGCTCACACCTGTAATCCTAGCTACCCCGGAGGCAGAGATCAGGAGAATCGAGATTTGAAGTCAGCCCAGATAAATAGTTTGAGACTTTATCTCAAAATACCTAACAAAAAAAGGACTGGCAGAATGGCTCAAGTGGTAGAGCACCTGCCTTGCAAGGATGAGGCCCTAAATTCAAAGCTCAATACCCACCAAAAAAAAAAAAAAAGTGCTTACAGCTGTGCACTAGTGGCTCACACCTGTAATCCTAGCTACTTGGGAGGCTGAGATTGGAAGGATCTCAAGTCAAGGCAAATAGTTTGAGAAACTCCATCCTCAAAGGCAAATAGTTGGAGAGACTCCATCTCCAAAGTAACCAGAGTAAAATGGACTGAAAGTGTAATTCTAGAGCACCTGCTATTTAAAACCCAAAATTGAAACCCCAGTTCCACAAAAAGGAAAAAAAAAAGTGCTTACAATAAAGGCCTATCACTAACATTAACAGTGATTTAATATAACAATACTCTAGCAATGCTTAATTCCTGCCCCAGAACCCCAGAAGAGGTGGGTCCCCCTATGTGTCTCACTATCATCTGGATTGTACATTCCTTAGATCTATGAGGTATTTATGTTTTAAAAAATGTTTTCCAACTATCATATCTCTTAAGGTATTTCATGCTCACCCTCCCACCACTTCCTGCTGGTTCTGTATCTCTATAGCAAATATATCTCATTCCAGGAAGGGCTATTCTAGTCATTTTAAAATTTTTATCACTTTGGTAGAAGTAGTAATATATCAAGCTTAGAGACATTTTACTTGATTACAATTACTCCTAACGTTCACATTCTAGTTTATTCTAGTCTTATGGACCATAGTAAATGGCCATAAACTTCCCCAAAGGATGGGGGATAAGAAAGAGTAATGGAGGGGATAAATTTGACCAACATACATTATACACATGTATAGATCACTATGAAACCCTTTTGTACAATTAATATACTTTTATTTATTTATTGTTTTATTATTCATATGTGCATACAAGGCTTGGGTCATTTCTCCCCCCTGCCCCCACCCCCTCCCTTACCACTCACCCCGCCCCCTCCCTCTCCCCCCACCCCCTCAATACCCAGCAGAAACTATTTTGCCCTTATTTCTAATTTTTTTGAAGAGAGAGTATAAGCAATAATAGGAAGGAACAAGGGTTTTTGCTAGTTGAGAAAATATACACTTTTTTAAAAAAGCCTCTTATTGCAAGGACCTAAGGTTCTGCTCAGAGCTATTTTCACAAATCAGAATGTATGAAATTCCATCTCCCTTCCTGGAGTCCGGGACAAGGTAAGAGAAGAGAGTGAGATCACTGTCTTCTTTCCAGAAGGCTCTGAAGTGCCCCTTCTCCAATGTAGTGGAATCCCACTTCATCAAGTGGGATTAATGGTTGAGAATCTTTCAGCAGCAATTGCAGCCAGAAGTACTTCCCTTAAAAGTAGTCTCTTTTTACTTGCCCACAGCATCTACCGTTTCATCACCTGACTATGAAATTCAGAGTTTTGTAGTGTCTCTGGCTCCTCAACCTGTACTCAGAACTGGACTATGTCAGTGGGAGAGGGGAGGGCATAAGAAAAGGGTGACTATGGTGGAAGTACTGTGTGTTCACGTATGAAAATGGAACAATGAGACTTGTTGAACCTGTTCTAAGAAGGAGGGAGAAGAAAGATGGAGGGGATGAATCTAACTAAGATATATTGTCACACTTGTAAAAGTCACAATGCACCCCTGTTACAACTATAATATGCTAATTTAAGAACTTCCAAGGCTGTGTGCTGAGCGCATGCTAGTTGTCCTATGCCTGCCTGTGCTCTCCTCTAACCAGTAGCACTAGCCAAGGCGGCCCCTGGCCATTGAGCTAGGATATCCCCAAATGAAGCCGGCTCTAAGTCAAAACTATACGCCGGATTTCAGATACTACGTATGATCTTAAAAGAATTTAAAATGCCTTATTTGGTTTTCATATTGATTGCATGCCTAAGTCTTATGTGGGTATATTGGGTTAGATAAATGCATCATTAAAATTGCTTACTTCTTATGAACCTATGAGAAAAATTTTCACTACCTATGTAACGGTATTTCTATAGGCCAGCACTGGTCTAATGCATGACAAAATAGAAATAATCATACATTTCAATCAGGTCGTGTCTTTATCACAACACATTCCTCTTAAGAACCATTCAACATACCGACAGCTGTCTCCGCCCTAGCATTTTCTAATCCGGGTACTGCACCCAGAAATTTTGCTTTAGAGCTCTTGAAAGCTAGGGACGGTCAAACCTTCGAAGGCCTTTCAAAAAGGAGTAAGACACCGAGAACAGCCTGCTTTATTTTCCTCAGAAAAGTCCTTTGAGGGCAGCAGCGGCTCAGATGCCAGGCCTGAGACCCACGCGGGAAAGACCTCCGATCCACCAGGCTCCCGCGAGACAGGCCAAAATGGCCGCCAGGGGGCGGGCTACCCCCGCGCTGCCCGGGCCGATTGGGTAATACGATTCGGTGCTGAGCGGTGATTGGGCCTTACGTCGGGAGGGGGCGGGACCGGAAGGTGGGCTCAGCCCGCGGGTGCCCGAAAAAAACTACGTTTGTCCCCGGGGAATGTGGAGAGCTGGTGGCATGTCGGCGGAACTGGGCGTCGGATTCGCGCTGCGGGCAGTGAACGAGCGCGTCCAGCAGGCTGTGGCGCGACGGCCGCGGGTGAGGAAGGGACTGCGTGGGGACGGTGCGCGGCCACTTTGAGGAGGGGAACACCTGCGTGGCAGTAGGTCGTCACGGTGACGCAGAGGGGGTCTCCCGGAGGGGCGGGGCCCGCGGCCAGGCGTCTGCTGAGGTTTCAGAGCCCCCGAAAGTCTAGAGAAGGATTTCCTCAGCGTCCGCGCCGTGGGCCCCGTAGGTTTTCTGGAGGTGGGCTTGATTGGTGCAGAAGCTGCTCGGGAAAATGACTCTCTCCAGGCGGCTTCGTGTAGGGGTCTTGGAGGATGCAACATGGACCGGGCCCATGCCAGCGGGGTGCCGAAAAGCATCTGACACCCGAACTCCAACGAGCCAGACCCGCCCGAGATCACGTGTGTGTGTGGCAGCGTCCGACGGCCAGTAGATGCTCGGTGTCCCTTAACCCTTGGCCAAGGTGGAGATGAGCTGGCCAGGCTTTACAGGCTGCACTTGGCATTTGCAGCCCGAGGGCCCTGTCAGACGCCAATCCCAAGCAGTTTAAGAGAAGATTTTTTTTTTCTCTTCTTTTCTTTTGTACACATTTTGTCTCCTCTTGAACTTGCATTAGACCAAGAGTCAGTATCTGCTCAACTCCATGCAAGTTAAGCTGATTTGTGTGAAATGAGACAGACCTGAACAGAAGCACAGGGCAGAGGCCTCTTTGTTCAAGCATGTATGGTTTTAGAACTCAGAATGCTGACCCAAATCCAGAAGATCTGAAGTACAGTCTTTCCTTAACTATTGACGTTACTGTGAACAAGTCACTTAACAACTCTGGCCCTCAGTTTCCTCATCTGGACAGGCATCAGGGATGTGGCTCTGAAATTCCTATGCTACCTTCTGGCAAGGAGCACTGACAGACAGCTGGACTGCCTGTTCCACTCTCCTCCCTGGAAGCCATCAGGTCATCAACGTAATTGTAGAAATTCTGACATGGTCTCATAAGAGGCTGGTGACAGCGCCTTAGAAGGAAGCAAGACAAGACTGTGTGCTAATAGACCTGATTTCTTCAGGCCTTTGAGAATACTGTGGTTCCCGTCAAAACCCTAGGGGGTGGTAGTGGACATAAAGACCAAGCTATATAAGGACAGTGAATCTTCTCTTGTTGCCTCCCTGTGCATTTGAATGCAGGGAAACCCTGCTGTTTATATAGTGGCTATAGGGAAAGGTCAGATAGGTCTGATTGTTTGTGTCCCAGTCTCTTTTGGCCACTGGTTGGTTGAGTCATAGATTGAGCAATAAATTACCTATCATTACTGTAGTTGGAGTACTTTCTGAATGAATGGAGACAATTTTAATAATTATAGCAGGACCAGAATGAGCTTCCAAAGCTATCTACCTTAGGGTTCCAGCAGCCAGACCTCCCTAATAATCAGTGCTACCTTCCCTTTAATGAAGTGATTCTTTTTGGTTTGGTTGCAGTACTGGAGATCAAACCCAGGGCCTGGCACAAGTACCCTACCACTGAACTACCTGCCCACAGCCCAGTGAAGTGATTCTTAAACCTCTAGTATCAGTACATGTGAGAATCATCTGGAGAGGTTGTTAAAAAGAAAGTCTCAGGACTGGGGTGTAGTTCACTGGTAGAGCATTTGCTTAGCATGGGTGAGACCCTGGGTTCAGTGCTCAGTACTGCACTGCAAAACCAAAAAAGAGGAAATTGTCAGCCCTCAGAGTCAGATTCAGTAGGTCTCAGTGGGACCCTGGTGATGCTGATGCAGTTGACCAAAGATCACACCTTAAGGAAGTGGTGCTTTAACTTGCTCAGCTCCCTTGAGAGAGAAATGTCTTCTAGATCATAAGAGTGTTAACATTATGTTGAGGAGCCAAACACATAAAAGACATTTGTTCACCACTCTTTGATATTGATCTCCCTGAAGTATGGGAAAAATGGATCCTACCAATGCCAAGCTGAGGTTTGTGCCAATCTGTTCTACAGCACATATCCTACAGGACTTGTTGGAATAATGTTCCCAAACATTCACTTATGTGGCTCTTTACCTTTTGGCAGGATCTCCCAGCCATCCAGCCCCGGCTAGTAGCGGTCAGCAAAACGAAACCTGCAGACATGGTAATGG
Source organism: Castor canadensis (assembly GCF_047511655.1). Lineage (NCBI taxonomy): Eukaryota > Metazoa > Chordata > Mammalia > Rodentia > Castoridae > Castor > Castor canadensis. The sequence goes on along the minus strand of NC_133399.1, from coordinate 58,848,216 downwards.
AGGCCTATGGTCATGGCCAGCGTACTTTTGGAGAGAACTATGTAAGACCCCTTTACCAAAGAGCCTTTGGGAAAGTCATGAATTCCAGGCTTCTGACTTACTCTGTTTTTACTCTGTTTTAGGTTCAGGAATTGCTGGAAAAAGCATCAAATCCTAAAGTAAGTAGATACTGCACTTTTTTAGCTTATATCTAAATCTTGGCTCGTTTGTTGAAAATTAGACCCATGTTAGTAGAGTTTTAGAGCAGAAAGTTGGCCTTGGGGTAGAAATGTTCACATTCCCCTAAAGCCCCAAATAATTCTCAACTAAATTTTCTGCCTTTATTCAAACTATAATTTTCTCTTTTGTGGTTTTTTGAAATGGTGGACTAAGGAACTTGCTATAATCTTGTATCTTTTTGAGATTTGAAAGCGTTAATGAATCCATCCTTAATAGTTGATATCTGAAAGCTAACTATCCATTTGCGTCATCAGGAGACTGGCTAAAGATGATGTTCCTTACAGTTAAAGAGCAGAGTGTAGATGTGAAGGGTCCCTCGGAATATGCACAGTGTTTGAGCCAGCAAGGCTCTCCATAAAATCTGAATCAAACCTGGTTGCTTTTTTCTCTTCAGATTCTGTCTTCATGTCCTGAGATCAAGTGGCACTTCATTGGCCACCTACAGAAACAAAATGTCAACAAATTAATGGGTAAGATAAAACTCTAAATATGAAGACAAACCTGCTCTGTCATTGTATGACTTGCACTACCTTCTGTGGAAGAGAGCAGCTTTTAGAAAACAGTAAGGTAAAATTAAAAATTAGTTACAAGGAACTTACACCTGTAATCCTAGCTACTTGGGCGGCTGAGATTGAGAAGATTGTTGATCGAGGCTAGCCTGGACAAATAGTTCGAGAGACCCTATCTCCAAAATAACTGGAGAAAAATGGACTGGAGGTATAGCTTAAGCAGTAGAGGACCTGCTTTGTAAGCACGAAACCCTGAATTCAAACGCCAGTCCCACCATAAAAAAAAAAAAGATCCTTCATACTGGGTGTGAGGGAGCCCATTTATATTTAATACATGGCAGTTGGCCATTTGAGAAAATAATTAAATAATTACACTGTGAGGAGATTCCATTCCTCACAGTGTAATTTCCAGCAAGAGTCTTAACTTGAAATAAAAACTATAAACATTATACTGAAGTATTGGAAGGTATTTTTATTTTCTCAGGCTTAGGGAAAGGCCTTTCTAAACAAGACATAAAATCTAGAAACCATAAGAAACAACTAGCAAATTTGATTATATGAAAATTAAACCTTTCTCTTCATTAAAGCAAAAGGGAAGCACAAACTGGGAGAAAAGTAGTGTTTTGAAATGTGGAATATTACTGTCCAGAATACATTAAAAAAGCTATAAATCTTTTTGTTATTATTTGTAAAATAGTAGGTAAAAGAAAAGAAAAATAGTAGGTAAAAGCTATGAACAGGTAATTTACAAGGGGAAAAAATAAAAAAGGTCATTAATTGAACAATGTTCAACTTCATTCAAAGAAATACAAAATAATAAATTCTACTTATCCCCAACCAGATTTGTTAGAAAAATGGAAAAGATTGTTAACATTCAGTATTTTGAGAGAGTGAGTAAATCCCTGTCTTCCACGTCTTACCAGGAAGAGTCTTTTTTTTTTTTTGATCATCATCTGCCATTTATTCAGTGTGTGTTTCTACCCTGTCCACAATGTCTTTTTTTTTTTTTTTTAATTTTTATCTTATTCATATGTGCATACAATGTTTGGATCATTTCTCTCCCTTTCCCCCACCCCCTCCCTTACTCCCCCTCCCCCCCTCCCTCCCACCCTCCCCTCACTACCTGGCAAAAACTATTCTACCCTTATCTCTAATTTTGTTGAAGAGAGAGTATAAGCAATAATAGGAAGGACCAAGGGTTTTTGCCAGTTGAGATAAGGATAGCTGTACAGGGAGTTGACTTGCACTGATTTCCTGTGCATGTGTGTTACCTTCTAAGTTAATTCTTCTTCAACTAACCTTTTCTCTAGTTCCTGGTCCCCCACTCCTATTGGCCTCAGTTGCCCCAGAGTATCTGCTTTAGTTTCTCTGCATTGAGGGCAAGAAATGCCATCTAGTTTCTTAGGTGTCTTACCTATCCTCATACCTCCCTTGTGTGCTCTCACCTCATCATGTGAACAAAGTCCAATCCCCTTGTCGTGTTTGCCCTTGATCTAATGTCCACATATGAGGGAGAACATAGGATTTTTGGTCTTTTGGGCCAGGCTAACCTCTCTCAGAATGATGTTCTCCAATTCCATCCATTTACCAGCAAATGATAACATTTCGTTCTTCATGGCTGCATAAAATTCCATTGTGTATAAATACCACATTTTCTTGATCCATTCGTCAGTAGTGGGGCATCTTGGCTGTTTCCACAACTTGGCTATTGTGAATAGTGCCGCAATAAACATGGGTGTGCAGGTGCCTCTAGAGTAACCTGTGTCACAGTCTTTTGGGTATATCCCCAGGAGTGGTATAGCTGGATCATATGGTAGATCAATGTTTAGCTTTTTAAGTAGCCTCCAAATTTTTTTCCAGAGTGATTGTACTAGTTTACATTCCCACCAGCAGTATAAGAGGGTTCCTTTTTCTCCCCGCATCCTCGCCAACACCTGTTGGTGGTGTTGCTAATGATGGCTATTCTAACAGGGGTGAGGTGGAATCTTAGTGTGGTTTTAATTTGCATTTCCTTTATTGCTAGAGATGGTGAGCAATTTTTCATGTGTTTTTTGGCCATTTGAATTTCTTCTTTTGAGAAAGTTCTGTTTAGTTCAGTTGCCCATTTATTTATTGGTTCATTTTGGGAGAATTTAGTTTTTTGAGTTCCCTATATATGCTGGTTATCAGTCCTTTGTCTGATGTGTAGCTGGCAAATATTTTCTCCCACTCTGAGGGTGTTCTCTTCAGTTAGAGACCATTTCTTTTGTTGAGCAGAAGCTTTTTAGTTTTATGAAGTCCCATTTATCTATGCTATCTCTTAGTTGCTGTGCTGCTGGGGTTCCATTGAGAAAAAGTTCTTGCCTATACCTGTTAATTCCAAAGTATTTCCTACTCTTTCCTGTACCAACTTTAGAGTTTGAGGTCTGATATTAAGATCCTTGATCCATTTTGAGTTAATATTGGTATAGGGTGATAAACATGGATCTAGTTTCAGTTTTTGCAGACTGCTAACCAGTTTTCCCAGCAGTTTTTGTTGAAGAGACTGTCTTTCCTTCATCGTGTATTTTTAGCGCCTTTGTCAAAGACAAGTTGGTTATAGTTGTGTGGCTTCATATCTGGGTCCTCTGTCCTGTTCCACTGGTCTTCATGTCTGTTTTTGTGCCAGTACCATGCTGTTTTTATTGTTATTGCTTTGTAATATAGTTTGAAGTCGGGTGTCGTGATACCTCCAGCATTGTTCTTTTGACTGAGTATTGCCTTGGCTATTCGTGGCCTCTTGTGTTTCCATATAAATTTCACAGTAGATTTTTCAATCTCTTTAATGAATGTCATTGGAATTTTGATGGGAATTGCATTAAACATGTAGATTACTTTTGGGAGTATAGACATTTTTACTATGTTGATTCTACCAATCCATGAGCATGGGAGATCTCTCCACTTTCTATAGTCTTCCTCAGTCTCTTTCTTCAGAAGTTTATAGTTTTCCTTGTAGAGGTCATTCACATCCTTTGTTAGGTTTATACCTAGGTATTTGATTTTTTTGAGGCTATTGTAAATGGAATTGTTTTCATATATTCTTTCTCAGTTTGTTCACTATTGGTGTATAGAAATGCTAATGATTTTTCTATGTTGATTTTATATCCTGCTACCTTGCTATAGCTATTGATGGTGTCTAGGAGCTTTTGAGTAGAGTTTTTGGGTCTTTAAGGTATAGGATCATATTGTCTGCATAGGGATATTTTGACAGTTTCTTTACCTATTTGTATTCCTTTTATTCCTTCTTCTTGCCTAATTGCTCTGGCTAGGAATTCCAGTACTATGTTGAATAGGAGTGGAGATAGTGGGCGTCCTTGTCTAGTTCCTGATTTTTGAGGGAATACCAGGAAGATTCTAAAATGGTAGGGGCAGGCTAGGGGTGAAGTTCAATGTTAGAATGCTGGTCAAGCATGTGTGATGCCCTGGTTTTGATCACCAACACCACAAAAAAAATTTTTTAAAAAGAGTTAGCTCCAATATTTGTTAATTTTGTAAGCTTGAATAAACTTCCACTTTTTCCACTTTTCTGCACCTCAATTTTCCCTTTTGTATGGAGATGATAGTATTTCATGAACTATGGTGGAGATTACAAAAAAATATTGGGCTCAGTGGAACATACTTGTATTACAGCTACTCTGGAGACTGATGCAGGAAAATTGTAAGTTCAAGGCCAACCTAAGCAACATAGCAAGACCCTGTCTCAAAAATAGAAAGAAAGGAAAATAATGCAAGCTGGTGAGGCCGGGGGTGAGGGGAGGGGTGGTTATAGTTCAGTGGTTTCCCCAGCATAGAAGAAAAAGAAAAGAAAGAATACATATATAAAGTAGTTAGCATACTGCCTGGAATATCTCAGTATTTGATAAAAGCAAGTGCTTAGGATTGTCTGTGTCACTGTTCTTTATCTGAGGCAAGATTGATACTTCAGCATTGATCATTGCATCTTTGAGAAAAAAGACTGATAACTTCAGAGTTTCACTTAGCTTTCAATGTGGGTCTTTCTGATGTCTTTGTCAAATAAGAAGACCCCTATCCCAGAAAGTTTAAGAACATGGTGATACCGCTCCAGGGTAGCATTTTGACTTTCCTGGATAACCTCTCTTCATTGTCATTTTGCCTTTTTTGTCTCATTTGGAACTGAGATGAAATTAGATCAGGCCTGCTACTCCTGATTGAAGCATCTGGATCTGTTTGCTGCCTGTTTGTGTGCATTGGTGTTTCCCTTTCCTTACTTATCTTTGCTGAGAAGGTGACGGTCTAACACTTGAACTTATATCTGTCAGAACTTTCTCATTTGTCTTCTTAGCAAACTGAGAACTGTCTTTTTCTATTCCTGAGATACTTTTTCATGTCAAGATTCATTACGTTACCTGCTGCAGTGGGCTGAATGGAGAGCACTACCTCTCTTTCTCATCACAGCTGTCCCCAACCTCTTCATGCTGGAAACAGTGGATTCTGTGAAGCTGGCAGACAAAGTGAACAGCTCCTGGCAGAAGAAAGGTTCTCCTGAAAGACTAAAAGTTATGATCCAGATAAACACCAGTGGGGAGAATAGTAAGTGACCGGACCTGAATTGTAGGTTTTTCTTCCCTTAGGGTGACTGAAGCTCAGAGAGAATGGTTAGCATAAACAAAGGAAAGAGCTCATGGCCTTTAAGTAAGCTGGTTTTTGGTCTAAAAGCATATTAACACATATGATCCTGTCTGTTAAGCCTTAATTTGGGGGAGGAGAGGAGGAATCAAAAAGGAATTATGACTTTGACCTGAAAATCCTCAAAGGTCACCATCACTCCTAAAAGTATTTATAGAGTTACATGTATAATACTTCTTTTTTTTTTCCCACATGTATAATACTTCTTAGGTCTTAAAAAAAATTACTTAGTGAAGCCGGGTGTGTTGTTGAACACCTGTAATCCCAGCACTTGGGAGGTAGAGACAGGAAGAACACAAGTTCAGGACCAGTTTGGCCTACATAATGAGACCCTGTCAAAAAACAAACAAACAAAAATTACTTAGTGTTGCTTTGGGAAAGATAGAAGAAAAACCAATTAGCACCCGTCAATGACCGTTTTGGGCTTGGGTCAACAGTGTAACAGAGCAAGTAAGAGCCTGGCCTTTGACATCAGACAGACATGGGCTTGAGTTCCAGAACCTTTGGCATGAAGAAGCATCTCTTTTCCAGATATGCCCTGGAGTCAGGCTACATGGGTTCAGATCCCAGTTCTGTAGTTCCTACTTGCATGACCTTGAAAGGTGCTTAGTCTCCCTGTGCCTCAGTTTCCTTATCTTTAGAATGCAGCTCATAAGAGTACTTACTCCAAGAGTTATTGTACTAAATGAAAAACTCAGCACTTGGCTTGTGCCTGGCATGCAGTGATCAGTTGGTTTTAACAGTTGTCATTGCTGTACTGTATGTGCATGTACCCTGATTATAGATAGCTACCTTACATTGTCACCTAGGCAAATTTGAAATTGTTTCCATTTCCACTTCATTACTTCATTGCTTGAATCACAATTAGCTGTGATTTGCCCTAATTAAATGTCAAAGTGAATATTCCTAGCACCTGCCGATTCGTTCTCCAGCTAACTAGTGTGTTCAGTTAAACTTTGCAAATATATAGTCAGAACTATTTGGTATGTGTATGCCTTAATCTTTGTAACTCTTAATAATTAATAAAACTACAAAAATCTCAGATGTAGAAAAATAGTTCTCGGGTTCATCTGAGATTTGGGCAATAAGATCTTTCTGGTGTCTTAAAAAAATGTCAGGATTTTTCCTTTTCCCTGTCCCTTAGCTATCTCAGCTAAAATCCTGAGATGGAGAGGCTGGGGATATAGTTCAGTGATAGAGATGCACATGAAAAACTCTGGGTTTGATCCTCAGCACTAATAAAATTTTTTAAAATCTTGATATGTATTAAAGAGAATCCAATTTATAATTCTTCCCTTGAGAAATTCAGAACCTGACCAGAAAGGGAGCATCACAGAAGACCTCACTTCACACATAAAGGGCTTAAGGACTTGAAGATAGGTTATTTCATGAAGACCTCATCTGAGACACCGCCTCTGTCACAAGGAAAGGATGAAAATGGAGCCTTCCTCTGGCTTCAGGACAGCTCACCAGTCATGTCTTCTGTTTCTTTTGTGAAGGTAAACATGGCCTTCCTCCTTCTGAGACGATAGCCACAGTGGAACACATAAATGCCAAGTGCCCCAGCCTGGAATTCGTGGGGCTGATGACCATAGGAAGCTTTGGACATGATCTTAGTCAAGGACCAAACCCAGACTTCCAGGTATTGGGGGCCGGGGACATGCTTATGTGCAAAGGAGGCATCACCGGGCTGCAATGTAGCTCTACTGAGCATGTGCCTTGCATGCATGGGGCCCAGGAGTTAATCCCCAGCCCCCGGGGAACGGGGGGTCGGGGGCAGTTACCACAGTGGAAGGCCTGTCAAGCATTAAAACTTCCTTCTCCACTCTTCCCATCAGGAAAAGGGAAAAACAGGTTCCTAGACCCCCACAGACCTTCCTCAACTTAGTTGAAACTTGAAGAAGACCGTTTTTACAGATAATGAACTCTTCCTCTCTAGTGATTGATAGTTTTCTTTTGTGGTGGTTGGCTTGTTTTGTTTTCCAGTGCTGGGGGTCAAACCCAGGGCCTTGAACATGTTAAGCAAGTGTTCTACCACTGAGCTGTACCCTCAACCTTGACAGTTTTCTTAAAAGTTGGGGACTTTGCTAAAAGCCCTCTAGTAACTTGTAGTAATTTTGACAGGCCTCAAAATCATAGAGCATAAGTAATCTTCAGAGAAGTCCATCTCCTAAGTGCTGGGATCGCAGACATGCACTTTACCATGCTGGCAGATTTGGCCACTTTAGGCATTGTTAGAGAAGGCAGGAATAAAATGGTGTCACACTTGTGCTTCTGTCAGGTATTGCTGTCCTTACGGGAGGAGCTGTGTAGAAAACTGGGCATCCCTACTGACCAGGTTGAACTGAGTATGGGCATGTCGGGGGACTTCCAGCATGCAGTGAGTATCCTTCCATGTGCTGCTTTCTGCCTCCAGAGTGGGGCCCAAAGGACCAAAGCAGAAATAGGTTTTTTTCTGGAGAAACCTTTGAAATGCTTATCACAGAAACAGCACCCAGTTGCAGTGGTTCTCAATTCTAACACCCACCCCTCCCCACACCCTTTCTTTTTTGGAGTAAAATTTATAGAAATTATATCCTGACTCCTAACTTTTTAAACTCAACATAATTGCCAAGTATAATCTAAAGGAAAATAAGAAATTAAACTGTAGGCTGGGAGCATAGTTAGGAATCAAGTGTGTACTTAGCATGTGCTAGGCCCTGAGCTCAATCCCCACGCACAAAAAGGAAAGAAAGAAAGAAACTATAATCTTTTAAAGGCATTTCATCCTATGTCAGGGTGTGGACATATGACATAAATCCTAATGAAACGGTCTGATGCTTAATCTTACATGTACATCTCACTGTGAGTGCAACAGCTATAAATATAAACTGGCAGCTGACATACATGAGTTTCAAAAATAGTAAATAACTTGGTAAAGTTCCAGAAATCAAGGCATAAATTTGCATTCTGGAAAATCGTATATATTAAAACAGTAGAAAAATTCTTGGTGTTTATACGTACAATGGAATTTGAGTCTGTGCTCAGATAATAGGAGGTTTTTTTCCACCTGCCTAACTGTGGCATGTTGGAAAGGTATATGGGCTTTAAGACAGCTCTTCCTTGTGCAGTTGTATCCTACACACCTTGGACACCCACATCCCTAGTCCCCACCCAACTCTAAGCCACTGAACTCCCCAACCACTGTGAAGACCAAGGACTTCATTACCTGTTTCTCACACCCCTTCAGAGGTGCTCCTGCCCCAAGGAGAACCACTGTTCCTCACCATCTTCAGCTGCAGCCCCACCATTCTTCATAGCAGCCCCTGGGAAGCAAGAAGAAGCACAGCTTCAGCACTGCTTTATTTCTGTACTTTAAACTCTGTCCTCGATGCTTTTTTGTCTTTCCCAGATTGAAGTAGGATCTACAAATATCCGGATAGGAAGCACCATTTTTGGAGAGCGGGAATACTCAAAGAAACCTGCTCTAGACAAGACCACAGCAGACCTGAAGGCCCCAGTGGGTGTGGCACAGGAACACTGAGCTAAGGACTACTAAGAAGACCAACTATGCACTAACCTAGATTTTCATCTTGATGTTCCTCATGTTACAGCCCAGTCCTGCTCTCCTGTGACCTGGATAGAGTGCTGATGATTACGTGTGTTAATGGAAACCATCTGTGCTTAGTCTCTGACATAGGAAGCTTGCTTCAAGCAGTGGCTTTGGACCGAATTTGAAAAATAGAGACACTGCTGCAGAACAAATACCAAATCAGTAGCCAGGAATGAAAAATTGAGTTCATTACTGAATTCAGCCCAGGAGCACCAACCAGTCCATGAATGCCTTTTCCAGGTTTAAAGCTTGACCGCTGACGCCTATAATTGTGGAAATCAGAGGTATTCCCACTCATCATCCCAATTTAATAGGAAATTCCCTTCCTACAAGTAGGCCTGATTAGTCACTGTTACTGCTGTGGTGATTTCTGCCACCAGTTTCTACCCTAGCCTGTAGATATGGAAGGTGTTCTTTGCTCTGGAGTGGCAGTACAGGAAACTGTGGCAGGGCTCCAATCACAGATTGCCATTAGTAAGAGTTTGTGTCATTGACCACTGTGATATCGACCCTGAAATTGTAGGGGTCATTATTTGTAATTAAGAATTAGGCCTTTGTGACATCTTTCTGAAGAGATAAAACCTGGATCTTTTTCCTCTGGGACTGATAGTGATGAGAACTGGATGAGACGATTTCTCCACCATGATCCTTCTCCGGTGACTTTTAGCAAAGACAGTGAATCTCATCCTCCTCAGAAATGGCACATGGTTTCAACAAGGCCTTGCTTTGCCTTTTCTTTTCCTGAGAAGCACTTTCCCAGTGTGTTTATAAGCCAGAATCCTGTAGCTCTTGATTGTCCAGAAAGTAGCAAGATCGTCAAAAATCAGAGAGCACAATTCTCCAGCAGTCACAACAGATAGCTTCAGTGCGGGCTGTTTATTTTCTAGATAGCTTTTTCTCCTGTTTGTTCAAGCCTGAGAACATGCTGCTGCTGCTGAATGTAATTTTGTAAAACTTAGACCATTGTGATTCCTGTACTGAATCAAAGCTACAATGTGATATTTCAGAGTCTATTAAATAAAAATGTGAGTTTGATGATACTAACTGTGCCAACTTACAGAGTAATTAAAGATTTATTTTTTATGATCTGGCATAGTGACTGAATCTAACAGGAGGGAGCACAGGCCCTATAGGAAGCAGCTATGCCCCTTACTTGGTGCAAAGCCGGCCTAGCTTTAGAAAGGGCCAGGTCACAGATGCAGCCAAAGCCACACCATGGATGAAAAGGGAGTTCTGAACTTTGAGGGTAAGAAAATGAAGTCTTAATGGGGTATGGTGATGTGTGCCTGTAATCCCAGCACTCAGGAGGCTGAGGAAGGAAGGTCAAAAGTTTGAGGACAGCTTGGGCTATAGCAAGACTCTTGACTCAAAAAAAAAAAAAAAGAGGAATGCAAGTCAGGATACACTAGAGACACTTCACACCCATGTTTATTGCAGCACTATTCACAGTAGCCACTATTCACAATTTGGAAACAGCCAGATGCCATAAAATTGATGGCTGGATTAAGAAAATATAATATACATACACAATGGAGTACTACTCAGCCATAAAGAGCAATGAAATTATGTTGTTTGCAGGTAAATGGATGGAGTTGGAAGACATCATGTTAAGTGAAGTAAGCCACATTCAGATGGATCCTAAAGATAAACATACAAAAAGAAACATGATCATCTACACATTTATAGAGAACATGTTGGTAATAGTGGAATTATTCCATGGAACTCGTGAAGAAGGAAAAGAAGAGAATGATCGTCAACAATATCGAAATACATTGCATCTGTGCCGAATCATTTGTAGATGATGTAACAAGTATGTACTGAAAGCTGTTGAATAATAGATAGGGAAAGGTAAGGGAGAGTAATAGTCGGTGTTGAACTGACCAAAGTACAGCATATTCACAGTTGAAATACATCAAGAAACCCCTTTGAACACTGACTATGAAATTAAAAATGGAAGGATGGTCGTAAAATAGGTCCTATGAGGGTGTAGGTGATTACAGGAGAGGGGATGGTGAATATGGTCAGTGTATTTTATATGCATGTATGAGATAGAACAATGAAACCTTTTGCAATTGTATTAAGTAGGTGGGAGGGGGATGAGGAGAGAGTGGGGGAAAACCTAACCAAGGTACAATGTAAGCATATTCAGAAATGTCACAATGAATGGGGCACCAGTAGCTCACTTCTATAATCCTAGCTACTCGGGAGGACTGAGGTTTGAAGCCAGCCAGCCAAATAGTTCTTATGACTGTCTCAAAAAAACCCAACACTAAGCAGAGTGGCTCAAGTGGTAGAGAGCCTGCCTAGCAAGTGTGAGGCCCTGAGTTTAAACCCCAGTACCACCAAAAAAAGCCACAAATTTCACAATGAATCCCCACTGAACAACTAATGTATGCCAATAAAAATGCTTTGAGGAAAGAAAAAAATGAATTCTTGACGCTTCAGAAATTACAAAAAGACGACTACAAGAAACTTTCACAAGGCCTCTAGGTGGCGACATTAGCTATCACTGCCTACAAAAGCACTGAGGCCTAGGATCCTGTGAGTTGGTATTGGGCTCTGCTGTCAGCAGCTTGCCCTGGAGGGACTCCTGGTGATTTAGCATCACTCCCTCTTGATGGGCAGAAATGAGGACCAGAGAAACACAATTCTCTCAAGTGATGCCATGGACTTTCAGGACCACAGGAAGCTTTCATCTTCCTCATTTCTACACTAACTTGGCCAAGTTCTGAGAGTGACTGTGGAACCATTCAGGGAACATGAAGTAGTTTGACCAATAAAAGATCTCCACTGGCAGAGTGGCTCAAGTGGTAGAGCGCCTGCCTAGCAAGCTTGAGGCTCTGAGTTCAAACCCCAGTGCTGCCAAAAATAAGTAAAAGTCTCTGGCTTAGTCCTGGAGATGTAAGAACAAAGGAAGAGTGGAGCACTGGTGGCTCACACCTGTAATCCTAGGTACTCAGGAGTCAGAGATCAGGAGGAGTCACAGTTTGAAGCCAGCCTAAGCAAATAGTTTTTGAAACCCTATCAAAAAAAGAATGGGGGATGGTGGAGTGGCTCAAGGGGTAGGCCCTGAGTTCAAACCCTAGTACCACACACATACACACACAAAGAACAAAGGAAGAGACAAGGCAGGGGAGGCTGAATCAAACCCAGATAAGAGAAAGAAACCAAAGTATGAGTCCAGCGTATCCACAGTAGGACAGGATCTTTCATAGAAAATTGTGCCAGGCTGTGACATTGACTTGTTACACATGACAAGCCTTCAGTTGGGTTACGCCCAAGTTTTCATGAACACAATGACAGCATCCAGGGCAAGTTTTCTGAGTGACAACAGCATGCTCTCCAGAGTGAGACCCACCCATACAGCCTGGCCATCTCTCCCTGATAGTGTCAATGGACCAAGCCCTTGTCTACCCTGAAGCCACCCTCAGAAGGTTTGAGGTGCTTAGATGCCCCCGGACAATCTGTCATGGCTTTGGTCTCCTGGGAAGTTTGACAGATCCTACCACTCCACTGACCACACCCACCTCCCTGTCCTGTAGTGCTGGAGATGAACAGGGCCTAATGCGTGACAGGCAAGTGCTCTACCACTGAGCTGCAACCCAGACGTAACACATTTATTTAAGCAACCTCTCATTCAAATTGTACCCTCCCCCTTTTTAAATATTCATGGCCTGTAGTAACTCTCCTATATGCCCTCATTTTAATCTCATGACCACTGATGGAGTATTTTAAGCTATTTGGCTGTATCTCTTTGCCAACAGACCTTAGGGATGCTAAGGTCCATGGCAGGGCCCCTTGTCTGAGGTCAGAGATGGTGACAAGGAATAAACTCGGGACTTCTGGTCCATAGCTTGGTCACTAAACTACGTTGTCATTATCTGTCTCTGACTTTTTTTATTTACTTTTTTTTTTTCCAGTGCTGGGAATGGACTCAGGTCTTTGCATGTGCTAGACAATGCTCTACCTCTGAGGAGTCACACCCACCAGCCCCTGTCTCTGGCTTTAATCACTGATAATGGGTGTATTCTTAGATTTGGAGCTTTAACTTCAGAAAGCCATGTCGCCATAAAAGAAAAGTACATTTTAGTCTATTGTACTAGTTGAGAATTGACACATCTTAATGCAGAACAAACTTTGAAACCACAAGCAGTGGGGGTGAGAAGGAAAGAGAGAATTAAATGCAGCCATGAGGGGAATTAGCCTCCCCGGTCACCCCATTTCCCTAGCACTCACATTCCTCCTCTAGATTCAAGCTCCCACAGGCTACATGGCTCTGGTGCCCCATCTCCACCCCAGGCTGGACCAGCAGTGAATTCTGTTGCCCAAGGCTAGACACAAGGAATGAGGTCGAATGAGACATTCTTAAAACCCAAGACATCTTTGTCCTCCAGAAAACAAGTAACCCTGTACTTCCCAGAATGCTGAAGGAGGAGGGACCGTTCCTAAAAGGCTGCAGTAAGGGTGGGACAATGCCAGAGAATAATTGGAAATGATTTGCTTTGGGAACCATGACTGTCTATACCATGAAATCAGTTGAATACTGTTACATCAGCCTTGTGACTAAGGGCAAAAGAATCCACTGTCCTCCAAAATGTTTTACTAGTCTGCCCTCGCTCAAGGAGCACAGAGGTAAAGAAAAGGACTTTTTTTTTTTTTTCAGTAGTGCTGGGGGTGAAACCCAGGGCCTTGTGTGTGCTAGGCAAGCGCTCTTCCACTGAGCTACACCCCCAGCTCCCCAAAAGGGCTTTCCTTTCCACCCAGTTCCTATCAACTTGTTTATTCCATGGTTATGTGTGGTTGAATGGCCACTTATACTGTAGAGGATCCTTAAATTAAAGTTCCTCTCCTATAACCACTTTAAGGTCCCAAAGGACCTCAGAGCTAACACTCTTTTTCTATAATTTCCAGCACAGATTAGTTAAGGGCATGTGGTGGGGACAGAGAGAGGGACTTTGAGCACCTTTCTTATATTTAAGATAAAGTTTACAAGCTGGAGCTGCTGAGCTCTTGAGATGGTAAGGAGCAGACACCATCCCTTGGGTGCCCGGTGCTCCTTAGATACTTGGGTCATGCTAGAAGACAGCTGTGTGCCACTTCTGCCCCACCCACCCTCTGAGGAGCGGCCTTGCACTCCAGCTCCAGAGCTCAGCCTGAGCGGGCTGCCAATCTCCAAAATAAAATCAATGTGTGACCTTATTCAGCAGATGTACCAAAGAAACAAGCACAAACCAGGGCCAACTTTGAAGCCAGAAAGGGAAGATGAGAAGTGGGAGAGAGAGAAAGAGGAGGGAAGAGAAACTTGGCTGGACATGAAAGGTATCTTGTCCGTCTGTTCCCCATTAGGCTCAATTCTCTCTCAATCTGCAGCCTCAACATAATTCTCTTGACCAGAAACCCTCCGGAGAGATAGTGTCAGAAGGAAAAACAAACAGAACAGCATCTTCTGACAGCAGACTCACTTAAAAACCTATTGGCAGTGGGGGATGCAGGCCTGTCAGAGGAGGGCGCTCTTCGCAGCAGGCCATGTGTGGAGCTGCATTTGCCCAGAGACTGGACAGGACAGGATGGGGCTGATGGGCAAGGGCAAGGTAAACCCTGAGTCTTTCTGCCCTGGCATCCACTCTGATGCTTCAGGACCTGCCTTGTGTGGTTTTCCCAGCCCGGGTGGCTTGGGAATGTGGCACAGGGGTAGAGCACTTGCAAGGCCTGGGTTCCATCCCCAGCATTGAAATAATGAACTAAACCCTTGGTATTGGGCTTTTTTTTTTTTTTAGCCCCATGGTACATGAAGAATTCTGAAGGGGCGTTCAGAGAAAGGGACCCCATTGTCATAACTCCTTCCCTTCTCTGATGTCCACTAGCAGCCAGCAACCCTGGCAGCAAAGGCCCCTTTTCCCCAGCCCCTTTGACCCGCCTAAACTGACTAGTATTTGGGAAACTAACCCCACCCCATAGGCAGGAGGCTTGGGGAAGGTTCTGGAGGGCTGAGGGGTGGGGAAGGCAGGGCAGGCAAGGGCCACAGTTCTGTGCTCAAGTTTCTGGGGCAGGCTTCCTGTTATAGGAGAGGCCTTTCTTTAAAGGAAGAAAAACTAATCAGCAGAAAGAAGCCAGCGCTTTCCCCTGCCTCTCCACGTGTTTATTACACTAGGATATCTGATTTCAGCAAAGGAAGCCGGCACCGAAGCAAGGTTTTTATTGGCCGTGAGCAAGAGGAATTCAGGGTTTGCCTTTGATTTGGCTTCCCCAGAACACGAGGCACTGAAGGCTGCTCCCTGCTTTGATGGAGCAGCTCGGTATTTGGGCCCTGATAAAAATTCCTTTTGGAGATGAGGGTAGACTGAAGGCCCAGAGTGAAAGGTGGGGAGATGGAAACAGTGGACAGACAATAGCTAACAAAATCTGCCTCTGGCTCATGAGTGAAGCCCGCCTCCCCCCCCCACACACTCCTCTGCAATGGGAGCGGAGGAGGCACGTCTGGTTTGGATGAAAGCAGTGTTCTAAGACCATCCAACCGACAGCTAGGCAGGCTGCAGTCAGGGCTAGGCCTGATGGTTTCAATGTGTTGGAAAGATAAAGCCAGAGATTGGAGAGCAAATCCTCTGCCAACAGCACTCCTCAGCTGGGATGAGAGTGGGCTCAGGAGAGGGGGGCTCCCAGCTGGGCCACACACTTCCCCCCACACATACAGACTCCAAGAGGTGTTGTACGGGGTCTGCAGCTGCAACCACAGCCACAGGCAGCCCCATCTCACCCTGGGCTGGTAGAGCCTTCTGCCTCCTGCTGGTTTCCATAGGGAACCACCTCCTACACTGAAGAAAGGGAAAGGAGGGGGGTGTCCCTGGAGGAACCCAGCCATCTATCTCTCCTCCTTTCTTCCTTTCCATAGCTTATCTCAATCTGCCATCCCTCTGATCCCCCTCAGTCCACTGGAGACAGGAAGAACCCCAAAGCTCATCTGAGTAGCCACACTTGACTCTTAAGACCATTCCCACTGGATGAGGTGTGAATTGGCCAGCACCCTGAGGCTGGGGGTGGGGGTTGCTCAGAGATACAGAGGTAGCCCCTTGGTGGAACCTGGTAGTCCTGCCTGTGTCTGGCTCTCTTCCTGTTCCAGGTTTGTGAGGAGGAGGTGTAGGTCTTCCTCGGTTGGGGGGAGGGGAGGTTCACAGGTACCTCTGTGTGTGTGTCCTGTGACTGGCTACAAGCTGTCTCTGAGGCTGAGTATGTGCCCGGCAGTGGAGCTTGTCGCCCGCCTGGCTCTGCCCACCTGTGAGGCCCAGAGCCTGGGGCCGAGGTGGAATGGGGGAACAGGGCTGTCACTGTGTCCTCTTCAAGAAGCCCAGTCATCAAAAGGACTTTATGCAGGAAGTTAAAAATATACCAATGGGGAGAGTAGCTACAAGAATAGAAGCAGACAGCCATGCTGGAGTGGGGAGCCACTGCACACTGTCACAAATACACACTACACACCACACATGAACACATACAGCTCCACTGACACACATGCACACACACACAAGCACACATATACATACACGTATGGCCACAAATAGACACATACATGCCTACATATTCATACATGCACACACAGCCACAAACACACAGGTCACAAAGGTTACTTTAAGACTCTGGCACGGGTCTGGGTTTGAATCTCAGATCTGTTCCTGACCAGCCAAATAAACTTAGGCCAAATTCTTACAGCCTTTGGTACCTCAGTTTCCTCATCTGTAAATAGGAGCTGATGTTAAGAGGGACACAATATTGCTATGGAGATGACGAGCTCCTGCCCATAGAGGATAGAGCCTGGCACACAGTGAAAGCCCAGATAGTGTCCATCCTGTACATGCCCCACTGCCTAAGTGCCTTTGCCTTTGGGAATCTCCCTGGAGAAGTGGGGTACAGCCTTGATAGTAAAGATGAGGACATCAGGAAAACTACTGCCTTCCTTCGTTAACGAAACCCAAAACTCTAAGGCTGAGACAAGGCAGCTAAAACTCCATATCCCCAAGACAGACTCCCCTCATGGGTCCCTCACAGGTGACAATTGACAGAACCACTCTGGTAGTAGAGGCCCTGCTTCCTAAAATTGCTGCCTTAATATGGACATCTGCACCTTCCCTTCGTTCCCTTCGAAAGAAAGCTACAACTAAAGACCGGGTTGTAGGGCTGGGGTGTCACTAAAGGCAGAGCGCTTGCCTAGCAAGTAGAAGGCCTTGGGTTCCATCCAGAGCACTGAAAAAAATGGGGGGGGGGGGCACATAAAAACAGCAAAACCTTCCCAGAGTGAAACCAAAACTAACCACCCTGACTCACAAAGCCTGGGCTTTCAGAATCTAGCAGCACACTGCACCCAGATTCCCTCACTCCTCCATCTTTGCCAGGAATACAAGTCCTCCAGCCTCAAGTTTTGGGCCATCCAGGGCCTGAGGGCAGCTGGCATCATAAAATAACAGGACTTGCAGGGAGGGAGTATTGTTTTCAAGTGCTGGGACTCAAACCCAGGGCCTGAGCAAGCTGTCATGAGCTCCACCCCCAGTCCCGATCTTAGGAAACACAGTGGCCCTGCCATTTCCTCCCACAGTAAAGACCCGACCCTGAGGCCAGAGAGAAATGAGAGAGCATTTGAAGGATGCCCAAAGAGGACTGAGAAGAAAAGCAAAAGCAAAGCACAGAGGTGGGGAGAAAGGGAGAGGAACAGGAGAAAGGGAGGAAGCGAGAGAGGCCAGTGCAGGAGGGCCAACCTCAGGTCCCTGACTGCCAGCTGGCAGCAAGATTTAAAGCTGGATTTGAAAAACCACCACCAGCCAGAGTAGGTAGATCCCTCTGGTCACTGAGGTTCATTCACTCGTTTGTCCAGTGGCCGCTTCAACAGAGAGAGAACAGCTGCTACAGGGAGTCAGGGTTTCAGGTAAAGACAGACTTTTCCAGCAAATTCAAAATCACAAGAGGTGGTACACTCTCGTGATTCCAGCACTCAAGAGGATGAGGCAGGAGGGTTGGGAGTTTGAGATCAGCCTAGCTTACCAAAAAAAATAAATCTGAGCTGCCAGGCTACTGATCAGCCTGGGCCATGTGCTGATGGGGCGTTTCTCTGAGGTCCTCACTCCTAGTTGGGGCCATGATTTTGAGAAAGGGTTACAGAGACCCAGAGAGGCTGATTTAGGTATCTATGGAGAGAGGTGTGGCCTGGTGAGGAGCCAGAAAGGGAATTTCTTCCCCTTCTCCTCCTCCTCCTCCTTTCTTTTTGGTGGTCCTGAAGCCTCACACTTGCTAGGCAGGCACTCTACCACTTGAGCTACTCTGCCAGCCCTGTTTGGTGTTGGGTATTTTCGAGACAAGTCTTGCAAACTGTTTGCCCAGGTTGGCTTCGAACCATGATCCTCTTGATCTCTGCCTCTCAAGTAGCTAGGATTACAGGTGCAAGTCACCAGTGCCTGGTTCTGAAGGGAGCTTTCTGAAAGCTGGATTTGAAAAACCACTACTAGCCAGAGTAGGTAGATCTCCCTGGGCACTGAGGCCCATTCACTCATTTGTCCAATGGCCCCTTCAACAAAGAGAAGAAAAAGCAGGAATAGTCAAAAGCTGTGGCCTCTGAGGGCAAGAAGGGGAGAGATTGTTGCTTTCAATTAGAAGCTCTTCCACAGAAGTCCATTTTTAACATGTGTTTTGCAAAAAAAGTGGTGAGAGCTAGAAGAGGTTAACTTCAGACAAACTTCTGTCAGAGAGACCAGGGCTTCCCCCTGCCCACACTTGCCACCACAGTGCAAAGTGGCAGGTAGCAAGGGGAGGGGCATCAGGAGGGACAGACCCTGCCTGGCCCAGCTGCTCCACTGAGTGCCCTGTTATGGCACAGAGAGGAGGAGGGGCAAGCCCAGGGGACAGAGCCTTCCCCACCCCAACTGTGTACACACAACGCATAGCCTCTGAGTTTTAGGGTTCCCATCTATGAGAGTGACAGACCCAGGCATGATAATGGGAGGTCTCAAAGAAACCATACACATGGAGTACTTCCTGCCCCATGGCTGTCATTCTCTGCTTCTGTTTGCTTTTCTGCAACCTTGAAGCCAAGAGCTGGTAAACCTCTGGCCTAGCACCATCTCTCCCCTCCTTCTCCCCCCTCTCCCACCCCCACCCCCGCCCCACAGTCCTCCCTTAGCTAGAGTTGCTTCTTCTTCAGGGGCCTGAATCAGTCTACTTATCCTGGGCTCTCGGAGAAGGGTGCCCACCTACAGGTGGCCTCTTCTCTGCTGCCTCTGGGGATTTAATAGCCCCTCACATGGGTCTAGAACAGGTCACAGACCTCAAAATCACATGGGAAGCTAGCTCCTTACAGGCATAGCCCTCTCAGTCCCCCAGAAAAAGGCCTTCCTCCATAGCCTGATGAGACTGTGGATGGAAAGGAAGGGAAGGAGGAGGAGGAAGGGGAGGAATAAGAGGAGGAGAAGACAAGATGGAAGAGAAAGAGGAGGAAATAGAGGAAGAGGGAAAGGAAGAAGAGAAGGAGGAGGAGAAAGAAGAAAAAGAAAGAGGAAAAGGAGGAGGGGAAAGATGAGCCACAGGGCTGGGTTTCCAGCCCTCGCCCCACTCACACACTATCTTCCCTTTGCAGCATCCCCTTTACTTCCTCCAACACCTAGTTCTCAGGCACCAAGGGCTCTTTTGCTGGCTAACATCTGTTTGTCCTTCAAGTCAGCTTACCCATTACTTCCTCAGAGGAGCCCTTCCCGATCCCCAGGAAACTAGGGCCCTCTGCCCCATTCCTCCCTTTAATGGTCCCCCCTTTTCCCCTCTTCCTTCAAAACAGCACCAGGATGTCTCATTATAGAGTCGTTTGTGTCCTTACCCTTCAGTAACTGCCTCTCCTACTAGATGGCCAACTCCAGAGGGCAGCGACCAAGTCTGTTTGCTCACTCAGCAGAGTGGCAGGCTAACCTTCATTTCCTCCCCAAGTCTTACCCTTCCTTTTTCTCCACCATGCTGGCACAGGACACAGATCTCATCCTTCCTCAGCCTTTTCCAATTTAGCAACTAGGAATTCTGCTCTTCTACCATTTAAGCCAAACACCTAACAATGTCCCCTATCCATAGTGGGAGTTGAAACCTGGGCCTCTTACTTGCTAGGCAAGCATTCTACCACTTGAGCCACACCCTGGTCCTTTTCATCTTATTGTTGAGACAGGGTCTTGCTAACTTTTCCTGGACTGGCCTGGAACCGTAATCCTCCTGCCTCTACCTCCTGAGTAGCCAGAATTGCAGGTATGCAACACCATGCCTGGCTTACGTCCACGTGTCAGAAAATCCTGTTTGACTCCATAAGGAGAGGGCAAAGTGTGGGGAAAGGATGTTCAGTTTCCATGCCTACATGTTCAACTACCTAGACACTTGTGCGTGTGCGTGTGTGCGTGCGTGTGTTTTACTGGTGCTTACTAGGGTCTAGTGCTCTCTAGACAGATGCTTTACTACTTGAGTGATGTTTTTTGGGTTTTTATGGACATCGAATGACTGATTAAATCCTTAGCCACTAGACCTTCAGCCTCTCTCCCAGGAGGTCAGCAGTGGGACTGAAAGTCCAACCCTCTAATCCTGCCCTGGTCTTTCCAGTGTCCAGCCCCCTCCAGACTACCTAGGAGCTGCCAGCCCTCAGTCAATTCATTAGCATACAAAAACACTTATCATTTCAGAGATTCCAAGGATTTTAGGAGCCTATGTCAGGAAGTGGGGACAAGACTAAATATTTATTTACCACTATCACACTCCATTTCAAGAGTCCATACCAATCCAGCCTCTCTAAGCCTCCTTTGCCTCATCCTTCACCATGATTTCTCGTGTGGACTGTGGTGCTGGCCTCCTTGCTACCTCCCATTCACTCCCCCCAGTTATACAGTAAATACGCCAATAGAAAGGCAATTCCAATCTAATTCAGATCAGAACCTTCTAGGCTTCTCTTCTCACACAGAAAAAAATCTGAAGTCCTTTCCCTCCATCTGGACATATCCTCAAAGGGCACTATAACTTATGGGCTCTTTGTTCCCTCTTGCTCCCTACATTCCCGCCACACTGGACCCCACTACTCTCTCTAGAACACACCAATGCTGTCCTACCTTGCTGTGCTGCTCCCTCTGCATGTGATGCTCTGTCTCCCAACCACATGACCTCTGCCCTTCAGAACTCTGCTCCAGGGACGTCTTGCCAACCAGGTCTTCTCATCTGTCACCCTGCTTGATTTTGCCCCGTTGATCTTTTCTTCTCGTCCTAGGTTATGCACCATCATGTGAGCTCCACAAAATGCAGACTTTCTTTGTTTCATTGCTTTATCTTCGGTGACTGAAACGTAATCTGGCCCATTATAGGTACTCAATAAGTATCATTTAAATACTTGACTAAGTCCTCAGTAACACTTTGTTGATAAGGAAACAGATGTCTCTGTTGGGCACCAAGACAGGCTGAAAGGCACGGAAACAAATAAAAGAATTCCTAGGCTGGGAGTGTAGCTCAGAGAAAGAAAAGAAAAGAAGGAAGGAGAGAGGGAGGGAGGGAGGGAGGAAGAAAAGAAGGAAGGAAGGGAGGGAGGGAGGGAGGGATAAAAATACGACTCAGGAACAGCTAAGGGTGGAGTGTTGCGTGGAGCAGTGGAGGTCCAGATGCCATCTCTGGGCATACCGCTCTTCTAGCACCTTGATGTGTTCACTAATCCAGAAGCTCTCTAGGTCTCATTATTCAAGAGTTTTCATAGAGCTCAATCTCCAACTCCCCATCCCCTTCCTAGAGGTTGGTGGATAGCTGGATGTCCCAATCCTGTCCTCCCCTGGTCTTTCTAGTGACAGCCCCATTCTGAGGCTATCTAGGGGCCCCACCCTAAGTCACCTCATTAGCATAAACAATAAGAGACAAAGGGACTCTAAAACACGTAAGCTGGTATTCCAGCTCCCTAGTAGGCTAAGGTAGGAAGATCACTTGAGTCCAGGAGTTCTAGGCCAGCCTGGGCAACATAGTGAATGAGAACTCCATCTCAAAAAACAAAAGAAAATGAAAACCAAAACCAAAATACAGGAAATTCCAAGAGTTTTAGAATCTCTGTTAGGGACCAGGGTCCAAGACCAACTGTGTTTTATATTTTACCACAGAGACCCGTAACTCCCATTATCATCACTTGTCCTTTAAAGTGGGGGGGGGCGAGGAACTGGGGATGTGGCTCAGTGGTAAAGCACTTACCTAACATAGTCAAGGCCCTGCATCCCAGCCCCAGCTCTGCAGGGGCATGGAGGGTGCAGTCTACAGGAGCCATTGGTTTGGACTGAGCTCCTGCACTAGGCCCAACTGACTACACGAAAATGGAGTTGCTCATGCTGAATGAAGTTCTACCAAGCAGAATTAAGCTGTCTTATCTGACCTTATTAGAAGTCAGGAGAGTGACAGATAACAGCCAAACCCCAGACAGGCCAGTTTTAGCTAGCATGATAAGGAAGTGCCTTCTGTCTTAACCTTTATAAGGAAAGTAACTTTGCCACCATTAGTCGCTTTTTCTTCCCTGTTTCTGTCCTCAGTCCTTTTTGGTCTATAAAACCAACTTCCTCTGCTCAGCTCATTGGACACTCATTTTACAGAGTCAAGTATTACCTGGCCCTAGAATCACAAACACCACATGAAAAAGAAAATTGAATCATTTTTAAAAAGCCAATTAAGGGCTGGTGGAGTGGCTCAAGTAGTAGAATGCCTGCCTAGCAAGCATGAGGCCCTGAGTTCAAATCCCAGTGTTGCCAAAGGGAAAAAACCTCCCTCAAATATTAGTTCCATTTTAAAAAGCCAATTAAGATCTTTAAACTAAATGTGTTTTAATTATGGCTTTTGACACTTTATTTTATCCCTGTTTCACAGATGAGAAAATGATGCCAAAAGTCACGATTAGTAAAAAGGAGGAGCAGAACTTGAATCCAGCTTCTAAGTCCACGCTCCCAGGCCCTGTGTCCAGTGTGGGAAATGTCCCATCATGTCGGAGAATGTGAGTAGATCCCACCTCACAGTGAGTCCGACTTCAGTAGAAACAGAGCGTATGACCCTTCCCTGCGGGAAAGTCTAAATTATATACAGGTCTTCATATGGGCAGGCTCTGATGACCAAAGAGAAGATCTTGAAGGCCCAGACATTACCTGGGTAGCTTCCCACAGGCCTGGTCCATCCTTTCTGGCTGAGGCATGAGCTTTCTGCCATGAACACTCAACGAGAGAGTTCCCACAGCACAGGAAACTTGGCACAATCCCTACAGGAAGGTACAGGACAGGGTAGAGGTCTGAGAGGGCTGCCCAATAGGACCATCCTTGGAGGGACATGGGAGAAGGGGGGGCACCCACTCTGTGCCTCCTCATGGTTCTGAGTGAATAGAACCCTGGAGAAATGTCACATTTTCATTATCAATCCATTTAGGGGCCATTATCTCATCCTCTCTTGAACTGAGTCATGTCAGGATCCTGCCTCTGAAAGGTAACAAGGCACAGAGGGGAATTAGAAAAGCCAAGCATTCAAAGGGAAGCACCCTGGGTGGGGCCTTCATATACTGCAAAAGAGGACAGGGCCTGGCACTGGAAAAATACGCTGTAGCCTCAGATAACTCTGAGAGTTTATGATCGTGTGTCTTCCTTCCCTCCCTCCCTCCTTCCTCACTCTTTCCTCTCTCCCTCCCTCCTTCCTTCCTTCCCTCCTTCTTTCCTTCCTTCCTTCCCTCCTTCTTTCCTTCCTTCCTTCCCTCCTTCTTTCCTTCCTTCCTTCCCTCCTTCTTTCCTTCCTTCCTTCCCTCCTTCTTTCCTTCCTTCCTTCCCTCCTTCTTTCCTTCCTTCCTTCCCTCCTTCTTTCCTTCCTTCCTTCCCTCCTTCTTTCCTTCCTTCCTGTACTGAGAATCAAGCTTTTTATTCACCCTCTTACTTTCTCCTGGCTTAGTAGTGAAGCTCCTTCGGAAAGTTTTGACCTTGCCTGACTCTGTTAAGGATTAAAAGAAAGGGGTCCTTGCTTTAATCAGCTATGCTATGTTTTGCAAGTGGACATCTTTAATGGTGTGGCTTAGAGGGAGCCAGGGAATCAAAGTGAGCAAACCCCAAGGGGATGTGGAACACTTAGAGGAATTGTCAATAGCTTTTCTCCTTCCAGGACCTTATAGAGAATGGCAGTTAAAAATTTGGACTCTGGGCTAAGATGTAGCTCAATGTTAATGCATTGCCTAGAATGTGTGAAGCCCTGGGTTCAATCCTAGCACTGCAAAATTAATTAAAATATAAAGAATATTTAATTGGTCAGGCTCCCTAGCCTAACTTTCTGAGGTCAGTGACTAAGTTTTAGTCATCCTTCTATCTCAAACAAATATAAAAAGGAGAATTTTTTAATTATATTCATTTTATTTTATTTAAGAGTCAGGGTCTCACAATATTGCCAGAGTTGGCCTGGAATTCCTGGGCACAAAGGACCCCACGTAGCTGAGACTTACAGGCATATGCCATTAACAGCCCAGCACTTTTTTTGGAGGGGGATAGGGTTGAACTCAGGGCACTTGCAATGCAGGCACTGTACCACTTGAGCCACACCTCCAGTTACTTTTAAACAAGATTTTGAAGTCAACTTATTCACTCCTCCCTACACCTGAGGATAGAAAGCAGCCTATGGGAAGGGCTTTGAATGGCTCAGAAGACACCTAAAAAGGAATCTGAAGGCAAGTCCCCACCCCTGGACTCCAGACTCTGACCCTGTCTATGACTTACAAAATGGGAAAGTAAATCAGACTGTACTACCAATAAATGTGGTGACCCTTGGGTCAGGTAAAGGTCTCCACCAGGCACCTCATTCCACCATGGGGAAGCCTCCCTTCAATGTCACATTAATGTCATCTGGCCTCTGTGTACCCTTAAAGAGTGTCTGGAACAAATCAAGTTCTTTTGCAGACTTTGCCTTCATTTAGCAAAAGGAAGTCAAGAGAAGCTGTGACACAGGCCTGAGGCCTGTCCTCCTCTTCTGGCTGAGTCTTCCTTGCCTGTGAGCAGGAGGCTGGGTGGGCAGCTGGAAGCTGGGTGGGCAGCCCCGCCTGTGGGCAGTGGCTGGCTCCTCTCGACCCTTTCCTGAGGAATGCAGTCTCGCCAGCCTGCCAGCGCTCCTGCTGCGAGAGCCCATTCCCCTTTTCCCTTCCTCCATTTGCAATCGCTATTTATTTATCTTTGGAAGTTCTAGGAACTAGAGCCTGTGATGGGAGGGACTCAGGGAGCCAGGGAGAGAAAGCGAAAAGGCGGGATTCTGCTGCCAGTAAGCCAGGGAGAGAAGTTGGTTCTCTGCAAAGGCCTGGGAGACTTGGCTGACAGGTGAAGCAGCATCAGAAAAGGAACTGACTCCCTAGAACAGGGTGGTAGTAGCCTTAGGGCCCTCTTTGGTGGCACAGTGAAGGATGGGGAGCAAGAGTGAGCCTCAATCCTGGCAGCAGGCCTTTTAGCAGCCTAGGCTCTGTTAAATGACAGAAAGGCCATCCTTTGTGGGAACCAGAGGAAGCAGACACCCTGGGCTTCAGTTTCTCCTTTCCCTCTGCCCCCAGTCCCCTTTCTAGCTTGTATTGCTGTCCATCTAACACCCACTTCTTTTTGGTTCTGGTTTTGTTTTTGTTTTGTTGAGACAGGGTCTCACTGAGTAGTACAGGCTGGCCTCTAACTCAGGGTCCTCCTGTTTCACCTTCCCAAGTGCTGGGATAAAAGGCCCGGAACAGGCTCTGTGAGCACTTTTCATCCTTTGTCACAGCTGTCAAGGTCAGGCCCTGCCCAAGGCTACCCCTCCCTCCTTCTCATGTCACAATTTACATTTATAAACTAAGGGGCCTCCATTTTGACTCCAAAGATTAGGTACCTCAAGATGTTATGGGTCATTTGTGATCAAAGTCAGACAGCTAATAAAAGGCAGAGCTGAGCCTAGAACGGGATGTCCTGACTCAATGTGCAGTGCTCTGCCCACACTCTGGCACAGGTCCCTGGTACCTCCTCTTCTCATTTTCCCTCCTTTCACTCACTGCTCCCCCCCACACACACACACACACAGAAACACACAGAGGAAAGGGAGGAGGTCAGATCTAGCAGAGCCTGCCTTGGCCTTTGACCTCTCCTTGGCCTACCAACACACATCCCCTGCCCCCTACTCCCACTGGACAAGGTCACTGCTTGCTGGGCGAGGTCGGCTGCCTCCTGGTCTCTGGCTTGTATTCTCCTGCGGTGACCTCCATCGGAGTTTGAGGACAGGGGCAGGGCTGTGAGAGTGAGAGACAACACGTTGTCGCCTAGACAGGCCTGTCGTGTCAGGGGCCAATGGAAACCTCAGATCGTGAGCAAAGTTCAACCCTAAACATGCAGCACAACCAGACATCTCAGGCCAAGTCCGCAGGTCAACCAAAGCCTCAGAAGCACGGGCGAGGGAGGGTTTTGTGGGAAGTGACGGTTGGGTTAGAATCCGAGCTGGGTGGTGGAGAGGGTAGCCGCCTGGCTGCGTGTCGGGAGGCGCTAGGGCCTTGCGGAGTGGCAAGGCGGCGCGGGGAGGCGGGCGGGGGCTGGCGGCGGCGGGAGCGGCGCGGCGCTGAGCTGCTCCCATCCATGGCACTGAGCGGCGGCGGCGGCAGCAGGAACCCGGCGCGATCCGCTAGGTCCCAGTCCCGCACCAAGCGAACCCGCGACGCGCCGGGGCCGGGCTGCCACCCGCCCGGAGCGCTGCGCTGAAAGTCCGGCCGCGCCGCCGGGGGACCGCCCGCGCTGCGCTGACAGCCGCGCCCGCGTCCTCCCCGGCGGGGCGCTCGCGGGACATGCCCCCGGGGCACGGCGGCGGGGACCCCAGGGCTCGCCTCCGCCCAGGGCCCCCCGCCCCGCCCTCGGGCGCCCTGGGCCCCCGCTGAGCAAGCCTCCCGCAAGCCCGGGTCCCTCCGGCCGGCGCGCAGTCCGGCCCCAGCGCTGTGGGTCCCCGCCGGGCGATGGGTTGATGGGCGCCGGGGGACGCAGGATGCGGGGGGCGCCCGCGCGCCTGCTGCTGCCGCTGCTGCAGTGCCTGCTACTCCTGGCGCCCGAAACTCGGGGCGCGCCCGGCTGCCCGGTCCCCATCCGCAGCTGCAAGTGCTCGGGGGAGCGACCCAAGGGACTAAGCGGCAGTGCCCCTAACCCGACTCGCAGGAGGGTAGTGTGCGGCGGCGGGGACCTCCCGGAGCCTCCCGATCCCGGCCTTCTGCCTAATGGCACCGTTACCCTGTGAGTACCCTACTTCGTACCTGGACGGTAGGACGAATGGAGGCGAGAGGGGAGAAATGGGAGAGGGAAAGGGGACGATTCTGCCACTTGGGTGATTGAAGACAGGCCTGAGTCCAGGCGTCCAGCAGGGAAGCCTGGATACATAGGAGAAAGACTGGGACTTCTGAAGCCCAGAAGGAGGAAGGGTCCTGGCGTGGGGAGGAGTGAGGGGGTGCGCCCCAGAGAGGCACCGCGGGTGCCCACTCACCTGCACAGGTGAAGCGGAATGCACGCTAGCGGGACGCCCGTGCTCCAGGTTTCAAGCCTGGGCTAGTGTTTCTCATTTTGGAGACCTGAGCGGGATGGGAGTGGGGCAGTCTCCTGAAAGATCGACGCCCGAGGCCCAGTAGGTGGTTGTGGTCCTCACCGCCGCGAACGCGTCGAAGTCCGCATTGAAAGAACCTCCTGGATTTACCCAGTGGTCCGGCTCCTCTAACTGGGTCACCCTATCCTCTCCCTGGGCCTGCCGGCTGCGCTCCCAGCCAGTCTCCCTAGGCCAGGCGGAAGGGCGAGCTCGGAAAAGCCGTACTTGGAATGCGGGCGCTGTGGGTATGAATGAGATCCCCGCGTCCGATTGCTCTTGGGTCCTATTCCCCTGTGCATGGCTGTGTAGGTCCTGCGTCCCTGCCTGTTGTTTCACTTCCCTGGAAATAACTCAAGCTTTGGCTGTTTCTCGTGGACTCCTTAGCGCAAAGGAAAATAAGGAAGAAAGAAACCCTGCTGAAGGGAGGCGCGTGCCTCCCGGCCTCCTTCAGTGGTTCGCATCTCAATCAGGGCCTCATCCAGCCCTTGCTTTGCTGGCCACAAGCGCGCCAGTGCCCAAGTCTCCTCCATGGGGTCCCAAATCCATGCACAACCACCACATTCTCGACCCCTCAGCGCCACAGCGATTTCCTGAGCTGACCACGTGCTCAGAGGTCCACTCAAGCTGTGGAGTTGAGGGTCGGGATCCTAGCAGAGACCACTTGCTTTCCTGTCCTAAAAGCGCTTCCCCTTCCCTGTCCTCCTGACCCGACTGGCAACTGCCTTCCCAGAGTTCGGGCTGGCTCCGTCCATTTGATTGTGTCCAGAAACAATACAGTAATGCCTCTGGTTGGGTGAGTTCAGAGGCTGCCTACTTCCTGACAGGACACAACTGGTCAGCCTGTGACGTTGGATGCCTGGCCTGCTTTTTCCCCAGCAGGGGTGTGAGTGAGTGTGCATGTGTGCCTTGGAGTGCCTTGGAGTAAAGGCAGGGTGTCTGCCCTCTCCCATCTCCTGCAGCTCAGGGATATGGCAGTAGCACCAGTAGCTCTGAGTGTCCACCATATTTAAGGGTCTCTCAGGCCTGAACATTCCCTCAGCCCACTCTGCTCTGGAGGAGAAAAAAAAATGCTTGTGATGTGGAATAATCAGGCTGGTGTTTGTGGAAGCTGCAGCTGTGCAAAGATAGTTCAGATCTGAGTGGGCTGTGCCACTGTGCTCAGTGGCTGTGTGCACACTCATACATGGGAGCTGTCTCCCTGTGTCTGGGTTGGAGAATCCTAGCATAGCAAAGGCAGAGGGAAGGGAAAACAGTAAGGTGGTTCTGTGGTACCTCTTAGAATGATTTGGTAACTAATGCTTTCCAGCCATAGCTAATTGTCATGGATGCCACTCCAAGATGAGAGTGGGGCCATCTCTTGGTGAGAATGAATATATTGTAACAGGGTGGCAAAAGACAACTCCTAGCTTACCTTCCCACTCTGAGCCCTCTTTAAAGGAAAGGCTCCTCTTTCCTCCCAAGCCACTGATCTCTCCTAGTTGGCTTAAGATATCTTCCAAAGGCACAGTCCCTCAGCCTGACTGGACATCCCCACTGGGACAACGGATAGTACAGGGCAGAGACACGGAAGCCTTGAGATCCTGCTGGCCCAACAAACCAAGGTGCAACTAAATTTTCAGCCAGACATATCCCTTTAGCTCCCCATATTTGTGATTCTGATGGTGGCCCCCAAGCTGGCCTGTGAAGGAAAAAGAACCCAGCAGAAGCGGGGTAAGCATTCCTTGGGGTTTACATTCAGTCCCAGCACATCCAAGGTACCCCAGGATGCATCTTGAGGGAAGAAGGAAGAGAAGGGTTGGGAAGGGACTGCTGCTTCCACCTGGCAGCCAAACAAAAGGCCAAGAGCATGGAAACCATCTCAATATAAATGGAGGGCCTTGCTGGGCGTGGTGGTGCAGGACTGCAATCCCAGCACTCAGGAAGTTGAACTAGGAGTGAGAGTTCCAGACCAACCTGGGCTGCATAGTGAGACGCTGTCTCAAACAAAGAACAAAAGAAAAAGAAAAACAAAAAGAACGGTGAGTCCTCACTTTCCCTAACTCTGTCCTTTCCTCATTTTTTTGGCAGCACTGGAATTTGAATTCAAGGCCTCATATTTCACTAAGGTGGCACTCTAAGCAGGCGTGTGCCACTGCTCCCAGCCATTGGTCAAAATGGGGTCTTGCAACCCTTTTGCCTGGGCTACCCTGGAACCATGACACTTCTGATCTCTGCTGAGTAGCTAAAACTCCAGGGTTGATCCACAGCACAATCTTTTATTGATTGATTGATTGATTGATTGATGGTACTAGAGTTTGAACTTGGGGCCTCACATTTGCTAGGCAGGGGGCTCCAGCCTGAGCCACTCCTCCAGGCAGTTTTAGTGTTGGGTATTTGGCTGACGGCAAAGTGTGATCCTCCTGATCTCTGCCTCCCAAGTAGCTAGGATTACAGGCATGAACCACAAGCACTCAGCTTCCTCATTTCTTTTCCACACGTATTTTCCTTTCACCTTTTAGCTTGTCACCTGGTAAAAACAACAGGACTTGAGGCAACTGTTTTTATATTGTGGCTGTGTCCTCCCTCCCCAAAATCCGTACATTCCCACTGAGGACCCTCTTTTTCCCTCCAAAATGGTCCCAGGTTCCAGTCACATGAATCCTCCAGGGACTCAAAATCCCACCTTGGGAAACTTGGCAGGCACTGAGTACTGGGACCCCACATAAGGTCCTGTCTGCAAGAGGCCTCCCTTTTCGGCGCTGAAGGCCCTGGGCACAGTCCTATTGACATCATTGAGCCCCTCCCCCTACCTCTACCCTCATATCTCAACTCTGCCTTCTGTTTTTGTAGACTCCATGCTCCCTTCCCCCACCTTTTGCTTTTTTCACCTCCTGGACTTTCATTCGAAGTTTTCCAGGAAAGCAGAGCTCTTGGCTTCCTTCCTGATCCATCTGCCCCACCCCACCCCCAGCCTCTCAGCCCAGTCTGCAGGGCAGCTGTGGGCACAAATTCGCTCATCCAGAGCTGGAGCCTTTATGGGCTCCTCTGCTGAGGGGTAATGTCCCAGGATAGGTGGATTATTACAGGGACAGCCTGGCTGTGGGTGAGATCCTGGTGTGCCTCCCCCATTAGTGGGCAGCTGCTGAGAGCCTGCCTTCTGGTTCTCAGCCCTGAGAGCAAGGGGGAAGGGACCTGAGGATAAGGAATTCCAGGACAGGGCTGATAACAGATAAGTCCAGAAGGATATCTCCTGGGAGGACCTCCCGGACCATTTGAGCAGTCTCAGAGGACACCAGCCAGTATTATAAATTCCTACTTCTTCTACTCTGAAAAGGGTCTCGGAGATAAGCAAGTTCAGCCCCCTACATCTTACAGTCGAGCAAAACTGAGGCCAGAGAGGAACTAGAAGGACAGTGCCTTGCTAAAAGTCACACAGCTAAGTAGGGTCAGTGTGGGATTAGCTAGCAGGGGTCTTAGCATGTCTGTCAGGCAAGGGCCTCACTGATCGCCAGCCTGGACTTAGAACTGATTGGACACAAGAATTACTTTTATAAAAACCCAATTTTTTTATTCCCAAGCAAGACCAAGCCCTTTTGAGCTGGGAATGTTCCAGGCTGTGTAAGGAGAGTGAAAGGGTCTTTTGCCACAGATGTCACAGTACTGGCGGGGTTCTTGTGCTGGGAGTTTGGTGTAGACTTGGTGGGAGAGGTGGGGAGATGGGTGCAGAGGCCCTGCACTGCCCCTCTGCAAAGATCACCCTGTGGCCTCAGGTCTGGACTGGGACTCTGGTGCTGTAGCCACCAGGATCCAGTTAGGGCAGCTGGGGGACAAAGTGTGGTGAGCACCACAGCACACACAGCCCAAGGGCGGTAAAAAGATGCTGGCTGGAGGGGCGGGCCTAGTCTGCTCCCCACCCCCTTCGTCCACCCTGTTTCCCCCATATGGTTCTCATAAGGTCTGGGCTCAGAGACAGCAGCCAGAGGAAGTGGCTGTGTACAGAGAGCTTTTGTGAGCAGAGGAGGGGGAGGGGGAGAGCGAAGAGAAAGAAGGAAAGAGGGAAGAGGCAGAGGTGAGGGATGGTAGGAGACTCCAGTTGCACCCCCTTACCCTCCAGGGTGCCGCTCTCAGCAGCCACACCACGGTGGGCTTCTGGGCCCCCTGCCCCTGCCTGTCTGAAGAGAGAGGCCCAGAAGGATCCAAGGCCTCCCTCCCTGACTCTCCCCCTACATCTCCTTGATGGGCTGGAGGTGCCCAGACTCCAGCAGTTCTGGCTGCCCCTTCTCCGGGGCTTTGGGAACCCCTACCCTGGGGCGCCCTCTGGTGCAGGGTGTTGGGTACGTGGCCCAATCTTGGGGAGAACATTGGTCTCTGGTTTGCTGGTCCAGTCTCTGCTGCACCCAAAAAGTAGGAGAGGCCATTGTGTTGAGCCCCACATATATTCGGTCCCCAAGAAGCCACGAGCCAGAGTGGCTTATTTGGCCTGAGTTAATCAGGATATGTCCTTGAACCCAAAGGAAGTCCCTTCCTGCCAGCCCCTGTGGGTCATCCTTCTAGTGACTGGGGAGAGGGAGTGGCAACCCTATTCTAGGGGTAACTCTGAGAATTTCCCCCAAAGGCACAGCGAAATTGGTGTAATTTGAACCCAGCCGTAGATTGACCCTTAAATTTGGGGTCATGTTTTTAAAGAGAGAGAGTGTTTCTAAGTTTATCCCACATGGGAGTCATTGGGATAAGAATCTTTTCTGCCAGAGAAAAAGTTCCAGCCACTTCTGAGTTGATCCAGGTCTTTCCACTCAGTGGAGAGGCTGTTGCTCTCCTCACCAAAGCCCAGAGAAGGGAGGTGAGTTCCCCAACAACACACAGCTCCCCCATCACCCCAGAGGTAGAGGCTGCCCAGGGAGGGGAAAGGAGGAGAACAGAGAGGAGGGAAATGGCCCTGGGCTGAGGGACCAGAAGGAAAATCCGGTGATCGCTAGGAAGGGCTGCTTAGAGGGGCTGTTTATTTTCATTCCCCCAGCCCAGCCGCCTGTGTTCTATTTAGAGCTCAGATACTGACAGGACGAAGCTGCCTCCTCCCCTTCCTCCCTCCTCTTGGGGCCCCCATCCTTCCCAAACTCCAGAACATTCCTTTGCTTTTAGGACTGGGCTATAGAGGGGGAGAAGGAGGAGGGGAAAGAGCTGAGAAACTGGAGTGAAACTTGGGCAGCCTCCCAGGACCCACTCCCCCCCACCCCCACGCCCTTGCCTCCATTTTCCCTTGGGAGTAGGGGGTGTGCAAGATGGATGGGGCCAGGTGAGGGGCAGGGGAACCCATCTGTCACAGAGGAGCAGGCAATAGGATGGAGAGTATGGCTTAGGGAGGGAGTTGTAGCCTGAAGGAGGGGCCTGACAGCTCCCAGCTGGAAAGGAAAGGGAAGGAAGGTCTGGGTGCCCCTCCTCTGCCTCCCATGCCTGCACTCTGGGCCTTGCTGGGAATTATGTGTCTAGGCACACTTCAGACTTGACAGGCTTCAGGCCCCAACATGGGAAAGGCTACAAAAACTAAGGGCTGGGGTCTCCAGTCCAGTTCCCTCTATACTGAACAGGCAACTTCCAGAGAGGGGAATGACCTGCTCCAGGTCACATAGTCCTAGTCAGACAGTCACATTTAGACTCCAGGGCTCCTGACCCTTAGGCAAGTGGGAATTCACAGGCAAGGCTAACAAAAGGAGCCATATCCCAGGAATAAGGCTGAGAGATTTGGGGATGATGAAGCTTCCCAGGCCTTGGGGAGCCCTCTAGTTGCCTCCCAAAGGTAACACTGCCTCATGCAGCAGGGCCCCTTCCCACCCTGGGTAGGACACAGCCCCACACCGCAGCTGTGCCAGGCACATTGGGAGCACACGGGGTGAGGGGCAGATATTCTGGAGAAAGGACAGGGTAGATCCAACAATCCATTTTCCTCCACAGGATACATGAGTCAGGGAAAAGGGGCTCCCCTAATAAAGGCCTGCCCAGTACAAGTGATTTAGGGGACCACTGTACAAAATCACTGCAATAGAGCATTTGGAGTCAGCCTGACCCAGGAAGTGTGGGATGGGACCTGTGGTCTCTAAAATGTTCATCCAGGTGTTTCATCTCTGCCAGTCTATGGGGGCCATGTCTCCAGGACCGCACTGTGTGGCACCAGGCTAGCTGGGCAAAGGATGGATATTCTGTCCTGGGGATGGGGAGAGTATAGTGGAGCAGGAAAGGGATGCAGAGGGACACTGCTCCCTGACCCTGAACACCCCTGACTCTGAGGCTCTGCAGTGAACTTCCTGTCCACTGAAAAGCCCCTTCCTGGGAGCTTTGCCCCTCCATTCACTCAGCCAGGGCCTACTGTCATTTCTGCCCTCTGCCTAATGGGCCTTACAGTCATTGTGGAGAATAGAGTACAGGCTTACAAAACTGGACAGGATCATGATTCCAAATGTAACTCTAGGGAGGAAACGGGAAAGAACTAATTTTTACATAGGCATAAAAGACTGATAATAAGCCAAGCATGGTGGTGCACACTCA
This sequence comes from Castor canadensis, assembly GCF_047511655.1. Classification (NCBI taxonomy): domain Eukaryota; kingdom Metazoa; phylum Chordata; class Mammalia; order Rodentia; family Castoridae; genus Castor; species Castor canadensis. The sequence continues at coordinate 58,814,124 of NC_133399.1, read as the reverse complement.
GGAGGCTGAGGTAGGAAGAGGATCAAGGCTAGCTTGGGTACATAGTGAGTTCCAGGCCAGCCTGGTCTACAAAGCAAGACCCTATCTCAGAGAGAGAAAGAAGGGGAGAGAACAGACTAATCTTTAATTCTTTCAGGTTCAAACTGAGGGACTCATATATGCTAAGCAGGCGTTCTAACACTGAACCACACCCCCAGCTCCATTTATATTTAAAAAAGATATCTGTTTTCTTCATCCAAAAGTTGGCTCTCACTGGTAAGATTTTACATCATGTGTGAAGGATGTGTTTAAGATAGATTGGGAGTAACTTTCCAGTTTTTGCAGATCAGGTAGCCACATGCATGTACACACGCACAGGAACATTCCACCATGAAGACACATCTCCTTCTACCTTCTATAAATGGAAGTTTATGAAGACTCCATGTTTCATTGTGTTTGTGTTGCTAGCATGTTACACGAGGGCTGAGCACGTGATGGGTATTTTGGTAAGTTTGAGAAATGAGTCAATGAATGAACACCTAGGTGTGGATGGTTACAATAGACTTTTTTTCTTGTACTCAAGCTGGAATGCTGGGACCCCAAAATTCCCCTCAAGGCATACCTTTAGGTTTCTGCCTCCAGATTCAGTCCCAAAGCTCAAGGCTGATTCTTCCCATCTAAGCTTCAATTTGTTGGCTTTGTCTACTCCCCACCAAATGGGGCACCCTTATCGAGAGGGTGGTTAGAGAAGAGAAGACAAGACTTATGAGAAAAAGTAGGTTAGAGAAAAGCTGGCAAGCAGGAGTCTCTACAAGACTGTTTTCTCCCTTGGCCTTGGCCTTGGCTTCCTGGCTGGCCCCAATTCTAGGCTGAGTTCTGGGGCAGTCTCAGGACAGCACCCTTTAAGACCTAGGGAAGGAAGCCCCTACCTACCCGAGTCTTCCATTACTTGCAGGTGCACAGGGTTTGACTGGACAGGCTTCTAGCCAAGAGGTGAGAAGAAGAAGGCACCTTGCATGTCATCTCCAACATTTATGTGTCGTGCAGTCCTAAATGGACATGAAGGGCAACCCTGAGGGGAAGAAAAGCCACATAGGGCAACCATTGGCCTGAGGTGTGTGTTGAAGCAGGGCCTGTGGGCAACAGGCATTGTCGTTTTTGGAGCCCATACTAAAATGTACCCACATTCTTCATTAAACATAACGATTATTGCTCATTGACAAAATATGGCACTAGGCAGTTTTGTAATTAAGCATTTGTTAATTTCCAGTTTTACAGCGTTTTTTCCCCCAGTGCTAGGGATCCAACTCAGGCCCAGCATTTATATTTTAGAAGTGATGGTTGCATTATCTATTATATTTGAGGTTTCAGACATTTTTGTGGATCCTAGAAATGCTCACAGGCCCTGGGCTGTGTGCCTAAAGGACAAGCAGGGAGCTGTGGTTTCCCCTGGCAGGTCTGGGTAAGCTATCAGCAAGCAGACCTCCTCCCTCCCCTGCACTCTTTTTCTCCCTAAGACACTACCAAGCTGCCAGCAGGTGTTGAAGCAGGGCCCTCTGGGCTCTAGGATCCTGGTGGGAACCAGGGACTCCACTGGGGTTCTAGGCTCCAGAGCCAACTCCCTGGACCAGAACTGAGGGCAATTTGGGGAGGGGACTGATAGGTGTGACTCTTCTGCACATGGGAGAACCATTCAGTGCAGGCACATGTTGGCTCCACGCCCCCACAGAGGCCCATGTGACTCCTATAGGGTCATCTTTGATGTCGGAGTGGTATCTGGTAAGTTCCTGTGGCTACCCAATGGCCACAGGGACTCTCTGTAGACGCCAGCCACTAGCTCCCTTGGCCTTCAGTCTCATTAGTGGTAACTTCGCTTGCTTCTCTTCCCTAAAATAGGACCCCAGCCGCGAGAGAGTTCTGGAATGGACTCAGTGTACCCCTTCTGTTTGGTCAGATTTCAAACTCTGGAGTAGAGAACAGGGAACTTCAGGACTGAGCCTCATTCCCATTGAAAGCTTGAGGTTGGGATGGGAGGAGGAATGAAGAAGCTGAAGAGGCTTGGCCTGGCAGCCAGGGTTCTGTGGTGCCTGCAGGGTGGCATGGTTAGAGGGAGAGCCAGGCTGGCTCCTTGTGAGGCAATAGAACGAGAAGGTGGTGTCTGTCTGGTGGGTTTAAAGAGAATGCAGGCTAGCCCTGTGTCTAGGACAGCTGCATGGAATTGTGGGGCCAAAGCGCCCTTCTCCCCTCCCAATTGTCATGGCCACCCTGCCTCGTTTCCTCCCTGGAGACAGCCTAGAGTGGTGGGAACATCTTTATTCTCACTGCATGGAGCTGTGTGGTGGTGTGTGTTTGTCTACCCCACCAACAGCCCTGGAACTGCCAGCTTCTCACCTATCCATAAAATCCCCAGACTTGGGAGTGTGGCTCAGTGGTAGTGGGCTTGCCTAGCATGCACAATGCCCTGAGTTCCAACCCCAGCATCAGTAAAAGAGCTGGTAGTGTGGCTCAAATGGTAGAGCTCCTGCCTAGCAAGTATAAGGCCCTAAGTTCAAATCCCAGCACCGAAATAAATAAGTAAAATTCTCAGACCCAGGAACTTGAAAACAGAATCCACACGCACAGTTGAGGCTGCTCGATAATCCAGGTCTAAAGTAAATTTCTTCAGACCTCTCCAGGTGGTAAGGCAAACAGTGCTACCGCCTTCTGCCAAGTCCGTCCCAGAGCTGTCAGTACAACCAGAAAGTGCTGTTGCTAGAAGAGGCTGAACCACTGCTTACCTGGTGTCTGCCAGGTGGGGCTCAGGGCTATGTTCTCTGCAGCTAGGAAAAAAAAATTGTGATTTGAGACTTTCAGGGATGGAGCTTGTACCCAGCAAGCCATATCAGAAGTATGGGCTGCAAGTGCCCCCAACCCTGCTCTGCCCTCTCCCAGCACGCACAGGCTGCCTCAAAGAGGCAGAGAGAGAAACTGCCCATTCGGAAGAAGGTCTGGGCTCCTGCAGGAAGTCTTGGCTCAGGGCAGAGTGGGGTGGGATGTGTCTGGAAGCTGGCCCTGTAGCCAGGCCAAGAGATGAGTTGTTGTGGGCTAGAGGCTCATCCTGGCCTGCCTCAGGGGCTGGTTCCTGATCTTTTGCTGCCCCTCCTAACCCCACAAAGACGTGTGTGCGCTTGCAGTGTGACTGGTGTGGATTGAGATGTGCTGGTGGAGTAGAATACAGGCAAGATTCCCAAGACTTTGTACACACACAACAAAGGAAACTATTTCATTAGTGATTTTGTATATTGATTACATATTGAGAAATAATATATTAGGTGAAATAAAATATACTTAAAATTAGTTTTCAGACATTTTTTTTGACTGTACTAGGGCTTGAACTCAGGGCCTCATGATTGCTAGGCAAGCACTTTACCACCTGAGCCACTCTACCAGCTCAATTTTAAACTTTTAAAAAAAATGTGTCTGTTAGAAGATTTAAGATTTCAAATGCAGCTGAAATTGTATTTCTATATGCCATCTCTGGGTGATGGATTTGGGGTATGTGAAAGGGTTTAGGGCTAATGACTGAATGGTCTGGGTAGTCTAGGGACCCCCGCCACCTCTAGACACCTCTGAACAGGGTTGTCAAACTGGGATCCCAAATTTAAATCTTGGGGATTTGGGAGTGAGATTTTTAGTTTTCTGTTTTTGATTCAATTATCTTTCAAAAAGAAATCTTCAAGCCTGGCATTGGCTCGAGTCTGTAATCCCAGCTACTCAGGTGGCTGAGATTAGGAGGATCATGGTTCCAGACCAGAAAAAAAAGTTCTCAAGACCCTATCTCAACAGAAAAAGCTGAGCATGGTGCTGCACACCTGTCATCCCAGCTGCCATAAATAGGATTGGTAAATAGGAGTGTCATGATCCAGGCAGATTGGGCAAAAAGTGAGGTCGCTTCTCAAAAATAACCAGAGCAAAAAAGGGCTCAAGCAATAAGGCACCTGCCTAGCAAGTGTAAACTCTAGTACTGCCACCAATAAAAAAATAAAACTTCCATAAACTCTTGTGCAGAAAAAAAATTTTACATAATTTTTTGGCAGTACCGAGAGTTTTGAATTCAAGGCCTCATGCTTGCTAGGCAGGCACTCTACCACTCGAGTCACTCCATCAGCTCTTTTTTGTGGTGGGTATTTTCAAGATAAGGTCTCATGAACTATTTGCATGGGCTGACTCTGAACTGCGATCCTCCTGATCTCTGCCTCCTGAGTAGCTAGGATTACAGCGCCCTTCTGACATAATTTTTTATAAGAAAGCATTTTCATAGTGTAAGAGTTTGTTGTTGATCTTTTCTTTCTTTTTATTTTATTTGTTTGTCTATTTTGTGGAACAGTGTCTTGCTATGTAGTCCAGACAGGTCTCAAATTTAAGACCCTTGTACTTCAGCCTCCTAAGACTGGATTTATGTACCACCACGCCTGGCTAAACGCTGAAGGTTAAAGTCAGTGTTTTCACACTGCAATCCTGACATATTCCTAGGAAATCAGATATTTTCCTCTCTCCCTTTAAGCAGAGTTTATACACTTTTTTTTTTGGTGGGATAAAGCAAAGATTTATTAGGATGCCATTGAAAGGGCAGGCAGCTATGCAAAGGGGCATAGCAAGCCTCACTTTTCAAACTTGAGAAATAATGTTTGGGGCCTTCCCCTTTGTGAATGGGACTGTGGTGATCCAGGAGCTCTGTTCCCCATCCTTCCACACTCCCACTACCTCCCCAGTGCTTCAATTTCCAGCAGAATCCCAGTCCTTTCCCCTCATCTGCGCAGCCAGTACTATCGCTGGGAGAAGCCCTTAGGGCTACAGGGCACCAGGAATGGATGCCCTTTTCCACTGACATTGCGTGACCCTTCCCTGGCATTCCAGAGACCAGGAGTCCTCTTACCTTCTCTCACGTTTAATGCAAACTCTGGTCTGGGGTGTATGAAGGAAAGGAACTGGGGACAGGGTGAGACAGGCTTTGACTTAAAAGGTAGCTCCCCCATCAATATCCTGTCACTCCCAAGGGACCATTCCAGGCCCACTGGGGCCTGATGAGACCTTTAGAGGCCCTAAAAATTGACAAGATTATGGTTAACCACCAGCCCCATGGCATACATGGTAGAACATAAAGCGATATTCATCTATAAAATAAGAAAAACAAGTTCAGAAAAGCTCTACTTTTTCACATTATGTCTATCGCAAGGTACTTTTTGGTTTTGCTGGCCTTCCTTCCTTCCTTCCTTCCTATTCCCTCCCTTCTCTTTCCCTCCTCCTTCCCCTCTCTCTCTTTCTTCTGCTGAGGATGGAAGCCAGAGATCTCCTGGATGCTAGGCAAGCGCTCTATGACTGAGCAATATCCTCAGCCCTGTGATGTGCTTTTTGAAATAGCAAGATTGTGTGTGTGTGTGTGAAGCTTTTTGGATATCCAGCAATATCCTCCTCACACTTCACACCCTGTCTCTTCGCACCCTACGGGAAACATCACAGTTGGAGGGACCATTGGGCAAGAACTGGAATGGTGGAGGGGTCCATCTGGAGGGGAAGAAAGGAAGAAGTGATCTCCACCCCTTCCCATTGACCTGGAAACCACCCTCCCACTTTTGCCTCCCTTCTGGATGTTGTCTGTTCTCCTGGAGCCTGTTGAAAATGAAGCAGGGGACTGGGTGACAGAGGGCTTGTTCAATCCCCAACACCACATTAAAAACAAAAAGAAATGAAGATGGAGCCGCTGGACAGTCAGCTGTTTGGAATCCCTCACTGCTTCAGTTTACTCACTCGCCCACTTACAAGAAGCTTGGGCAGATCTCTTTGACAGCTCCTCTCTTTACCTGGCCCCTATCCCCTGTCCTCTCCCTTACTGCCTAGCCCAGAGGCTGCCCACTCTAGAGAAGACCTGTGTCCTGCACCTTGAGCCACCTGGTCCGTTCTCCGCCAGTGAGAGCAGATAAAAGAAGGGAAGCCTTTGCTCAGCTCAGAGCAGGCAAGAGCTTGGGCTGAGAGGCTCATTAAGCTTCTAATAAGCAGTTAACTGGAGGGGTGAGTCCTGGCTGGGCTGGACACCCCCCCCCCACCCCCTGGGGCAGGGAGTCTGGCTGAGAAAGGCTGAGTGGGTAGGCGGAGATGAGACTGGGGCCTCTTTCCTCCTCCCCTAAACACAAGAGTAAACAAACAGAACTCAGAAGGGGCAGTGCAAAGGCTGGGGCCCAGGCTGCCCCAGACTCAGGCTCCATCAGCCTTTTGCCAGGCTGTGGACAGGCCTGGGGAGGCAGGAGTATAGGACAGTACAGCTGGTGCTGTCGCCTTCCTGCAGAGTCCTTGACTTTCAGGAGAGAGTGTTGCACAACCCCAGGAAGAGCAGTTGCTCCACCTAACTCCAGATCTTCTGGGCTTCCTCTTCTGCCTGGAGGCAAGCCCAACATGAGACCATCCTACCCGCCGACACACACACACATACCCCCTTCTGCTTTGGATATTGGGCTCAGGGCTTGGGCAAGTACAGAGCTGCAGTGGGCATGGCCAGAGCACAGTGGGGGTCAATCCTGGAGTTCCAAAGTGGAACTGAAGCCACTCGCACACAGAGCCCCAATAGCCTCCTGTAGTGGAGGGCGGGGTGTGTGCCTTACACCTCCAGGGGTGCCATTTACACAGAGTGCAGTATGGCCTAGTGTGAGCCTGGGTCCCCACTGCGTCTGCACCTCAGCCTCTAACAGCATGCTCTGTCTGTGTTCTCCCTGCCCCTCAGGCTCTTGAGCAACAACAAGATCACTGTACTCCGCAATGGCTCTTTCCTGGGACTGTCCCTGCTGGAGAAGTTGTAAGTACTGGGCTGGGTGGGGCAGAAGGGGGCACGGTAGCAATGGGCGTGAGGATCGATCGGTCTGAGAGGGGTGGATGAAGAGCACTAGTTGTTGAGTGAATGCAGAACCTGAAGGGCAACGTCAGAAGCTAGGACTTCCCCACCAGGCAGAGGACTGAGTGGGCTGGTCTGGGAGAGAGGGCAGCCTTTTTGCCAGCCCGGGACTGCTGAGTGAAAAGCAGTGTCCTCACTAGTCCAGGCAGGGATGGGGCTAAGGGAAGCTCATTAACGCTCTTTAATGAGCAATTAGCTGAGAGGGCTGAGCCCTTTAGCTGGCCTCCTCCTCCCAGCTGGGGGCCCAGCATGAAAGGGCTGAGGAGGCTTAATGTGACAGAGGTCTCTTTCCTCCTTCCAGAAAAACAAATCAACAAACAAAGGCCTGAGGGGCAAGTCCTGAGCTGAGGCAGGGAAGCTGATGGTTTCCAAGCTTCCTCCCCCACCCTTGCCCTGGGTTAAAGTACCAGCCAGGCCCTGCCAGCCCACTAGAACCTCCTCCCAGGCTCAGGGGGCCAGTTTGGGAAAAAAAAAAAAAAATCAGTGAGGAGGAGCTAAAGGCAGTGATGGATTGTCAGGGAAATGGGAGTGCAGAAGGCTCGACTTAGCCACGGGGAGGATGTTCACAGGGCTCCAAAGAGGTGGGATAAGCCTAAGCGGCACACTTGACTCAGCTACTTGGGCCAATGAGGGGCTTACATCAGCTCCTCAAAATTCCCTGTTCTACTGGCGTGCTCCCAGACCACAGCCTGTATCATGGATTTGGGTCCTTGTCCCCTCTCCATCCCTTCTCTCCTGGAAACTGATTCTTGCTTTCTCCCCCCCATCCCCCATCCCCAATCCCCTCTACCATCTTTGTTCCCCTCCAGTGAGCCTTCCCCAATTCCTCCAACAGACCCTTAGCCCACTCTACTGCCATTTTGACCAAAAGCTTTGAATCAGTTGGAGATACAAGAGAAGCAGATGTGACCTTTGCTCTTAAAGAGCCAAAGAGACTGAAGTCTAATAGAGATTGCAAGTGACGCCATATATATTAGCATTATATATATATATATATATATGCATTAAGACCCTGGGGAGTTCTTTCTTTTATACTGGGGTTTGAACACAAGGTCTACACCTTGAGCTACTCCTTCAGCCCTTTTTTTGTGTGTGCTGGGTTTTTTTTGAAATAGGGTCTTGCGAACTATTTGTCCAGGCTGGCTTCCAACTGCAATCCTCCTGATCTCTGCCTCCCGAGTAGCTAGGATCACAGGAATGAGCCACCAGCTCCCAGCACGATACTTTCGCTTGTTTCTTTGTGTTTTTGGCAGTACCAGTGATTGAACTCAGGGCCTCGTGCTTGCTAGGCAGGTGCTCTACGACCTAAGCCACTCCATGAGCCCTGTTGGAGATTTCTTTCTGTAACATTCAAAGGAGGCATCCTTGAAGGCTGGAGGGGTCAAGGGCAGTGAAGATGCAGTGTCCACATGACATAGTGTTCAGATCTCTAACCAGGACAGCGCTCTTGTGAGGCAGCCTCCCTCTCACCCTTCCATTTCACGGTAGAAGAAAAGCTTTTCCTCAAGCCCTCTAAGGCTAGGAGGGAAGCTTGATGGTCTAACTGGGCTGGTGGGAGAAGAAAGCCGCCAAATCCACATGGCGGGCAGAAAGTTCTGATATGGGGTAGGAGATCCTGGGAGTCCTGGGAAGGAAGAGTGGTGCATGCGCACAGCTCTATGCCCAGGTCCCTCTAACCAGCTGCTCTGTAGCTCACAACAGAGTGGTCCTCCCCTCAAGTTGCTCTCCAAGTGTCCTTAGGGGCCAATAAACAAGCCATTGAGCATTCAAGAGCTAGATCCTCCCTTGGGCAGGCTTGTGGTCTTAGAGGGCGAGTGACAGGAAACCAAATGCTCTTTCAGGGGTCTTTTGGAGGAAGGTGAACCATAGCTGCCTCTCTGTCCCTTGACCTTCCCCATGGGGCCAGTCCTGCCCATAGCTAGTCTCTTTCTCAGATCAGTAGGTGAGTGCTACTCTGAGTCTCAGGTGGCCTCCCTAGCATCTTCCACCTCTTCATCCTCTCCCTCAGTCTGCCCCCTTCTCCTTGTCTTCTGATGAGATGAAAAGATGACTCTCCTTCCTACCACTGCCAACCTACCGAATCAACCCCTCTCCAGCACTAGAGGCTGCACAGTAGGGGCATTCAAACGATGGGAAAGAGGACAAATCAAGAGACTCACCAGGGATGAGCATCGACTCAACGCTGAGCTGTAGGGTTATGGGAGGAGTGCAGCCATGAGAAAGGGCACTAGAGCAAGAATTCCCAACCCTGAGTTTGAGCTCCTGCTGGTGTGGATCACTCCATTCATTCATTTGACAGATATTTATCCTGCCTGTCTATGTACTGGGAGTGAACACAGCTGACCAAAGCGCCTGTCCCCATGTCAGTCACCCTCTACTGATGGGGCCAGAGAATAGCAAATACACATGTCATGTGTTGGGAGACATGTATGCAAAGAAAAACAGGGTAAGGGGAACAGAAAGCAAGAGGCTGGGTGCTGTTTTATGCAGTGAGGACAAGGAAGGACTTGCCGGTAAGGTAATGAAGACCTGAAGGGATTGAGAAAGAGAAAGAAGCCAGGTATCTTTCTGGAGGCAAGGAGAGAACAGCCATTGTGAAAGCAATAGCTTGGCTCCAGGGAATGCCTGGTGGGTTTGAGAAACAGAAGAAGGCCAAGCAGGTGCAGTGGTACATGGCTGTAGGCCAAGCTTTTAGGGAGGCTGAGGCAGGAGGATTGCTTGAGCCTAGGAGATCAAGGCCACCTTGGGCAACATAGCAAGAAAAAGGAGGAGAAGGAAGAGGAGGAGAAGAGTGTGAGTGAGCAAAGAGAGCAAGGGAAAGGGAAATTGTAGGTGTCAAAGCTGGAGTGATCAAGAGTGAGTGCTGGGTGTGGCCCTCCAAGCACAGAGGGATAGGGAGGATATGTGCAGAAGTGGAAGAGTTCAGCATCTTCAACCTGCTGATCACCACTTTGCATGTTGATACATGCAAAGACATGTAAGGAAGCTGCCCACATGGTTGTTCAGACTGACAAGTCCAAAGTCTGAAAGTCAGGCATGCTGCTATCTTAAAGCAGACTTCTTTTTTTGAGAAATCTTAGTTTTTCTTCTAAGGCCTTCAACTAGTTGATGAGGCCCACCCACATTGTCAAAGATAATTCTTTTACTTAAGGTCAACAGATTGAGTTTCCACATCTACAAAATACTTTCACAGCAACACCTAGATACGTGGGGAATTTTTTTTCTTTCTTTCTTTTTTTTTGCTGGTACTGGGGTTTGAACTCAGGGCTTTGAGCTTGCAAAGCAGGCACTCTACCATTTGAACTGCACCTCCAGTCTATTTTGCTCTGGTTATTTTGGAGATAGGGTATCTCAAATTATTTGCAGTTAGCTGGCCTTGAACCGCAATCTTCCTGATCTCTGCCTCCTGGGTAGCTAGGATTATAGGTGTGAGCCACCGATTTTTGTGTATGTGTGTACTTGTTTTTGTTTTTGTTTTTTTGAGGCAGCTTCTCACTATGTAGTCCTGGCTGGCCTCAAACTCAAGATCCTCTTGCTTCAGCCTCCAAAGTAGCTGGGACTACAGGTGTAGGCCACTGCACCTAGCTGTATTAGTGTTTGACTAAATCACTTGAATACTATAGCCTGGTCAAGTTGACACAAACTATCATAACCCAGGGTGAGGAGAGGACCCTAAATAAAACAGATCCTGTACCCCACTCCTAAAAGTGGTAAGCCATCTTGTTGAGTGGGGCTGGGAAATGTTTACAAGATAGGAAGGCGATTCTCATGCTTATCCAGGGTTGGGAGCCAGGGGACCAAATGACCCCTACACTGTGGTCCTATTCATCACAGATAAGATGCTGGAGTCTGGCGTGTAGTTGGTGCTCAGGAAACACTGATCTCTCTGTCCTGTAGGGCTCAGATATCCAGGCCTGGGCAGCCGAGGCCATGATAGCTTAACATCCCACGATCTACAGGCAGAAAGACTGTGGGAGGGTTGGGACTGAGCCTAGTAACTGCAGTGGCAGTCCAGACTGCTCCACAGTGCACCTGCATGGCCTCCTGGTGCCGACAGCCCCTCAGGTCTTTGTGAATAGGTCAGCTTGCTAACCAGGAATGGACAGTTGACCTTTGTGCTGTCTATTTTGCAATGCAGAAGGAGGCTAGGAAGGGTGCAAGCAGGTGGACAGTGACGTATATGTGAGTGTGATGGGAAGTACAGGGAAAGGGAGACAGAGCAGATGCAGAGTGGGATGTGGCTGAAAGGAAATCAGGAGAGGTGGAGTCAGGGGCCTATCAGCTAGGTAGGATGGATCAGAAAACCTGCAATAAGGCGAGTAGAAGTCGTTCACAGCCAGCCAGCCTAGGAGGGCACAGAAGGGCCAAAGAAGCACAGGGCCTGCCCTGAGCCTGCCTTTTGGTGTCCCACCACCCTCTGCCTGGCTGAGCCTGGCTGTTGCCCAGAGGAAAAACTTCTGAGACAGGGTGGGTGGATAAAAGAGCAGGACTCCACATTGGTGTAAAAAGAAGCCTGTGGGCTGGACACCAATGGCTCTTGCTTGTAATCCCAGATACTCTTTAGGCAGAGATTGGGGGAGCTCAGTTTAAGGGCACCCCGAGAAAAAATTAGCAAGACCACATCCCATTCCAACCAATAAGCTGGACATGGTGCACACCTGTCATCCCAACTACGCAGGAGGGATAAATAGGAAGGTCGTTATTTAAGCCAGCCCAGGCAAAAACATGACACTCTATTGGAAAAATAACAAAAGCAAGCCAGGTGCCAGTGGCTCATGCTTGTAATCCTAGCTACTTGGAGTGTGAGATCAGGAGGACTACAGTTCAAGGCCAGCTCAGGTGAATTGTTCATGAGACCCCCCCCATCTCCAAAGTAACCAGTGCAAAATACACTGGAGGTGTGGCTCAAGTGGTAGAGTGCATGCTTTGCAAGCTTAAAGCCTTGAGTTCTAACCCCAGTCCCACTAAAATAACTAATTAATCAAATAAAATACCTAAAGCAAAAAGAGTTGGGGTGTGGCTCAAGTGGTATATGAAGCCCTGAGTTCAAGCCCTGTACTACCAAAAAGGGGGGGGAGCTGGAATCAAACCCTACTTTTGTCATTTACCTTATGGGTACCTCTCCAAGCCTTGGGTTACTCACCTGAAGAAGTAACCTAAGAAGTTGTGTGAATAAGATGAGTTCATCTACACACAATACCGCAGACAGCATTCGCCCCTTCCCAGCCTTCCCCTCCTGGAAGAATTCTAAATTTTAAGGTAATAGCCAGGTCACCTGTCATTTGCAGAGTTGTCCAAATCCCCAACTTGTTCAGGCAGTAATGTACCTGAAACATGAGGATGCAACCCAGGGCCTTATAACTAGGCAAATGCTCTACCGCTGAGGCCCACCACCCAAGGACAGAAATGTAAGTGCTAGAAGTAGATCCAGGACTCATTCTTCTGGTCCCTCCCTTTTCTGTCCAGGCCTCTCAGCAAGCACATGCCATGGGGAGCAGGCTCCTAGAAAACTCCAGGGGCTTTGAGGGTATTCTGGTCACAGTGAGATACCCCTGGGCCAGGGACCCAGCAGACCACAGGACACTCCCCAGAAGAGGCCAAGGGAGCAGACATGCTTGAGGATGTGTGGCTCTATATGGACACAGGCCCGCAGAGGTTTGTGGGAGGCTGGAGCAAAGGGCCCGGGGAGGGGAGCCCGGTCAGCCCAGGATGATTTGTCATTGCCTAATGAGATTAATGAGCCCAGGGGCTGGTATGCAGCGGGTGCTGGAGCACTCATTAGAAGCAGATGCTCATGGGAACAAGGCAAGTGGGGGCCTGGGGATGAAGTGGCTTGCTCAGACCAGGTGGTTTCCATTAATCTGTGGGTGTGGCCAAGGGTGAGGCCTGGGGCTCTGTGTCTCCCTCCTTTCCCTTGTTCTCATCCCCACCAGCACTGGGGAGGAATGCCCCATAGATGCTGCCCTTGGCTCTGGCACAGCTGAGGCCTGGGGAGGAAGGCTAATAATTCAGAGACAGCTTTCTTGTTTGCTGTTAGCCCCAGTGCCCAGCACAGTGTATGTGCTCAATAAATGCCTATAGGATGATATCAGAGGCAGAAGGGTCCCTGGAAGATGGAAGGTGGGAGATAGAGGGTAGGAGGGAGGCTGGGACCTTGGTGGACTTCCAGGTGCCTCAGACAGCCTCTGTATCTGCAGGGGTGTTCTGGCCTGTTTCGCAGCCAGCCTACACTTTCTAGGGAACCTAGAAGCCCAGAGAAAACTGCTCTGTGGCCAACAAACCTGTAATTTGTTTTTTAAACCCACAAGCAGGGAGGTCTAGGGGGGCCAGAGGGAGCCAATTTTGTGCCACCCCACCCTGTCTGAACATTCTCACACATTCTCAATCTCTCTCTCTCTTTCCTTCTCTCCCTCTCTCTCTCTCTCTCTCACACACACACACAGTCATACTTAACAGCTCTAATGGGATATAATTTATATACTATAAAGTTTACCCGTTTAAAGTGCACAATCCAATGGGTTTTCGTGTATTTTGCAGATTGTGTAATCATCACCATAATCTAATTTTAGAACATTTTCATAATCCACAAAAGAAACTTTGAATCATTAGCTGCACTCCCCATTTTTCCACCCCACCATTCCCCAGCCCTAAGCAACCACTAAGGTACTTTCTGTCTCTATAGATTTGCCTATTATGGACATTTCATATAAATGGAATCATGCAATATGTAATCTTTTATAACTGGATTTTTTTAACCAGCCTAATATTTTCCAGGTTAATCCATGTTTTAGCACTCTTTGTACCCAGAGTACTTCATTCTTCTTTGTGGCTGAATAGTGTTCCATTAGATGAATATACCACATTTGTGTCTATCGGTTGGTGGACATTTAGGTGGTTTCCACTTGTTACGAACTTTCACCTACCATTTTCTTTTTTGGTACTAGGGCAAAAAGTTGAATTTGAATTGAGGGTTTTGCATGGCTCCAGCCCTGTTTGGCTTTTGTTGTTGTTTGTTGTTCTGGTTATTTTGGAAATATTGTTTTACTTTTTGTCCAGGCCAGCATGCCGGTGTGGACCACAGTCTAACTATTTTAAGCTTCCCTTCATTGCTGGGATGACAGGTGTCTGCCACTGCTCCCAACTTTTTTTTTTTTCCTGTTGAGATGGGGTTTTGCAAATTTTTTTTGCCAGGGGTTGGCCTGGAAACATATTCCCCTGGTCTCAGCCTCCTGCCTGGATGACAGGCACACAACACTGCACCCAGCTATTACTTGAGATGGGGTCTCACAAACTTTTTCCCTGGCTGGCCTCAAACTATGATCCCACTCCTCAAGCTCTAGGATTACAGGTGTAGGCCATCAGCACCTGGTTTGCTTTTTGGTTTTTTGAGACTGGGTCTCCCTCTGTAGCCCAGGCTGGCTTTGGAACTTTCCATCCTCAGCCTCCCAAGTACTGGGGTGCATGCCTAACCTCAATCTTTATTGCTGGGCTCACATACTGTGAGACTGTTTTCCAAAGAAGGGCATAGGACACAATTGCTCCCAGAAACCCTCCATCCACTTCCGCTTTTGGGGGTCCTTCTCCTCCATATTGACATGAGTACAGGGGCAGGGGTGTACCAAGGGAGCAAAATCATAGTCCAGGTTGGGCAAAGGGCAGTGGAGAGGGGAAAGCTCCATCCATACACTACATTTTTCCCAGGTTTGTGGCAGAGACAGAGAGTAAGAGATTCCACATTGTAGAAACATCCTTGAAGAGCTACTTTAGCCTGTGGCCTCACTAAGGAATGAGAGGATCAGCTTAGACAATCTGGAACAAGGGCTTTTAGCCTGGGTTCCACAAGGCCCGGAAACAGTGTGCACAGTGTCGGGTGTTATACATTTTTCTGTGGCGGGAGCCCATGGCTTTGTCAGTTTTTCCAAAGGATGTGTTGAACTCTTGTTCAACAAATTGATTTAGGCCTTGCAGATCCAAAAAATAGCCAAGTCCTATGGTGGCATTTCCTCCTGTCCCTAGGGAAGCACAGCACAGCCCCAGAGCTACTCCCTCACTCAGTGGGTCCCAGAGGTATGAGCTGCTTTTGGCCCACTAGCTGTCAGAGCTCATCCCAGGACCAGCCCCTGGCTTGTGCCCCAAGAACCAGGAGCAGAACCAGGACTGGCCCATTCCCTCTAAGACTCCACAGGACCGCCTTGGTCACCCCCGAAGCCACAATGCAAGCTGGCTGGAGGCTAGGGGAAAGAACACCAAACTTGGTGGAAGCTGCTCTGTCAGAGGCTCTACATAGCCAAGGCTGCAGGAAACAGGGCAGGGAGAGGGGCTGAGGCTGAGGGGCCGCCTTGCTCCCATCTGCAGAGCATCCATGGGGCAGCTGGGTGGGGGGAACTGGGGAGGACATGAGAATAAACACAAGCAAGTGGAGAGGGAAGGGGTGGGGGGCTGCGGCCTCAGCCCCTTGGCAGCCCATGAAGGGAAGTGACACAATGAAGAATGTGTTTCCCTCTCCCTGTCCCACATCGGGGTGGGAGGCAGAGCCCTGAGACTGGCCAGACCCCAACAGAGGCCAGGGGGCACATGCTGGAACAACCCCAGAGAGCGAGCTGGTGGGGGCGTCTGGCAGCAGAAGGGGAGAGTGTACAGGAAGGGTGCCGCCCTCACACACACAGAGGGGCACTTATCCTGGGTCTTCTCCATGCTACAAGCAGTGTGTTCTAGGGCCAGTGTCTTGCACATTCCCTGCACCACCGGGGACACCGTCCCAGAACTCTGGCTTCTTCTAGGACACTGGCCCTGCTGGTGGCTTTCCTTTCTTTCTCAAGGGAACTCAGGAAGTCGGCTGAGTCCTTCATGGGAGAGGGCATTGAGGCATAAGGGGCCATGGGAAGGGCTGAGCAGAATATTTCATCCTTCTTTCTCTCCCTTCCCCCCCCTCCCCCCCCTTCTCTCTGGGTATTTCTGTTCCCAAGTGAGACTGCACAAACAGGACCCCTAGTGGGACAGCACCTCCGGGACACTCATTTCCTCTCATCCAGCAGGGAACAGGTTTGATTAACCCCTTCCTGCCCAAATTCATTGCGACCCCGGGGTCTGGCAGGCTGAGCCAGGACCCCTGCCTCTGTCTGAGCTGGAGGTAGCAGGGCCTTGAAAAGCAGATTAACCCCAGATATCTCTTTTACAATCCTGTCTTCCTGCCCCAGGCCCCCCTGACAGGGGTTATTCTAGCAGAGTCACCCACCCTCACCTTCTGTCTCCTACTCTTCCTGGCACTTGAGTGGGGCAGAGGATGTCCACTGAGCTGTGAGCCCCTGGCAAGTATCCTGTGGGGTCTGAAGCCTGGTCTGGCTCAAGAAAGACCAAGGTGACCCTTGAGTAGGTAGGTGATGACTCCCACCGTCTAGGTACCTTTTTATTTGTCCGTGCTCACCATGGAAGATGAGTGTGGAAGAGGATAGGTGGACCAGCAGCCACCTTGGTTCTCAGTGGTCCCCCAAGAGCCCAGAGGTCTATGTAGGGGGTGGGATGGGTTCCTAGATAGGTATCAGGAGATCCTCTGTGGGCAGGAATGACCTGCAGATTCTGCAGTAGGGAGGGAGACTGGAGAGGTGGAGTCTGAACACCAGACTTAGTGTCAGAGGCTACTGGGAGGACTCACCTGCAGTTCACCCCTCCACATGGGTGAGTTTTGTCCCTAGAGCCATCTTCTGTCCTATCTGTGACCTGCTCAGCCTGGAGGTGCCTTCCTTGCCACCTCTACGCACTGGGCTCCTAAGAGACCCACTAGAAAAGGCAGGGCTGAGAACCTTAATTGAGCAGTAGCATCCTCAACCTCATCTGAAGAATAAGGAGGCTGGACCCACCATTTGTGCACCTGCTTTGGAGTTGTGGATAGGACAGATTCCATTTTCCCAGTCACCAGCCACTAATCTTTCCTTCTAGGCCCATGAAGAAATCTGAGGTGGAGCAATAAGGGAGATAGAGGCTGATACATCCCAGTGCCAGGCTCTATCCACTCCCTGTTTCCATGGGGTTCCTCCTCACACAAGGCCCTTTTCTTCCCATCTCACTACATCCCATCATCCCTAATGTTTTTCTGGTTAGTACCCCATAGTGGTGGCTAGGAAGGGTGAAGAAACCTGTCTGAGGGGTCCTAATGCAGCTTTCCCAACAGTGCTGAGGAGAGCAGAGGTTTAGAAGGAAATCAAATCCTAAAGAAAGCCAGCACCTGTGGTGACAAGGAGGACACTCTGTCCAAGGAGCCTAGTGGCCCTGAGACAGGGAGAGGTATGAGTGTCTTGCATTGCCTCCCACAGGGATCTGAGAAACAATGTCATCAGCACAGTACAACCTGGAGCATTCCTGGGCCTGGGGGAGCTGAAGCGCTTGTGAGTGGCATGTCCTGCCCCCTCCCCACTCCCACCCCCTGCCTCCCAGCTCTCCCCTTATCCCTGGAGATAGACCCAGATCCCTTCCTGACCACCCTCCAGTGTCCCTTCTCAGCTTCCCAGCCTCCACTCAGGACACTGTTGGGGTCAAATATGTAGGCATTGCCAGCACCACTGTGGCACTGGGCCCAAGTCCCTCCACACACAAACCCCAGCAGCACACATGGATCCCTCACAAGTGGATCTGTGTGCTACTGTGTAGCCGACTTGCTGAGTGTGTCTCCCTAGAGATCTCTCCAACAACCGGATTGGCTGTCTCACCTCTGAGACCTTCCAGGGCCTCCCCAGGCTTCTCCGACTGTGAGTGATGGAGTCAAATGGGAAGAAGGGAAAGGGGAGGGAAGGCAGAAGTTCAGCCTGGATGGAGGGCCTGGGAGGAAGAACGCAGTGCAGACCCTTGCAGGTCCCTGTGTCCCTTCCTCCTGCCCTTCCCCTCCTCTGACCCAGGGAGAGCCTAAGATCCCCTTTAACTGTTCCTTGCCCACTGCAGAAACGTATCTGGAAACATCTTCTCCAGTCTGCAACCCAGAGTTTTTGATGAGCTGCCAGCCCTTAAGGTGGTGTGAGTATCTTTCCAGCCATGAGCAGCCCCTGCTTCCCTCCTCTGTCCAGGAGGGAGACACCTGAGCATTGTGACTGTCGTGGCCAGTTGGGCCATAGGCAGACAAACTACCTGGAATACCCCCGATTCACCGATACCCAGATAGGGAGGGGTAGGAGTTACCAAAGTTACCTGCTGCAGCCCAGGCCAGTCTCAGTCCCATCCCTGCTCAGGAACCCACGCTGCCTCTGCTCTACTCTGTGACCCCTCTGCTGGCTCTGCAGGGACTTCGGAACAGAGTTCCTGACTTGCGACTGCCACCTGCATTGGCTGCTGCCCTGGGCCCGGAACCACTCCCTGCAGCTGTCAGAACGCACACTCTGTGCCTATCCCAGCTCCCTACGTGCCCAGGCCCTGGGCAGCCTCCAGGAGGACCAGCTCCGCTGCGGTGAGCAAATCTTGGGCCTGCATGCCCAGGCCCAAGGCACAGAGCCCTGTTCTTCACCCACAGCCCAGTGGCTTAAGGATCTCTTGGCCCTGAGTGGTTGTGTGGTTGTCTAATGGGAGTGTCCTCTGGGTCTTCCTTTCCCACATCTCCACAGGCAAGCGTCCTACTTCTGAGCTCCATCCCAGCACTTCGTTGGCTTTTCTAAAACTCCTTTGGGACTGACTGTTTGCTTATATTTTCATCTGGTCCCACCTCCTGGGCTACCACCCTCTCCTTTGCTCTTACCTCCGAGGCTTTCTCTTGACTTCTTTCCTTCCCAGCCCATGAAGGCAGAGGGCCACCATGCCCTGCTGGATTCTCCCTCAACATGCACTCAGGCACATGCCATCTCCTCCACAGAGGGGGCCCTGGAGCTGCACACACACGACCTCATTCCATCGCTGCGCCAAGTGGTATTCCAGGGTGACCGGCTGCCCTTCCAGTGCTCTGCCAGCTACCTGGGCAATGACACCCACATCAACTGGTACCACAACCGGGCTCTGGTGGAGGGCAATGAGCAGGCAGGCATCGTGCTGGCCGAGAGCCTCATCCATGACTGTACCTTCATCACCAGGTACACATCCCACAGCCCTTTCTCAGTCACAGTTCCCATTCCTCACCCCCAAAGAGACATTCTCCTGGGGGCAGGGTGGGAAGAAAGGGGGAAGAGAGAGGGAGGGAGGAGAGAGAGAGAGAGAGACACGCATTTGCGTTATGGAGAGCTAAGACTCAATCATAAATGGTTTGAATAGAGATTAGAAATTAAACACCTGATAGAAAAAAGTGACATTTGACATTTCTTTAGGTCTTTTTTTTTTTTTTGTGGTTCTGTGGTTTGTCTTTGGTGTTTTTACAATGTCTAAATTGTCAGGCTTAATCTCTGTAGTAGACCTGCAAGAAATGTGATTATCTCCATCATACAGACAGGGAAATTGAAATTCAGAAAAATAATACCATAAGGCCCTTGTACTCCTCCTTCCAACAGAGGACAGGGCACCCATAGTGGGGCTGGCCAAGGCCACTGAGGGCAGTGGGGGGCTTAGCCCAAGGGCATGTCACTGAGCCAGCCCCACCTCACCCACAGCGAGCTGACCCTGTCTCACATCGGTGTGTGGGCCTCAGGAGAATGGGAGTGCTCAGTGTCTACCATCCAGGGCAATGCCAGCAAGAGGGTGGAGATCGTGGTGCTGGAAACTTCTGCCTCCTACTGCCCAGCGGAGCGTGTGGCCAACAACCGTGGGGACTTCAGGTTTGGCTCTGCACTGTCCAACCACATGCTGCTCCTGACCCTCACCCTTGCTTTTTTGATCAGGAGCTCCCCATCTCCTCTCTTCCTTGAGTCCCAGAGATGCTGTCTTGTCATTCAGCCTAAAGTCCAGCTGTTGCATTTCAAGAAGCCTTGTTATGGATACAGTCACCATCTGAGGTGTGCTGCACTGAACAGAAAGGCTTTTAGTTGCTTCCTCACACTAGTAGTTTGCAAAGGTTTCTCCCAAACAACATCACATTTTAGCTGGGTGCTGGTGGCTCACGCCTATAATCCTAGCTACTTGGGAGGCTGAGATTGGGAGGATTGGATCGAGGTTTAAGGTCAGCCCAGGCAAATAGTTCACGAGACCCCACCTCCAAAATAACCAGAGCAAAATAGATGGAAGGTGGGGCGCAAGCATTAGAGCACCTGCTTCTCACCAAAAATAAATTAATTAATTAATTAAATAAAATTTAAAAATCACATTTTAATATTCCAATGACCCTCTCTGTGTGGCAGGGTAGGTATTATTCTCTGCATTGTAGAGACTACTGAGCTCCAGAAAGGAGAGTGACTTGCCTAAGGCCATAGCTACAAAGAGGCAGAATTTGGATTTGACCTCAGACCTCTGTGTCCACCCCCACAGGAATAGAATTGTCAGAACAAACTCAGTAAGAAAGTAGAACTTGAAGGCCACCTCTGTCCTGACTCTTTCCCCAAGCCCCAGGGGTCTGGCATCACAATTCTTAGGGGTTGGGGTGAGGGTGGGGGAGGTTTGTCCTAAGGAGTCTGGGTCATAGCACCTTCCTACCTCTGCCTGCAGATGGCCTCGAACTCTGGCTGGCATCACAGCCTACCAGTCCTGCCTACAGTATCCCTTCACCTCGGTGCCTCTGAGTGGAGGTGCCCCAGGCACCCGAGCCTCCCGCCGCTGTGACCGAGGTGGCCGCTGGGAGCCGGGAGACTACTCCCACTGTCTGTACACCAATGACATCACCCGGGTGCTCTACACTTTTGTGCTGGTGAGGCTAGGAGAGGAGGGGTGGGGCACCCCTCCATCTCTGGTTCTGGGGATGAGACAGGATGAAGACTGAGGCCCAGTGGAGGCGGATAGCCCAGCTCAAGGCTGCTTTGCTGTGCCTCTGCTCTCAGGCATGTGGTGAGAGGCTCATGCCTCTCTGACCATGAGGTGTCAGAGACCGGCACTTTCTCCTGTCGTGCTGTCCTGGAGCTTCCCTCTTCCAGGAGATTCATGCCCACAAGGCCTCTATCCCATCTCCCTCCTGCCTTTATCTACCAACACATTGAGGCATGCTGCCATTGTCCTTAGGTCTGTGGTGCTGGAAGTGGGTGGCCTTGGGCTATGATGAGCAGGAGCTCATATGTACCTTAGATCTTGACTATACTCAGCCTACAGGGGCACTGAGAACAGGGGCCCTGAGAGGCAGTTCTGGAACAGAAGGAACAAGATGGGATGGTTCTATCTTCCCCAAACACCCCCAGATGCCCATCAACGCCTCCAACGCGCTGACCCTAGCTCACCAGCTACGAGTGTACACAGCTGAGGCCGCCGGCTTTTCGGACATGATGGATGTGGTCTATGTGGCTCAGATGATCCAGAAATTTTTGGGTTATGTCGACCAGATCAAAGAGGTGAGATTCAACTAGTGCTCCTGAACTCCTGGAAACCACCCTGCTATTGGCTCAGGCCCCTCCCACACCCCAGCTCTTGGGTCTCAAACCCCCTGCCGCCCTGTGACCATTTTGTGTCCCCTGTCCCCAGCTGGTGGAGGTGATGGTGGACATGGCCAGCAACCTGATGCTGGTGGATGAGCACCTGCTGTGGCTGGCCCAGCGTGAGGATAAGGCCTGCAGTGGCATCGTCGGTGCCCTGGAGCGCATCGGGAGTGCTGCGCTCAGCCCTCACGCCCAGCACATTTCTGTGGTAATTATGTGGGGGTCCTTAGGAGCTGAGCACTGGGAAGGACCTCAGAGCCGACAGTGGCCAGCCCTGTGATCCACAGAAGAGAAATACTTCCCTCTCCCTGGTGCAGTTGCCAGGCTCCAGCTAGCAAGAACAGCAGGTGGGGCTAAATTCTGGGGTGTCAGGGAGTAGTGTAAAGGAAAGGGGGCCAGCGATGCCCAAGTTGTGTAAGACGCTCTAGTGGAGAACTGAGTTGAAGGACTAGCCGTGTGGAAATAAATAGGAGGAAATGGGAACAGAGTAGGAGGAATGCTTGGTCTCAGGCAGACAGCACTTTTGATGGAGGGCAGACTTGATTGGAAGTTCTCTGCAGAGAGGGTGGCATTTCCAGTTTGGTGGAATTAACACCAAACATCGTCTGCATGTAAGATATGATACTTAGCACTTTGGGAGATACAAACAAGGGTAGACATGGACCCTGTGGTACAGCTGAGTTGAGGCAACAGAATTAGCGTGGGTTAAGAGGTGAGCAAGGTAGAAGGCAGGGTGTGCACAGCCTGAGGAGGAGGAAGGGCCATGTAGAGAGGGACTGTGTGGTCTCAGATCTCAGACGGTGGGGTGACAAGTTCCCTGTGTCCAGAACTCGAGGAACGTGGCACTGGAGGCCTACCTCATCAAGCCGCACAGCTATGTGGGCCTGACCTGCACAGCCTTCCAGAGGAAGGAGGTAGGCATGTCAGGCACACGGCTGGGTCCTGGCCAGAACGCCCCACCTGAGCCTGACCCCTCTGCTGATGAGCAGCTGCGCTTCCGCTGCACAACTGGGAGACCCAACATTTCTCTGTCGTCCTTCCACATCAAGGTGGGCACTGGGGGGAAAGGGGTTTAGTGACAGGAGGTTGCTAAGAGGCTACTATTGAGATGCAGGTGTCTGGTCGGGAAGGTGGGTGTGAGGGGCGGGGTCTGGAGAGTAATCGGTGAAAGGTGGGAGGAGCAGGGATGGGCAGAGGAGAAGCAGTAAAGGGATGGAAGACATCTGAGCCCAGGGGTGCTGACTATCTCTGAGGAGCTCCTGTGTCCCCCCAGAACAGCGTGGCCCTGGCCTCCATCCAGCTGCCCCCCAGCCTGTTCTCATCCCTTCCGGCTGCCCTGGCTCCCCCAGTCCCCCCAGACTGCACTCTACAACTACTCGTCTTCCGAAACGGCCGCCTCTTCCGCAGCCATGGCAATACCTCCCGCCCTGGAGCTGCTGGGCCTGGCAAGAGGCGCGGCGTGGCCACCCCTGTCATCTTTGCAGGAACCAGTAAGGGACTGAATCTCCTGCACAGTTGCCCTGGGCCCCTCATCCTGCCCTCCCTGCACCCACAGCCCCCACTCCACTGGTAGAGGTGGCAGAAGATGGCACGTCCTTCACTTCCCAAGGACGGTGTGGACAGAGGTGGCCTGTAAAGGAAGGGATTGGTGGAGGAAAAGTTCAGGACATTGGATTTTATGGGCTATACCAGGGTAAATATAGGATCATGTGCCACTCTATTCTCTTTGTCTTTTATCCCATGGTGCTAGGGATAGAACCCAAGCCTCGCTCATTGTAAGGCAAGAGCTCTACCACTGAGCTACATCCACATTCCCAACTCTGGAATTTATATCCCAGGTTTGTCACACTTCAAGAGGACTGTAAGCACAAACCATCAACCCACTTTCTCCAACACAACTCCTAAACCCACACTCACTCCTTGCACTGCCACACAAGCCCCAAGCAGGCAAGCAACACAGCTTGAGCACATAGGCACCATCCTTGGCGTTACCAGAAATAAAACAGAGAGGCTGCAGCCTTGCCCCACACTGAGCCTCGAGGGATGGTCAGGACTTGCAGAGACACCAGGGAGGGTGGAGACCAGGGCAAAAGGTTGATCTGAGCAGAACTCTGGTGGGTGAGGACACATAACCTTGATTGACACCTGGAACCCAGTAACTTAGGTGGAACCCAGTAACTTAGGTGGTCACCTGCAGTGCCACACTTAGCTAGCTGGCACATCCACCAAGGGACCAGTCACCCACACATACTTGTTTTTCTCTCTACAGTTCCACCTTTGCACCAAACCTCTAAACTCTTAGGCTTGTCTGCTGGGCTTTCTCCATTTTTAGTCCATCCCCACACTGTCACCAGATTCACCTTTGAAAACACCACTGTGCACATCAGAGCCCCTCCGGAGCCTCGGTAGATCCCCATCACCTGAACATCTACCTTTCGCCACACACCACTCTGGGTCCTGTGTCATGGGTCTGTGCCCTTCTCACAGCCAGAAGGTGTTGCTGTCCATATGGACTAGAGTCCCTTTCTGTTCTTAGAATGAGCTCTTTCCATTCTGGGCAGGAACACTCAATGAGTACAAGGCAGGTACCAGTTTGTGCGGGGGCTGGGCACACCTGTGCTTAGACAGCTGTGTCCTTGTCCCTGAGGAGCGCACTCTTCAACAGAGAAGCAGTACACAAGTCACTGGAAGCTAGCAGCAGTGGTGCGTGTACCTAGCAAAGATGGCTGAACCTAGTTAGGGGCTAGGGAGGCCCTTCCTGAAGAATACCTTACCTGAGGAAGGGTCAAAGTCAGGGTTAGCAGCCACACAGGCTGATGAAAGTGTTTGGGGATAGGTGGGTAGCTGGGGGTCTGTGTGGCCCAAGTTACAGGCACATTCCTCCTCACAGCTCTACAGTTCTTTCTTGCTAGGAATTCCTCCTGTCCCCCCTCCATCCCACCTTCCTGATGTGGTGCCAGCTGCCCCTCTCCAGGGTGCCCTCCTCCCTTCACCTGGCCTTGTGCTCCCTCTCTCTCTGTCCCTGAGCACTGCAGCCCAAGTCCTCTTTTCCTGGAGCATGTCAGCAACCTCTCATTAGGTACTTATACCTTTATTTCTCCTCCTCACTCCCCTGTGCACTCTTCCCAGTTAGGCTGAGGCCTGTGCTTGGCATCCAACTCCATGCCCAGGCTCAGCACAGTGCCTTGCTTGGCAGAGCCTCATGCATGTCCTGGCTGTTGCAGCAGCTGCTTAGGAAAGCCAGTCTCCCTGACAGTCTTGTGTATATCCATGTGAACTTCCTTCTCCCCGTAGGTGGCTGTGGCGTGGGAAATCTGACCGAGCCGGTGGCTGTTTCACTGCGGCACTGGGCTGAGGGGGCCGACCCTATGGCAGCTTGGTGGAGCCAGGAGGGGCCTGGGGGCTGGAGCTCCGAAGGCTGCCAGCTCCGTTCCAGCCAGCCCAACGTCAGCTCTCTGCACTGCCAGCACTTGGGCAATGTGGCTGTGCTCATGGTGGGTATGGTGGGGGCCAAGAGATGGGAAGGCAAGGGAACAGAATCTGTGGGCGCGATGAATGGGGTATTGTGGTCACCTGGACCGCAGAGAAATACAGAAAGGACAGCAGCTTTCTTGAGCCCCGTAACTGTCAGGGTTCATGGGAAATGACCCTCTGGCTTCTCCCATCTTCCCGGAGATAGGGAGAGCCTATCTCTACTTTCATGTCTAGAAAGATGGATCTGGCTAGGTGCCGGTGACTCACGCCTGTAATCTTAGCTACTCAGAAGGCAGAGGTGAGGTGGTTTGAAGCCAACTTGGGCAAATAGTTTGCAAGACCCTATCTCAAAAAAAAAAAAAAAAAAAAACCTGTCACAAAAGAGGCTGATGGAGTGGCTCAAGGTGTAGGCCCTGAGTTCAAACCCCAGTACCACAAAGAAAGGCGGGGGGCATCTGGAACCATCCAGCCTGGCCTTCACATCCTGTGTTTTCTGAGACCCAGATTCATTCATTCTTTTTTTTTTTTTTTTTTTTGGCAGTATTCGAGTTTGAACTCGAGACCTCACACTTGCTAGGCAGGCGCTCTAACTGCGTAAGCCACTCCTCCAGCCCAAGACCCAGGTTCTTAAAGTGGAGAACAGTCAGGGTCATTTCTCCTCTTTCTGCCCATCCCCTCCCCCTTCATATTCTGTACCCTACTTTCCCAGACAGTAAGCAGACATATAACTGTGTCACAGCCAGAACCTTCTTCCTCTTATCTCTGAAAAGTCCCCAGAAAGGCAGGACACTAGAAGGGGGAAAGGCAGGCAGGAGACCATCAGTGTACCCTAAGGCTGACTTCCTAAGAATGGACGTCCTAATGCTTCCATCTGCCTACCTGGATGGACTAAGCACCAAGGCACATTACAAAGTGGACAGGACTCAGAGAGACAGAAACTGGCCTGGGTGAGAGGCAAGGTCTGCTCAACTCTTACTTCCTCTTTCCCAGGAGCTGAGTGCTTTTCCCCGGGAGGCAGGGGGTTCTGGGGCTGGCCTGCATCCAATTGTGTACCCCTGTACAGCCCTGCTGCTGCTCTGCCTCTTCTCCACCATCATCACCTATATCCTCAACCACAGGTGGGTGCTGCCACAGGAAAGGAGGGAGAAGGGCAAGGCAGTGGGTCTCACCAGGAACTGGCAGGTGTTTCTTTTTTAGAGGAGTCTATATGAATTGCCCAGGCTCTTGCCTAGCATGTATCTGAGGGTTCTGGGGTTGGAGAACACATTTTTGGAGTTACGGATTTCTTTCCCATGGCTTCAGTGACATTCACACACATGCATGCATGCACACAAACACCTGCCTTCTCCCTTTGGCTCTCCCAATCGCCTTGAGACCCCATTGGCCTGAACTTGTATCGGGCAGCCCATTAATGAAAGACTCTTTCTGGGCAAGCTCCATCCATGTGTCCCGGAAGGGCTGGCACATGCTGCTGAATCTGTGTTTCCACATGGCCATGACCTCTGCCGTCTTTGCGGGAGGCATCACACTCACCAACTACCAGATGGTCTGCCAGGCGGTAAGCAGAATAAGGGGCTCCAAGATCAGTGGTGGCAGCCTGGGTACACAGAAGGGAGATGCACAGCATAGGAACAAGCCCCAGCTCCATTGTTCTCTGTGCCAACCTTGGTGGGCGGGGGAGGTGCAATGTGGAGAGTAAGGGTGAGTGGAGTGGTCAGAACCAAGCCAGAGAAAATTGGAGATGGGGCTTCACATTGGAGATCACAATGGAGAAGTCAGGGATCAGCCAGTGGCTGGGGCCGAGAGAATCCCTGGGGTGGGAGAGAAGCCTGGGTGGAAGTAGAGAGGACAGCAGCAGGGACAAGCTTGGTGAGTACCTGGGAAGTGGGTTGGGTGGACAGAAAGCTGTAGGGGTGGGAGTGGGGCTGGAAACCCTGGGAGGAGTGGGAGCATACTGGCTGCTGAGGCTCAGGGGTTGCCCCATTGGAGCAGCCCAGGACCCCAGCCTCAGTGCCTTGACCCTGCAGGTGGGCATCACACTGCACTACTCTTCCTTGTCCACACTGCTCTGGATGGGTGTGAAGGCCCGAGTCCTGCACAAAGAGCTCACCTGGAGGGCGCCCCCTCTGCAAGAAGGGGACCCAGCCCCACCTGCTCCCCGCCCCATGCTCCGGTACATACTTCCAGCTGTCAGCTTTGCAATAGGAGAGGGACTCGGAGGCAGGTGCAGCCAAGCTCCCAGGGTGGATCTAAGCAGGGTGGGTACAAGGTCGCCGGGTGACCATTCTCCAAAAACAGAAGCAGCAAGCCTTGTGCACAGGCTATGGAGTGGGTACATCTGCCGGTTTTTCAGGCATAACAAGGCCAGCAAAGGAGGTGTCCCTTCTCTGCCCTGTATCCTGGCAGAGAATCTGAGTGGCCTCCTGACTTCTGCACCATTTAGGGTCAGAGAAAGCAATTATGGCCTCTGTCCCTTTAAACAGTCTTGGCCAAGTTCTAGAGGGACCTGACAGGCCTGCCCTTAGGGACCTTGTATCCCTGCATGTCTCTCCCCTAACCCCTCCAAAAGAAAGCAAAAAATAATAATAATAAAAATTCTAACAGAATGAAAGGGGAAGGAGGAAAGGACGGAGACACCAAGTCAAGGATTCTGAGCATTGCCTTTTGCGGTTCCCCATCTCTCTGACCTCCAAACCCCATTCCCCTCCAGGTTCTATTTAATTGCCGGAGGGATCCCACTCATAATCTGCGGCATCACAGCTGCCGTCAACATCCACAACTACCGGGACCACAGTCCCTAGTGAGCATCATTCCCTCTGGTCCCATTACTGCTGCCTGTCTGCCCCAAACCTACCCATCTCGCCCCCTTCCCTCCATGCCTCTACTCCACTGGCTCCTGCCAAGGCTGGCCCAGCCAGAGACCCCACCCAAGTCCACGCATGCTAAGCCAGGCTCTGCCTCTCCACTTCCTCTATCCTACCTGTGGGCCCCACCTCAGATGTGCTCCCTCTCATTCACTGCCTCTTTTAATCTCCCCTCAGCTGCTGGCTGGTCTGGCGTCCAAGCCTTGGCGCCTTCTACATCCCGGTGGCTTTGATTCTGCTGATCACCTGGATCTACTTCCTGTGCGCGGGGCTACATTTACGGGGTCCTCTGGCACAGAGCCCAAAGGGAGGCACCAGTAGGCTCTCCCTGGAGCCAGGGGAGGAACTGAGGGGTTCCACCAGACTCAAGAGCAGTGGTGCCCTCTTGAGTGACTCCGGTTCCCTTCTGGCTACAGGGAGCGCAGGGGCGGTGACACCCGGGCCCCCGGAGAATGGTGACCGACTCTATTCTCCGGGAGTCCAGCTGGGGGCGCTAATGACCACGCATTTCCTGTACCTGGCTATGTGGGCCTGCGGGGCTCTGGCAGTGTCCCAGCGCTGGCTGCCCCGGGTGGTGTGCAGCTGTCTGTATGGGGTGGCAGCCTCAGCCCTGGGCCTCTTTGTCTTCACGCATCACTGTGCCAGGCGCAGGGATGTTAGGGCCTCCTGGCGCACCTGCTGTCCCCCTGCTTCACCCTCGGCCTCTCATGCTTCACCCCGAACCCTGCCCGCCGCCCCAGAAGACGGTTCCCCAGTACTGGGGGAGGGACCCCCTTCCCTCAAGTCCTCCCCGAGTGGCAGCAGCAGCCACGCACCACCGCTGGGCCCCTGCAAGCTCACCAACCTGCAGCTGGCCCAGAGTCAGGTGTGTGAGGCGGGGGTGGTGGCCCACGCGGAAGGAGAGCCAGAGCCCACGGGCTCCCGGGGAAGCCTCGCTTCCCGCCACCCCAACAACTTGCACCATGGGCGCCGGGTACACAAAAGTCGGGCCAAGGGGCACCGCGCGGGGGAGGCTGGTGGCAAGAACCGGCTGAAGACCCTGCGCGCGGGCGCGGCGCCCGGGGCGCCCGAGCTGCCATCCAGCGAGAGCGGCAGTCTGCACAACAGCCCGTCCGACAGCTACCCGGGCAGTAGTCGCAACAGCCCGGGCGCTGGCCTCCCGCTCGATGGCGAGCCCACGCTCACGCTGTCAGAGGGCAGCGACACAAGCGCCGCGCCGCTCCCCGAGGGTGGGCGGCCGGGCCAGCGTCGCAGCGCCAGCCGCGACAACCTCAAGGGCAGCAGTGCGCTGGAGAAAGAAAGCAAGCGGCGCTCGTACCCGCTCAACACCGCCAGTCTCAACGGCGTCCCCAAGGGGGGCAAGTACGACGACGCCAACGTGACCTGCGTGGAGGCAGCCGGGGGCCGCTGCATGAAGACTGGCCTGTGGAAAAGCGAGACCACCGTTTAGAGCAGAGCGGGCAACGCTTTAGGTCAGCCAGCCACTCCTCTAGGCCCTTAAGACGTCTACCATATGCCAACAGGGTTGACGTCGTACTTGAGCTCACCAGTTAGTCCTGAGGCTAACTGAGGAAGGTAAAGGGACCAATATATACCACTTGCCTGGAGGGTCAGCCCTCTGTGATGGCGACAGGCAATCCAGAAACGTGCATGATTCATTCACGTCCAGCTGTTGGTGCTCTCCCAGATAGGACAGGAAATCCCATCAATCTATGGAGTGGCCCACAGAGTGGAAGGGCCCAGCCCAGGTGGGCTCCTTCCTAAGTACTGCCATCCATACTGCCTTGTTGGCAGTCACCAGCCTTGGTGGTAGCTGGGAACTGCACTCTCTTCTCACTGCCCTCAGCTTGGCACCAGGGTCATTGCCTAGATCCTGGCTTCTCCCCAGGTTTGGCTCAGGGAGTCACCCTAGCAGGTGAGTCAGGTGCCAGGTCCAGGGGAGTAACAGGTGCTGCTTTTCAGATTAACTATGCAAGGAGGGAAGGGGAGGTAGCATGAAAGGCAGTCCTGGAGATTATCTAGTCCTGAGGGTGGGGGACAGGTGGAAGGGTGCACAACTGGGTACAGACACCATTCACAGAGTAGGACACAAATCCTGCAGCAAGCTTAAATGGTGCCTCCTCAGAACAAAGCCCACACCCTACACCTGATGACATGAGGAAAGTGGAGGAAGCTGGTACTTGGATCTGGGCATCTATAAACAATGCTCTGAAGAGCTGCTCCACTCTAAAGCTGCAGGTAGTGTTTGGAAAGATGTACAGAGCCATCTGGTCTCAACCTTCCAATTCCAAGGGAAAAAGGAAAAGTCCCTCCTTGCCTCTGTGAGGCCACATGGAAGGACATCCTGATAATTTGATCTCTAACTCCACAGTAGGGAGACACCTGCAAAATGCCAAACCAGTTTCCCAACTCAGAAGCCCAAACCAAGCCTTCAGGCAATTGTTAGGGTCCCTGCCTTCACTACTTTAAAACCCCAGAACCTATATTTTTCCCAACCTAAAAGTAACCACCAGCCTTTTACTACAGGATCACAGGGAACCTTGGGCCTTGTAAAAATGAATAGGAAACCCAGGTCTGGTCCAGATTCCCTACCAATCATGTCACCCAACCTGATCAGATGAAAGTGGACATAGGTAGGGGAGAAACCCATGCTCCTCAAGATGGGTCCTGTTATTTATGCTTGCTGCACAGACAATACTAGAAGAAAAAAAGAGCTTTGTATTATTCTTCCACATATGCTGGCTGCTGTTTACATACCCTGCCAATGCCTTAGCACTGGAGAGCTTTTTGCAATACGCTGGGGAAAGGGGAGGGTGGGAATGAAAAGTGCCAAAGAAAACATGTTTTTAAAAGTTTGGGTTTTATACAATAGAATGTTTTCTAGCAGATGTCTCTTGTTTTAATATATTAAAATTTTGCAAAGCCCTTTGAGTTAGCTGTAGTCCACCCACAGTCCTTTTGTTAATGAGGTAAAGGATCTCATGACACCATACACACAAACCCACTAGTGCTTAGAATGGTTTATGGCAGAGAATTCCCATTCCTGCTTCTCTGAGGGTTGAGACCCCTGGGAATGCCCGCTGTTCCACAACAGTGTGTAATTCAAACTGGGGCAGGAGAGGGCCTGGCATTTCCCCCAACAGTTTTAGGAAGAACACCATCCCACAGAATGTAGACTCATGCAACTTGTTCCCCACACCACGGAAAGAGAACTGTCCCACCCACAGCCATCTTTCACTACTCCCAGAACCTCAGGTCCAACTAACTGCACAGCCCCTTAGTTCTTTCAAACAAGACAAGCTCCAAGGGGTCACATACACTTACTTCCTGAGACAAGCTGCTATCAACAAAGCAAGGCCAAGTGCCCTCGACGGGTGTGCATCAAGGAGGATTAGGAACACCACTGGCAGCCTGGCTGGCAGCTTGGGCTCTCTGAAAGTCCCTAACTTCCTGAGGGGTACGCAAATACTGCTCTATTTCACTATCAGAAATGTTCTCATCTCCAGTCACTGTGGACACAGGCAATGTGGGACGGGCTCGCTTCGGGGGCTTCAACATGCAGGGTGGGAGGAGAAGGGCAGGACTGGCTGGTCGCTTCCCTCTGAACAAATTATTCCCTACCTCCTCTTCTCCCGGCCCTTGCTCCTGCCCCTGCCCCTGCCCCTGAAGCTCCTTCTCCTGGGTCTCTACTTCTGCTGCCCCATCCCGAAAGGCCATTCGGACTAGCATGTGGCGGTGCTGAAGAACGTCACCAATGTGTTTCACTACTGACCGTTGGTCAAGTTCCAGAACCTGCAACCAGGCCAGCTGCTCAGCCATCCGTAGCAGCACAGCCAGCAGCTCTTGCAGGCGAGAGGCAGCGGGGTAGGGTAGGTCCACATTTGCCAATTTACAAAATCGGGCAAGGGAACATGTTAGCCTAGCTGAAGGCTGCAGTGACTGCCATGCCAGGAAAGTAGCTGCAGTGATGACCGGCAAGGGATGCCGCCCGGTCACCAACCATGTTTCATTTGCCAGCTCCACCAGCTGCAAGGTTCGGGACACCATCTTGTCTTTGTCTTCCACATATTTGGCTGGCACAGATGGGGAGGCCTGGAACAGTTTGAAGCTGAAACAATTAAAATGAGAGTCAGGTCTCAGTGATGATAGGGCCTGCACTTCCAGGAGAGGAAGGGCAGTCCTCTCAAGATGGGAAGGCTGCTCTGTCCTAGAAACACTTGCGCTCAATGGGCAGCAAGTTCAGTTTGGTACCGAGAGAAAACAGGGCAAGTGTTCTGCTTGTCAAGTGAAGGGCAGGCAGAGGAAAGCACCAAATTAGTTCAGCACCTGCCTGTCAGCCCTGACTCTGAATGCTTATAGTGTTTTCATTTATCCTACACGAAAATGTACCATTATGTACATTTGAAGTGACCAAGCATCAATCATTACTTTTTTTGGAGACAGGGTCTCATTATGCAGCACACATTGGCTCTGAACTCTGATCCTCCTGCCTCACCCTATCAAATGTCAGGATTATAGGTATGTACCACCATGTCTAGCCAACCATTACTTTTTTTTTTTTTTTTAAAGTCTTTGTTTCTGACTATATTTGTTAGGGAAAAAACAAAACCAAAACCAAAATCATAGCTACTTTTAAAAAAAGGCTTAGCGTCTAACCCCAGTTCTGCCACTAACTAATATTCTTTCAGCTCCAGGTGATCCTGCTAAAGCAGGGCTGCTGCACACAGCCACATGTGCCCTATGCCATGCAATTCCAAGGACCACCATTCATAAACCATGTAACATACTATGCATGAGTGGTGCCACTCAGCAGTCCTGTGCCAAGACTAGTAACTACTCTTCCTACATCATTAGGTTACTGTGAAGGCAAAAGAATTTGACAATTATAGCATTCTAGAAACATACAATGGTATTAACCACTTTAGTTGTATGCACAAGATAGGGAGAATAGGTTTCTCTCCCACACCCTGTTAGATGGGCTCTTGTTAAAAACAGCCACAGATAAAAGGATTCATATATAAGGACACATTACATCCCACTGTCTCCTCCTAGTCAGGTACCTGCTGCAGTAAGTCTTCACCAAGTCTGCCAAGCACAGAGATGGAACATCCAGTCCCAGAAGCTTCACTATCTGCATGTATGTGCCAGAAAACACATCCAGGTCTGCATACAAGAGGGTACAAATGGTTCCCATGGTTAGGGGCCAGTTATGTTGCCTACAGGTGATTAAAACACAGCATCCAACCAACACCTCCTTCTTTTGCAGCCTGGCAGCACGAATGCCAGAGTGCCGGTATGCCTTTTGGTAGTAAGCAATTGCTGTGTCCTCAAATGTTGGTGGCAACTGCAGAACTCGACAAAGGTCCCTCACTCGGCAAAGACCTAGGAAAACCAACAGAAAGAGTTAGAGGAGTCAAAGGAACTAGAGTGCACCAACTAGCAAGTTCTGCTACAAATTAATTTAGTTTTGCTAAACTTGCCAACAGATGCCAGACGCATAAATAATGTACCTTTGTGCAATAACACTCGCTAGCTTTTTCTTTTTCTACAGTGCTGACGATCCAACCTCTGGCCTCAAACATGCTAGGCTAGCACTCTACCACTCCCAGTCCCAGTATGATCATTCTAAAGGCACAGAAGCATTTGCAAAAATAAGTCACATTCAACCCACCGTTGTTTTGGAAGCTGGTTTGATTCAGGGCCAAACAAAGTTTCTTATTTTTTACTTTTATTTTTTGGCACTGGGAATTGAACCCAGGACTTCACACATGCCAAACACATGCTCTACCATTAAGATACACTCCCAGAACCAAGAACAAAGTTTTATCCAGGTTCCTTAAGGCTACTTCAAACATTCTCCTCTGCAGACCCAAACCTCATCTGCATTGCTAGAGCTCTCAGAACCATCCCCCAAACTTTGCTTCTTCTCTCTTTCTATTTTTTCCCTTTGGAAACAGGGTCACTATATAGCTAAGGGTGGCCTAGAACTTGTTATGTAGCCCAGACTGGCCTTGAACTCAAGATCCTCCTGTCTCAGTTTTCCGAGTGCTGGGATTACAGGCATATGCCACCATACACCCAGCTTCCCCAGCCTTTATTTCTAATTACTGTTCTCTTCTATGCCACCCAATGCCAGTAATGCTGAAAACAGGTAAAGCACAGACAGACTGGGCCATGTGGATACTTTCCATTAAATCCACTGTCTTAAAAGGTCAATTCTCACCTCGTTGCTGGCTGCGACTAACTTGTTCATTTTCCCCTGTGCTTCGAGAATATGTCACTTCTGTAAGATAATAAACAAGAAATAGCATGCTTAGCCTCTGTTCATCAGATCTTTACCCTCTTACCACAGAAAGTCAGGAAGCAGAATTCAAATCAGTGTGCATCTGCTCCCTGTCTCAAAGCAGATGCCCATTGATGCCCAGAGAAACACACATCTGGTTATCTATACCGGCAAACAGTACCAAATCCACAGAGGATGAGGAAAGTTACAAAGTTTCAGTCATCTGTCCTGTACATCCAATCTAAGCAACCGCAGATTTTGTGGGCTGTATTGATTAGGGACTTGGAAAGCAATGGAAAAAAAAAAAGGTTTTGCCTACTAGTGCTAAAAACTACTGTAGGGTAATGGTAGGAGTGGTATTCCTAAAAAATTTACCCACAATCCTTCAACAATGACCAATTTAGTGGCAATTTTCTGCTTTACTAATTCACCATTTATGATACCAACATATATGCCAGATACCATCCTAGATACTGAGGAAAACACGTATGAATAGCACTCCTGAATTCCTTCAGCTCGTTTGTTTGTTTAGGCCAGTTTCTCCCATATTTAAGTGTGCGCGTGACAAGGAAAGGGAGGAAAGTAAGAAATTTGCCGTTAATTGCTCCACTGCCTCAGTCTGTACCCAGGGCCCGGAAAAAGCCAGGCACAGATACCTCGGAGGTTGCCCTCGTCGCTGAAGGTGGTGGTAAGGACCCCCTCAGTGACCACACAGCCGCAGTCGGAGCACACCAGCTGGCTCTGCGAATAGTGCGAGTCTTCCACGAGCTCAGTGGAGCCGCAGTCCGGGCACCGGCCTCCGCCCGGCATCTCAACACCCGCCCGGCACCACAGAAAACCCGGCCACCCACCTGCGCGCCCCCAACAGTAACTGTGCAACGGAAGGAACTAGGAGGGGCCTTTCTAAGAGCTGCACCTTTCCTTCTGGTCAGCGTGACAGCTGGATAAGTGGATCGCTCTAGCCCGCGGTTTCGCGTCACTTCCGGTCTTCTCCTCAGCGGACTCGGGTAGAAACATGAGCGTAGGAGAGGAAGTTCCTGGGATGACTTATGTTGAATTCAGGGTCTCCGCACTATAGTGTGAGCCACACTGGGAGTTTAATTTGATTAAACTTCTTCCTACATGGACACGAAAACCCTCCTTTTAAAGCGCTAGAGAAATCGCACGTTGTTCATTTCTCTGTGGTAATCAATGTCGATTTTGGCCATTGTAGAAAGTATGTCGCTAAAAGTGAGCGAATATTTTCCTCTAGAGCTACTTCCCAGGCAAGTTGCTTCCTCTCTTTGCAGTCTTCCTCAACTGTAAATGAGGGAGTTGAATTAAAATCGGGGGTGGCAAAATAAGATGGCTTCAGAGGCCAGGCAAGAATGTCTAATGGACTTTGGAGTGAAATAATATGGAGTAATCAGGCTTTTGGCAAAGCGGAGGGTGCAAGCAGATCTAAATGAGTTTAAAACCTTCAGCTTTGAGGTGCCCCAAGATTCTGACTGCAAAGTTCCTAGCTTGGTATAGTATATGTGAAAGAATTTTGAGTAAAATTTTACCTCTAGTGATGCCATTATAGAAACCAGCCTTACAATATTAGTAATGTGCTATTGTCCAAAATTCGTATGTTGGAAACTTAATCCCCAATGAAACAGTGTTGGGAAGTGGGATCTTTAGGACTTTACCTAGCTCGTAAAGTTCCCAGAACCGATGAGGCTCGAGGGAGGTCTCCAAAAGGGAAGAGGCCTCTACCTGGCCCTTGGGTTCTGAGTTTGTGACATGGCAAAAAAGAATTTTAGGACACTCCAGGTAGAGACCAAGAAAGTTTATTGGTAAAGCAGAGAAAGGATAATACACACCCAGAAATGGGTGGAGTCACATCTGATAAGAAGCACACTGAGTATTCTAACATCAGGGATATTTATGGTAAAAAAAAAAAAAAATTGGGTTGGGAGTTTGGCTTAAATTCACTCTAGGATAAGTGCCCCCTTTTGTTCTGGACACCTAGTATATCCAGTCATTCTTGCTATTATACTGTTTTGGCATCATCAAATGGGCCCAGAGATACCCAGTCTGATCAATTTACTAAATTTGGGTCACTGTGACATAGATGTCTGTTTTCCTTCAGCCTCACTTTAAACAAAGAATGAGTTTCATCAGATGCTCCTTTTAAATCAGGTGCCCTTCGTTAAGATATTGTTTTCGTCTTTGCAAACACGTCTGTGATCAAAGGAGTCATTTAATCAAATATTTTCTCCTCCTCCTGGATAAGTGTCTTTTTCTTTTTCAAGATATCCTCAATCATTCCCAGAGCATACTAATTATTTGGGCAATCAGGCAAGGTCAGAGAGAGAGAGCTGCATTTGAAAAAAATGTTTATGTTGAAGCTTAATGAGGGAGTGTGAAGCTTAAATAAAGTAGTTCCTTGTGCTTTTAATCAAGCTATTCATTAATATAATGTTTGTTTTTTGAATTCCTGGCTGCTGTTTCCCATGCCTTATTTTCTCTGATCCTTCTACAAGGGCTCTGACCTTAAGAATGGGTTGATGGGTGGGAGGGGGAAAAGAGGAGGGCAGGAATATAATTGAAGTACATTGTAAGAAAATCCTAATGAAACCCACTTTTTAAAAGTTTCAAGAAAGATTTTTTTAAAAGGGGAGGTGGAGGATTGAGGATAAGAAAGTAATAGAGGGAGTAAATATGATCAAAGAATATTATATATATGTACAGAAATATCACAATGAAACCACTCACATTGTACAATTAATATGCACTAGTAAAAAATAAAAAAGACTAATGCAGCTATAAAAAGAATTAATGGAGGTAAGTTGGTCCTTTCGCCCTTCAGCCTGCTGCCCTGTGAGGACATAGGATTCATTCCAGGAAGAGGGTGCAGCCTTCAAGGCTCCATCTCTCAAGCAGAGAACAGCACTCACCAGACATTGAACCTGCTGGTGCCTTGATGTTGGACTTCCCAGCCTCCAAAACTGTAAAAAAGTTAGTTCCTGTTCCTTATAAATTACCCAGTCTTAAGTATTCTGTTATAGCAGCACAGATTGAGATAAGTTGTATGTTTGGATATAAATTGAACATCAACAAAAAGAGTGTATATATATTCTTATTTTTTGATGGGGTTAGGGTTTGAGTTTAGGGCCTCATGATTGCAAATCAGGAGCTCGACCACTTAAGTCACACCTCCAGCCCATTTTGCTCTGGTTATTATGGAGATGGGAGTCTCACAAACTATTTGCCTGGGCTGGCCTGGAACCTCAATCCTCCTGATCTCAGCCTCTTACGCTAGGATTACAGACATTAGCTACTGGCTCCCAGCAAGTGTATTTTCTTATAAGTAAAGTCCTAATTACACTCATTAAGAATAAAGATTTTTAGGGCTGGGGATGTAGCTCAGTGTTAGAGCATCTGCTTAGCATGCCCAAAGCCCCAGCATCTCCTACAAAAAAGAATAAAGATTTTTTTAAAGGGTCTTTAAAAGATTTGATTCACAGTACTGCTCCCCACCCCCAGAAAAAGAATAAAGATTTCTTTAAAAATAAACACAGTCTTGCTATGCTACCCAGGCTGACTTCAAATTCCTGGGATCAAGTAATCTTTCCTTCTCAGCCTCCCAAGAAGCTGGGACTACAGGCATGATCTACTGTGCCTGGCAAAAATAAAGATTTTAGTGCTCTGAAG
The DNA here is from genome assembly GCF_047511655.1 of Castor canadensis. Taxonomy (NCBI): domain Eukaryota; kingdom Metazoa; phylum Chordata; class Mammalia; order Rodentia; family Castoridae; genus Castor; species Castor canadensis. The sequence continues at coordinate 58,776,468 of NC_133399.1, read as the reverse complement.
TTTTAGCATTGTCTCTGAAAAATAAGAAAATTGAGTTAAATTTTGAGAACAACCAGAGCCCTTCCTTAGGAGTCTAAGAAAGCAGAAGGGAATCTCATCCTAAGTGCTAAAAGTATGTGAGGAGAATTTGTTCTCAGGTTGATAATGAAGAGTTTCAGACAGGTGCCTCTGGCATTTGCAGATTTTAGAAGCTGTTGTGGTCTCACTCTCAACCTTGCATTGGGAGTTAGAGGTAGAATGTGAGATCAGAACAGAAAATGATTGTTCAACTTCTGTGCAGAATAATTTGAGGGATAATAAGAGTGTATGTAAGCACCTTCACAAATAGGGCTATTTCTTTGAGGAATAATATACAGTGTATAGCTGTCTTCTTTAGAAGATCAGTACATTTTTATGCAACCTACAGCTGAAAAAACCAAACTCAAAGGGAAAATGTGTTTATTTGTCTGAGGAGATGAGGCGACACAATAACTATGTACCCAATGTGTACTTAACTTAGAGGATTTGAGCCTCAAAAAAGACAGGGTTTTATCAGGCAGGGCTAGCTGGATTTTTGAAAGAGTTCTGAGCAGCAGCCAGGTGCCGAGGGCTCCTTCTGTGCCTAGTGAGACTGAAGTCCTGGACCACAGCGGAGAGCAGGGGCACCTCTGATAGAAAGGTTCCACTTTGTAACCCTTCCCTGCCTCAATGACACTTTCCTCTAGTACCAACTTGGAGAGAGGTGTTGTGCCTCATGAGAATTATCTGCTCAGCAGAAACCCCTCTGGCTCAGATGTGCTTCCTCTCTGTTCATAGCTACCTCTAAAACCTCCCCTCCCTTATTGTTGGATGGCAGAAATCCTGCATGCAGACCACTGGCAGGATGTTCTCTGTTGACTAGTTGCTAGTCAACCCATGAACATAAAAGAGTTAAACTTCCATCTTTAAATTTTAGTATATTACATGTTAACAGCCTTTAATAGAGATAAGGAATATAAGGTGGCATAATATTGTTGAAAATATTTGTAAAACAGAAAATTTCATAAGACTGTCTTCACAAAAAAAGTACCTTCATGGCCAGGCATAATGGTACATGCCTGTAATCCCAGCACTTGGGAGGCTGAGGTAAGAGAATCATGAGTTCAAGGCCAGCCTTGGTTACATAATGAAACCCTGTTTCAAAAACCAAAGCAAACAAGAAAAAGTCTTTATGAAGTATCCCTTCTTTTCCACACCCAGTTTCTATACTTGATATCTAATCCTAAGGGTACCACCTCCTCCCCAAGAGAGGAGAATCACTCCTGCTTTTAAGAGAAATCCCACCCATTACCACAAGGCTCAATTATGGCTATCCCTCCTCCCCGTAACCAATGGACACAGTAATCCGCAACCATCCTTCCCTTAGTTTTAACATCTGCTCTAACCCCACACTAGAAGAGGGCTTCCGCACAATAGATGGGATGGGCTTTGGTGTTCCAAGTCCCCTTTCTTCAAGGCTTCCCCACTAGTGTAAGCTATGGGATGAGGAGTTATACCTAGTTGTCTGGCAGGTAAATATTAAGACACACTCTCATGCATGCATGCGCGTACACTTCAGGGACATCCATTAGTTTTAGGCAGTACAGTAGACATTCTTACTGGGGAGGAGAAAAATGTCCCTAAAAGCATTGGAAGTTCTCTACATTGTATACAGAACAGCATCAAATTTCTGTCATCCCATTTTGTGCAGTCTTGAACTTACGTGCATTTTTTTAAGCAGGATTTTACAGCACCTTGCCATCCCATTCTCCCCATTGTAAGGTGAAAGAGAGGGTTTTTAATCCTCCCTCCCATCAGCAACCGCAAGGATTAGAAGAATGATTGTTTTTTCATTCACAAGTGAAGGATATCCTGGTGCCATAGGAGCCCTCTCCTCACACAGACAGGTTGGGAAGAGGGTAAGACCCAAGTCAGAAAATGGCTCATTTTGCTAAACTGTGTATGCCTGGGGGCTGGCTTCTCCACTTTCTCAAGAAGAAATCAATGTATTTAGAAATGTATTTGTGTCACTTGATTTGGACAGACATGTCATCCTTGATACCCCCACCACTACTATAAACTTTTGTGATAGTGGCTGTCGGTTGATCTGACGCCCCTCAGTTGAGTACCCAGATGGGCTGACTTAGGCCTGCTGGGAGAGGAGACTGTGGGAAAGGCAGTCCCAGCCATGGTCCAGATGTGTAGTGCTGGCCTTGAGGTCTTGACTCTAGAGGGGAGACTGAAGAGGAGGGCACCTAAAGGAAGCCCTGTACCCAAGCTGCCTTTGGTTAGATATGCATATTCCAGTGAGTTGTTTTCCTGTCTGACTTTCACTTGATTGCAAGTATCTGTGGGAATTATCTGGCCTTCTCATCCTGGGGAGGGCCAACATTCTGCAAAGAATGTTCTACTCCTGTGTACCTGGCCTAGGTGGGCTTGTCAGAAGCACCAAAGGGACAGAATTCCTCAGAGAAAGGATCATTCTAATTTAGAACAAGTACCCAGCAAGACAGAGTTGGGCCACTCTCAACGTCTATAACCAGCCCCAGCCCTGGGCTCCTCTCAGCTCACTCGACTAAAATTTTGTGACTCTAACCCAGTTTCACTCTGAGCCCTATGTACCCTCTCATTGTCACCCTAAGCCTGACCGTTGCATCAGGTCTTGGAGCCTCCCTGGATTTCCTCTCCACCATCCGAGCTCTTTAGTGGACACTCATTTTTCTTCTGTACTCACTAGTGAGACAGCCCCAGTACAAAGCAAGGCCAGGATTGGTGGTACCTGTTCGCACTTGTATTCAATTTTTTCTTTGCATTGTTTATCCTAAAATCCCCCCTCCATACACATCTGCTGTCCTGGGCTGAGGATTAATAAGCTTAACTTCTTGAGTCGCCTTATCTAGAACTTCTGGGAGGCTATGGCTTATCTGGCCTCATGCTATGTCCTATGAGGAAATGGAGCACTGTAACTCCATTTTCCCTGTCTGCGCCAAACCTCCATGAGTCCAAGTGAACCTTAGGACATCATCTCCTTGGCCCAAAGTGATTCTAGACCAGAGACAAGGAGACATTTTCTGTAAAAGGCCAGATAATAAATATTTTGGGTTTTGAAGATAACTAGGACTTTACTGCAAGTACTAAACTGCTGTCGTAATGTGAAAACAGATACAGGGTGTTCTGTAAACAAACGGCCATGCCCCAGGGAAACCTGATCTATGGACACTGAAATTTGAATTTCACGTAAGTCTCATGTATCATGGAACACCATTAGTTTTTAATTTTCAACAATTAAATATAGAACTCACTGCTGGCTTGAAAGCTGTGCAAGCAGGTGACAAGCTGTAGTTTGCTGCCTTCTTTCTAGACCTCCAAGTCAGACAGGTTTGACCAAATCTTTTCCCTTTTATTTTGGTGATACTAGGGTTTAAATTCAGGGCCTCAAGCTTGCTAGGCAGGCGCTCTACCACTTGATCCATGTCTTCAGCCCTTTTTGGCTTTAGTTATTTTTCAGATAGGGTATCTCATTTTTGCCCAGGCCAGCCTTGGACCACGATCCTCCTACCTACACCTTCTGCATAGTTGGGACTGCAGACATGCACCACCAAACCTGGCTTGTTTGTTGAGATGGGATGTCAGTAACTTTTTGTCCAGACTGGCCTCAAACCTCAATCGTCCCAATCTCCACCTCCGTAGTAGCCGGGATTACAGGCATGAGCCTCTGAACCTGGCCCACTGTCTTTCTTTAAGAGGTAGGGGTCTGTTTTCCCCAGACTGGTCTCAAACTCCTGAGCTAAAGAGATTCTCTTGCCTCAGCCTCTGAGTAGCTGGGACTACAGGTGAGTACCACCATGCTCAGCTGAATCCTTAACTTAGGTGAGGCCTAGACAAAGTAACGCTCTGACGCCTAAGTCTCAGTCTGCTCATCTGCCTAATGGAATTGCTTTCTACCTTCCTGAGATTTAGACGTAGTACTCTAGTGCTTAGTAAATGGTAGGAACTTGTGACACCTTGTGACATCAGCCCTCCTATGACATCGGCCCTCCTGTGGCAGTCAAGGTTAAGCCTGAAAAGCATCCCATGCACAAGGGTGGAAGCTGCTTTTTCTCAACTGTTACCAGGGTGATTCTTTCCAGGGCCAGGAAACAGGTTTCCATGTAGAACAATGGAGTGTCACAGGGCTAAAGCCTTGAAGTGTGCTGGGGCTTGGGAGATGCTGGCTCCACAAGGCCAAGTAAACCAGTTTTGGGTCGGAAGTGGTAACTCAAGCCAAAAGATGGCGCCTGAAAAGAAGCTTCAGGCACAGGATACATTTGTTTACACACTGACCGGGCTCAAGGGCTATCCTGCTGACCCTTTTGCCTTAGTGAAAGATGGTAATACCAGCCGAAGTGGCCACTGTCCATGGTGAGATGACAGCATGGTGCCCTTCCCCAGCAGGTCCTCATTTGGCCCACAGGTGACTGCCATTAGAACCTGAGCCAGAAGGAACCTGAATTATCTTTGCAGGTACCACAGCTCTTCTGTGGTAGGGAGCTGTTAGCTGGGGTAGAGTTTCCTTCTACATCCTTATCAGTTTGCACTGCACAGTACAGAATGTTGAAGACAAACTAAAGACACGGGGGCATGTTCGAACCAGTATGTACTGTTCATACTGGTGATTGTGTCAGTCAGCCTTCCATTGCTGGGAAAAAATACCTGAGATAATCAAACTTAAAAGATTTATTTTGGTCCTGCACCGGTGGCTCATACCTATAATCCTGGCTATTCAGGAGGCAGAGATCAGGAGGATTGTGGTTTGAAGCCAACCCTGGGCAAAGAGTTCCTTCTTCATGAGGCTCTTTCTCAAAGAAACCCATCACAAACAAGGGTGGGGGACGGGACTGGTAGAGTGACTCAAGCAGTAAGAGTGCCTGCCTTGCAAGCATGAGGCCCTGAATTCAAACTCCAGCACTGACAGAAAAAAAACAAAACCAAAGAATGATTTTTATTTCAGAGGTTTCAGTCAAGGTTGTCTTTGGCCCTATGATGACATAGCATATTATGGCTACCGTGCGTGTCAGTTCAAAACTGCTCCCTCCTGGAGGCCCATAAACAAAGATAAGAAGGGGCAGAGATCCTAGAATTCCCTTCAAGGGCACGCCCCCAATAATCTCACGTTCTCCTAGAGGTTCCACCAAGTCCAAATAGCAAAACAGGCTGGCATCAAGCCTTTTGGATATGGGCCTTTGGGGAACATTTCAGATCCAAACCACAACAATGAGCTCATCTTCCTTTTAAAATGTTATCTGTTGAGGAAACCTCCTGAGAAAGTCAGAGTAATTGTGGTTACCATGGTAATGAGGAAACTGTGATTTTTTTTGTTGTTGTTGTTTTCTTTTTTAAGAACAAATGTGTTATGATGTTACTTAGAAAAAGCTACAGAGCTCCATGTCATTAGTTGTATAGCAGAGGCTAAGCATACACAAGGCCCTGGGTTCAATTCCCAGCACCAAAAAAAAAAAAAAAAGGTTGAATTGGAGAATGGAAGGGGAGGAAGTTCTGTTCCTCCAAACTAGACCAGGAGAGGCCTTTAGATCAGCTAAGAATGACCACAGTCACCTGGCTGAGATGGGCAGGTGCCTAATGAGCCACTAGACCTTTGGGTCTAACTTCCTCCAGTTCAGAATTCTAGATTTGGGAAAGTTTCTTTTTTATGCTGTTCATACACCCTATAATCATTTCCCTTATTTTCTTGGTGTTTTTACAAAAGCTTTCTGTTATTAACAGCTGGGCTAAGGGAACTCAAAAGACAAGAGAGACTTAAGAGAAACTTATGTTTGTCCTTAATCTGGAGTTTGAAAATACACTAGGATGCCCCTAAGGGCTGGTTTGGTGGCAGTAGCAGGAACCAAATTTTAAAAGCAAGACTGAATTTTATAAGCAAGAGAAACAAATCTCATAATGCTAGTCATTTGTGAAATTAAACTTTCCTTTATGGGAGACTCCTCCTAGAAGGCTTTTGTTTTGTTTTGTTTTTTACCAAACCTAAAAGGCTGTGAATTTTTTTTTTTTTTTGCCTTTTCTTTTTTTTTGGTGGTGGGGCTCAAACACAGGGCCTCATGAAGGCTCAGTCAGCATTCTAACACTAAGCTACATCCCAACCTGAGAACCATGAATTTTATCAAGCTGTTTTGAGACGGGGGATGTGGCTCAATGGTAAAGTACTGACCTGGTATGTGCAAGACCCTGGTTTCAATCTCCAGCACTGCAATAAATAAATAAAAAGGAAAGGGAGGGAGGCAGAAAGGAAGGGGGCAGAGAGAGAGAGAGAGTGAGAGAGAGAGAGAGAGAGAGGAAGGATATGGATCTGCTTTGAGGTCCTTTGACATGGTGGTCCCACTAGTGATGTCCACTCAAGGCAACCAGGCCCCTTTAGCAATCTAGCGAGACTCCTGACCCCAAATCCCATCTCAGAGCTTCACAGACTCTACAACCTTTATCTCTGTGAGAGAAATAGCATCTACCCCATTTTCAGAGGCCAGGGTCCTTGGCATGAGCACTGTAAGCCATGCACCATACTTGTGAAACCACTGCTGTCCTCACTAGGAAAGGCAAGCCAAGTTGAGCTTGGGAGGAGATTCCTTGACCTGCCCCTAATAGCTTCTATCCGGAGGTGGATCACTAAGTTAACTGACCCAGGACCTGGTTGTGAGATGGAGCATTTCTGAACACAGTATGAATTCAACTTATGCCCCAAGGTGAAAATATTCCTCTTTAGGAAACCTGTGTACAAGGAGGAGGCCTAGGAAGACCTTTGCCCATGGGCTCAGCCAAGGACATCTGTTCACAAAGGACAGGAGAAGGTGCAGCTTTAGCATCTAGGCGGAACATTCATATCATGTCTACTGGATAAATGTCGTGACTCCTCAGGATAAAATGAGGACTGTTCATAGGGAAGAACAGAGATGTCCCAGCTTCTGCACAAGGGGCCTTGGGAGCCCTGGGCACCAAACAGGGTGGCAGCAGCAGGACTCCAAGAGACAGACCCTCATGGGATAAGAAACTGTCACACACACACCCTAAGTTCCCAAGAAGACAGAAGAAACTTTTTTTTTGATGGAACTGGGGTTTGAACTCAGGGCTTTGTGCTTGCAAAGCCATGCCTCCAGTCCACTTTTCTCTGCTTACTTTGGAGATGGGGTCTCTCAAACTATTTACTCTCCCAAGTAGCTAGAATTACAGGTGTGAACAACCAGCACCTGTCCAGAAAAAAACTTTTATCATACATGTACTAAAGTACAGAGACAAATCTTTGAAAGGTAAAACCATTTTATTTAGTGTTGTAGGAACTTTTAGGTTACTTCTTAAAAACAAACCCAAAGAAATTCAAACTCCCCAAAGTAACAAAGCAGGAAATAATAATTCTGTAATGCAGAAACGCTGGGTGATCCTGCAGTTGGAGGAGGAAAGTCAATTCATTTACTCACATGGTGGACAGGAGAATCCAGAAAAGGTTGGTATGGATACTAGGAGGTAAAGCTCCCCATCTAAAGCAATTAATTTTTCAGCCTTAAGGGATCCTTAATTAACAACAACAACAACAACAAAACAGTGGGGTTCTCGTGTAGCTCAATGGTTTATACAGCATGTGCTTAGCATATACAAGGCCCTGGGTTCAATTCCCAGAACCACCACCACCACCACCCCCAAAAAAAAAGAAAGAGAAAAAAGGCCGGCTGGAGGAAGGGATGCAAAGAAGAAAGATCTTTAATAATTTAACATTAACAGGCTTCTTGCCTCAATAGAGTGTGTAGCAAAGCATCATGTGCTGTCCTCCCTCTCTACCCCATTGAGCTCCCACTGGTAGAGAGCCGGAGACATACAGCTCATCTCCTTCATGCACACTTACACAGCCCTCCACAGGGGCCCACCGATGTGAACATAGCAAAGGGTACAGTGGCTTGCTCCTCCCTTCTGTTACCTCAACAAGGTTATCTCACTGGAATAAAAGAGAAGGGCAGAACACATCTGCCAAAGCCCAAGGAATGAGATGATATGAAACAATCAGCTCAGTGACTGACATTTTTTCATGAAGCTGACCTCCAATTGAAGTTCACTGGTATTTAATTCAATGCTGCCTTAAAATCCTGGCTGTTCTTTCTGGAGGAAGCCAGGCAAGGGCAAGGAAAGAGTCGCTCACATTTCTCCAGAGCACAGCTTCCTCCAGCGCCTGGGCAGCTACAGGCAAGTGCCAGCTATACTTGCTGAGACCATGGACGCCCTTAGGCTATGCCAGATACAAGAGTTCCAGTACTCCTATCCACCCACCTCTGCTAATGGCTCACAGCAGGCTAAAGCTTCTCTTAGATAAGACCTCTCCCCACCAGTCCCCATTGAATCCTCAAGGACAGTCATTAACTGAATGACCTCAGGTTATCTACTTGGTGAGGTTCAAGGAATGCTATAAAATGAATTTTTTCCAGCTCTGGCAGAAGCCAGACACCCTTGAAATAAATTGTCCTTCATTCTTCAGAGTTCCCAAGTGGCATTTCAGGGCATAGGAATTCACTCCTCCACCCAGACATCCCTCCCAGTGCTGACCAAGTTATATACCAAGGTCCTAGCAACAAATATCTTTGAGGCCTTCATGAACAAGGCAGGTCTCCATGCCAGCTCTTCCAAGGAAGAGAACTACTCAGCACACCTGCTCTCCCAGCACCCTTGAGTTGTCACAGTAATACATTTATATCAAGTAAAAAAACATGATGCAGAACAGATATATACATGTACATTTTCAGAGTTCAAGTGGATATACAGTTTTCTTTATAAGCATGTCAATAAATTTTTATAGCACTACAAAAATACATCATCTGAGAAGTTTACAGTGGTCCCCAGTACTGGAGGAAGAATTAAATTAAATTAAATTAAATAGCTGTGGGTATTAAAAGCTACTTAGATAAATCAACTTACAGTATCACCTTCAGATTAAAGTGCTCCAATATAACCAGTGTGGCAGCAAACGCAATCCTGAAAAGGGATTCAGCTGCCAGTCATCTTGTTTCTTACCCTCAAGATAATGGGGACATATACAGAAGAGATTCTCGATTTAATTACTGTCACCATCTCAACCCTGCCCAGACCACTGCCTGTGATAATTCTTCCCCCAGGAGAGATGCCAAGATGTGATGAGATTATATCTCAAGCAGGAGAAAAAAAATACACACAACATGAAATATACTAATTTCAGCATGAGGTGACCAACAGTGAAATTACCTGAAAAACCTGGTGTGCAGATATTAGTTAAGAAGGGGGCCAGTGCCCTAATTTTAAAAAATATGCACGTTAATCTAGTTTTAAAAATACAGCAATCTACCAGGAGTGATGGTGTGCACCTGTAATTCCAGCACTCAGGAAGCTGAGGCAGCAGGGTCTCATTACACTCATAGTGAGACCCTGTTTCATATAAAACAAAAGAACGGCAATCCAAAAATAAGTATCATCTTCTTGCTTCTTTTGTTTGTTTATTTTTGCAGTGCTATGGCTCAAACTCAGTGATTCATGCATTCTAGGTAAGCACTCTACCACTTAGCTACATCCCTAGCTCTGCTCCTCACAACTTCCTAACAAGGAAGTAAAATACCTGTCAGTCTCTATTCATGAAGAATAGAAGCAACAGTTTAAAGGATGAAGCATTTCTGTTCTCTACTGGCCTTTAAACTTTACTAAACCCTTCAGTACAACTTCCCCAGTATTCCAGAAGTAACTTGGGTTTCCTTTTGGGCAGGGACAGGCAGCATCCAGAAGGCAAGGTGTGTGGATGCATTTCAAGTCCCCAGGGTCAAAGTCTGTGGTTCCTCATGGCCTACACCATTAAGGGGTTTATACTTGCCCCCTCCTTTTTCGTTTGTTATTGCGCTGCGGGGGATGGAACCTTGGCCTTGCGTGTGCTAAGCAAGCACTCTACCACTGAGCTACACCACCAACCTTCTTTATCTTGAGCTGTTGGTGGGACCCATCACCTCCAGGAAATGCTGCCAAGGAAACCAGCAAGCCAAACAAAGGCACTAATGGAAATAGCCAAAGGAACCTTACTAAAATTATTCTCTACCTCATAGAACTGTTTTAGTAAGCTCACCTATCTCTTACCAAGGCACTGAACAGGCCAGTCCAGCTAGCAGGAACCCTACTGTCATAAGAAGAGGAACTTTGACCAAATTCCCCTAGTTGAGTGAAAAGTAATTCTTCAATTCCCTTTTCTACATTTTTGTATCACCAGAAGGCCCCATGGATCTAAAGAGCACATTTGAAAGCTAGAGATGATGGGAACTGATTTTTTTTTTTGGAAGAGGCAGCTTGTTAGAGTCTAAGAGACACACTCATAGGCTTTACCTAAATGGCTCTGCTCCAGTCAAAAAAAAAAAACCCAAAAGAACCAAGCCTGAGAAGTCTTGTAAGTTCATCTGATATCAAAATTAAGCATCTGGAGCCAACATCCACACCTGTGCTGCTCAAAGGCCAAGAAATTAGGCATAACACAGTACCAATTGTGTGGTCTCGTTCTCATTTCACCCTAAGTTTTAATGCCTGGAGGTACATATTTGAAAATTTTCAGTATCAAAGAAACCTCAGTGTTAAAACACATTAGTACCTCCAGTACCATCTGAATGTCTGGCTCAGGGTCAGGTCTTATGACCATTTCTCTGGTGGGCATACAATATTTACAACCTAGTTAAAGGCACAGTAGTGGCATTTAAAAATAAAACCCTGGGAATATACAGTAAAAGATTCATTGTAATAATTAACCTGGTATCAATTGATAGAATTAAATCTTGACAGATAACATGCAAGGAAGATAGAGATTGGGAGCCTGTTGGCTGGTTATCAGGCAGACCAAGTCCTTGACCTGAAGAGCCGATGGAAACAAGCTTGCAGAAACATCTCAGTGTTTTAATCTGGTGGTTCACATTTTTCCTGCTTTTTTGCCAACCTGAGCCGGAATACGGAGGATGTTGGGGGTTTCTTCCATGACCCTGACTAGCAGATTGTCGATGTAGTCTTCCAGCTCACGAACCTGAAATTCCTTCTTGCTTATTGTTTCCTTCTGTTTGAGGACCAATTGGATCAGCTCATCATGGGTCAGCTGTGCATAAGCAAAAGCAGGATCCGAGGGGTTGTATTTCTTTGGAAAGGAGAGGAAGGGGGAAAAAAGGTTATAAAGTCAACATAGAAATCAAATATCTAAAAGGAATTCAGAAGAGGAAAATGTAGTTTGAGCCTTTTAGGAACTCCATTTTCAATGCAGGGAGAAAACAGGTTGTTGACTGATGAAACTTCTATACAGAGCCATATACTAAATATTTTAGACTCTGCAGGCCCCATATGGCCTTTGTTGCATGTATTTATTTATTTATCTATTGTTTTTGTTTTACAATCCTTTAAAAGTATAAAAATCAGGAACTGGGAAGTGTAGTTCCATGGTAGAGTACTTGCCTAGTACATAGCACACGGGAGTCCCCTAGGTTCACTGCAAAAGAAGAAGAAAAAAAAAACCACACTGGGCTTACAGGTTCCAGACCTCTGGACTAGACTCTAGGTGCGAGGTTTCAAGAAGTATAATAACAGCTGGAGGGGTGTGGTAGAGTTCTTGCTTTGCATTCATGAGGCCCTGGGTTTGATAACAAGCACTGCCAGAAATAAAGGAAGAAAAGTAATTGGTCAGGTGCAGTGGTAACATCTGTTGTACCAGCTACTTGGGATGCTGAGGCAGGAGGATCACTTGGTGCCTACGAGTTTGCAACCAGCCTGGGCAACATAGTGAGAACCTATCTTAACAAAAAAAGAAAGAAAGTAATCATTGGAGGACTCGGTCTTCAAATGAGTGTGCACTCCTCTGTGCACACTAGGAGTTTGCACCATCAAGTGTCAACACAGAGCTGAGAAGCTAAGGGCAAAATCACTGTTCAACAACAGGATGGAAGCCCCGACCCATCCAGTGAACTGCCTGCACACATGCCAGAAATCAGAGGAAGATCCCATTCTCCAAACCCAGCCAGAGACAAAAGCTCGGTCACAGGATAACTTAGAAACACATGCTGGTATTTTCATCTACAGAGCAGTTTGGACCGAACTCAGGATGCTCATAAATACGTGAGATGTTTGACTGTTTCCAAAAACTACTTGTCCTATAACCTTTAAGTCCTTTTTTTTAAAAAACTTGTTGAAAGCATACATTCTCAGGGTGTCTTGTCTAGACTTCAGTCATTCTGACTCTTTTTTTTTTTTGCCGTGCTGGGGATCAAACCCAGGGCCTTGCCCACGCTCGGCGTCTCTATCATGCTACACCCGAGCTCGCTCTACTCGTGCTTCCAAAAATAAACTCAAGCACAAAGTTGAATATATGGAAGAGTTCTGGAGATTAACTACATAGCAACGTGAATCTACCTAACACAACTAAATTGTACATTAAACATGGTAAGATGGGGAATTTTGAATATGTCCCCTCAAAAGTCTTATTGTTGGTTTGGTTTTGGTTTTAAGAGACAAGGTCTCAATATGTAGCCTAGCCTGGCCTAGAACTTGAGATACTCCTGCCTCTGCCTCCCAAATACTAGGATTACAGATGTGCACCACCATGCCTGGTCCTCAGTGGCTTTTACATTATACCTCTAGTGTAATAGGAGAATTTTATTTATTAAAAATATTTATTAGAGACTGGGAATATAGCTTAGGGATGGGCTACATGCTTATTATGCACGAGGCCCTGGGTTAAAGTTCTGTCACCATTAAAAAAAAAAGTTTATTATGTAAGATAATCTACAAGAGAGTTTGAAAGATAGAAGAAGAAGCTTACATATGGCACCATCAGGTCTCCACAGGTCTACCCAGTCAGGGACTTAATGACTGTAATACAAGGTTTGAGGTTAGAGTCCAGAGAGGTGCAATGTGCTGAAGGAGCCTGAATAAGCAACATATCACTGTTCCCAGGTGACTGGGACAGTCTCAAAATCCAGTGGCATCTGAACTAGACCTTGACAATTCATTTTCCAGGTGGAAGAGTACCTGCTTAGCAAGCTCAAGGCCCCTGAATTCAAAACACACACCCCCAGTGCCACCCCCAAAAAAATTCATTTTCCAGGGCTAAGGAAGTAACTTAGTGGTAAAGCACTTGCCTAGCATGTGTGAAGCCCTGGTTTCAATCTCTAGCACTGCAAAATAAAGTTCATTCCCCCTCCCCCCCAAAAAATCTAGAACGTTCTTAATTATAAAGAGAATATTTAGCCAAGTATGGTGGTACATGCCTGTGATCCCAGATCTTGGGAGGCTGAGCAGTAGGATCTTAAGTTCAAGGCCAGTCTGGGCCATGCAGGGAGACTCTGTCTCAAAAATAAAGAAATGGTGGTAGGAGCACCTGCCTAACAAGCATGAGGCCCTGAGTTCAAACCCCAGTGCCACCAAAAATAAATAAAGAAATTCATAGAAGGAGTATTTGTTCATTGTGAAAAAATCTCAGATACAGAAGGGGCAAAACCTACTATGCATAATTCCAACACATAGCATTTGGGTTTCTTTCTTCCTCCCTGCCTTCCTTCCTCTTTCTTTCTTTCTTTTTTTAATGGTACTGGGGATTGAACCCAGGGTCTTGTGCTTGCTAGGCAATACTCTACCACTTTAGTCACTCTGCTAGTCCCTTTCCTGGATTTCTTTATGGTATGTTCTAGCATCACAGAATAGAATTTTATAGCTTTTTGTTATTATTATTATCATGTGAGCATTTCTCACCATTAAATTTTATTTTAAAACTGCTTTAATATAGATACTTAAAATACCATTATTTTAACCCTCTATTACTAGATACTTAGGTTGTTTTCTACTTTCATAATTATGTAAGACATTCTTATTAAAATGCATGAGCAAAAAATCTATGGCCATATCTCCAAATATTTCCCTAAGGTAAATATCTAGAATTAAAAAGGCCTACATACTTTAAGACACTTCATACAAACTGACAACCAGTGCTCAACTTGGATTCTATAATTAAAGGGGGAAAATTATAGGACTTTGAAATCACTAAAAGACAGTAATTAAGCGATTTTTTAAAATATAAAACAATCCAGGCTTATAAAAAGTGAGCAATGGCCATGGGGAGGAAAAGGCACAGAGAAAATACCCACTAATGGAAGGAAAAAACAGTGCCCATTGTCATGTACTTCCTACTAGGACACTGGATTTTACTTTTTACATGGCTGCAATAATGACAGGCATTCAATCAATGTGTGTCCAACTTTTTCCATATAACACATTTTTGGATCTAGTTGGCTTTCCTATTTTCAAATGGAAGTGTTACAGCCACCTGGGTAAATAATATACTCCTCTGCTATAAATCATCTATAAAGAATAGAGGCCCTAAAACAATGCTAAGGAAAAAAAAAATCACTGTAGCAACAGATCCAGCTAGCTTTCCATAACTTCAGCTATGCAATTTCTTTCCCTAACCTCTCCCTTATTTTGCAACATTCTAAAGAGCAGTTATTTTTATAAATACTGTTTTATGCTTGCTACAAAGCATCTATTATACAGCAAGCCAATAGCAGTCTCCAGGGAACTTTCCACATTTACCCAGAATATTTCTAGGGAGGGTCCAGGACCAAGAGACTTGTGGCAAGCAGAAGGGCAGCAGCTTGGTTTACAAATCATGAGCAAAATAAGCAGAGCTGCCTTTCATTTGAGTGAGTTATTCTCTTGACAGTTCCAGGAGATAAGCCCCTGATTAAATGAGCTTTGAAGAGTAAATAAAATGGAAGTCAAGTGTCTTGCAAACTTCCCAAATAAAAGGTGGTGTTTCTCCCTTGGTTCAATCCCAGCAACAACAGCAACAAAATACCAGGAAGGGCCACAAAACCTTTCACAGTAAAAGGAAGCAGGCATGGGACACTGCTAAATGATTGTATCTTTCACTATCATCACCTTTATGCTGTTCTTTGACCCAATTTCCTGATAAATATTGTTAACTCCAGAAAGACAGTATACTGCTTATATCTGCAACGCTCACACAGAAGCCAGCCAGTAAGGAAGAAGGTCAACTTATAGTAATTACACATCTTTAAGCTACGGCTAAAACATACTAGGTACGTTCTGGCAATGGCTGGTAATTTTGAGAACAAAGCTTACCACTGTTAGCATGTGCTACAAGGGAAGAGAGGACAAGGGGGCTAGATGATGCTAACTTGTTTTCAACAATAATTAGTTTTGATTACTAAGCTGTTTTTACTTGACTCAGATCCCCAGCCTCCAATGAATCTTTTATCCCAGCTCCTAGTGACAAAGATACAAGGAGAAAGTAACTGCCTTCAGACACTTAAAAACTGCTCTCAGGGGCTGGGGGTATGGCCCAGCATGCACAAGGTCCTGGTTTCAATTCCCAGCACACACAAAAAACAGCTTTCAGAAGTGATGGAAGCACAGCAAAAATTTTTATTTTAAAAAAAAAAAAAACAAAAGCAGCCAGTGCAGTGGCTCATGCTGTAATTCTAGCTACTCAGAAGGCAGACATCAGGACGATCATGGTTAGAGGACAACCTGGGTGATAAGTTCACCAGACCCCATCTCAACCAATAAAAACACTGGGGGTGGCAATGCATGCTCGTTATCTCAGGGACCCATAAATAGGAGGACTGAGGTCCAGGCTGGCCTGGGCGTAAAAGTGAGACCCTATTCAAAAAACACCTAATGCAAAAAATGTTGAGAATATGGCTCAAGGGGTAGAGGGCTGGCCTAACAAGCATAAGCCCTAAGTTCAAACTCTAGTACCATAAAACAAAACAAAACAGAAAAACAACTCATTTCTACAGATTTCAGTTCCTAGTAGTCAGTTAGGAAGTTCCTCTCCACATACTTGAAATGTAACACATCCTTGCCCACTAAAGGTCACCAGTCCCTCTATAAGTCTTCTCTTTCAGCCTGTGTGATAATGAGTCAAGGGAGTTTGTAACAAAGCAGTATTCTAAACTCTTCTGATTTTAAAACCAGAAAGGTGGTTGGTGGTGTAGCAAAGCATGTGCTCAGCATGTACGAGGTCCTGTGTTCTATCCCAACTAAATGCAGTGAGTAACCCCGATTGGCTCTTGGACTGGAAAAAAACACAACTAAATAGAACACTATTGGGATAACTAGTGAAACTGAAATATGTACTGTAGATGAAAAAAACAGAGTTACATCAATGTTAAATGTCCAGATTTTGATGAATGTCCGTACTTTTAAGAATAATTCACTAATTGCCAGGTGCCAGTGGCTCACATCTGTAATCTTAGGTACTCAGGAGCAGAGATCAGGAGGATCACAGTTCAAAGCCAACCCAGGTAAACAGTTAGACAGAGGTAAACCCAGGTAAACTCTATCTTGAAAATACCCAATGGAAAAAAGAGCTGGCAGAGTGGCTCAAGCGGTAGAGTGTCTGCCTAGTAAGCATGAGGCCCTGAGTTCAAACCCCAGTACTGCCATTAAAAAAAAAAAAAAAAAAAAGAATTATTCACTAGTACTTAGGAGTTTTAAAAAAGGCAGAGTGTGTACAACTTATTTTCCAGTGAGTCAGGAAAAAAAGTGACATGTGCAACTATGTATGTAGACACAGGGGGAGAAAAAGGAGAGAGAGAAGGGAGGAGAGAGAGAAGGGAGGAGAGAGAGAAGGGAGGAGATAAAGCAAATCCGGACAAATCTGAACAATTAGTAACTCTGAAGGAAGGGTTTACAGGAATTCTTTGTATTATTCTTGCAACTTTTTTGTTTGAAATTATTTGAAAATAAAATTACAAAACAAGTCCATCTATGGAAAAATTACAATTTAAGAATTTTGCATTCTTGTTGATAAATAAGAATTTTAAAGATAAAAAGGAAACATGGGAAAAAGAAACATCTGATTTGAATGGGCCAGACTGTGGGTGAAATTTTCCTCTCATTAAAAAACAGTACCAGGGCCTGGGGATGTAGCTCAGTGATAGAGTACTTGCCTAGCATACAAAAATTAAAATTAAAATAAATAAATAGAAGTAACAATCATGTTGCCTGACATGCAAAAAAGTCAACAATAAATAACTATATGAGAAAAAGTAATTATTCATCCAATGGAAAGTCAGGGGGCTTCCAGAGATTCTAAAGCTGCCAGTCATATCACGAAGAAACTCTCAGCATTGCCTGCTGCCCAGAGATGTGTCTAATGATGACTTATGGTACTGGAGACCAGCACCAGCATATTGCGCACGCTAGGGAAGTGCTTTAGCATTCTTTTTTTCTTTCTTTGAGATGGAGACTTGCTATGCCACCCAGGCTGGTCTCAAACTAATGGGCGTGAACAATCCTCCCACCTCTGCCTCCTAAGCAGCTGGAACTACAGGCATTCACTGCTAGGCATGGAGATTCTAGAAACGAGAGCTTTGTAGATCCCTAACATGCCAACTGCTTAAAACGTATCCATACCTTCATCATGGCTTCGTTGATCATGTTCTCACTGATGATGGTGGCAGTTCCCAAGCTGGAGTTACTGATCTTGGTGGCTGTCGTGTTCATTGGCTTCACCGGTTGAAGTCTAAAGAGAAGGAGAAAAGGATCCTGAAACCTTCCTGTAACCACAAAACTGAGAACTGCCCTCCTCCTTCCCTGCAACTGGCAGGGAAGACAAAGAGGAGAGGAGAATGTCTCACACTCTGCTCACATCTCTGGTGCAATATCCACTGTGACGTCTCAGTTCCTGTGGAATTGAGAAAAAGCAGGACTAGGCAGCCATGCAAAAGCCAGCAAAGCACTTTCTTGGCCAGGTGTGCTGATGTTCTCACAGAGCCCCTTAGAATGTTAAAGACTGTTAGGCCTGTGGTGCAGCTCAGCGGCAGAGTAAGTGTTTAGCATGCAAGGGACCCTGGGTTCAATCCTCAACGACACCACCTCCCCTCAAAAACACAAAACCAAAAAGTCTCTTATTCTTGGAGGTTAGGACTCCACAGTAAGAAGAGTTCAGAACAAGCATAATTTTCAAATAGTGCTTAAAGAAAGTTTTCAACACCACACAATTCCACCTCTCTATCGCCACTGCTTTCTGAGATTCTCAAGATACTGCTCACACTATATTTCTGCAGTCAGAGGGCTCCGAATCTGACTGTGCAGAACTATTGCTAAGCTACCTCCTACCATGATCGTGAGGTATCCCACCACAAGGGACAGCCCTCATGAGACAGGCCCTGCCAGCCAGCCAGGCAGGTTGTGACATCAGGATTCTCTGTGCCATGGGAAGCTATGACCTCTACAGGTTAAAGCAAAGAGGGGACATCTCTCCCAGTTACAAAGACAATCTCCCCGTCTCTCACCTGTGCTTGGCTGCCCCAGTTCCTGTGCTTGGCTGAGCTGGGAATGGATGTGTCTCTGAGGGTGACACCCAGGCCTGAAGAACCGGCTTCCTCTTGCCAAAATTTTCAACTTTACCAGCGGAGCCCTCTGCTGTTGCTTTTTTTTGAGATTCTGCTGTACTGGTGTGGTGAGTGTGGGAATGTGGAGAGCTGGGGAAAGAATGTATGGCAGGAAAGGTCTCAGAAAGGGAGGGGCTAGGCACAGGAGAGTCCAGGGTCGAGCCAGGAGGCTGACTGGGCCTCCCGCTTCCCTTTAGCTTTTCTTCCTCACCAGTGCTAGAGCCTGGCAACTGCTTATCCATGCTTGAGTTCTTGCCAAGATGTGGTTTATGCATCCCTAAAGCTGCTGTCTGGTCTTCAGGAGCTGCTCTGGGGGCTTTAGGACTGAAGTCACACAGACCCTCCTTGGGCAGGGACCCATGTGCCCCTTCACTCAGCCCCTTTGCTTTCTCAGGACAGGGAGGTGATATGCCTGCTTCCGGTGCTGCTAGCTTTGCTGTCTTCCCGTTGTCTTCAGCCTCATCTACTGTCTCATCATCTGATGCCACTTCAGGAATGGAAGGAAGGGACAAGCTCAGGTCAGCCATGATGGGAGACTTCACATCTGAGGCAGATGGAAGGCCACTCAGGGGCTCAGACAGCAGGCCTTCATTATCACCGGCTTTGCTCTGATACTGAGACATAAGGGTACTGTCCTCCTCAGTCTTAAAGAGTGGGGTGCCTTTCGCCAAGCTTGCTACACTCATGGAGCCTTCTGAGAAACTCCCCTCACAAGCAGGGACAACCTGATCTTCTGTGGTCACGGGCTGATTCTCTGCGTCATCTGCGTGGGGAGAGCTGGGAGGCTCTGCACTGGATGTGGTTCCAGCAGCAGCTCCCTCACAAGTCAGCTCCTGGGGATGACTTTTCTCTACCTCCTCCTCCATAAAGAGCTGCTCAGAAAAAGATACACGCTTCTTGGCTTTCTTTGGGCCTTCACTGACATTCAGATCCATCTCTTCATGCTTCTGCATCACAGCATCAAGAGGGGGGCCTGCCTCTCCCATCTGAAGGGAGGGCACTGCTTCCTTGGTTGTGGGAGTCATTCCGCCACCCTTAGCTCTGTTCTCCACGAAAGACCTAGACTGACCCTCAGAGTCCGTGTCTCCCACAATGGGACACTTCCTGGCAGTGGTGATTCCACCACTGCTGAGTGAAAATGCAAGTGGTACTTCTGGGGCCTTTTCAGGTGAGGAGACACATTCTCGCTCCAGGGAGGAAACCTTCAGAAGTTCTTGCTGCCCCATATCAGGCTGCCCCAGGAGAGACCTTCTGGATTCGTCGTTGATGGCTTCCTTCCCTGTGCCTGACTCACTGGTCTTGCTCCTTGGACAATCTTCCATCCCTTCCCACACTGGGATGGGTGACTGTTTGCATATCAATTCCGAGGCAGAAGAGCCAGTGTCTGGAACCGATGTCACACTCTCCTTTTGCAAATCTGCTTTAAGGAGCAAAGCTGGTTCTTCAGAACTGGCCTGACCCTTGCCTATGGGGGGCCAGCATTCAATTGGAGTGGATGTGGAAATGGGAGCTGCTATGTGGGATGAGAAAGAGGAGAAGACAGAGGGACTTTCAGAGGACTGTGTCTCTGTCTCCACTTCAGAAGGGACAGGTGCCTGACCAGAAAAAAGAAGAGGAGAGTCAGGGCAATAAGGAAGCCCAGCTTTGGGTTGAGCCTCTGGAGACACTTCCAGTCTGCAAAAAGGACAAAATAAAATCTGCAGGTCAGTTGCAGATGCATCATGACACACGTAAAAATAGTTGTTCAAAGAGAGAACTTTTTTATATTTGGAGAAGTATCCTACAAAAGACCTTAACATACTTTTGTATGGTGGTGGGGATTGAACCCGGGGCCTTGTACATGCTAAGCACACACTCTACACAATGAGCAATGCTTCCAGCCCCTAAAAAGGATACTTTTTATCACCAAGCACATCTGCCACACAATAGGAACAGAAAGATCCAGCTAAAGCAACAACCTACAGTTCCTTTTGGTGATTTATACAAAGCCTTGATTATGGCAGAGCGAAAAGCATCTAAAAAGTTCAAAGCAGTAAAAGATGTAACACAAGGCAACAGACACAGACTGTGAAGAGGAAGATGGTGTGGGTGTGGGTGTGAAATAAGTAGAATCTCAAAAAAAAAAAAAAAAGGTTTCTCACCCCCAGACACAGAAACATTGTGTGTGATTGGAGTTACATGGAAAAGCCAAAGTCCCTCAAGGCTCAGGAAGACTTTTACAACCAGGTACAGAGGAAACACAGAGAACTGTCACAGGCACACTCAAGAGCAGACCGAGGGTCTCTCATGCCAGCAAACCAACGCCATGGTGCATGGAGGAAAGACATCTTCCTCACAGGGGAATGTGCACTAAAAACTCATATACAGGTTCTGCACATTCCACAAGCCCAGCCTTGTATTCCCAGCTCACACGCTCACAATCTGCCTCTCACAGGGGCCTGATTGGCTTACTAAGACGGACAAACCATGCCTGCTGGGCTGTGACTTTGGGCTGGGAAACATCACTGCCCTTTATGTAGGCCATACCAGGCCAGGCAGCCAACAGGGACTGGTTAAAATAGATGACTAGCAAAATTTTGTCACATGTAAGTACCATTGTGGGACAGGCCAGGTTTGCTCCAGCAGAGGCCCTGCTGAGTCCCACAGAGGGAGAGGAGAGGTCCTACATGAGCAGAGCCAAGACTCACCGAGGCTTCACAGCTTTGGTCTGCGGAGCCCTTGCAGCGGGAACCGGTGGCTTGGGTTCAGACTTGGACTCTGGTCCAGCTTCAGGTTCTGAGATCTGCACCTCTTCAAAGGGATTGAGGGAGTTGCCCTGGCTGAAGGCAAGAGCCACAGCATCTCTCTCAGACCTTCTCACAAGGTCTTCCTCCCTGGGCTGGGCTTCTGTAAGAGTGCCTTCCTTCTCCTTCCCCAGGTCAGACAAGGGGCTTTCACCCTCACTGCCCTTAGCAACGTCCTTCTTTCCGGTCACCAGAGAAAGCAAAGAGGACTTCTTGCTCTCTGCCTTCTTGCTGTCTTTGGTTTCTTTTGCAGCCTCCAAGTTTGCTGGAGCCATGGTTTCCTTAGTGCCCCCACCAGCGAGTGGTCGGTAGGACGGCAGAGTCATGGACTTCACGGAGTCCATGGACTTTGGAGAGTCCTTGGTGGAGGTCTCAGATAGCCGCCTTTCCGAAGACATGCTGCCTCCTTCCCCAGGCTCTTTCCAAGACTTAGCAGCCAGGTTTTCGGTGGATGAGAACAAATGCTTCTTCCTGAAGCCCTGGGGGGATGGAGAATTAGAAGGGCTGCTGTCCTTGGTCTCTGGCTGCTCCATGTAAACATGGTTCCCATTGATGCAGACGTTAGAGCGGGAAAGAACATCATTCTTGGACCGAAGACCCCCAAGGAAGGAGAGTCCTTCCTTCTTGGGAAGGCTAAAGTTGATCTGGTTCAGTTGCTTAGGGTCTGCAGTTGCTGCTCTCTTTTGGGACATGGCTAGGAAGAAAAACAAAGAATAGAAAGGGGATAAGAAATTAAAAGAGTAAAGGTAGGGGATAGAGCTCAGGGTAGGCTGCTTGCCTAACATGCCCAAAGCCCTGGGTTTGATTTCCAGCACTGAAAATAAATAATTATTTAAACAAGTGGTTTGTAAAATAGAGGACTCACTTGTTAATGTCTGGCTACATTTTTAATTGTCACGACTGAAAGGAGGTAGAGCCCAGGGATGCAGCTAAACACCCTACAATGCACGGGAATGTCCCCCACAGCAAAGAGTCATCTGGCCAAACAGTAACCAGTGCTGAGGTTTGGAAATCCTGTGTGAAACCAATGAGAAGGGCTGCCCTTGGTAGGATAGCAGAATCTGTCCGCTAGCAGGGACTTAGTCATTGAACCTGAAGTTCAAGGTTGGGCACGGTGGTGCACACCTGTAATACCAGCATTCAGGAGGCAGGTACAAGAGGATTGCAAGTTTAAGGCCAGCCTGGGCCACACAGCAAGACTCTGTCTCAAAAATGAATAAGTAAACTGAAATTCAAAACAACTAACTCAAAGAACTGAATTCCTTAGCTTCCATTAAGGATATATACATCCAATAGGGCTTAGGCACATAATAGGAGTTCAATAATTATCTAATAAACATTAAATATCAGATTTACAACAAGGTTCCATGGTTTTATCCTTAAAAAAAAATAAAACGAAACAAAGAAACAAGCACTTGGATGGATATACTCATTCTTGAGCTCCAAACCCGGAACTCTGCACATCAGCTACAGATGTACATCTTACAACTAAGATGACTTGTCACCATCCCCACCACCAACACCTTCATCAGTGCCGTAACCACGCTGAATTCAAACCTTTCTCTGAAGATCTGCCTGCTGCTTCTCTCTCCAAGCAAAGTAGGCTAAGCTAAGTAGGCCAAGTAAGAAGAAGTGGGAACTCACTGTCCGAGGCAGAGAAGGATTCATCCTCGTTATCGTCATCCTCCCACCGGGACTGAACGTCTCCAGGACGGAGCAGCACTCTGTCTGACTTCGAAGTTGGCAGGACAGACATGGACTGGGAAAGGGATGTTTTCTGCAAATTTGACTTGGAAAACAAGGTCTTGATCTTTGATTTCTTTTTCTTGTCTTTTGAAAAAGACTCATCATCACTGTCAACTGAGGGCGTCACACTGGGGACAATGGCAGAAGCTGTATCTGATGCACTATCTTTATTCTTCCCTTTGATCTTGTCCTTGAGTTTTCCAAATGGATTCCGAGGCTTGTCTTTCATGGACAGGTCGAACATGCTGGCTGTCATATTGTTTCTCATAAACTGGATATCCACCTCAATTTCTCCTCGCTCTTTGTCCTTCTTTCCTGGCTTGGATTTTAAGGTGTACCACCTAAAGAGAGAAAGGTTGAGAGGTTACCTTTGATGGAAGAGCCTACAACAGTGTTCATGATCTCGTTACTTGCTCCCCTCTCTATGAATGCACTCTTAGGCTTTCTCTTTGGAGAGTAGTAGGTGAGGTGGGTCATGAGAGTTAAACGTGTACCATTATTTCTCTACTTTTCTGTGCTGAGGATGAAGCCAGGGCCTCAAGCATGCTAGGCAAGCACTGCACTACTGAGCTGCATCCTCAGCCCTGTACTATCATTTCTGAGATTTTTTTGCCTATGCTCTAGGCACAGATAGATTCTGATATTGTGCTTAGCATATAATTTTGATTTTTCGTAGTGAAAAAGATCAAACCCAGGACTTTGAGCATTCTACTCAAGGGCTCTGCCACTGAGCTGCACCCCAAGTCCTTACGATCATCTAAAATCTTGATCTAACAAGGTGCTATTTCTAAAAATAAAGAGCTGACCAGACGCCAGTGGCTCATGCCTGTGGCCCTAGCTACTCAGAAGGCAGAGACAGGAGAATTACAGTGTGAAGCCAGCCCAGGGCAAACAGTTCCCAAGACCCTATCTCAAAAACACCCAACACAAAAAAAGGACTGGTGGAGTGGCTCAAGTGGTAGAGCGCCTACCTAGCAAATGTGAGGCCCTGAGTTCAAACCCCAGAGCCACCAAAAAATAAAAACAAAACAAAATAAATAAAAATAAGGGGTTAGGCATGGAGATACATGCTTATAGACCCAGCTACTCAAACGCTGAGACACGATGATCACTTGAGCCCAGAAGTGTGAGACTAGCCTGGGGCAACAGGCAAGACCCTGTCTCAAAAAATAAATAAAAAGAAAAGAAAAACCCAGGCGTGGTGGCACGTGTCTGTAATCCTACCCACTGAGAAGGCAGAAGCAAGAGGACAGAAAGTTTGAGGCCATCTTGGGCAAAAGTTAGCAAGACATTGTCTCAAAACAAAAATACAAACAAAATGGCTGAGGGTGCGGCTCAGTGGTAGAACACAGAGCACTTGCCTAGCAGCTGTGAGCCTTGGAATCCATCCCCAGAACTACTACCAAAAAAAAAAAGAAAAAGAAAATAAACATCCCATCAAATTACTTCCAATCTTGTATTTTTCTTCAATAAAGTAAAAATACAGACTATATACAAACAGCTAAAAAGGTAGTAGGCAAATTTAAATCTCAAAGAAAATCAAGAGTTTGTAGAAAGGAATAAAGCCTGCCAGGGAGAAATACAACATACAAAATTCAGTTTTTAAAAGAGGAATGGAATAAAAGAGTCACAAAATGACAAATACTGTATATATGATTCCATTTATATGAGGTACTTAGAGTGGTCAAAGTATCAAGACAGAAAATAGAATGGTGGATGTCCCAATGGTGGTTGGGGGAGGGAGGGAATGGGGAGCTAATGTTTGAAACTAGTGCAAGTTGGAGAAAACAAAAAGGTTCTGGAGATAGATGGTGGTGAATGCACACAGTGTGAACTGATGTACATAATGCAATTTAAGATTGTTAAAAATGGCAAATTTGGGGCTGGGGTGGAGTCCACTGGTAGAGTGATTGCCTAGCATGTGCAAGCTCCTGTGTTCAATCTCCAGCACTGCAAATGAAGGAAAGTTAAATAAATAAATAAATAAATTTTATGATAGATTTTGCCATGATTTGAAAAAAAAAATGAGAAATGGGAAAGAAGGCATTTTCTTCTGGCTTAATATCAGATAAAGGAACATTTTAAGCATCATTCAAGTATTTCACACAGGCACCTGAAAACAACTTCCAGATATGGCAAATGACATTGTACCAGCCCCATTCTGTTGACAGACCAACTTCAGGAAAAAGAAATCTTAGCATTCATTTTCCACTTGGGAACCCAACACCACTGGTGCACCGCGAGCCCGATTACCAACAGGGCCATTGGGGACTAACAGGTCTAACCCTGGCTCACAGGGACCATCCACAAGTCACTTTGCAAACAGTGACCCTACATTCTGATGGGTTTTTCTCAGTGACCTATTTAACAGCCAATGGCTGTGGACTTTCAGGAAATGATGGTTTTGTCCAAATGAGCACAACTTCCTCTCTCACCTTCAGCTGCAGCTTGCTCAAAAGGAAGACTGCTGCCCCACTACTTGCATGATTCTATAGAGAAAAGAAACGGGTAGAGCAAAGTAGAAACCTAACACTTGAATAGCACCTATGGCATACCTGGTGTTGTGCACACTTGAGAGACACCCTCATTTAAGTCTCACAATAATGATGTTAAGTGGATATTATATCCACTTTACAAATAAGGAAATTAGAGCTCACAAACGAGATCGATTATACAAGGTGGCACAGGGTACAGCTAGGTTCTAAATCAGTTCGCATTTCCCCAAAACTCCTCTTCTTTCTCCTCCACTAAGATTTCTGCTTTAAACTCTCTCTAAGACAGGTGAGGTGACTCACACTTGTAATCCCAGCTCCGTGGGAGGACAGATGAGGGGAAAAGGTGGAAGATTTCGGTCCAGAGCCAGTCCAGCAAAAAGTTAGCAAGACCTCCATCTCAATCAACAAGCCAAATGTGGTGGTATGAGCCTGTGATCCCAGCAAAGTGGGATTCTTTGAGAGGGAAAGGCTGCGGTCCAGGCCAGCCTTGGGAAAAAATGCAAGAGCCTATCTATAAAATACCTAAAGCAAAAAGGGGTGGAGCATCTCACATGGTAAAATGCTTGCCTAGGAAGCCCAAGATCCAGAGTTCAAACCCCAGTACTGCCAGGAAAACAACCCACCCCCCAAACCTCTCCTAATTCATCTTCATTTGTGTTTTGTAACACAGAGAGACAGGAGGACTCAAACTTAAATTCTTTTTGAGGAAAGTTTAAGCTACTCTTTTTGTTTGTTTGTTTTGTGGCAGTGCTGGGGATATGAAACCCAGGGCCCACTGTGTGCAAGGCAAGTGCTCTACCACTAAGTTACATCTGAGCCCATAAAATTCTAAGTGAAATGTCCCTAACTAAAAAGAAGGAATAGGAAAACCCCCACCATAGCTTACCATTAATCATAAACAGTAAGATTACATGAATCCCAGCACACAACCTCATCAAAAAGAACTTAAACTGGATTAACAAAATCGAGCCAAGCTCTGATAAAATGATGTGAGCCACCATTTTGGATCTTGAGGAGAAATCTTTTCTGGCTTTTAAACCGCAATGCACGAGTAGGGGAGCGGGGTGCTTGGGGCTAAAGATGCAAGGTCTTTTTGAACAGCTTCTCCCCCGCCAGCCTCTTGTCTTTCTTTCCAATACATTTTCTAAGACCTGGTCTGGAATACTTTGCATATTTGTCATTTAGCTGTTGAGAGGATTATTTGTATTTTTCTTCTCTGACAATCATGTGGTAACCAGTAGCCTTGGTGATGAAGGGGTTTGGCTTTTGTAAATATCAGTTGGAGGCACCTGAAAAGAAGTGGCTGAGAGCCGCCCACAGAGCCTCAGATGACCACAGGGGCCACAGGGAGTGGGCTTTCACCTCCCTGCCCAGGGAGGAGGGGCATCAGGGGCTTCTCTACCAGCCGTCCCCACGGAGGCAACAACCTTAAAGACCTTCCAAGAATGCCATTTTACCATTCCTGGGGCCAGGCCTGTCTTTCCAAAAGTTACCAGTGTTTATTTTGAGCAAACCTACAGCCAACCCCAAAATCCTGCTGAGGGCCTGATTATTACCTGATGGTCAGGGCAGGCACCAAAGTGGGATTTGTTGTTGGAAACTTTCAATACCATTGGAGTACTAGCAGAAACTTCACCAACTGTTCTTGCTGCCTATATTTACAAACAAACCTAAACCAAAAATTAGGTACCCACAAACAGCTATGGGGCTATTCTGAGGATGTGAAAGCAGACTGGGAATTGTAGGTTGATAAGCATCCCAGCAAATCATCAGAACTTTTAAAAAATCTGAGCTGGATTTATCAAAGCTGAAAAGGAAAACAAAAATTGCTTCTTCACCTACCACTATTATCCTTAAATTCATAAACAGGGTGAGAAAGAGATGTTTGCCAAATCATGACTGGATAACCCAGGTGAAAGCCACAATCCACGAATATCTCACCCTAAGAGTTCCCAGATCAGGGCACGGTGTGGGTTTCAATATTAAGACCAGTTCAGTTTTCAGTGTACCTATGTTTTTAGTTCTCTTAACTCCTGCACCTCACAGCAGCACTTCATAAATAATCCAGTCCCAGCATGGCCGCACAGCATATGGTGGCAGTGTGGGTGTATCCCAGCATTACCTTTCACACAGGCACAGAAAGGTAGAGTTATCTCAGAAATCAGGGCTGGGTTCATTTTCCTATCCAAAGGGCAGAGTACAGAAAGAAAGCCATAATACCAAGGTAGCAAGTTTATTTTTAAGACCATAATCTGAAAAAATCCTTCAACCTATCAAAAAAGATTCAAATGATCCCTTCCCTAAGTCAATAACAATTTATTTACTTACAATTAAAACTCAGTCTTTCAGAAATTGAAAAGATCTCTGAACATGTAGAAAGTGACAGGAAAGTCATCTAAACCTTTGTGTGTTGCTGTGAATGGAACCCAGGTACTTGTGTATACTAGCTAAGCACACGTTTTATCACTGAGCTATACCTCTGGCCTCCAAACTATATTTTAAAGAACTAACAGGTGTAGGGTAAAAATTCAACCCATATAAAATGGCACAGGATGAAAAGTTCAGTATTCCTACCCCTCTTACCCTAGTCCTCCTCCCATAGAAAATACTATTACCAGTTCTGTGCTCTCCCAAGTGACAGCCTGGGCATATACAAGTGAAACATGTATTACCCAAACAACCTGCTCTGTTGTTTCTGTTTGTATAGATTTGTGTTTTTGTCAAGACAAGGTAACAGCTAAAAGTAAGTACACAAAAACTCATTTACATTTCCTACATTTTCAAAAACATGCCTTAAGGAGAAAAATAACTGCACTTGTAATCTCAGCACTTGAGAGGCTGAAGCAGGAGGATTGTGAGTTTGAGGCTAGCCTGGGCTACAGAGTGAGAGACCCTGTCTCAAAAAGAAAAAAAAAGAGGGAAAGGGGAATCAGGGAAAAAAGAGGAGTGATGTAGGGAGAGTAAGGAAGACACGTGTCAGTGTCCATATGTAGGAGCAGGTGCAAGACACTAGGATTGGCCTGAGTAGCCCAGCTGGGGAGCTAGCTCCTGGTCTACTGCAAAAAATCTCCTGGGCTCCTAACGGTCATTCACCCAGCCATACCAATTCTCAGGGGCCAATCGCCAAAGAACATACAGCTGGTATCTCAAACACAGGGAAAGCTGATCCCTGGGGCCTTCCATTGGAATGCTGCAGAATCACGAAGCGTGGTTCCTGCTGTTGGGAAATGAAGTCTCCTGTGCATCCCTGCAGACAGCCAGGATTACACTGGTTGGTAAAGGACTGTCTGGTATGCCTTAAAAACAAATCCTTCTGCAGCTGAAGCAAACATGTTTTTCCTTTAAAACATTCCAGAGGGCAGACCTGTACAGAGAAATAATGACTTCTGAGAGTCAGAGCAGACCCGGGTGCATGCCAGGGCACTAGAGACAGAAGAGATGAAAAAGCCCAAACAAGCTTACCCTCCATGGGGTAGATAGCGGGCTCAGCAAACATCGCCAAGTGTCAGTTACACTGGGACAACTGCTGCCAACTTTCTCACTTTGAAACAAGCAAAAATAATTCCCCATGAAAAGACACTCCTGCTATAGTATATAATTTCATCACATAAGGTTCTCAGCTAATTTAAGCCCCAAGGGGCTACCACAGTCACCTAACTAGGGACTGTAGGGAAAAATGAATAAATTTGGCATCCATGAATGAAACCCAGGAGACACCAGGAAAGGGAAGCCAACGCAGACCACCAGCTCTAGGCATGGTTGTCGCATTGGAGATGGCTAGGTGTCCAGTTTAGACTTAGGGTCAGTGTGGACTGCCTACTTCCCCTTTCAGGCCAAACCCCAACTACAACTTGTAGCACAAGTCATCCCCATGGTAACCAAGCATCACGACCCAGGGGATTGCAGCCTCGGGTGGGAGAGGCAGGAAGCACAGAACAGCACCTGATGGAGTGTTTGGAAGGAGGTCACACTCAGTCTTTCTGAGATAAAGACATTTTACAAAGGGACTCATGCATAGTCTTTCCCCAGAGACTAAAAAGAAAGCAGAATGCCATCTGACATCTAAAGAGGTTCTGAGAAGGACACGTGTGTCCAGCCTCTTCCCCATAGCCTAGAAGCAGTGGAGAGCGAACAGGGACTGAAATGTTTACCGCCTAGCTTCACAGAAGCTAGGCAGTTCAACAAGTTTTGTTATAGAATGAGGCGGCTGGCCACTGTGCCTAACTTTGAATTCAGAGTTACCCATCAGCCAACCTTTCATCCCTACACCTCTCCCTCGCCATTGTCAGCTGCGTGGAAGAAAATGGTCAATCCTGAAAGCAGAGAACAGGACTCCATTTTCTTACCCAATCTCAAAAACAGTCATCTTAGCAACAATGAAAGGCTATTTTTAGCCCCAAATAGACAATCCTAAGAACAGGTAAATGACATGGTAGAGAACAGAGTATTGAAAAAGCAGGTTCAAAATGCTTTGTATCCTTTCTTATATTATTTGATCTACAGAAATCGTCTTAGAAAGTGATCAAAAGGTGGCCAGGTGTGGTGGCACTGGCTGAAATCCAGCACCTGGGAGGTTTCAAGTCAGCCTGGTTTGCATAGTGAGACCCTGTCTCAAAAAAAAAAAAAAGACCAAAACATGTTATAGAAAAAAATATATTTATTTTTTATTTATTTAAATTGACTGTCTAGATCCTTACTAATCTATTACTGTTTCATAAATTTTTTTCTTACCAATCACTAGCTAAGAGGCTTTGGGCCAGTTATTTAATTTACCTCTGGCTTTAGCTGCCCTTCTGAAACAGGTTTTAGAGTGCTTATCTCATGCTATAAAGGATGTTATAAAGATTGAATGATTTGATACATGTAAAGTGCTCAGAACAGTGCCTGACTATATATTGTAGTTACAATGACTACTTAGTTGTAACCACAGTGCAAGGGCAATTTTATTTGTAGAACATGATACATTATTGCCTTATGGTCTCCATACAATTCTAATAGCTACATGATATTCTGTGAAGTACATATGTGCCATAATTTACCCATTCAGAGTTTTCTAAAAGCGAATTTAAGATGTCAATTGTCTTCCTATTAATGCTTATACTGTCTCTACAACAAAATCAGAGATAAGGGGAAAATAGTTTCTCCTGGGTATTGAGGGGGGGAGCGGGAGGGGGTGGAGTGGGTGGTAAGGGAGGGGGTGGGGGCAGGGGGGAGAAATGAACCAAGCCTTGTATGCACATATGAATAATAAAAGAAAAAAAAAAAAAGATGTCAATTGTTTTGGGGGGGAGGAGGTTGTTTTGTTTTGGTTTGGGGAGGCAGTTCTGGGGTTTGAACTCAGGGCCTTGCACTTGCGAGGCAGGTGCTCTACCACTTGAGCTATGTCCCCTGCCCAAGATATCAATACTTCTGACAGAATACATTACCAAATACTCAAATTTAGCCATCAACTATAAGTAACAATGGATTTGCCTTTGAAGGGAGTATAAAAAAAAGACTCACACAATTGGTTTGAATTACATAATCGACAAAATTTAAATATAGAAGAATTTTCAAAATACCATGATCAGTGTATAACTTCTGTAACTTCTTGAGAGACAGAAGGGTCCCCACAGAACTCTACAGGGTTTCTACACAAGGAGAGACGAAGAACAAAGCTCCCAAGCTCTCACATGTGCCAAGATGGCACAATCCACTTGAGTATATAAATCAAAGCATGGTTTCTAAGTGGGAAGCCAACACTCGATTCCTTTAGGTGAAGCCTAAAGGAAAAACCAAACATCTGCACTTAAAGATTCTCTAAGAATTAGAAAAATTAACTCATTTTTAAACATGTAAGCCTACCATGCCTGCGATCATCTACTTACAAAGTGTGATCACATCTCAAAAAGCCACAGATGTTAATATTCCACCATCAGATGCTGGATCTCACCTGCTACCCCAACGCAAATTCCACTGGTGCACTATATTCAATCTACCACAGAACAGCATGGCAACGGTAGGGTCCTCACAAAAAGAGCTTACGGGTGAGAAAAGAACATGCAATAGCTTGACTCACCATCCTTCAGCCAGGACAAAAGAAAACAAACTTCTGCATGACCAACATCAAAGAACATTCAGTCCACTCCTCACCCCATAAACAGCCCTCACGTCCTCCCTTCTGAGAGTTCCTGGCAAGGGAGCAGAGAAGCTGTGATTTATCTTGTAATCACGTAAGTCCAAAACAGGAGGGAAAAAAAAACACATGCACCAAAAGCATTCTTTAAAATGCAGCTTTAATAAATAATTAGTACAAGTGAAAAGTTCCACTTTGAATTGTACTTCACATTTGCTGACCATGAAAAGAAAGGTGCTATAGGAAGCAACACTCCCTGAAGAATTAAGTACCCTAGGGCTAGGCCTGCCGAGGTTGTCCTCAGGGAGGACGCTGGTTCCTTAGGACAAGGGGCCTTTCAGACCAGGCTTTCTGGAAGCCCCAATTATTCTGCCTAGAGGTTAGCCATGTCCCTGTTCATAAAAATGTACTGAAAAAGTGGAGTGTGTGGCAGTCACACCTCTAGAAATATTTCTCTGGGATTTCTTATAAATGCCTTCCCTCTAGGCCATTCAAAGGCCAGCATTCAGGAAAAGACACTTAATTACAACTGCCTTTTTTCTTTCCACAGGCACATTCCTAAATGTATCCCCCAGGGACACCCTGGAGACTCAAGTCCTTGCTTTTTCTCTACCAGATTATCAACATGCCTCTCCCTACAGAGAAAGAATTTCTCCTCTCATTAGTGGCTCAAACTGGTTCCTTTGTAAAAGGCATTATTAGCTACCCAGGCTCAGAAGGTAAACCTCCCTCTTCAATGTTAAGAAAGGGTACTGATCACAAAGCTGAACCCCAAAACTAGGAAACAGAAAGAAGGTAGAGCTCTGACCTCTTACTTTGCCCCCTCTACCACCACCCCTGCCAGTCTTTAATCCATTAGGCTAAAAGTAAGCTTAAACGGTTCTTCAGTTCACTCAGGTGAACTACTGCCTGCCCTGCAGGAACTCCAACCACTCATTCACTCCAGAGACATTGATTGAACCCCTAAGTTGGGTCACACAGCAAAAAATGACACAGGAGTGGTCTCTGCCCCAGGAAAAAAACAGGCCAAAGTCAGGCTCCTTCTGAGCCTGCTGGGGTGTGAGAGCTAACCTAGGACACCTTAGAGACAGCAAGACCCATTTTGCCAAATCAAAGATTGGATGTTGATTTTAATGAAGTTCAAAGACCTTGACATTTAGAGATCTGCATCAGACCCAGAACCAAAGGCCCCCCCTGGAAATTGCAGAGATAAAGATGAAGCCTCAGATGACCCCTTACCACTCTCTCCATCTGTGGCCAGTGTTCCCTAAGTCTTTGGAGCCAAGCCACAGATAGCTGTGCCTTCAAAAGCATAGGGAGAGAAGCATAATTTCCCAGGCCATATGACAGTTAAAACTATAAGATTTTAATGGATATCTAAGATTATTACTGTGAGGGAGGGGTTGATGTTAGCAGATACATGTTGGAGTTGATGGCAGTTTAATAAGCAAATACATTGCTTATAATATAGTTATATTTTAAGTCAATAACTATAAGTAAAATGACATCAGATATTATTTATAAAACTCTTTCTCTCTGACAGGTGTTATAGAAATACCACAGAGGTTACTGTAACAAAAAGAAAGTTTAATAAAATGAAAAAAGGCACAGGATTCTTAAAACTTATCTTCACCAATGTGAAATACTTAACTGGTTCGTTTACTTGACGGTGTTATTTTTCATTCATGGGTTTGCCTTTTCTACTGTTGTATATTATTTTTTCCCTTTCTTAGTTCTGTATTCCTTGAAGCAGGGACATCATCAGCTGTATAGAGCGCACTAGTGAGATTACACCAGCTACGTGATTACAGAACGAAGACTTGGCCACAACGAAGACACACATATACACACCCTGGTTTCATTGTCATGTCCTAGTCATTTGCTCCAATAGAAGACTCAACTCACAGTGGGACTGCCCAAAGCTGTCTTTGTCATGGTGACCTCACCCTGGTATCAGAGTGACTGTTGGGGGAAGAAAACAGCCACCACTTCCTGGTTTAATTTCGACACCAAGCTCTCTTTATTTCACTTGTTCTTTCTTATTACTTCCTCTCTCTCATCCCCTACCACATCCAATCTGTCAGTTAAGCAAATTAAACCTACAAAATATCTCTGAAATCAACCTACCTCACTCCATTTCCGTGGCCATAATCCTAGGCTACGCTACCACCATATTGCCTTAATTACTGCAATAGATAACACTTTGGTTTGCCTGATTCTACAATAGGCCAGATTCAAATCCATTCGCCATTCACTACCACAGTGATCATTGACAAATTAGATCATGCCACCCCTCTGCTTTGAATACTCAGTGGCTTCCTATTCTCCTCAAGTAAAGCCATCTCTGAGCTGAGTGTGATGGTACATTCCTGTAATCCCAGTCACTCAGGAGGTATAGACTGGAAGATAAAGGTCTAAGGCCCACCCCGGGTAAAATCTTGTGAGATCCCAAGAGGGAAAGGGCAGAACAAAAGCAAAAAATGAGGTGGGGGTGTGGCTCAAGTGATAAAGTGCCTACCTAGCAAGCCTGAGGTCAAGTTCAAACTCCAGTAGTGCTAAAATACATAAATAAAAATAAAGCCATCCCTTTCTTCAGCCTAATCCTACACAATCACAATCCTCCAGCTTTCCTAATGCTCTCACCTCCTGGCCTTTGCACAAGCTGCTCCTCTTTCATCAGCCCCCTTTCTTCACTCCTTACTAGAAGAATTTCTTTTTTATTCTTCAGGTATCTGCCTCAGAGGCTATCTGCAATCTCCTTTCTATTATTATCACTATTATTGTTGTTACATGAGCAGGGTCTCACCATGTTGCCCAGACTAGCCTTGAACTCCTGAGCTCAAGTGATCATCTTGCCTCAGCCTTCACAGTAACTGGGACTACAAGCACCAGCCACCACACCCCACTTTGCAATCTTCTTTAAATCATGCTCTTCCTGTTCTTTTCTTTTATGAGAACCCGTTCTTTTTCCTCCACATTACTTATCACAATACATGGTTATTTATGTTTGTGTCCATTTGTTTAAGGTCTACTCCCCCCAAAGGCATGAGCTTCTCAAAAGCATAGATCATTCCTGTCTTGTCCACCATTGTTTACACCGCACACCCAGCACATAGCACATAGTAGGTATTAGAAAATATTTACTGAAAGAATGAACGCACTTTATGGATGAAAAGGGGAAAACAAAAGTTGCTCCATATTGACTGTATTTCTTACAAATGAAATCACAAGCAACCCATCAAAAAAACATGAGAAACCTCTTCCACATCAAGTAATGATGACTTTGACATACTCTCCCCTTTTAGTCATTGCATTCCATTACAATAGTAAGGTAGAGTTGTTTATCCCAGAACCTATGAAGAATGCAGTTCTGAGCTCTGAGCTCAGTTTCCTACACTGAAGTGGGAGGGGCCTGAGAGGTAGGAGGGTTTCCAGGAAGGCCCAATATTATCTTTAAGGGAAATTCCAAGAAAGAAAAAACTTAACCAACAACACTGCTTGAATTTTCCAACCTATTACAAAAAATCTAAATGTGTATAGAAGGCCTAAGGGTATAAGCATAAACCCAATTGCTTAAATTTGGGTATTATAGATCTCTATGGCCATCTAAGCCATTTCTCTGAATCTAACTCTCCCAGAAAGCAATCGCCTAGCCCTTATTTCTTTTAAATAACTCAGATTTTTTCCACTGACAACTTATTTCAGCATTTTAATACACTTACATTTCTTCAAAATATCTACCTTTTATATTATCCAAATCCTTCCACATACAACCAGATTCCCTTGATATATATAGGTTTATGGTCCAGGTACTTAACTGACTCCCCACTTTAGCAAGATACACTGAGACCCTGGTTTTTAACAGATGCAGAAGTGCAAAAATCAGTTTGTTTCAATTCTTCCTTACTAAAAGTCACCACTCCTCCCTATTAAGTGTATCCTATCTGTCAGCTGGTTTGGTGTTTTAAAGATGTGTGTCATCACACTAAACTTGAAGTCATGATAAAAAGCACATTCTCTTGACTCCAAAGAAATTTGATAGGTGGAACCTTATTAAGAATAAATGGAAATATTAGCACAGTTGGCTCTTCATACTCTAATGGCTCTTGAGTTTCAGCATCTAGACCCATGACGAAAGTCCTACTCTGTTGAAACAACTCTTCTTTGCTAGAGATTCACACACACACTATAGGCCAGGATTTTAGCTTTTGTTTTGTTTTAGGTTTTCAGTGTCTGAGGTGGAATCAAACCATTAATAACTAGTTCAAATGAGTTTTCTAGCCCAACCAGTTTCTTTCTGTTAAAACTTCCATCTCTTGGAACATGTCTTATTCTCCAAATCTCAGATATCTTAGGCATCCTGTGATATACCAGGGCATCAGGTGACCTTGGTTTAACTGGGTTCCACCATCTCTTTGGAAAGTCCCTGGAAGTGGTAGGTGGAAACCTCAAGATTTCACTACTCATAGAGAAGCAAAGAAATCTTCCACTGAAGTTATAAAAACCCATTAACTAAGCATAATTTTCCTACAAGTCAATACCATGACTAAGTGGTAATAGAAACATGTAATAGAAACAGAAGTGACCATGTAGGTTTAGGATTACCTTGAGGGAAATGAGAAAAATGAAGATGCAGAGACTGAACCCTGAAAGAGCCAAAGGAGGTTTTCATCTCTCGCAAAGCAATACAGAACCTTTTGAATCTTTATACTGGCTTCATGAGTCCAGGAACCCAAAACACCTTACAAACATCAATTAAATCTGGCAATATGCTCCATTTATAAATAGGGAAACTGAGATGTTTAGAGCCAGGGCAACCCAACAATGAGTCAGAACCACAATGGACACCAGACCCAGTTCTCTGGAACCCCCACCTCTAGTAGGAGATGTGAGCTATCTTTCAAGGAAATTAAATATTCACATAAGAAACAGATGGTAGAGACAGAAGTGAACATCCATATGTCTTGGGATGGGACAAGACAAAGGATGATTAACAGCCAACATCCCAAGGTCCCCAATGTCATTTAATCGGATGGACAATTAGCATTGTGAAGCCCCTCTTTAGCAAAGACACAGCTCTCCTTTGGCTTGTAAGTTGATGCTATGAGATACCTCATCTATCCTCACATCAAAACTCTCCATTTTTATCTGACTTGAATTCAGAAATGCCTATTCATGTGTGGCCAGATAAGTAAATCAGATATTCCATTTGCAAACATACACACTGAAACTGAACCCACCCTAAAGTACTACTGAACCCTGTGGTTTTTCCTGTCTCCCTCACAAGGAAAAGCTAAAATACTCTGACTTATCTAAAACATACCAATTGAATCAGTGTACTTCGTAAACTGTAAGGCTTAGGACTGGCTGGCATCTGTAAGGTCAAGCAAAGTAACCAATTAGACTAATCAGGACTAGCTTGGTACACTAGATAAACTCAATCAGATGTTCCATGGGTTAAGCACTGCCCTTTCCAAACACCTGGGAATGACAGCAAATAAATCAGTAATACTGTACAGTGAACTGCGTTTTGCCCAGCTTTCCTGGGATGTGAGACGGCGTGACAGAGAACCCTTCACTGGAGAGCAACAGGTGAGTCACCACACGCCAGGAGGTGGGGGTGAGGAAGAGAGGAGAAGAGCCGGACAAACTCCAAATAGGAACAATGCCCAGTTCTGTCCAGCCAAGGGCGGGCCCCAAATCATCCATCACTAGGAAATCCTTACTAATTTGTTCTAGTTATTCTGGGAGGGGCCAACTCTGGTAGGGATGGGAGTTAGCAATCACAAGCAGTGGGCATTTCCCCTTTCCTGTCCCCACCCCCTCCTCCAGCCAGCCCCACCATAATGGCCCTGCTCTGGGGGCGTCGAGGGGTATCAGTCCTCCAGTTAATTTCCCTGAGCTCAGTCGTTCTCAGCTCACTAAAATACCCAGGAGGCCCTCCACACGAGTTAGGGAGTGTTATCAGAGACACACTACCCACCCGAAGAAGAATTCGCCTGCCCACGTATCCTTTCAATTCACCAAAGATTCACTTAGTGCTTACAGTGTGCGGGGCACTGAGAGGCGCCCCGCAGATTCCAAACCTCTCCTGCTTTCAAAAACCTTTAAGACTTCCACAGCCCAGCTAAGCTGAAGCTAGGTGAGACTGCCAGGGGAGGGGGGCCTCTCCCAAGGCCTGGATCCCCACAGCGCCCTGACCGCCACGCTCGGCCCTCGGGGTCCCAGCGCCCCCTCCCCCGGCCGGCACTCACTGCGTCTTCCTACGGCCCTGGTCCCGGTGCAGCTCCCGCAGGTCCACCTCGGCGCGGCCCAGGAACTTGTCGAGGCCGAGCAGCGC
The DNA here is from genome assembly GCF_047511655.1 of Castor canadensis. Taxonomy (NCBI): domain Eukaryota; kingdom Metazoa; phylum Chordata; class Mammalia; order Rodentia; family Castoridae; genus Castor; species Castor canadensis. The sequence continues at coordinate 58,738,567 of NC_133399.1, read as the reverse complement.
GCGGTGCAGCACGGTGAGCTGCAGGGTGGCGGCGGCCGCGGGCACGGCCCCGGCGGACAGCAGCGGCGGCAGCTCGAAGGTGGCCTCCTCTCGCCACACCGGCGCGCCCAGGCTGCGTTCCGACACCGAGGTGGCGTACTTCTCCTTGCCCACCTGGATCACCGCGTACGCGTCGCTCGTGCCCCCGGGGCCCTTGGCCCGCAGACCCCGCGCTTGCAGCACCGTCACCTGTACGTGAGTTGGGGACCACATGGCCCCAGGGCCCCGGCCCGCCGAGGCCGCCAGGGACATGGTGACGACGCCGCGGCCGGGTCCAACGCCAGAAGGTAGCAGCAGCCCGCGGCCAGTATGTCCAGCCCCGCCGCCCCGGCTACTTTAAGGCTTCCGGCCCCGCCCCCACCAAGGCCCGCCCCCTGCCCGCGCCTCCCGCCCCAACCTGTCAGCTCGGAGCGGCCTCCCGGGCGCCGGGGGGGCGGGGAGGTCACGTGGGCAGGGACCTGGCTTGGAGAATTGTGATCTGAGAGGCCGCGAAGAGGGCTGAGGTCTCCAGCTGCCAAAGGTCGCACGGTCCAGCACGAACTGTCTGAAGCATCGCCAAGTGACAGGTGTGTGATGTGTAGATTACTCAACGTCACTGAGTCTCAGTTTCTTCATTCGTAAAATGAGATAACAGTTACCAGCTAGAATTGCTGTAAACGAAAAATAATGCATTGATCTTTTTAGCACTGTGCCTGGCACGCGGAAGGGTGTTTAAGAGACTGTTAATGAATATGACCCCGGTTCAGGGCTCTTGCTGCGTTAGCCCGCTGGGTGTGTGGCTCTGGGGGGAGGCAGGTGCCGGGAAGTGAGAATCTTGTGAGCGCCTGAAAAGGGGAAGGTTAGAGGAGGGGCGTGCGATACGTGAGGGAGAGCCCTATTTTGCCCTGCCCTCACCAAATAAAGTGAGGCTAAGTTAGGAAAAGAAGAAAGGGGGAACTGGAAATGGGATTGCCAAATCGAACGTCAGGACCAGTGGTGGCCCCAGCCCCCTCAGTTCCCCATTATGCCCGCGCTAAACTCGCTTCACTCTCTCCCCTGGGCTTCAGCTCTAGGCTCCCTATCAGCCTCTTCCTTGTTCCAAGTACCTATAGATTGGCTGTTTTCCTTCATTTTTCAGGTCCTAGTCCAAAGGCTCCACTCCTCCACCTTGGTTTCGTCTGCTTGGAAAGGTCACTCTGAAGGCTTTTAAGTTTCACAGTTACAGAAAGCTCCAGAACAGAGAAGTCAAGGTCCCACAGCAGATCTGAGACTAGAACTCCCAGTGACTAGAACTCCCTAGAGTTTACTGCAGTTCTTTTGTTCTACAGTACTGGGGTTTGAACTCAGGGCTTTGTGCTTGCTAGGCAGGCCCTCTACCACTTGAGCCACCCTCCAGCAGCCTTTTTTGCATTGGTTATTTTTGAGATAAGGTGTCCCTTTATGTATGGTGGACCTCAACCATGATCCTCTTATTTGTGCTTGAATGACAAGCTCATGCTACCATGTGCAGCCTCTGGTTGAGATGGGGTCTTGAGAACTTTTCACTTGGGTTGGCCTTGCCCAGGCTGGCCTTAAACTACTATCCTCCTGATCACTACCTCCAAAGTAACTAGAATTACAGACTTGAGCCACTGCCTGGACACTCCCATACACTCAGAATCCCAGTGTTGAATGCTACCTGACCTGGTTTACCCTGTGACCTCTAGGCTCTCCTCCATCCCTCCACCCTGCACTTCACTAATCTGCTGGAAATCCTACCATGTTGCCTCACCACTAACACATTAGCTTCACACTTAGAGATTTCCTCTTTGGGTCCTATCCTAACTGTTCTCCTCTACATCCTAAACAAACAAACCTGCAACCTAGATAATCCCTTTCTCTCCAGGTGGTCACTCACTTCATTGTCCCCTTGGTTGCCTTTGCTATTCTCTCTGCCTACCCAAATCCTCCCCACTGCAAGACTTTCCTCAAATTTCTCCAACCTTTGACTTCCTATACCTGCCTTGAGGACAGAGACCAGGCAATGACTTCCTCAATTTGTGTCCTTCATAGCCGCTAGCAGAAACCTGGCTACACACTGAGCACTCAGGAGATGCTCTTGACTTGAACCGTTTGTAGTTTATGCTGGCCAACCATGAATACATAGTGTTTCCGTTGACCATACAGGAAATTAGAAGACAGGCATTATGTCTCAGGTTTTGCAACTGGGGACAGCTAGTGGGTGGCAAAAGTCTATTTAGTGAGTTGTAACTATTTAATAGGGGTAAGGAGGGGGACATCAGGACATTTTAATAGAACTGCTGTTTTCGGTACCATTTTCCCCTCTTAAGGATCCATTCATTAGCTTCGTTCAACCTTTTGGCTCAATTCATTTCCATGAGGATTTAGTGAGCCAGGTGTAATCCTAGCTACTTGGGAGGCAGAGATCAGGAGGATTGAGAGTTGAGGCCAGCCCTGGCAAATAGTTCACAAGATTCCATCTGGAAAATACCCAACAGAAAAACAGGGCTGGCGGAATGGCTCAAGTGGTAGAGCACCTGCCTAGCAAGGGTAAGTCCTTGAATTCAAATCCCAGTACTGCCAAAGAAAAAAAAAAAAAGGTTTATTGAGAACTGACTTTGGACCAGACACGTGGTGGGTGCTTTAGGGAACACAAAGGTGAATAAGACTTGCTTCCAAAGCACACCATGATAATATAAGGAAGTATTATATTCATAAACGGCTTTGGGTGTTTTGAGGGGAGAGTGATGACTTTAAGCAAGTAGGTTTTAGGACACTGAGCTGGTCTGTAGGAGCACAGGGGAATAGCATCTCAGGAGGAGAGAACTGAACAGCCTAAGCAAATGTGTGGGGCTTCAGAGTCATGGCATGTTTTAGGGGCTACGGCTACCCCATTATGGCTGGAATAAAGGATATTTCAGGAAGGCACCAGGGGTGGGTGGAGGAGATAAGACAGTCAAGCTAGGCCAAGTCATGCAGATAAAAACACCAGGCTACAAAGTTCCTCACACAGTGTTAGACCTGGGTGAACCAGCCTTCAGAGGGCTTTGAGCAATGACAGCATTTGGCTGTGCTTGGTCACCAGACCAGCAAGCACTGAGCACAAGAGTGTGACAGGCCACAGCCAGGTCCTCCATTCCTTTTCACCTGGGCACTGTCTGCTTCTCGCCCCAGTCTCCCCTCCCCTTGCCCATCCGTGGTGTCTGTTCTCAGTTGCTACTGAATTAAGTAAGGCATTTTTCTCTTGGCTGCCCTGCCTACCAGTGCCCCCACGGCATCCCATCTAGGCCTCAGAACTAGGCCTGGGGGGAAGTTTTTTTCTGCTCTGGTCTCCCCTCTTACTCCTACACTTACATTTCTAGTTCTGCTCCCACCTGGAAGAGAGCAAGGAATGACACTGGCTGGGCTGCCACACAGGTTGAGTAGGACACAAGCATCTCTTCACTCATGGGAAGGATGGGGACGGGGCAGGAAAGGAATGATTGTGAGCACCCGTGACCTCCTGTGTTGGAGTTTCTACCAGAAGCAGAGGTGATATGATGGTAGAGGAGGGCAAGGCCACCTTACCCCAAGGAGAAAGCAAGGTCCTTCTCATCTGACACTGGATGACTGGCAAGGATTGCCTCAGTGGCATGAGGCTGGGCTCACCAGAGGTAGGAACTGAACATTCACCTGAGGTGAGGGCACAGCCCTCCACACGCCTTGCTGGTTGCTTCCTCCCCTCCTCCAGGCCAAAGCACATTGTCCCCAAGACTCATTGACCACCCAAGTTAAGAATCTGTCTCCTCTCAGTTTGACAGCCCCACATTCCAGGATGGGGCTGCACAGGCACAGTAACAAGGGCCACAAAGGACAAGGCTGACACTCTGCAGACCCTGGCTGCCCATCTGCCATGCCTGCACCCCCTCCAACATGGCCAGTCATCCTGGGCCAGGTGAACCCTCCCAGGGTCACTGGATCCTGGGAATGTTTGTAGATACCTCCTCCAGCCAGGGTGCGGTGAAATGACTGCTCTTCCTCCCACCCAGCCCCGCCTCTAGGTCCCACTGAAAGAGGAAGAGAGTTTCAGTTGCCCTAAGCACGAGAACGAGGTGCCTGGCAGGTTAGACTGGACAGGTGAGACTCCTGTCCTCCTCCAAACGCAGCAGCACAGAGTGCCAGGTGCCCAGAATGGTCCTGGGCCTCTGCAGGCAGCAGCCAGGACACAGGGATGGAATGCAGATCTGTGTGTCTGGGCCAGCCTCAAATTCTGTGCCCCATGCTGGGGGAAAGGAGCAAAGAGATTTGGGAGACCATCACTGCCCTCCTGCTAACTCCCAGCACCCCACACCCAGGAACACATAGCTCAAAATCATCTCTGGGAACTCTAGAAGGGTCATGTGCTATCCCACAGGAGGAGCAGAAAGGGACTGGTAATGGCTGCTTTGTCTTTCTCCTTTGCCTCAGTTGCAGGGTGTGGTGACAAGTGTGCACACACAGTGATTCATTCACTCTGCTCTTGGTAAACAGCCACCTGGCTGCTCTGTGTCCAGCTGCCTCAGGCTCCCGCCCACTGGGTTCACTGTGGCTATAGGAGGGAGCAAGGGCTTCCTGCTTTCAGGGAGATGCAGGTCCCCAAAATTGGGTTCTGTCCCCATTGGCCCAATATCTGGGGCAGTGGGAGGTCCAAAGTGTGGCTAAGCTGGACAGAAATAGCCTGCATGGCTCCCCATCTTTTCTGCAATCTCGTTGATGCTATTGCTCTGTGGAACAAAGCTTGTGTCATAGATAAGGCAAAGGTATTGTCTTTCCAGCGTGTCAGGTCTCCTCAAAGAAGGCCCTGGATCCCTTCACGACTCCCATGCCACAAAGCACGTGTGCTCCCAGCTCCCTGCACAAAGCCTTCCCTGTGTCCCCCTTTCTGAGTTTATCTGTTACATTTTGATTCAGCACCTGTTTTTTCTCTTTTGACCATCTCAAGACCTTAAAGGCACAAAACAGGTGCCTCACCGCTGTGTCACCATTTCTAAGTCCCAATTCCTTGGGACTAGCAGGCAGTTCAAGTGAAGTAGAAGTGACATACCTCAGCACTCAGCCATTTAATACCATCTTCTAAAAATGTGAGGTCTTTTTTTTTTTTTTTTGAATTAAAAAAAGTATGCGTTCTTTATAGATGAAAGTCCCAGTCTTCCTTCCTGGAAGGAAGCATACAGAAGAAGGGAGTAGTTTTGAGTGTATATTCTCCCTTGAGTTGGAGGCTTGTTCTCTTTCTGGCCTGTCCCCTATCAGCCACGAGCCTCCACTCTCAGCTGCTGAGACCCCTAGCCACAGTTCCCTTGGATGCAGAGCTGGCAAGGGGCAGGTATGTATGAGCAACCCTCCTCCCCTTTACTCTTCTTGCATTTTTTTAAACTCTTTTTTTATTGCCATATTATTGTTGTACTGGGGTACATTGTGACATTTATCAAAGTTCTTACAATACATCAGAGTTGAATTCACCTCCTCCATCATTCTCCTTTATCCCCACTCTCCCAATCCCTAGAATAGATTCAACAGGTCTCATTTTTCCATTTTCATGTATAAGTACATAATATTTCCAGCATATTTACCCCCCTACACCCTTTCCTTACATCCCTCCACTCCTAGTATATGCTACTACAAATGGCATGGGTTGATGAACCTGAGGATAAAGCTGAGCCCAGCCTACGAGAGTTTTCCAAAGTCCAAAGGAGAACACCAATTAAACCTTATCCAGGGGTCCATTCTAGATGACAACACCAGTCTCTCTCTCTTTCTCTCTCTCTCTCTCTCTCTCTCTCTCTCCCTCCCCCCCTTCTCTCTCTCTCTCTCTCTCTCTTTCTCTCGCTTTCTCAATATATCTCTATATAGCTATAGATACATAGATATAGTGCTGGGGTTTGAACCTGGGGCCTTGCACATGCTAGGCAAGCATTCTACCCCTGAGCCACAAGTACCTTCCTCTATCGTCCCTCTTATGACTCTTCACCCACTTTTGGGAACTCCTACTCCTGTTTCCATCCTAGAATGCATTACACTTACTCTAATTCTGCTCATTCCCCCGGAATAACATTCTCCCCGCCATCCCAATCACTTCACTCTAACTGGGAGCTTGCCTACAGCAGTTGAAGTCAGTGACACTAAAGGAACAGTTGGTGGGGGGGGAGGTCAAGTTATAAAACAGCCTGTTCCATGGCACATTGATTAGGTCCTGCACTAAAATATATATACCATGCTCCTAAAAACATTACTGAGAGATGCTACTGCCTAAACCCACAATGAGAAATAAAATATAATCATTCATAATTTAAAATGTGGTGCTACTATAATAAAGGAAAGAAAATGAAACAGGCAGGAGTGGTGGTTCATGCCTGTAATCTCAGCACTTAGGAGGCTCAGGCAGGAGGGTAGTGAGTTTGAGGCCAGCCTGGATTGCATAATGAGACCCTGTTTCAAAAAACAGACAAACAAAAACGAAGATGGAAATAAAAATGTGTTATAAATAACCTATGCAAAAAAGTGTTAAAATGTTTGCTAGTCAGCACCTGTGGCTCACGCCTACTCCTAGCTACTCAGGAGGCAGAGATCTGGAGAATTGTGGTTCGAAGCCAGCCCTGCCCAGGCTGGTTTCTCTCGAAATAGTTCAAGATACTCTATCTTGAAAAAAAAATTCACAAAAAAGGCCTTGTGGAGTGACTCAAGGTGTAGGCCCTGAGTTCAAGCCACAGTACTGAAAAAAAGTGTTGCTTGCTGAATTTCCACTACCCAGATCAAGAAATATAACAGTATCAACAGCCACAGAAATCTGTCCTGGAGCCAGGCGCTGGTGGCTTACACCTGTAATCCTAACTAATCAGGAGGCAGAGATCAGGAGGATCGTGATTCAAAGCCAGCCCAGGCAAATAGTTTGAGAGACCTTATCTTAAAAAAAAAGCAAACAAAAAAAGGGCTGGTGGAGTGGCTCAAGGTGTAAGCCCTGTGTTCAAGCCCCAGTAAAAAAAAATAAAAGAAAGAAAGAAAGAAATCTGTACTTGAGTTCTTCCCAGTCACCAGGTCCCCTGCTCTCCAAAAATTGCCACTTTCATAACTTCTGTCTCCATGGGTTAGTTTCACTACTTTTTTTTTTTTTTTTTGAGACAGAGTTTTGCTATGCAGCACAAGCTGGGCCACACACAATTTATTTTTCACTTGAAAGTTGATAGACATTTAGGTTGTTTCTAGGTTGGGGCTTGTAGTGAGCTGAATGATGTCTCCCCAGAACAGGCATCCCCGTCCTAATCTTTGGACCTATGAATGCAACTTTATTTGGACGTGAGTCTTTGATGTAGCAAAGCGGAGGAGCTTGAGATGGGGTGATCACCTTGGATTATCTGACAAGTATCTCTAAGTGAGTGAGTCAGGGCTTGGGCTATTCTCAGTGGTATAGTGCTTGCCTAGCATGCTCGAAGCCTTGGATTCCATTCCTAGCACTGTCAGAGGGAGAGCACACAGATAGCAAAAAGCCCTGAAGAAGGAAGCAGAGATCCAAGTGATGGTTAGTTTGATAGTTTGAATCTGGAATGACCCCAAGGCCTGTATGTTAAACGCTTGGTCCCAGCCCATGGCACTATGGGGAGATAGTAGAATCTTTAAGAGGTGGGGCATAATAGGAGGTCTTAGATCACTGGGGGCATTCCCTTCCAGGGGTTATTAAGATCCCAACCTCTTACCCTTCCTCTCTTTTGCAACTACCCATGAAGTGAGGGCTTCCAGTGCCCTGATATGTTTAAGGACAAACAAGTCCAAAAGCAATGGACTGAAACCTCCAAAACTGTGAGCCAAAGTAAACCTTTCCACTTTTAAGTTGATTACTTCAGGTATTTTGTTACAGTAATGGAAGGCTGACTAACACATACATCCACGAACCAAGGAATGCCCCAGTCACCAGAAGCTGGTGGAAAAAATCTCCTCAGAGCCTCTGATGGAGCACAGTCCTGCCAACAGCTTGAATTTGGACTTCTGACTTCCAGAACAACAAGGAGAGAATGAATTTCTGTGGTCTTAAACCACCAAGTTTGGAGTAACTTGTTACAGCAGCCACAGGAAACTAACATAGGGCTATTAGGAATAAAATTGCTGTACATTCTTCTATGTCTTTCCATGCATATAAATGCACACCCACACCCAAGAATGGAATCACTGGGTCATGGGTTAAGTATATGTTTAGCACTAAGGTATATTACCAAACGATTTTCCAAAGAGACTGTACCAATTTATACTCCCACCAGTGTTTGAGAGATCCAGTTTTTCCACGTCTGTGTCAACCTTCGTTATGTCAGTCTTTTGTATTTTGCCCTTTTGGTGACTATGCAGTGGTTTTAACTTGTACTTCCTTGATGACTAATGAGGCTGTGTGTTTTTCCTAAATTTTTTCCATTTGGATATGGACTTTGCGATGTACCTGTTCTGTCTCTTGTCCAACTTACTTCTCCTCTGCCTTCTTAGTGATTTGTAGGATATGTGCACCTTTGTTAAAAAATGTAAATATTTCCTCCCACTCTGAGGCTTGCCTTTTCACTTTTAATAACATTTCCTTTTTTTGAGACAGGATCTTACTATGTAGCCTAGGCTGGCCTCAAACTCAAGATCTTCCTGTCTCAGTCTCCTGAGTACTGAGATTACAGGACTACGCCACACCTGGCAAGGAGTGGCACTTCTTCATGAAGGAGTTTTTAATTTTAATGAAAGCTGAGTTATCAATCTTTTCTTTTATGGTGAGTGCTTCTGTTCCTTGTTTAAGAAATCTTTGCTGTCCAAAGTCATGAATGTGTTATCTTTTATAATCTTCAGGGAGTTTTATTGCTTTTACCTTTTCAATTTAGATTAGCAAACATTTGGAACTGATGATGGTGGTGATGATTGTATCGTTGGGGTTTGAACTCAGGGCCTTGTGCTTGTTAGTCAGGCACTCTACACTTGAGCCACTCTGCTAGTCCTTGTATTGTTAAAAGTTAATTTAAAAATGAGTTAAAAAATGACCCAAGCATTGTATGCACATTTGAATAATAAAAAAAAAAGAAAAAAAAATGAGTTAAAGCCATGGGCTTGGGGTGGGGCTCAGTAGTAAATTGTATGTTTAGCATACACAAGGACCCTGGTTTAATCCTCAGCCCCAAGTAAAAACAAAGAAGAAAAAAAGATAAATTATGACTCTCGTACAGATATAAAGATGAACAGTGTAGGCAGGCGCTAGTGGCTCACACCTGTAATCCTAGATACTTAGGAGCAAATAGTTCGTGCAACCCCATCTCCAAAATAACCAGAGCAAAACGGACTGGAGGTGTGGCTCAAACAATAGAGTGCCTGCTTTGCAAGTGTGTAACCCAAGTTCAAACCCCAGTGCCACAAAAAGAAAAATAAATAACTTATTAATAAGAAAAACTAGTAGGGTGTTACAAGCTGTTCAAAGGTGAACCACAAAATAGACATATTTATAGATCAGGGATTTTGAACTGAATATGCAAATGGAGGCAAAACTAGTTTCTCCACAGTGGAGGGGGAAAAGCGTGCCTCAGGCTAGATAATGTGTTGTCATGAATTCTGCCATTGCTGGTACTTACTTACAATTTGCAGAGTTGTAAAGTAGCTGCCATAGAATCAAAATCAGATAATCCAGAGGGTGTTCTAGCATGCTCTGTTTCCCAGCAAAGCACAGAGATTTCCTCACCACACAGTCAATTTCATCTCTTTCGCATGAATATCCCATAGGACCAGCACCACTTACCCAGGCCTCGCTCCCCCTGCCAGTCTTCAGTACTGGATTTCTGAACTGTGTTCTGTTCCACTGGTCTACTTATCTGCTCTTAGCTCAATTCCATGCAGCCTTAAGTATCGGGGGTTGTGTTGGTTGATTGGTTTTGTTTTGTTTTGTTTTCAGCAGTGTTGGGGTTTGAACTCAGGGCTTTTGTGTTGGCTAGGCAGACACTCTATCACTTGACTCACATCTCCAACCCTTTTTGCTCTGGTTATTTTAGAGATAAGATCTTGCTATTTGCCCAGGCCAGGCTGGATTTTGATAATATTTTTACATTTCCCACCGTATCTGAGATGACAGGTGTGCCCCATCGCACCTATCTTTTTGCATCTGAGATAGGGTCTCAAAGGAAAACTTGTGCCTGCGGTAGCCTAGAACCAATGTCAGCTTCCAGCATAGCTCTGCATGACAGTTGTATACCACCACCACACCTACCTTTTGGTTGAGATGGGATCTGGTAAATTTTTACCCAAGACTAACCTCAAACTACTACCTTCGCATCTCAACTCCCAAGTAGCAAGGGTCACAGGTGTGAGCCACCAGCCCATCTTGACATCTAACAGTGTTTAGCCTTCAGGTTTGTTTGTCCTCCTTCAAGATCTCTTAGCTATTCTTTACCTAGTGAGTTTTCATATTCATTTTTAGAATCAATTTGTCCATTTCTTAGGGGGAAAACGCCTGCTCAATTTTACTGATATTTCTTTGAATTTATAGATCAGTCTGGGGAAATTTGGTACTTTACAATACTGAATCTTCCAAACAATGAAGAAGGAATGTCCTTGTATCTAGTTAATTTCTGTCTATGTTTATCATTTTCTTTGTAGAGGTCTTGTGTATCTCCTGCTAGATTTATTCTTAGGCATTGGATGCGTTTGATGCTATTGTAAATGGTATCCATTTACATTTTCATTTCTTATGACCATTCGTAATATTTAAAACATCTCAGATCCTGAGGGAGCCAGTCAGAACACACAGAGCCCTGTTTCATCCTTCTTTCTGCCTCTTTCTCTGCCCCTCTTTGACACACGCTCCACCCACTGAGAGAGGTTTGCTGGGAGTAAGGAAGCCTCCTAGATCCTTTAATGGCTGCTCCCTGGAGAACACAGAGATAGTTATTGGAAAATGGATGGACACTATCAAGTTCTTAACAAAAGGCTCTTGTTCACTTTTTTCTCTCCATTTTTTTTTTTTTTTTGGTGGTACTGGGGTTTGGACTAACACTTCATAGGCAGGCACTCTACCACTTGAGCCACTCCACCAGCCCTAATTCACCTTTCTTTAATGTCTTCCTTCCTTCCTTTTTTCCTTCCTTCCTTCCCTCCCTCCATCCCCTGTCTCCTTCTCTCTCTTTTCCTCCCTCCTTTCCTTCCCTCCTTTTGACACAATTTACATAACATAAAATTAACCTTTTTAATTTTTTTTTTACTTTTGAATGTGTTCCGGGGATCAAACCCAAGGTCTTGCATGCTATGTAAGTGCTCTACCACTGACCTCTTCCTCCAGCCCCAAATTAACCATTTTTAGAGTGTGCAATTCAATGGTTCTTAGTATGCAATCAGCATACTATACCCATTGGTTTCACCTCCAGGGACTCAACCAACCATAGACTGAAAATATTTGGGAAAAAATGCTGTACTGAACATGTATAGTTTATTTTGTTTATTTATTTTAGTGCTGGAGATGGAACCCAGGCCCCAAAAAGTGCCCTACCATTGAGCTATACACCCAGCCCAGATTTTTTTTTCTCTTGTCATTATGCCCTAAATAATGCAGTATAACTACTATTTGTATAGCATTTACTCTGTATTAGGTAATAGAAGTAATCTAAGCTGATTTAATGTATAGGGGAGAATGTGCAATGGTTATATGCAAATATTGTTATTTATACAAGGGACTAGGGGCTGGTGGGGTGGCTTAAACAGTAAGAGTGCCTGCCTAGCAAATACATAGACTTGGACTCCTGTGCATTTTGGTATCTTTGGGGGTCCTGCAGCCAGTCTCCCAAAGACACTGAGCAATGAGTGTGTTCATTGTACCATCCAGACATCACCACCACTCCATCACCTGAGGGGGAAAAAGTTTGAACCTGTACCTATTAGTCAGTCCCATTCCCCTCCCCCCACCTACTGCAGCCAATAGTCTGCTTTCGGTTTCAGGATTTGGCCCATGGGGACATTTCACATGAGTGGAACCCTGCCCCAGGCTTTCCAGGTTCCTCCAAGCGGGAACTTGTCACATCATACGTGCTGATGGTATCACTTCAGTTTCTGTGCAGCAAAGGACTCAGGACTGGTTCATAGCAAGCCTAGAAAAGTAGAGAAGAGGTGGGTTTCTTGTTTTGTTTTTTAAGCACCTGCATTCTACCTTGGAAAAATAATAACTTATTGTTTCAATATCATTTTCCAGTCCTTTCTATGCACACTTTTCTTGAGCTATAGTTAAGTCTATACTATATACACAGTTTTTACTGTTTTTCTACATTTTCTCATTTAATTTGAAAATGATATACATTTAAGTCCCAGCAGTTGCTACATTCTATCATATGAATGTAACTACTTTTCAACCATCTCCTTCTTATGGAACATAATACTGTGCATAACACACAAGAGTCTTTATGCAAAAAACACTGGCCATATTTATATTTATTTCCTTAACACATTTATTTATGATAGATTCAGGGATTGCTCCAAAAATGTAAATAGTTCTAATATTTATCACACGTAACAACAAATATCACTTCCCCAAAAATATATTAGAAAATTCAGTTACTGATAGGTTAAATGGTAACTTTGTATTTATGTCCCATTTGTGTGTGTGTGTGTATGTGTGTGTGTGTGTGTGTGTGTGTGTGTGTGTGGTGCTGGGGATTGAAACCAGGGTCTTGTGCATACTAGGCAAGCTCTCTTCCTTTCAAGTCCTATTTTTATATTTATACTACTATAAACTAGCATAATTTGTATTTCTTTGAATTCTTGTAAGACTGAATATTTCTCCATGTGTGCTAACCAGTTGTTTCATATTGCACATGAACTCATGATTCAAATCCCTCGCTCTATTTCTCCATTGGGGTCTTAGCACTTTTTAAATTTATCTATAAGTATTCTTACATAATACAGATATTGACTATTTTTATAGTTTCTGATAGTCTGTTTTGTTGTTTACCTTGTAATGTGATCATTAATTTTTTATTTTTACTTTGTTGGGGGGGAAGGGAAGTACTGGGGATTGAACGTAGGGCCTCTTGCATGCTAGGCAAGTGCTCTACCTCTGAGCTACACTCTCAGCCCCGAGTTTTTTATTTTTATATAGCCAAAAATATTCATCTGAGGGCAAGGGATGAATTTGCTCTGAAACAAATGATCTCATTTTCTCTGGATATAAAATAAATGCTTATGTCTTCCTATAGTATTGTATTGGTAACTGATGTAGTATAAAGGAAAATTTTACTTTTTACACCAAAGTGCTAATTAGTAAAATATAATTTATAGAATGACACAGTATTTCTTTCTGTTGGATTTAGGATCCTCCTTTATCATATTCCTCCTCATCATCATAATACATTCTTTTATTTACAGGGTTTCTAGAAACATCTAGTGTCTGAATGATTCTAACCATCCTATTCTGTAAGAGTCATTCAATTTCCCCATTCTCTGTGACCTACAACAAAACAGAAGACACCTGTGGCAGGTGATCCGGGAAGGTCCCTCCACTCAATTTCATTGGATCCTGCTGGTATCACAGGGTAGGAAAAGAGTCAGAGGGCTTCCCTGTCTCCAGGCTGAAACACACTTAACCATCCCATAGGCACTCATGAACTAAGGAGGACCCCCTAATCTATTATCTTGGGATATTTTAATTAAGCATTTAAAAACTGGACTGTTGTCTGTGGGGAGGGATCTCTAGGAGGTGGGAAAGGGAAAGGAGAGGATACTGGATAGGTGAAGAGGATTACATATATATGCGTATGTGTATGTGTGTTTATACAAATACATATGTAAATACATATATATATACACACATATATATATATATGAAGATAGCATAATGAAACCCGCCAAACACAATTTGAAAAAGGGAGAAGAAAATGGCGGGGGAGGGTTGAAGGACTATAATAATGTAATAGGTGGGTAATTGTGCAAAGTACACTCTATGCATCTACGGACTTACAATGAAAATCCCTTATACTATTAATCTATGCTAATAAAAATAGTAAAAAAAACATTAACTATAATCCCAGCACTTAAGAGGCTGAGGCAGGAGGATTCCTTGAACTCAGAACTTCAAGACAAGCCCAGGCAACATAGTGAGACCCTGTCCCAACAAAAATGAACTATTAAACATTCATATTATACAGGGGAAGGACTTTTGTTTTTTGAGACAGGGTCTTGCTATATAGTCCACACTGGTCTGAGATTCCCCAATGCTGAGATTACAAGTGTGTGCCACCATGCCTCACTGGGGAAGGCTCTTTACAGAGTAATCAAAAAAACAGAAAAAGATCTATCCTCTAATGACTTATATCTGATGGAGAAAAGAAAAGAACACACATAAATATATTTGAGCATACTTCCCAAAAGTACATAGAGAAAGAAATAGTGAGTTATGTTTGGATGGTCTGTGAGTAGCTCTTGGAACTTGTTTAGGAAGACAAACTTCTTACAAGTTGTAAAAAAGTTTTATGCAGAAAATAATTACACAAACAGGGATAAAGCCAAACTATGACAAGTGCTATGGAACTTTTTCTTGTCAGCATTTTTCAAATTGTTTTGACTATGATGATTCAGTAAAATACATTTGACTTGAGGACCTTGTACTCTAAGCTTCTCTGAGAATGATAGCTGGAAGATGAGTCAAACAAGTGAAGAGAGGATGACTGGTCCAAGCGGAGAAAGCAAGATGTGCAAAGGGCCTGTGGCAGGCAAGAGCAAGAGGTGGGAGTTGTTGCTTTTTTTAAAAGGGGAGGGGCTAACTTAACTGGATCTAAAAAGCCAAGGAAATCATGGGGTGAGATGAGGCTGTAAGGACAGAAGGATACAGACTGTGCAACGTCTAGGGATCAGATTTATGTTTTGCAAAGCTTACTGGCTGAGGTGTGGAAGACATAGGGCAGGCACCGTGGAGGAGCGACTGCAGTAATGTCAGTGAGCAGTGACCATGGAGAGGGACAGAATGAGGGCAGTAGGCACAGGAGCTGTCAAGCACCTCCTCCATGCCTGCACCATCTCAGTCATGAAGATATCAGAAAACAAGACAGGCCAGGTCCTGCCCTGGGGGAGATGCTGCTGTGGCTCCCGGTTTCTGGCTTGCATAACTGCACGGACCAGGGTGCCTTTGGCTGAGATGGTAAACAGTGGATGAAAGATCAAGTTCCATTTTTGATGCCTTGAGACTCTTTGAGATACCCCAGAGGAATGTTCCAAGTGGATATATGGTTCTGGAGCTTCGTGGAGAGGGCTGATCTGGAACCACAGATCACATTCCTGTCATCAGACCATAGAACCAAGCCAAGAGGTAAGAAAGATACCGCTAAGCATCTGCGTTGGATGTGATTGGCACCCCAAGGGCTCGTGAGCTAGAAGCTTGTTCTCATGTGGTTTACTAAGAAACTAGAAACAGTGGAACCTTCAAATTTGGGAACTAAACTGGGCTCTGTGGCTCACGCCTGTAATCCTAGCTACTTGGGAGGATCACAGCAAGTTTTCTAGACTCCATCTCAACCAATGGCTGGGTGCAGTGGCATGCACCTGTCATCCCAGCTGCATGGGGAAGCACAAATGGGGGGGTCATGGGCCAGGCCAGACCAGGCATAAGCAAGACCCTACCTCAAAAATAACCAACACAAAAAGTGCTGGCAGTATAGCTCAAGTGGTAGAGTGCCTACCTAGCAAGCACAAGGCCCTGTGTTCAAATCTCAGTCCCACAAAAAGAGTTGAAACTTAGTGGAGTGTAATTATGTCATTGGGGGAGTGCCCTTGGAAAGGATTAATGTAGTTCTCTAGAGACCCAGTTAGTTCCCATGAGAGTAGGTTATCATAGAAGAGTGAGACTGACCCTTGAGCCCTTCTCACTTCTTGTCTAGCCCTGTGACCTCTTCCTCTCACATGTGCTTGTACCATGTCCCATCCACCATATTGTGACACAGCAATGGGTGTCCTCACTGGAGGTCAAATAGATGAAATGTGAAACCACCTGATCTTGGACTTTCAGCTTCTAAAACTGTGAGCTAAAAAAAAAAAATCTTCTTTTCTTTATAAAGTATTAGACATCAGGTATTTTGTTATAGCAACAATAAATGGACTAATAAACCTTTATGTACATAAAGCTGAGTTGGAAGTTGTACAAGAATTAATCCCAAATTACACTATCCTTGTTTACTGAGTACTTAACCACATAGTGCAAAAAATAACATGGATTTGGATAGGCAGTAAAAAAAAAAAAAAAAAAAAGTCTACCAACGCATCTCTACACCTGGAATCTGCTTGCACTTACTGTTAAGTTTCTTGGGTTTTTGTTTTTGTTTTTGTTTTGTTTTGTTTTCAAGACAGGGTCTTACTCTATAGCCCAGGTTGGCCTGGAACTCCCAATTCTCCTGCCTCAGTCTCGAAAGTGCTGGGATTATAGACATATACTACTAGGTTGGCTCAAACCTGCTTTTCAATGAAATTATTTAAGTATGTCTCTTCCCTTCATAAACCTCTTCTACCCTTGAGCCCTTTATTTAGTTATTTCTCATATAAGGTCTTGCATTTTTGCCCAAGGCTGGCCTCAGTCTATAGTCTTCTTACCTATGGCCTCCCATGTAGCTAGAATTACAGGCACACGCCACCATGCCCAGTTTCTTGGTTGAGATGGTGTCTTATTCACTATTTGCCCCAATGGTATCAAACCATGACCCTCCCCATCTCTGCCTCCTGAGTAGCAGAGCATACAGCCATGAGCCACCATGCTCAGTCATACCTTTCATAAACTTCTGAAGGGTAGAAGCATGTCTAAATTGTTTTTTTCTCCCAAAAGCTCTCCCTTCAATGGATGGAATAAAATTTTCTTCTTTCCCAGATTCACTTCCCAGAATCATTCCATCTAGTAGGAATGATTTGCATCTGTGCATACCTAAGACACCCATCACAAGCAGCTAAAGTTGTATACACAACACAAGTAATCTTTCTTCTGTTAATTTCTAGTTCTGTTTTCTTACATTTGTGTGTGTATCTGTATATCTCACCTACTGCTGTAAAGAAAGTTCCAATCTTGACTTAGATGAGAAAGAGGCCAATGTGGATAGAGTAGTGGGCAAAGGAGTTTCTGGGAATATACAGGCCTAAAACTTGGTTTAGGTGGCTTTTAGCTCTGGAGTGTTCAGCAAGTCATTTAATCACTTCCACTACTCTGCAGAAAGGGTGTTAAATGAGCTCTGAGCTCTCGCTCCCCCTCTCTCATCCTTTGAGATCGAACTTGATGGTAAGAATGCCTTTGATTGAAATGCTTCTGAGAAGACAAGGAAGGACTTGTGTTTATGTTGCCACATTCATCTTCCAGTGGGGGAGGGGCAGAGTTAAAACTGAAAGTCAAGGCTGGTGCTCCATGTTCTAACATCATCTTGTTGGAAAGTGCCACTGGAAAGATGTCCCCCGAGGGCGGGGAGAGAGAATGAGAGGTCCTGAAGTTGAGAACTGCTCAGGCCTGTAACTAACATAACAAAATAGCCACTGAACTCATGGGCTTTTGTATGAAAGTTAAGGTCAAGCAATACGGACAACCGTGGAAGGTGGGGTCATTCCAGTGTCAGTCATCTGGAAAAGAGGCAGATTCTCAGGAAACAGAGCCAGGAAGGGCTTGGTGTGTTGGCCGATCCAGCATTCATACCTGTTTCTGTCCAGACCTTGCTGTCTTTGCTGTAGACGTGGAAGTGGGTTGGTGTGGACGCTCAGGTGTCCCCCATCTTGGGGCAGCCTGGAGATTAGGAATGAGAACCTTGCAATGGGGAAAAAAATTTTGAAGTATGAGCCATACCCAATTTCATGCTGTTTGCTTGCATGTTTCTTGTTACCATGTAGCCTTTTTCTTTTCTTTCCTGGTGATGCTGGGGATCAAACCCAGGGGCTTACACACATCTGGCAAGTGCTCCACCCATGAGCCACACCCCTGCCCTCATAGCCTTTTTTTTTTTCTTCTTCTTTTTTGTAAGTCATTTTAAATGCTCCAGCCTTATTTAGACCTTTAGAAGCTCTGCTAGGGAAAATTTGGGGAAAAGTCAGGAGTCAACAATGGCAAACTTGTTACAGGGGCTCAGCTCCCACCCACCCAGCTCCCCCCCATACCTGCCTCCAGGTATGACAGGGTCAAAAGTCCAGGCTGCAGGATTGGTGGCAGGCTGGCCACCTCTGCTCTTGGGCCTTCTCCATGTGTCAGGGAGGACGTGGTCATTTTCTTACTCAGTGCAAGATTCGGCCAATCCCAGGACATCCAACCTTTTAGAGACGGAGGTTTCTTTCTGTTTATTTGTCTACAGGAGCACACAAAGAAGCAAAGATACACAAACTAGAGCCCTGTGAGCAGCAAGGAAGAAAGAAAACAAGGTGGAACACCAGCATTTGCCAGGTGACACATAGGTGCCACGGTCTGAAGGCTTTGAGTGCTGGATGCCTTAGAGCTGCAACCCTGGAGCCAGCGCAGTATTTTCATTTCCCAGATTCCAAGGGAACAGTGCACAATGGATTCCTGGGGAGAAGGAGCTCTCCCTCCTCATCCAGGACTCTGGTCACCGCTCCATCTATGCTTTCTGGACCTGATTCACCCCATAAAGCCTGGAAGTGAACATTTGTCTAAGAAAATGTTTTCCAAACATTTGGCCTGCTTTGTGGCAGATGGCGCGGAGAGGGATTTTTTGATGATGTTGTTTCTGGGGTTTTGGCAGGGCTGGAGGGTGAAACCCAGGGCCTCACTATGCGAGGCAAGGGCTATGCCACTGAGCCCCAGCCTGGTTTCAGCTTTCTAAGGAAAGGTGGCACTCCAAGGACCAAGAGGACCTGGCAGTGCCACTGAAGCTACCCAGGGAGGGAGTGGGTGAGTCAGCCCGCTGAAGAGGGCGTGTGAAGGTGCTGCTGAATTTCCTCACTCCTCCAGAAAGGTGCAGGAGGTCACCACCCAGCAATTCACCTGAGCCACATTCCAAAGACGTTTGGGATGGCAGCACGCATGGGAAACACACTGGAGCACAGATCCCAGCCCGTCCTCTGCTCTGGCCCATAAAAGGAACCGGTTACCAGGATGTAGGTGACAGCTTCTCACATTAAAAGTTCAGGTGTCTTCTTTGGTGCCCAAGTTTGCTAAACAGCGCCGCCTGCTGTCATAAAAGCCATCTAACTGGAAAGCCCAGATATGTGTCAGCCTTACAAAAGCACCTTTAGGTCCACCCATAAAATTCCCCAAAAAGGCAGCCTTGTTCCCTCTCCTCCTCGGTACCTGCTCACTCCATCTTGACCTTTCTCCAACAAAACCCCCAACTCTTCATGGATTTCTTCTCATTCTGCCACCTGCGACACATGGTCCTTCCACCACCAACTTATCATGGATCGAACAGCTCCTGTCCCCAAATTCTGTCACTGACTTCCCCACTTCCTAGTAGGAAGGGGTGATTAACCACTCAGGGTCTGGTAAGGTAGACACTAAATGTTCTGCCCCATTACTTTTTTTAAAAGTATTTATTAACTTTTTAAAAAATAGTGGGGAGGGATTCCAAGATGGCGGCTAGAGGTAGGAAGCAGAAAGCGAGCCTCCTATAGTGAAATCTTGGAGAGACGCTGGAGACACACTTTGCAGGCATAATCACCGAGAAAAGGCATAACTTTGACTCCTCCACATCTCCAGCCGGCGCAGAGAATCTCCACTTCACGTTAAACGGAGAACCGAGGAGGCCCCCGGGCCGCCAGTGGCCGGCGCCCATACGGCTTGGGAAGACGCGGACCAGGTGAGCTTCGCAGTACCGCGGTTCCCCCACAGACAAGCCTGGGCCAGAGCAGCATAGCCCCCTGGACAGACTGACCTCCACCCGGGAAAAAAAGAGAAACTGAGTACTAAGCAATAAGAACAGTTAAGGCACGCTGGAAAGAGGGTGGGGCGCCCTGAGCGCTGAAGATTGGGGGAAGGGAATCCTTCCCGGGACTGTAAATAAACGAGCCGGGCTGGCCGGAGAGGCTCTGGCGGGAGCGGGGCGCGCCAGCAACCAGGAGCAGGGACGCTTGTGAGAGGAGGGAAGACCCACTTCCCACGTGAACTGTAAATAAACACGCAGGCCTGACAACGCGGGGCAGTGTCACCTTTCCCAGTGCTTGGAAAGGGAAAAGCCTGTAGCAGAGGCCCCCCTCCCCCGCACAGGAGAACTCTGAGCAAACAAAGCCTGTGGGACCAGGTGAGTGCTAAGCTCACCCCAGAGATCTGCATAAATAACGCCGCCAGCTACAGGCTGAGAGCAGCAGGCAGGCGAGCCACAGTTGCAGATACCACTCTCAGAACTGCCTCCAGACGCTTTTTTTTTTCTTTTTCTCCCTACCTTTGATGAGAGAACAACCGAATTACACCTGCAAGCCGAAAAACTTACTGAAACTATTGCATTTGAACTGGGGACACTTGGTGGGGCTTTTTTTTAATTTTTTCTTCTGTGTGTGTGTGAGTGTAGTTTTGTTCTACTTTATGCATCCCCTTTGATGAGACAACTACAGAACAACATCTGAGGCACCAACTCCAGGACTGGAGATTAAGACGGACATCCAAATTATTAAGACTGAAATTGCATTGCATATAAACTTGGAAGTTTTTTGGTTTTTTTTTTTTTTTTTAATTTCCTATTTTCCATTTTATTTTAATTCATTTTTATAAATAGATATTACTTTCATATACTTATTTTTTATTTTTTTTATCTTTGATTTTCAATCCTCTCTCTGTCTCTCTATTGTCTGTTCAGCTTACTGTCGATTAGTACACTAACACTCCCTGTTTATACCTTTGAAACTCTCTTGTCTGATACCTTGTTCTGCTTTCTCCCTCTTGTCTGTATATTTGTTTTCCCCTTTTCTTTAACTTCTTGCTTTCCATCTCAGCTCACTCTTCCGTTCTCAATATTACCATTGTTATTATTACAAGCTAGAAAATACTTAATTACACACAGTACAGGGACAGTAACAACACCAAGGACAATGACAGGAAGACAGAAAAAACAAGGAAACCAGTTTCCCCACAGCAAAAAATTAGTACAGGAACCAGAGGGGAATGAAGAGAACAGAAACTCAGAGCCAGACTCCAACAAAATGAAGATAAACTATGCCAAAGGACCCAATGAAGCCTACAAGAATAATTTAAAAGAAGACATACTACAAGTACTCAATGAGAATTTTATAGAGATGATACTGGATAGGGTCAACCAAAATGTACAGGAGACACTCAAGAAATTCCAAGACAATAAAAATAGAGAATTTGAAAAAGCAAAAGAAGAAATAAAGGAAACCATAGAAGCACTGTATAAACACCAAAGTGAAAGAGAGAACACAATGAATAAATGGATAAATGAACTCAGGACAAAAATAGACAACAATAAAGAAGAAAACAGCCAGGATATGGAAAACCTCAGAAAAAAGAACGAAACAGAACTGCAAAACAAAACGGAAAGCCAATCCAGCAGAATAGAACAAACAGAAGACAGAATCTCAGAACTTGAAGATGAAATGGTAATTAAAGGAAAAACCGAAGAACTATTAATTAAACAACTCAAGACCTGTGAAAAGAAAATGCAAGAACTCACCGACTCCATCAAAAGACCAAACTTGAGAATCATGGGCATCGAAGAAGGAGAAGAGGTGCAAGCGAAGGGAATGCGTAATATATTCAACAAAATAATAATGGAAAATTTCCCAAATCTAGAGAAAGATATTCCCATACAAATGCAAGAGGCCTCCAGGACACCAAACAGACCAGATCAAAATAGAACTACTCCACGACATATCATCATTAAAACAACAAGTTCAGAAACTAAGGAAAGAATATTGAAGGCTGCAAGAGAGAAAAAACAAGTAACATACAAAGGTAAACCCATCAAAATCACAGCAGACTTCTCAACAGAAACATTAAAAGCAAGAAGAGCGTGGGGTGAGATCTTCCGGGCACTGAATGAAAATAACTTCAACCCCAGGATACTCTACCCAGCAAAGCTATCATTCAAAATAGATGGAGCAATAAAAGTCTTCCATGATAAGCAGAAACTAAAACAATATGTGACCACAAAGCCACCATTACAAAAGATTCTGCAAGGGATCCTGCACACAGAAAGTGACACCCAACTTAACCATGAAAAGGCAGGCAGCACCAAACCACAGGATAAGAAAAAGCAAGACAGTAGAGAGTAACATCAAGTTAGGTACACACAATCAAACCTTCAAACAACTAAGATAACTAAATGGCAGGAATCACCACATACCTATCAGTACTAACACTTAATGTCAATGGACTTAATTCACCCATCAAAAGACACCGTTTGACAAAATGGATTAAAAAAGAAGATCCAACAATTTGTTGCTTACAGGAGACTCATCTCACCGACAGAAATAAGCATATGCTTAGGATGAAAGGCTGGAAGAAGATTTACCAAGCTAATGGCCCCCGAAAACAAGCAGGAGTAGCAATACTTATCTCTGACAAAGTAGACTTCAAACCTACATTGATCAAACGAGACAAAGAAGGACATTCCATACTAATAAAAGGGGAAATAGACCAAAAGGAAATAATAATCATCAATCTGTACGCACCCAATGTCAACGCACCCAATTTCATCAAACATACCCTAAAAGACCTAAAAGCATATATAAACGCCAACACAGTGGTTGTGGGAGACTTTAACACTCCATTATCATCAATAGATAGGTCATCCAAACAAAAACTCAATAAAGAAATCCAAGATCTAAAATATGCAATAGATCAAGTGGACCTAGTAGATGTCTATAGAACATTTCATCCAACCTCTACACAATATACATTCTTCTCAGCAGCCCATGGAACCTTCTCCAAAATAGATCATATCCTAGGGCACAAAGCAAGCCTCAGCAAATATAAGAAAATAGAAATAATACCGTGCATACTATCTGACCACAATGCAGTAAAAGTAGAACTCAACAACAAAAGTAAAGACAAAAAACATGCAAACAGCTGGAAACTAAATAACTCATTACTTAATGAAGAATGGATCATCGATGCAATAAAAGAGGAAATTAAAAAGTTCCTAGAAGTCAATGAAAATGAAAACACAACCTACCGGAACCTATGGGACACAGCTAAGGCAGTCTTGAGAGGAAAGTTTATAGCCATGAGTGCATATATTAAAAAGATTGAAAGATCCCAAATCAATGACCTAATGATACATCTCAAACTCCTAGAAAAACAAGAACAAGCAAATCCCAAAACAAATAGAAGGAGAGAAATAATAAAAATAAGAGCTGAAATCAACGAAATAGAAACCAAAAAAACCATACAAAGAATTAATGAAACAAAAAGTTGGTTCTTTGAAAAAATAAACAAGATCGATAGACCCCTGGCAAACCTGACTAAAATGAGGAGAGAAAAAACCCAAATTAGTAGAATCAGGAATGCAAAAGGGGAGATAACAACAAACAACATGGAAATCCAGGAAATCATCAGAGACTACTTTGAGAACCTATATTCAAATAAATTTGAAAATCTAAAAGAAATGGACAGATTTCTAGATACATATGATCATCCAAAACTGAACCAAGAGGAAATTAATCACCTGAATAGACCTATAACACAAAATGAAATTGAAGCAGCAATCAAGAGTCTCCCCAAAAAGAAAAGTCCAGGACCTGATGGATTCTCTGCTGAATTCTATCAGACATTTAAAGAAGAACTGATACCAACCCTCCTTAAACTGTTCCATGAAATAGAAAGGGAAGGAAAACTGCCAAACACATTTTATGAAGCCACTATTACACTTATCCCAAAACCAGGCAAAGACACCTCCAAAAAGGAGAACTATAGGCCAATCTCCTTAATGAACATTGATGCAAAAATCCTCAACAAAATAATGGCAAACCGAATTCAGCAACACATCAAAAAGATTATCCACCACGACCAGGTAGGCTTCATCCCAGGGATGCAGGGGTGGTTCAACATACGAAAATCAATAAACGTAATAAACCACATTAACAGAAGCAAAGACAAAAACCACTTGATCATCTCAATAGACGCAGAAAAAGCCTTTGATAAGATCCAACATCATTTCATGATAAAAGCTCTAAGAAAACTAGGAATAGAAGGAAAGTTCCTCAACATTATAAAAGCTATATATGACAAACCTACAGCCAGCATTATACTTAACGGAGAAAAATTAAAACCGTTCCCTCTAAAATCAGGAACCAGACAAGGATGCCCACTATCTCCACTCCTATTCAACATAGTACTGGAATTCCTAGCCAGAGCAATTAGGCAAGAAGAAGGAATAAAAGGAATACAAATAGGTAAAGAAACTGTCAAAATATCCCTATTTGCAGACGACATGATCCTATACCTTAAAGACCCAAAAAACTCTACTCAGAAGCTTCTAGACATCATCAATAGCTATAGCAAGGTAGCAGGATATAAAATCAACATAGAAAAATCATTAGCATTTCTATACACTAACAATGAGCAAACGGAAAAAGAATGTATGAAAACAATTCCATTTACAATAGCCTCAAAAAAAATCAAATACCTAGGTGTAAACCTAACAAAAGATGTGAAAGACCTCTACAAGGAAAACTATACACTTCTGAAGAAAGAGATTGAGGAAGACTATAGAAAGTGGAGAGATCTCCCATGCTCATGGATTGGTAGAATCAACATAGTAAAAATGTCGATACTCCCCAAAGTAATCTACATGTTTAATGCAATTCCCATCAAAATTCCAATGACATTCATTAAAGAGATTGAAAAATCTACTGTGAAATTTATATGGAAACACAAGAGGCCACGAATAGCCAAGGCAATACTCAGTCAAAAGAACAATGCAGGAGGTATCACAATACCTGACTTCAAACTATATTACAAAGCAATAACAATAAAAACAGCATGGTACTGGCACAAAAACAGACATGAAGACCAGTGGAACAGAATAGAGGATCCAGATATGAAGCCACACAACTATAAGCAACTTATCTTTGACAAAGGAGCTAAAAATATACGATGGAGAAATAGCAGCCTCTTCAACAAAAACTGCTGGGAAAACTGGTTAGCAGTCTGCAAAAAACTGAAACTAGATCCATGTATATCACCCTATACCAAGATTAACTCAAAATGGATCAAGGATCTTAATATCAGACCCCAAACTCTTAAGTTGATACAAGAAAGAGTAGGAAATACTCTGGAGTTAGTAGGTATAGGTAAAAACTTTCTCAATGAAACCCCAGCAGCACAGCAACTAAGAGATAGCATAGATAAATGGGACCTCATAAAACTAAAAAGCTTCTGTTCATCAAAAGAAATGGTCTCTAAACTGAAGAGAACACCCACAGAGTGGGAGAAAATATTTGCCAATTATACATCAGACAAAGGACTGATAACCAGAATATACAGGGAACTTAAAAAACTAAATTCTCCCAAAACTAATGAACCAATAAAGAAATGGGCATGTGAACTAAACAGAACTTTCTCAAAAGAAGAAATTCAAATGGCCAGAAAACACATGAAAAAATGCTCACCATCTCTAGCAATAAAGGAAATGCAAATTAAAACCACACTAAGATTCCACCTCACCCCTGTTAGAATAGCCATCATCAGCAACACCACCAACAACAGGTGTTGGCGAGGATGCGGGGAAAAAGGAACCCTTTTACACTGTTGGTGGGAATGTAGACTAGTACAACCACTCTGGAAAAAAATTTGGAGGCTACTTAAAAAGATGGACATCGATCTACCATTTGATCCAGCAATACCACTCTTGGGGATATACCCAAAAGACTGTTACTCCAGAGGCACCTGCACATCCATGTTTATTGCGGCACTATTCACAATAGCCAAGTTATGGAAACAGCCAAGATGTCCCAGCACTGACGAATGGATTAAGAAAATGTGGTATCTATACACAATGGAATTTTATGCAGCCATGAAGAAGAACGAAATGTTATCATTCGCTGGTAAATGGATGGAATTGGAGAACATCATTCTGAGTGAGGTTAGCCTGGCTCAAAAGACCAAAAATCGTATGTTCTCCCTCATATGTGGACATTAGATCAAGGACAAACACAACAAGGGGATTGGACTATGAGCACATGATAAAAGCGAGAGCACACAAGGGAGGGGTGCGGATAGGTAAGACACCTAAAAAACTAGCTAGCATTTGTTGCCCTTAACGCAGAGAAACTAAAGCAGATACCTTAAAGCAAATGAGGCCAATAGGAAAAGGGGACCAGGAACTAGAGAAAAGGTTAGATCAAAAAGAATTAACCTAGAAGGTAACACCCACACACAGGAAATCAATGTGAGTCAATGCCCTGTATAGCTATCCTTATCTCAACCAACAAAACCCCTTGTTCCTTCCTATTATTGCTTATACTCTCTCTACAACAAAATTAGAGATAAGGGCAAAATAGTTTCTGCTGGGTATTGAGGGGGGGAGCGGGAGGGGGCGGAGTGGGTGGTAAGGGAGGGGGTGGGGGCAGGGGGGAGAAATGAACCAAGCCTTGTATGCACATATGAATAATAAAAGAAGAAAAAAAAAAAATAAAAAAAAAAAATAGTGGGAAATATGCATAACATAAAATTCACATTTTAGGTGTACAGGTCAGTAGCTGACCTCCAGAGCTCTTTCAACTTATGGCCAGTACAAGTCTCAACACTTGAGAGGTGGAAGCAGGAGACAATCCTTCTACATCACCTTCCCAAGTGATTACAGGTGTGCACCACATGCCCAGCAAAAATTGTATGTCACTTGACATACAATGAACTGCACATGTGTAAAGTGTGCAAGTTGATATGTTTTAATGCTATATAAACACCTGTGAGATCATCACCACAATCAAGATAGTGACCATATCGATCACTCCCCTCAGGTTTCCTGTGTGATCCCTCCCTTCCTTATTGTCCCCAAATCCCCTCCCCATCTCCAGACAACCACTGATCTTCTTTTTGTCTCTACAGACTATTCGGATTTTTAGGGTATTAGATGAATGGAATCATGCAGTATGCATTCTTTTTAGTCTGATGTCTCTTATCCAGCATTACTATAAGATTTATTTATGTTATGTGTATCAGTCATTTATTCCCTTTTATTGCCAAGGTGTGTGCTATTTATAGATTTCACACTGTTTGTTAATCTAGCCAAACCCATTCACCTGTTGGTAGATAATTTTGATTGTTTCCAGTTATTGGATAGTACACTAGAGCTACTATAAATGTTCATGTATGAACATATATTTATTTCTTTTCTTTTGGGTAAATATGTATTAGTGAAATAGTGGAACCATATGGTAGGTATATTGTCACTTCTTTAATACACTGACAAACTGTTTTTCCAAAGTGGTTGCCTCATTTTACATTCACAGAAGTAATGCAGGAGAGTTCCATTTCCTCCACATCCTTGCCAACACTTGGTGTGGTCAGTCTTTTAATTTGCATTTCCCTATTTGCTACTGATATTGAGCAGTTTTTTTCACATGCTTTATTGCCCAACCATCTATATTTTTTCCGGATGAAGTGTCTGTTGAACTCTTTTGCCTATTTAAAAATGCTGTGTTGTTTGTTTTATTATTACTGAGTTTGTAGAGTTATTTATATATTCCGAATACAAGTCCTTTCTTACATACATGATTTGCTAATGTTTTCCATCATTCTATGGCTTGTGTTTTCATTCTCTTAATAATGACTTCAAAGAGCATGTGTTGGTCAGCTTTCCTTTGCTATGACAAAATACCTGAGAAACTCAACTTACAAGGATGAAAAGTCCATTTGGGCTCACAGTTTCTGAGGCTTCACTCCATGAGCTTTTGACGTGCTTTTGAGCCTGTGACCTTGGCAGAAGTACATGGTGGGAAAACTGCTCATTTTATAGTGGTCAAGAAGAAAAGAGAGACAGGAAGAAAGGACAGAGGTCCCGATATCCCCTTCAAGAGCATTTTCCCAATAATTTTCCACTAGGCCCCACCTCCCAACAACACCACAGATTGGCAACCAAGCCATTAACATGGGAGTCTCTGGGGGACCTTCCAGATCCTAATTATAGCAGAGTAGAAATTTCTAGTTTTGATGAATTCAGACATATCTATTTTTCCTTCGGGGGATAATGCTTTGATATTGCATCTGAGAAATCTTTGTTTAAACCAAGACACAAACTGTTCCTCCTGTGGTTTCTTTTTGAAAGTTTGTAGCTGTAGATTTTACATTTAGGTCTATGATTAATGTTAAGTTTTGTGTATGGTGCAAGGTACAGATTAAAGGTCATTTGATTCTTGGTTCCCTTGCTCCCTCCTTTGTTTCTTTTCTTACACATCTAACTTTATGGTATCATCTGTTATACGGCATTTGTATCTTTGTAAAAAGTCAGTTATTCATCTAACAGGTATGCTTATCTCTGGACATTATTCCATTCTACTGATCTATTTGTCTATCTGTATGCCACAGGTAACTTTATAAGACTTGAAATTAGGTAGTGTCAGGCCTCCAACTTTGTTCTTTTTTTTTTTTTCCTTCCAGTATCTTTTATTTGCTTATAAGTATATAATTCTTTTTTTTTAATTTTATTATTCATATGTGCATACAAGGCTTGGGTCATTTCTCCCCCCTGCCCCCACCCCCTCCCTTACCACCCACTCCGCCCCCTCCCTCCCCCTCCCACCCCCTCAATACCCAGCATCCAACTTTGTTCTTTACCAAAGTTATTTTGGCAAGTTTGTTTGAAGTCCTTTGCATTTCCATTTGAAGCTTAGAATTAGTTTGTCATTTGTTTCATCATAATTGATATGTTAGGGAACAATTTCAGCATAACTTATGCAAGAAATACTAGGTAAATGCAGACAACTACTTCTAGTTGAATCAAAACACCACACACACACACACCCCTCTCAACATTCACCAACTTCTTCAGTTTACTTCATGCTATTAGCCACACTATTATGGACGGAACTCTGTTCCAGAAATAGAATTGATGGCTCATATTTCCTTTTTAAAAATATAAACATTAGTCACTGTAAATTCCCTCCTAAGCATGGCTTTCACTGTTTCCCCTAAGTATGTTGTATTTTGGGTGTTTTTCATCTCAAAGCATTTTCGAATTTCCCTTATGATTTTTTCTTTGATTCACTGGTTATTTATGAGTGTGTTATTTAATTTCCATATATTTATGAATCTCCCAATTTCCTGTTACTGATTTCTAAATTTATTCCATTGTGGGTGCAGAATATAGTCTGCATGACTCCAAAAGTTTTTAATTTATTGAGGCTTGTTTATGGCCTGATATCGGGTCTGTCCTAAATAATATTCCACACGCGCTTCAGAAGAATGCATTTTCTTCCATTGTTGGGTGGAGTTTCTACAGATGACTTGTTTGTTTGTTTGTTTGTTTGTTTGTTTGTTTTGGAGGTCCTGGGGTTTGAACTGAGAGCTTTGTACTCTACAGTTTGAGCCATGCCATCAGCCCTTTTGCTCTGGTTATTTTGCATGTAGGGTCTCATTTTTCATCCAGGCCGACCTGGACCACAATCCTCCTATTTTAAGCTTCCCATCATCACTGGAATGATGAGTGTGCACCATTACCCTCAGCTCTTTTCTGTTGAGATGGGGTCTCACAAACTTTTTTTTTTTTTGGCCAGTCTGTCCTTGAACCTCAGTGCTCCTGATCTCAGCCTCCCACGTAGGTGGGGTGGCAAGAGTATGCCACTGCACCCAGCTGTTGGTTGAGATGGGGTCTCACAAACAACTTTTTTTTGCCTAGTCTGGCCCCATACAGTGATCCTCCCAAGCTCAGCCTCTCAAGAAACTAGGATTATTGGCATGAGCCACTGGCACCTAGATGACTTTTAAGTCGAGTTTGTTTATACTATTGTTCAAGTCTTCTATTTCCTGTTGACCTTCTGCCTAGTTAATCTACCCATTATTGAAAGTAGAGTATCTGATTATTTCTATGTCACATAGTTAAGGGCTGTGTTGCTAGGTGCATATATGTCTATTATTAAATCTTCTGGCTATATTGCCTTTTATCATTGTAAAAATTCTCTGTATCAGCAATAATTTCTGTCTTGAAGTCTATTTTGTCTGATATTAGTATTGCCATTCTATGTTGGCTACTATTTTTATGGTATTCCTTTTCCCATTCTTTCAATTTGACCTGAATTTAATTTCAACCAGAAGATAAAATGTGTCTCTTACAAACAAAATATAGATAGGTCATATTTTTAATACATTCTGCAGAATTCTGCCTTTTAAGTAGAATGATTAATTAATTTATATTTAAGGTAATTACTGATAAGGTAAGATTTACATCTGCCACTTGGTTATAGGTTTTCTATGTGTCTTATTCTTCATTTCTCCATTCCTCCATTTCTGCTTCCTTGGTGTCAAAAAGATATTTTCTAGTGTGTCGCTTTAACTCCTTGCTGCTTGCTCCTCCATGGCTCCCACCATGACGTGCTGCCTCACCACAAGCCCAAAGCAACAGGGTCAGTTGGTCATGGACTGAACACTTTGGAACCGTGAGCCAAAATAAGCCTTTCCTCTTTTTGATTTAGCTAAGGCACTTTGTGACAGAAATGGAAAGGTGACTTAACTCTTTCTCCTCTCATTTTCTTTCCTCGATTGCAAAACATAAAGAAGGACTTGATTCTACCATGGATGATCACTGGGATGAGAGACAATCTTAGAACAACCCTTCTTAATGTCTAAAGGCCATTTTCTAGAGAACGCTCCTCCCCTCCAAATGCTCACAGAATTTAAGAGCCAGATGAAACTTTAGATAATGGTGTAAGTCATTCTGGACATGATAATTTAAGAAAAACATGCCTTAGCTAAAGAAAATCTGTTGAATAATAAACATCTCAAGTAGAAAAAGATATTGCTGGTAGAGTGGCTCAAGTGGTAAGAGTGCCTGCCTAGCAAGTGTGAGGCCCTAAGTTCAAATCCCAGTGCCACAAAAAAAAGGAAAAAGATCTTAAGAAAATTTTATCCCAACCTACTATTTATTACATGAATCCAGAAGTATGAAATGCCTGGTCAAAGATACACATCCAGTTAGAGTTACACTGACCATCCATGCAATGAATGGGCTTCATGCTAAAAAGTTAGAGGATGATCTAGAAAGACGAAAATCAAATGAATAGAGGATGTAGATGAGTTAAATGTAGTTATTTCTTAAGGCTGAACTATTCAAATGAACTATTGTTTTGGTTTTGGTTATTGATTTGTTTGTTTGGAGATAGGGTCTTATTATGTGGCCCAGACGGTACTCAACTTTGTGATCCTCCTGTTTAGACAGCCTGGTTTCAGTGGCATAAAAATATGTATGCTGTAGTCATGTCTGTTAGCTGCTCAGTGATCTTTGCCAGGTCACTGAGCTTGTCTGAGATCCAAACTTGTCAAATTGCACTGTCTCTGAGAGGACACACACACACACATGTGAGGGAATTGGGCTACAGAGCCTCTTAGAGACACTCTTTTTTTTTTTAATTTCTTTTTTTTTGTATTGTTTTTATTGTTTTATTATACATGTGTTCATACAAGGCTTGGGTCATTTCTCCCCCCTGCCCCTACCCCCTCCCTTACCACCCACTCCGCCCCCTCCCTCTCCCCCCCCAATACCCAGCAGAAACTATTTTGCCCTTATTTCTAATTTTGTTGTAGAGAGAGTATAAGCAATAATAGGAAGGAACAAGGGTTTTTGCTGGTTGAGATAAGGATAGCTATACAGGGAGTTGACTCACATTAATTTCCTGTGTGTGGGTGTTACCTTCTAGGTTAATTCTTTTTGATCTAACCTTTTCTCTAGTTCCTGGTCCCCTATTCATATTGGCCTCAGTTGCTTAAGGTATCTGCTTTAGTTTCTCTGCATTAACGGCAACAAATGCTAGCTAATTTTTTAGGTGTCTTACCTATCCTCACACCTCCCTTGTGTGCTCTCGCTTTTATCATGTGCTCAAAGTCCAATCCCCTTGTTGTATTTGCCCTTGATCTAATGTCCACATATGAGGGAGAACATACGATTTTTGGTCTTTTGGTCCAGGCTAACCTCACTCAGAATGATGTTCTCCAATTCCATCCATTTACCAGCAAATGATAACATTTCGTTCTTCTTCATGGCTGCATAAAATTCCATTGTGTAAGATACCACATTTTCTTAATCCATTCGTCAGTGGTGGGGCATCTTGGCTGTTTCCATAACTTGGCTATTGTGAATAGTGTCGCAATAAACATGGGTGTGCAGGTGCCTTAGAGACACTCTTTGACTCATCACTAACTTTGAAAGGCAAGCCATATAGATCCAATGGCGATGGTGTAGTCAAATCAATACAAGTCAGTGTACTGATTTGGAAGATTGATAGATATTTTTATTTATATTTTGATGACTTGGTGATTTATACTCATTTGAATAAATAGCATTTTTAAAGGCCTGTTCAGCTTACTCAACTTTAAATCTCTGATTTGTAGAGTAATATATTCATTTTACCATATGCAAAAACAAGCCTTCTCTAATGAACATTATGTATCATAATTTATGAAAGCTAAGCACGTGACATATTTTCAGTTTGTGAAACAAAATTAAACAATACTCTTTAATTGTATTAAAAATATAATTAAATGCAGAAAAAATTCCAAATGCTGGAATTACAGATATGCACCACCACACCTGGCTGGAGGCTACTGTTTAAAAAGGAGGTTATGAATAGTTATGCACACATATGTATTTGATTGTATCTTAAGCAAAATAGAAAGATAAAGCACATAACTTTTTAAAAATTATATTTGAAGGAAGGAAAAAGTATCATGGAAGGTACAGGGAAGAAAACTAAACTTCTTTGAATATATAGTTTTTGTAGATAAAACTTTGGAACCAACCATGTAAGTTCTTTACATAATCATAGGAGAAAGTAAGATGAAAAATAATTGTTGGGCTGAGGGCACGACTCAAGTAGTATACTAACTGCATGCCTAGCAAGCTTTAAAGTTCAGTGGCTCCAAACTTTCTGACCTACATAGCCTGATAGTCCTTTTTTTGGGTCAGGCTCAGGAAGTTGAGGAGAATCTTAGCTGTGTAAATTCTATCTTCATACTACACCTTTGAGAATAGTTAAAACCTGCCACCCATAAGCACCCAAGTTCCCTCAGGAATTCTCCTGTCATTGGGACAAGAAACCCTTAGAACCTGAGTACAAAGGAGCCTTCAGAAAACCCAAAGAAAGCCGGGCACTAGAGGTTCCCACTTGCAATCCTAGCTACTTAGGAGGCAAAGATCAGGAAGGTCACAGTTTGAAGCCAGTTCAGGCAAATAGTTCATGAGCCCCTATCTTGAAAGTATCCAACCCCCAAAAAGAACTGACAGAGTGGCTCAAGCGGTAGAGTGCCAGCCTAGCAAGTGTGAGGCCCTGAGTTCAAACCCAGTACCTTCAAAAAGAGAGAGAGAGAGACTCAAAGAAGAACCTGCATGTGTAAGGAGACAGGGACTCAAAATCAATCTGATACCAGTTTTGAGTTCATGGGGTTCTTGTCCAGGGTCAGCCAAAGAAAGACAAGCCCGGACCAACATGAGTGGCAAGTGAAAAAGAAGTTTTTTGAAGTAAAGAAAGAGCACCTACATGAGGTGGGTCTCAGAAAGACAGCCATGACAACTGCCTCGGCGTTTTTAATCTAGTTTTTGGTGCATTTTTGGGGCAGACTTTGCAAGACCCTGGAGACAGCTCCAATAGGTGGGAGCCTTAGCCCCTCTCTACTCTGAGCCCACCTTGGCATTCTCAGGGCTAGCTGTGCTCTCTGTTCTTTTGCCTAACATGCTTCTTGCTGACTTTAGCAGCTCCTTTGTGGTCCCCAGCCCTGACTACCTAAGGTCAAAATAGCTCCTCACAACTCCATTTGCAAACAACAGAAAACCAGAAGAGATGGCTGTGTTTGGACCATGAACTTGCTTGCCGTCCTCCTCTTCACAAGACCTGTGAACAGCAGCTCTGCTTGCTCTGTAGGGATTACATACGGAGGAGGGAACTATTTCTTTTCCAGGCAGGAGCCCACTAGCCTTAGCAGGTAGCTTCTGAGTTCTCAAGCCCAATTCCATGAAGCTGCTGACTTGACTGCACCCCCTGCAAGAACAGTCTTCACAGGTGGCAGGGACTGAACGTGAATTTGCCTGAGTCTTTGTGCTGGACCCAGCTCTGCGTCTAATTTAATGTGTATCGTGGAGTCTCCAAAGCCACCTGCAGGTTTCAGAGATCACTGGACCGACTCACAGCACCCACAAAGCTGTGAGATGGTTATAGTTTGTTACAGTGACAGGATGCAGATAGAAAATCAGCAAAGGAAAAAGGCACCCAGTGTGGATGGAGCCCTGGGCAAGCCAGGCAGAAGCATCCAGCATTGTTCCCCCTACAGTCACACAGACAGTGCTTGATTCTCTCAGCACGAACGTGTGGCAGCACGGATGAAGTGTTACCAACCAGCAAAGCCACTCATAGTTTTTATTGGGGTTCAATCACACAGGCATGTAGTTCCCACGTAGCTCACCTTTACTATACTGTTCAGCCTCCACTGCGCCTCCCCCCCCCCCCACACCCAGGCCAGCTGATTGAGCACATCCCAGGACCTCAGGCTTACCAAGGCATGTCAGGCAACAGACAGGCCAAGGTCACAAAAGCATCTCCTAGAAGCCAGTCAAGGGCCAGTCCTGAAGACACAGACTATGCAGAGTCTGGGCAACTAAGTCCTCCTGGGTTAACCCTTTACTGAAACACATTAGCACTTAGTACGTGTCACCTTTTATTATTAGCTACATTCTTAGCATTGTGATGTTGTCATTTATAATAAGAAATAGATACAGGGTCCCTGACCAGCTCTTAGCACAGAGCTCCAAAGACCCTTGAAATTTCCTAAGTGACAGAGGTCTAACAGTGAAAGTAACATCATTTTTTACTTATAGCAAGTCCCCTCAATCACACCTGAATGAATGAGGTGACTTTTGGAAGTCCTTAATGATGGAAGGCTAATTGCCAGGGGAACCAACCATGTGATTAGAGAGTTAGAACTTTTACCTGCACCCCCCCCCCAGCCTCCTAAGGAAGAGGGACTGCAGGTTCACAGCCAATGATTTGATCAACCATGCTTCATAAAAACCATAGCTTAGGGATTTGGATTGCTCCCAGACTGGCAAATGCTCACTAAACCTGGGAGACTGTCACACATGGAGATGTCCCTGCCCCTTCCTTCATGCTTTGCCCTACGCATCTCCTCCATATGGCTGTTCCTCAGTTGTATCCTTTTATAATAAACTAGTAGTAACCTGATAAGTAAACTCTTTCCTGAGTTCTATGAGCCATTCTAGCCATTGAACCCAAAGGGAGAGTTGTGGGAACCTCCAGTTTATAGCTGGTCAGTCAGAAGCATGGGGGACAATCTGGACTTGGGACTGGCATCTAAAGTATGGTCAGTCTTGTGGGACTGAGCCCTTAACCTTTGGGATTGGGTGCTAACTCCAGGTAGATAGTGTTAGGTGCTGTTCATGATGAGTGGAATTGAATTGGGGCAGGGGGAACCTCTGCAATCTAATGTCAGAACTGAGAGCAGCAGAACAGAGAAAAGTTTTTCCTTTCAACCATTTAAGCTGTTTCTCCCCAGCCAAAGTAGAAGGCCCTATAAGGGTAGCAATTGTGTCTTTGTCTTTTCTTTTTTTCTCCTTCTTTCCTTCCTTCTTTCATTCTTTTTCTCTGTCTTCCTTGGCAGTTCTGGGGTTTGAACTCCTGGCCTTGCACTTGCTGGGTGTTCTACCATTTGAGCCATCCAAGCAACTGTGTCTTATGCCACTTGTATCCTGGGGGTTTACAGAGTTCCATGTGTTAGAAGCTACCCAGAAAACATTGGTTTATTATTATTATTATCACTCCAGTGGCACTTGCTCAGGTTGTTCCCAAATCTAGGATATCCTGTTATGGGAGATTTGTGCAGGACCAAAAAGCCTCCACTCAACTTTGCTGACTTAGGTGTTTAGACAGAGGGAGGGTTGCTGTTCCAAGTTCTTGTCTCACAAAGCCAAAGAATGAACTTCGCGGACAATGAAGGGTGAGCACACAGATCGGAAGGTTTATTAAGGAAAAGAATGAGGCTCCCACGGGAAAGGAGGGGTCCGAAGTGGTTTCCCAGAGAAGTGACATGGTCTGAGGGTTTTATCCATCCTCTCTCCAGGGCCCTGCTCAACCTCTATGTTGATTAGGTGTGTAGAAAGCAGCATTCCAGTTGGCTGAGCTTGTAACATTTTGATT
The DNA here is from genome assembly GCF_047511655.1 of Castor canadensis. Lineage (NCBI taxonomy): Eukaryota > Metazoa > Chordata > Mammalia > Rodentia > Castoridae > Castor > Castor canadensis. Next base: position 58,702,282 of record NC_133399.1, on the reverse strand, counting down.
GGCTGTGCCCTAGTCCTCATAGTGTTGTCATTCTGTTTTTCTGCTTTTCCTTCTTTCTACCCTTTAAGGTCACAGGGAGGTCACCTTGGAGTGGTTTCCAGGGGCCCTCTGTCTTACTTCCACCTCCCTTTCACCTGTTATCCCAATCCTATCCATCCACCAATATCCAAATCAAGTCCTACCTCCTCCTAAGATTTTCCTTAGCTACTCCAGCCCATATTGAGATATTTCTTTTCTAAGTTCTGAACAAATGTTCTGCCTATCTAATCTATTGTGACTTTTATCACATTCAGCCTTGAAATGTTACTTAACTGTTTTCATGTGACTAAGGTTTATCTCCCAACTAGACTGGAAATTTCTGGAGAAAAAGGACTGGATTGTACCTGTATTTTTACATTTCCTACAATCCCCAGTTCAGGACCTTAGCATCATAAGTGCTCAAGAAATATAAGATGGAGCTGGGAGTGATGGAGCATGCCTGTAATTCCAGCTACTCAGGAGGGATATACAAGAGGAACCTGGTTCAAAGCCAGCCTGGACAAAAAGTTAGTAGGACCCTATCTCAAAGATAAGCCTAGTGTGGTAGTACACCCCCATAACCCTGTTACTCAGGAGGTAGAGGTAGGAAGATTGAGGTTTGAGATCAGCCTGGGCAAAATTAGTGTGAGACCCTAACTGAAAAACAAACAGAAAAGCAGAAGAACTGGGGTTGTAGCTCAAGTGGTAAGTGCTTTTGAGGATCTGAGTTCAATCCCCAGTACCCCAGAGGAGGAGGAAAAAGGAAAAATATGAGATGGGGCTAGGAATGTACCTTGGTGGGAGAGTGCTCATCTAGGATGCACAAGCCTTGGGTTCGAACCCCAGCCCCAAATAAAAGAAAAAAAGAAAAGTTGAAATGGCCAATAGATAAAAAGAATGAATTGAGCCATGCCCTGGTGGCTAACACCTGTAATCGTAGCTACTCTGGGAGGCTGGGATAAAAAGGATTGTGGTTCAAGGTCAGCCCAGGCAAACAGTTCATGAGACCCTATCTCCAAAAGTAACCAGAGCAAAATGGACTGGTAGTGTGGCTCGAGCAGTAGAGTGCCTAGTTTGCAAGTACAAAGCTCTGAGTTCAAACCCCAGTTCCACCAAAAAAAAAAAAAAGAGTTATAGTAATGAAAAGTTATCATGGGATTTTTGCAAAGACTAAAGCTTTTATTCTAATCAAGGTTTGTCTGCTTTGGGAAAACCCCTCTCGGCGCCGCTTGTGAAGAGCACAGCCTCGTTGATGCTCTGGGTGATGTAATCCACGTTGTGGGTGTTGATGCAGGTGAAGTTGATCCTACTGGTCCTGGGGATATAGATGTGCTTCTTCCTGATCAGGTATTCCACCTGTTGGTCTGTGACAATCATCAGATCTCAGAGCTTGGGGTGGCCATCTCTCATTCCCTCAAGTCCAGACAGGATTTTATGGGGGTAGGGTGTGTCTTAATTTCCCAAAGAAATGTGAAGATCTGGACTGGTAACCTTGTCAGTGAAGTTTAATGCTCAAATACAGGCCCAACGTCAGAAAGGAGTGAGCCACCCCACCCTGGACACTTACGACTGAGTCCCAGATAGGCATGGGTCCCCATCTGCTCAGTGATATGATTCCAGGAGCCAGGAGTCCTCAGGAGCCGGAGCTTCTCCTTCACCTTTTCCTTAATCAGCATGATGTTCTCTACCAGCCTTTTCAGGTTCTGCTTCCTGCCAAGGAAGGACAACAGGAAATGAGCTGTGAAATCTTCCCTGCTTTCAACCTCCTCTTATCTTCCTTATCTGAGTGCCTGAGGGCACTCAGTGGAGCCTGGGCTCTGGAGTGGGTATGAATGGGAGGGTGGTTTGATCCTGCTACACTTTCTGGTCTTAAATGTTTTCTAAAGGTCCATGTGTTAAAGGCTTGGTCCCCAGCCTATGGTGCTATTGGGAGGTGGTGGAACCTTTAAGAGGCGGGGCCTATTGGGAGGAAGTGAGGTCATTAGGGATGTGCCCAGCCCCTTCCTCTTCCTTTCTTTGCTTCCTGGCCACCAGGAGGTGAGGTGAGGAGCTTGTTCCCACACAATCCTTGCCATAATGTGCTGCCTTACTACAGGCCCAAACCATAGGGCCATCTGACAAAATGAAACCCATAGTTTTATACAATTAATATATGCTAATAAAAAAAAAACAAAGGGGAAAAAAAACAGGGTCGACTGACCATAAACTGAAACCTCCAAAACTATAAACCAAAACAAATTTTTCCACTTTTTAAGTTGATTGTCTCAGGCATTGTGTTACAGTAACAGAAAGTTGAGTGACTTAAGCATGCAGATTTTGCCAGAAGAGCAAATGGCTCCTGCAATCTGGACATGATCAATTAACTCATTGGCTTACCTCCAAAATGAATGTCCTATTGTCCACTCCCCCAAGGTAGGGCAACCCTTGGCATAGCTGCAGACATTAGTACACAACAGGCCCTCAGTAAAATTTGATGAATGCACTGATGAATAAGTGTGATAAAGAGGCTCAATGGGCAGGGAAAGAAGCACCCAGATGAGTCCCGTGACCCAGCAAGATATCCTGTGGGTGTCCAAGGGCTCTGCCTACCCTTCCCTGCCCAACATTTCACCCTTACCATTCTCCCAGCAGGACAGGGTTACAGAGAATGGAGGTGATGATGCGAGCCCCTGTGGCAGGAGGGTTTAGCCACAGTGCCTGAGCACAGTTCATCAGCTGGGAGAGGACACACAGCAGGTGCTGGTTGTCAAGTGCCGCCACAACTAAGATTCCCACTCCTTCATCTGCAGCATTAGGGAGACAGCCTTACCGTCAGTTTCCTCCTTCATGGCCAGGACCTTCACCTCTCCCTCAACATTGCAGAAGGCAGGGTTAAACTATGGAGCCGTTGTCCCAGCCCAGCCAGGAGGGCAGTGGGATCTCGGAAGTTGCCAGGGCCTCTTTGTTCAGAAAAGTAGCCATTAGGTGAGAGTGTTCATGGAGGAAGGAACTTGAAAGAACACTAAGTCCCACCCTCTCATCTGGCAGCTGAGGCCCAAGGAGTGAAATGATTGACCAGGGTAGGTTGAGAAGCTACTTTTAGTAACAGAACTCAACTTCTAGCTTAATTATCTTCCCTTCTGTCTCCATTGTGCTCTCTCTGGGATTCTGGGCTCCCTTTGAGGACAATATGGCTTGTGCTATGAGTGTGGCACCACCTCCACACCAGACCATCCCTTCTCCTGCCCACACTGTACCATAAATGCCAAAGTTCTTGGAGAGAGACTGGCTGCAGAAGAACTCAAAGCCTTGAGCCACAAAGTATTGTAAGAAGATAGTATCTTCTTCCAGGTCACCTGTGTATAAGCCTTGACAGGGAATATCAAAAAATGGAAATAGCTGCTTGCTCTGTAGGAGAATGGAAAACCAAAACAGCATGAGGTTGGTGGAGGAGACAGGGTGAAGAGAGAAAGGAAATGCTGGTGGGATGCTCAGCTCACCTTAATGGTAGACATCAGCTTTGTCCACTGACTTTGTGTCAACTTGCAGTTGAAAATGTCGCCAATCACCAGGATACTACCATGTGGGATATTCTGCAGGCAGAGACTGTCTCATCAGGTGCCTCCTCTACCAAGTGGGCATTTGGAGGAGAAGTGTTCCTCCATGTTGGTTCCTACTAACGGGCCAGTAAATCGAAGCCTAGATAAGGCCTTGGGTGACTGGGGGAGCAGGAAAAGAGAGTCAAATAAGACTATAAGTCAAGTCTGGGAAGAAGTTTCTCGAAGGGGGCCCCTTTACCTCTACCACATCAAGGAGCATGTTGGGGTCCAGGCACAGCTTCTTGGTATCCCAGATGCAGTATTCATAAACCTTGAAGCCCATGTCCTGGAAGATGAATCCATGTGGTTCTGTGGGAACAGACCCCACCAGCTGTGCACATGGAAATGGAGAGGTAGAGGCAGAGAGACTGAAAAATGGAGCTGTCCCCATTTCACTGGCTGGCGATGGGACAATGATAGGAAAAGGAGAGGTGTAGCTTGGCTTGGCCATTTCTCTGCTGACAGAGAGTGGGGGACACAGTGAGGACTGCAAGTGGAGTGGGAATTAGGGAAGGAGCCAGTTGCTCTCATGTTGTGTAACACTCACCTTTTTGAGATGAGATGATGCAAGCTGCTTGAGCATCCCTGTGCCAAGTCTTGAGAAACTGGGCCCCAAGCTGGAAGGCACCACTGTCACCAACAGTGTGTACACCCCCCACCTGCCAGCAAAAAACCCATCAGAAGCAACACTTCAAAGAAGTAAAGGGAATATGAACATCATCTAGGACTCAGTTTTTTGGGGGTGCTGAGGATTGAACCCAAGGCCTCAAGCATACTAAGCATGTGCTCTACCACTGAGTTACACCCCAGTCCCTCTTTCTTGAGCTTTCAAATCAGCAGTATGAGTGGGTGCAAGTAGTGTCAGCCTTGGGTTCAGATTCTGACAATGACCCTTAATGGCTAAAACTGTGGACTTTCTGAGTCCTGGGTGCTACATTTATCAAGGCCAAGTACCCTCCACAGTCCCTTGCAGCTGTGAGGTTATGCAAACCTGGATGTCCTCTCCCTGCGTCTCACCCTGTTCTCCACAATGGCTTGGCTGTGTTTTCCAAAGAGGAGTTCCAAGGAGGCCTGGATGAATGATTTCATGCCCTTCGTGGGCAGATACTCATAGTTCAGAGAGGGGTCCTGTGCAATATGCAGGCGGGTCTTGTGCACCACGAAGGAAACCCAGGGGTGACCTTCATTGGTCATGCAGACTGTAGGGGAAAGTGCAGACAAAGCTCTGGGTGCCCTGCCTCAGGGCCTCAGAGTCCAGGCTCTGCAGACAGCCCACAAAAAATGTCTATCCTGGGCTGCTTGGAACTTTGGAAAGTTGCCTGTGAAAAGACAATTTCCTGGGTTCCTTTCTTTCTTTCTTTTTCTTCTTTTCTTTTTCTTTCTTTCTTTCCCTCCTTCCTTCCAAAAAGTGTGCTGTTAACTCAAAGTATATCATTTTTGTCTTAAAAAAAAATCTACAACCTCTGCTAGTTTTTGATCTGGGTTTGTTGTTCTGCAGTGTCAGGGATGGAGCTGAGGGCCTTGTGCGTGCTAAGCAAGTGCTCTACCCCTTGAGCCACACCACCAACCCATTTCGCTGTTTTAAAGGCTAAAATTATACACAACGTGGGAGTTATTCATACAAGAAACTAAACAAAGTTAACCCTGACTTTCACAATGACAAGATTGCATAGCAGAAGGGTCAATTTAGGGAATCTTTCTTGGTTCAGGAATGAAAAAGAAAGAGGATGAGAGGGAGGATGGGAAGGAAAGAAGATGAGGAGATGTCAGCTAAAGAAAGGGTAGGACCCATGCAGGCAGAGTAGGGCAGAGGCCAGGGGATGACTTGGGACTTTCTCTGCTGTTTTCCCCTCTGAGCAATTCTGTTAACAAGCAAAGATCTTTCCACCTGCAGAGACATGGGTCATCTCCCATTCCTCTGAGGTAGTGGAATACTGGCTGTCTACAGGCAGTCGCTATATATATATATATGTATGTATGTATATTTATAGCGAGTTATATATATACAACTCCAAAACAAGCAGCACGTACCTCTGTAGGCCAGGAACACTTTGTGAGGGTAATCATCTTGTTTGTAGATATTTAACAAGCCACCTTCTAGCTTCTGAGCTAAGATCACATCTATGAACACAGACAGCCTGGGCATAGCTGAATGACCAGGGGGTCAACACTATGACCTGCTTCCGTGCTCTTCCTCCAGAACCTCTGCTGCGCCAATACAGACTGTGGGCAACCAGTTGCCAGAGCAACAGAGCCTCACCATTTCCAGCTCCATGGTAGCCATGCTCAAAGACCACAGGGACATTCCATGGCACTGGAGAAGAATCCCCTGGGAGAATGGGCAGGGGAAGGATATAGGATTCCCAGTCACTTGAACTCACTGCCTTCTCCAGCAGTAGTTATCTAACCGAAAGAAGCAGGTCAGACACTTAGAAAACCCTACAAGGCTGGAATCAGTGAGCCAAGTAGGCTCCATAGAGGCCAAAATCCCACATCGCATAGCATCCCAAGTCAAGAGATACATTTTTAAACTTCTACTTTCATTTTGCAAAGGGCAAATAAAAATTCCAGATCACACCAAAATGCAAGTTGATTTTTTTTTTTCTGAGCAGGAAATTAAACTCAGGTAAGTGCTCTACCACTGAACTACACCTCCAGCCCTTGGATAAATTTTTAAAGCTTCTACTTTAATTTTGTAAAGGGCCCAAGATTCTAAAATCAGTGAAAAACACACCCTGTTTTCTTCCATGATGATTGTGATAGAGTTCCATGTTTAGAGACAGTGTATGTACAACTCAGCAGGTCATCCTATTTCTTTCTGTAACCTAGAACCAAGACCTCTGCAATTGTTAACAATTTCAATGACACCAACAAGAAGGTGTAGACAGCAGAGTGTAAGAGGAGAGACCTGGCCTCCATAGGGTCAATCTGGTATTTTGCTTTCTTTTGACTTCTAACAAACTCGAAATAATTGTTGTAGACATTGTTAGCACCAAAGGCCCTTCAGCAGCCAATGTGCCTGTGCTGGTGCATTAGGCTCAGGTGTCTGCCTTCTTGGAGAAACACCCTTGGCTAGCAGGAACCACCTCACCTGGAAACCACCCAGAAGGTTGCGCCCCACCAATCGGAATAGCCAAGGACTTCTCTATTTAGGCACACAAAAGGTCAGGTCCTTTGTGTTTTATGGCACTCAACACTCCACAGCCCGCCCCCAAACCAAGCTAAGGCTGAACTTGACCTGAGCCACATCCTTGCGTGGCAGTCCCTTGACGTCCTGCCTCTCTCTGTGCCTAACAGGTGTCTCCTCAAGGGCACATCTTCCCCAAATCATTTGTCCCCTGACTCCCTGTCTCAGACTGTGCTTCCAGGAAATATACCTGGAGGGAAATAATTGTAAAAGAAATTCCTGGGATAATAGAAAATGTTAAAACGTCAACAAATTATAATGAAGAATGCAAATTTACTTTCAATCCCTAACCACAGTCAACATTTTGGTGCACCTCCTTCCAGTTTCTTTTTTTTTATGACATATTTTAGGATAACTGGCATCTACATTTACATATAATTTTCATCATATTTTCTTCACTTCGCATTTCAACTGTGAGAACTTTTTAGGCTGCAAGTAGTTAAAAAAAAAAGGCGGGGGGGACTACTCCAGACTGCAGAGTGCCCAGAGGCTGGCAGGGGTGGGAATGAAGGGTGTGAAGTAGGAGGGAAGTTGGCTTGTGCCAGAGGCTCTGCGCACTAGCTGGTTAGCTAATAATTGGGGATGGCAAGTTTGTAGTTCCAAGTTTTCATCGCTGACCACAGCAGATTACAGATGTGTTTATATTATCTAGAATGACCTTTTTACATAGTGCAGAGCCACTGACCTCTCTTAGTCTTCTCCAGTTGTCTCTGAGCATTTCTGGAGTGATCTTGAATGAGCTTGAGAATAATGCTGTCATGCTCATCCAGTCCCATTCCCCTCATTAACATCTGCTTCTCAGGATGTCACTTGGGTTCAGTGTTTCCCCAATACCACAGGCACTGACCACCACCACGACAATCACATGGTACCCTTGTCTGTCAAGAGTACATTCTCCTGAGGTCCCTATAAGCTCAGACCTTTACCCAACAGCAGCCAGCACATGCCTATGACCCTCAGGGTCCCCTGAAAAGAGTTCCTTCAGCTCTTCCCTGCCTCCCCACAGCACTCAGACACAGACCCCTTAAGCAGAACTGCACGATGTCATGGACTCAAGAGACTTAGGTTCCAAGCAGTTCTGAATTTCCATCCCAGCCTTTTCCCTTAGTCACCCTTTAACATTAAGCAAGTTGTTTAAAACCCCTACACCTCAGTGCATGCCTTTTGTTTGTTTGTTTGAGACAGGTTCTCTCTCTGTAGCATAGACTGGCCTTGATCTCACAATCCTCCCGCCTTAACCTACTGAGTGCTGGGATTACCACAGCACACTGCCGCCAGGCTCAGCAGCATATGCATTTTAATGGGAATAATAAACATTATAGAATTGTGTGGAATTTATGAGCATGTCCCTCAGGCTGATACAAAAACAGAGGAACTACAAAATTAAAGTCCAAATGCAATCTTTTGCCTACAGAGTTTATAGTATAGAATACTTCGGATGTCCCTTAAAATAAAACTGACATTCAAAAAAATTAGGGCATTACATTTTGCATCCAGAAATTTGCAAGCCAAAAATAATCCAGTTTCTAGTAACCATACTCATCAAAGTTAGCTACTGAAGTGAGATGGTTTCCCGGGGGCAGCCTTCCCATAGTTCCTGTCAGCTCAACCAGGAAAATAAAGATAGAGGAATTCCAACAGGAGATGTGGGAGAGAAAGGTACCCTTATTACATCATCCAAAGAGTGTTTTCCATTGCTGGGAACATGCTATGGTTTAGATAAGTGTCCCCAAGGTCCATGTGTTAAAGTCTGGGTCCCAGTCCCCACTGTTGGTAGGCAGTGTAACCTTTAAGAGGTGATGCCTAGCCGGGAACCCATGGCTACTGGGGAGACAGAGATCAGGAGGATCACAGTTCGAAGTCAGCCAGGGCAAATAGTTCAAGAGATCCTATCTCGAAAATACCCAACACAAAAAAGGGCTGGCAGAGTGGCTCAAGTGGTAGAGCACCTGCCTAGCAAGTATGAGGCCCTGAGCTCAAACTCCAGTACTGAAAAAAAAAAAAAAAGAGAGAGAGAGAGAGAGAAAGAGAGATGTGAAGCCTAGTGGGAGGTCTCCAGATAACATTCAGAGTGTGCCTTCGGAGGGGATTATGGGACCCTTGTATTTACCCCTCTCTTTCTCTTCCTGTCCAGGAAGCAAGCAAAGGTTTTGCTTTCCCATATGCTCACACCGTGATGGGCCACCACAGGCCCAAACCAATGTGTCAACCAATCAGACTCTAAGCCTGTGAACCAAAACAACCCTTCTCTCTCAATAAGTTTGTTATCTCAAATATTTGTTACAGTACTTAAAGCTGACCAACACAGATCAGGAATTAAACAATGATTATACACTATGTCCATGAACACATAGATGTGGCAGATGTACAGAAATGTAGGCTGGGGGTGGGGCTCAAGTGTGAGACCCTGAGTTCCACCCTAGTAGGAAAAAAAAAAAGATACAGAAAAATACACCTCATCTAAAGATCCTAAACACTGAGCTGGATGTGATTTGGGGTTGTTTCTTTTGGGGAATGAGTGGGTTTTGAGTTGCACTGTGTTAGATGGAGCCATTCTTGAAATTACATGTATGCAGAAAAGCATGCGTAAGCTGATGAGTGGAAGGAGGTGATTTTTCACTGTTTGTCCAGAAACCCTGTTCCTACTGTTCTTCTAGTGAAAAATTCTCCCTCCTCCCATCTTAGTTCCCAACCCCTGAGTCACAGGGTGTCTTAGTCCATTCCTACTACTACAGTGAATTCCTTAGACTGCATTTCTAAAACACAGAAATGTGTTGCTCACAGTCCTGGAGGTTGGGAAGTCCAAAATCAAGGAACCAACAGATTCTGAGTCTGGTGAGGGCTTTCTCTCTGCTTCAAAGATGGTGCCTTCTTTTATAAGGCTAATTCCACCTCTGAAGGTGGCCCCTATGTAACTTAATCACTTCCCAAAAGAGCCAACCTCACGTTGGGTATTTGGTTTCAATATGTGGATTTTGTGGGGACACAGCAGTGCTTGGTCTGAGAAGGGGTATGTGGTTCAGCATAGCCTACTGGAGAACCTCCCCAGGAATTTCCAATGAAGCCCAAGGAGAAAAGACCCTTTTATTACTCCCTAGTCATAGAATTATAAGGAAACAATTTTAAAACCTCTAGATCCCTGGCCCCTCGACCATACAAGAAACTTGGTAAAGATACCAACTAGATGCAGAGAGAAGTTGCTAAGAACATTAACTGACTCAAGCCTCTAACTCCTGTCAGTATCAGCTTGTATTCTTGGTGGCAAGCAACAGAAACTGACTCAGGGTGCCTTAAACATAAGAGGGACTTACTAAAAGGATATTGGGTAGCTCACATAATTGATAGGTTGGAGATCCCTGGCGCAGAGCACCACCAAGATCAAACTACAGAAGGAAGTGGGTAATTATTCCACTGCCGAACACCAGAGGGCGCCCTCACCCTGCTCTGTTGGCCCTGCTGCAGGTCCAACCTTGCTGCCACAATTGCAGCTGTTGGAAAGGAATCCCCAAGTCCTCACTTCTGAGGTCACTGGCTCCCAGGCTTAGACCTGGAAGTCTGTGTCTCATTGGCTGAGTCCACTCATGTGCGCCCTCTGGTCCTGCCCATGCCCTAGCTAAGGGATGGGAGGAGGAGGGCCTGTCTTTTGTTGTGAAAGGTGGGGTGAAGCTCCCATCAAGACTCAGAAAATGGGGGAAAAAATCCCCTGCCGAACTTGAGGAAGACATTCACAGACCAGGCAGCCAAAAAATAAGGTTTATTGAGTCACTGTAGCTGCTACACAAAAAGGACCAAGTCCTGGCACAAGATCCCACAACTACCAGCAGAAAATTATTGACACTGAACCTACATTGACTATATAAGAGATTGTTGTGAAGTGGTGGGGGGAGTGTAGGGATAAAAGATCAGTCATAAGAAGTATTTACTGCTTCTCCATTGGCAGGGGTTAGTACAGAAAGTTTATATGTAAACAGGATGCGGTAGCCCTGGTGGTCACTGTGATGGGATTTAAGTCAAGATTTCAACATCCATTGAGGAATGTGAAACAGTCTTTGTGTTGGTTTCCCCGGCTGTTATTAACTGATTAATTCCCACCTTCACCCTCCAGCCTTTGTAATTAAATTTAGAATATATCAAAATTTTTCTTCTATCAAAAGCAACCATGCCCCTATCTTGGGGATAGTGCCCTGAGTCCCGACTCCTGAAGCTCACTTTCACATTCCTTCTGCAGTTGTCCATGCTCTCCTCTATCATCCATCCCCTCTGTACTTGAACGCTCTCTTAGCTGCATGGGGTGGTATATGCCTGTAATCCCAACACTAAGGAGGCTGAGGCAAGAGGATCATGAGTCCAAGGTCAGCCTGCTACATATCAAGACCCTGGGTGGGGGAGTAGGGAAAGAGGAACAGAGAGAGAGAGAGGAGAGAGAGAAGAGAGAGACAGAGACAGAGACAGAGACAGAGACAGAGACAGAGGGAAGAAAAGAAAGGATCCATTCAAACTGTATCCAAATCATTGAACCTTACATCTAAGCCTTTGGCAAATTCTATAACATATTTAGTATGTGTTCACACAAGAACAAGATACTAAAGTATGCTACTAAGTGTAGGCCTGCAATGCCTACACTTGGGAGAATGAGGCAGGAAAATCATGAGTTCAAAGCCAACCTAGGCTACATAGTGAGCCCTCCCAAGATGGAGATGAACTGCTGGGCAGAGCTGTAAGCAATGAGACCAGTAAGCAGAGTGCCTAGGTCCCTCAGTTCTCCTTCAGCCAGTGCAAAACTCAGTGCTCTGTTTGCTCCCAACATTCTCTGGCACATTTGGGGGTCACTCTGAAGTTTGGCTGCTTGCTACCCCTGGAGACACAAAATGGAGGGCATATAAAGCTCCCTGTGGCTTACAGCAACTCCCAGTACACACAAAGGTATAATTCTATAGTGAAAGCAGCCCAGGAGTGGACAACTGACACTTCTATAAGAGACTCCAACCAGCTGCCAGTGGCTCACACTTGTAATCCTAGTTACTGGGAAGACAGAGATCAGGAGTATCATGGTTTGAAGCTAGCCCAGGCAAATAGTTCATAAGACCCTATCTCAAAAATACCCAACATAAAACAGGGCTGGTACAGTGACTCAGTGATAGAGTACCTGCCCAGCAAGTGTGAAGCCCTGAGTTCAAACCCCAGAGAGAGGAGAGAGAGAGAGACTCCTGTTACTTTTCCTCAATCTGATCGCTTCTAGGAATCAGGCCTGGTGCCCTAAGCCATAAACCAAATCCAGTGTGAGATATAGCACCTCAACCTGGCTACTACACTGTTCTACACAAAGATAATATTTCACTGAAAGACTACAAGTCATTAAAACTTCCAACCAACAACTTTGCCTCAGATGCACAAATCCTAATGCAGAAATATGAGAAATATGAAAAAATAAGACAACATGACTCTTCCAAAACTTAACAACTGCACAATAGCAAACACTAATGATAGTGAAGTGGATAAAATCTCAAAGAATTCAAAAAATGATTATAATAATGATCAATAAAATTAAAATGGACATGATTGAATTCTAAGAAAACCCAAGTAAAGAGCTGAATGAAATAAGAAGAAAATACAGGACATGAAAGAGAAATTCAATAATAACATAGAAATCTGAAAAAATCAACTTGTAATTCTGGAATTGAAAAGCTTAATAAGTAAAACAAAATTCTCAGTTGAAAGTGTCTCTAAGTAGACTGGATCAAACTAAGGACAGAGTATCAGGACTTGAAGACAAGGTAGATTAGGATCTGCAGATGAAGATGAGGGGAAAAAACCTACAGAAATACAAATAGAACATGCAAGACCTGTGGGACACCATTAAAAGCCCAAACTTGTGAATCATGGGCATAGAAGAAGAGAAGTGGTACAAGCCAAAGGCATAGAAAACATACTCGATAAAATAATAGCAGAAAATTTTCCAAATCTTGAGAAGGAGATGGTCATCCAGGTACAAGAGGCTTTAAGGACTTCAAACTGACAACATTAGAAAAGAATCTCCCACATCATATTCTAGTAAGAGCACTAGATATACAGAACAAGGAAAGAATACTGAAAGCTGCAAGAGAGAAGCACCAAGTCACTTATAAAGGCAAACCCATCAGAGTAACAGCAAATTTCTCAACAGAACCTTTAAAAGCAAGGAAGACATGTAATGATGTATTTCAAACCCTGAAAGAAAATAACTTCCAGTCTAGATTACAGTACCTAGCAAAGCTATCCTTCATAATTGAAGGAAAAATAAAAACCTTCCATGATAAATAAAAACTAAAGCAATTCATGACCACTAAACCAGCATCACAGAAGATATTTAAGGAAATCTTACACACAGAAGAACATAAACCCAACTTTGAAAATACAGGAAGGAATAAATATCACTAGGTGCGTTGGTAAGTGGTGCTGGGGAAACCAGATATCCACATGGAGAAGACTGAAACTAGATTCCTGTCTCTCACCCTGTACAAAAATTAATCCAAAATGGATCAAAGGGCTTGGCACTAGTGGTTCACACCTGCAATCCTAGCTACTTGGGAGGCTGAAATTGGGAGGATCACAGTTTGAGGGCAGCCTGGGCAAATAGTTTGAGAGACCCCATCTCCAAAATAACTAGAGCAGAACAGACTGGAGGAGTAGTGTTTGTAAAGAGTGCCTGCTTTACAAACACAAAGCCCTGAGTTCAAGCCCCAGTCCCACAAAAAAAAAAAAAAAAGAGGATCAGAAATCTGAAACTTTGGAACTACTAAAGGAAAGTATGGGGAAACCCTTGAAGACTTAGGCATGGGTAACTCCTTTCTAAAATAAGACTCCAATTGCTCAGGAAATAAAAGCAAGAATTGACAAATGGGATTGAATCAAGTTAAAAAGCTACTTCACAACAAAGGAAACAATTACCAGAACCAGGAGACAACCCACAGAATGGGAGGAAATCTTTTCCATGGGAGGAAAGCTATTCATTTGAATATGTAATGAACTCCAAAAATTAAACACCAAAAGAAAAATCAATCAATTACTAAATTAGCAAAAGAATTGAAGGAGAGTTCTCAAAAGAAGTACAGCCAGGCCCCGGTGGCTCACACCTGTAATCTTAGCTACTTGGGAGCCTGAGATCAAGAGGATCTCAGTTCAAAGTCAGCCCAAGCAAATAACCAGAACAAAAGGAACTGGAGGTGTGACTCAAGCAGTAGAGCAGCTGGTTTGCAAGCATGAAGCCCTGAGTTCAAAGCCCAGTCCATTTAAAAAAAAAAAAAAGTACAATGACCAACAAGCACATGAAATGTTCAGCATCCTTGGTCATAAAAGAAATGCAAATCAAAACTGCACTGAGATTCCCCCTCACCCCAGTCAGAATGGCAATCATCAAGAAAACAATGACAAATGCTGGTGAGAATGTAGGGACAGGCGGTCTTGTTTTCTTCATTTTTGGTGGTACTGAGTGTTGAACTCAGGGCTTTGAGCTTGCCAGGCAGGCGCTCTAACACTTGAGCCCTACTCCTAGTCACTGTTGATGAGAATGTAAATTAGTTCAGCCACTGTGAAAAAAATCAGTATAGATGTTCCTCAAAAAACTAAAAGTACGTATGAAGACAGCATAATGAAACCCATCAAACACTATTTGAAAAAGAGGGGGAAACAGGGAAAGGGAATATAACGAAGGGAATGAGCTTGTTCATTGTTCGTCCCAATGAAATCCCCTCATATTATTAATGTATGCTAATTCAAAAATCAAATTTAAATTGAAAAATTGCGTACAAAAAGGGTGGATATTATTTTCTCCTCAAACGTTTGATGGAACTCTTCAGGAAAGTTATTTGGGCCCTTGACTTTCCTTGTGGTAAGGTTTTTAATCACAAATTTAATTTCCTTAATATATTAAATAAATCATAGGTAAGCTTAACAAATTAAAAAAAAAAAAACTAAAAATAGAACTACCATATGATCCTGTTACCACTCCTGGGTATACATCCAAAGGAATGTAAGTCACCACACAATAGCGAGACCTGCACAGTCATGCTTATAGCTACACTATTAACTGTAGCTGAGCTATGGAACCAGCCTAGGTGTCTATCAACTGAGGAATGAATAAAGAAAAAAATACATATATATACATATACACACAATGGAGATTTATTCGGCCATAAAGAAGAATGAAATTATGTTGTTTGGAGAAAAATGGATGGAACTGGAAATCATCAGATTAAGCAAAATAAGCCAGGCTAAAAAAGACAAATATCACATTTGCTCTCTCATATTTGGATTCTAGAACTTTAATAAAAAAAAGTCAATAACGTAAGGGAAACTATTTGAGAGTTGGGAACTAGTGGGGGAGCCATAAAAAGAGAGTATGGTGGGCGTATATGATTGAAGTATTTCACACATGTATATGAAAATAGAATAATGAAACCCACTGAAAATTGTTTAGGAATGGGGAGGAGTCCAGAAAGAGTAATAGAGGGGTGAATTTGATCAAAGCTTGTTAAATGCATGTATGGACATATCACAATGAAGCCCCCTTGTATAATTAGTGTACACAAATAAAAAGCAATAATGGCATACCCTTCACATTAAGGGTCTGAATCTTATCCCAAAAGGTCCAGGATGTCACTGCATTATTTTAAGAAAAGGAAGATCATGATCAGATGTATATTTTAGAGAAGTCATTCTGCAGGCTTGTAGAAGATGAACTGGAAGGGAGCCAGAATTAGGCAAGAAGGCCAATTGGAGACTGTTTTGATTAATTTGGTCAAGAAGTGAGGAAGGCCTGCACTAAAACAGTGGCCAAGGGGCAGAACTGCCAGATGGCCTCCATAAAAATACCAGCACCAGCCCAAGCCTGGGGGGAGATGTTGGCAGGCAGAGGTGGTTTTGAAAAATACCTGCTTAATTTAAACAATATCACGGATGTCAATATAATTCACTTATTTTGTTCAACTGTTATGCTTCCTTTGAGAAAAAACAGATTTTTTTTTCATCACAACACTTGCAAGAAATGCTAAAGAGAAGCAAAGGCAAGATTTAAAAACCATTTCCTTATGCAAGGTGGGAAGCTCCAACAGCAGATTCTCAAGATCAGCATCAGACAACCAGCAACTCTACCAAGGGTATGGAATGAGAATGGCTTAGGGGAAGCACTGGGTTTTCGTTTGTTTGCTTTTGCAGTGCTGGGGATGGAACCCAGGGCCTCACACATGCTAGGCACATGCTCCACCACTGTGCTACATCTCCAGATGCACACTGTGAGTCTTGAGGGGGCTAGAGCAGTGAGGTCCACCATCAGGTCTATATTGCTTCTCCCTATCCCAAACAGCAGGAATTTCTCTGCTAGAAAAGCAGCTGCCTTTACTTGCCTCACCCTCCCAGCAGTTCTGAGAGAGTGTTCCAACATGGATTAGATTCTGACCTGGGCCCAAGAGGAGACCTGGGAGGAAGGGTTCACACACAGTCCCAGGGCTGGAAGAGAAACCAGACGCAGAGCTGTCCTGTTCCCATTTCTCACCCCTCTGGGAAAAAGTGACCCTTCCCCATTCCCTTCTGGGACCATCCACAGCAAAAGCAGTATTTCATCTTGGTTCTTACTAAGGATATCTGAGGAACTCTGCCTGCTGTGTCCTTATATTATAAAGTAAGGCTTCTTACCAGCAACTTAGAAATGAAAACTGTGCTGGATGGTGGCAGACACTTGTAGCGCTGGCTACTTGGGAGGCTGAGGCAGGAAGGTGCTCAAGCCTAGGAGTTTGAGGCCAACCTGGGCAACACAGTGAGACCCTACACCACCCTCTCAATAAACAAATTATTATTTTTTTAAAAAATGGGATCAGTGTCTCATGCCTTTATCCTAGCTATTTGGCAGGTGAGATCAGGAGGATGGAGGTTTGAGGCCAGCCCAGGCAAAAAGTTCATGAGACCCCATCTCAACCAATGGTGGCACATGCCTGTCATCCCCAGCTACCTGGGAAACACAAATAGGAGGATCATGGCTCAGGCCAGCCCCAGGAATAAAGCAAGACCTTATCCCAAAAATAACCAAAACAAAAAGGGCTGGTGGTAGAGAGTCTGCCTAGCAAGCACAAGGCCCTGAGTTCAATCCCAGTTACCACCAAGAAAAAAAAAAAAATGTGCTAAGTGGGTTCTGGACCTCTGGTTCCTAAGTTTACTAAAATCATGTAAACGATGGCTACTGAGAGCCAAAGTCCCTGGTAGGCCTTTGGAAGAGAGCAATACATCATAGAAAGGGAATCTTCTGGAGCATGTCATCCATTGTGTTTGGGTGGATGGGACACCCTGAAAAACACTGCCACAAGATGCAGCATGCTTGCCTAGCATGCATGAGGCTCTGGGTTCCATGCACAAAAACACCACCAGAGAAGGATCACTAGGAAGAGCAGGCTTGGGCAGAATTATACAATGAGGCTGAATTTTATTCGTTTTCTGTCATGGGTAACAAAACACCACAAACGCAACATCTTAGAGCCATGCACATTTTATTGCCTTTCAGTTTCCAGGTGTCGGGAGCCTGAGTCATTGGTCTTCTGCTCAGGGTCTCAGCAGGCTGCAAACTAGGCTTAAAGTCCTCTTCCAAGCTCCTGCGGTTGTTGCCAGAACTCATGCGGGCAGCCTCCGCAAGGTCAGCAAGAGTAGCTCTCTGCCTCCTTCTGTCTGTGACCTCTAGACCTGCTTTAAATGGCCCACCTGATTAGGCGGGCCCACCCAGAAAGTTTCCCTATTTAATTGAAGTCAACTAATATTAGGGACCTTTATTACATCTTCCAAACCCCCTCATCTCTGCCACATAGCATAATATCATCACAGGATAGCATCCTATCCCCTTTGCTATATTCTATTGGTTCAAAGTAAATTACAGGTCCCACTCACAGTCAATGAGAAGTTTTTATACAAGGACATGGGTCATTGGTGTCTGTCTCAGAATTCTGCCTGTCAGGGAATCCAAAAGCTTCTGGAGAAAACAGCCCTCCTCCAAGAGGTGATTAGAGTAGATGATAATTTTATGAGACCAAAACTCTCAGTCAAAGGGTTCACAAGTACCTCTCAGTGAGGCGCCCCACTACAAAAGATATGTCTACATGAACACTCAGAAAGCTTATATGGAAGAAAACTCTTTGTGGTTGTAGTTAAGGTGAGGATTTTGAGATTAGATCATCCTAGATTAGGATGGGCCCCAAATCCAATGACAGGTATCTGTATAAGAGAAAAAGGAGAAGACAGAGGGATGTGGGGAGAGGAAGAAGCCATGTAAACATGGAGATAGAGATTGGAGTAATATGTCTATCCAGGAATGCCAAGGATTGCCAGAGCCCCCAGAAGCAAGGGGAGAGGCATAGAAGAGACTCTCTCTCAAAGTCTCCAGAAGGAGTCAGTCCTATTGACACTTTGATCCAGACTTCTGGCCCTTATGAGGGAATACATTTCCATTGCCTCAATCCACCAAGGTCATGATGGGTTTTTGCATTTGTTGGTTGGTTGGTTGATTTTTAAGACAGGATCTCACTATGTAGCCCAGGTGGCCTGGAACTTACTAGATAACCCAGGCCAGCCTCAAACTGTCAACCCTCCTGCCTCAACCTCCCCAGTGCTGGGAAAGTTATGGTAATTTGCTTTGGCTGCCTAGGGGATCTAATACACTCACTAATAATGTTCCCATAGGAATCAGCGTCAAGGAGATAGACTGGGTCTCAGATGCAGCAAGAACTCAAGAGTCTACAAATGGCAGATCAGAGGCAGATGTCATATAGCAGAGGTGCCCTACAAGGTACTAGAGCAAGGCAGTTTTATGTCTAGAGTGACAAAGCAACATTCATCACAGAACCCAGGAGCTATCCATGAACTCTCTAACAAAGGTATATCCTATACGCCCTATGCAAGCTTAGCCTTCTTTACCCTCCCTTCACTGATGTACTTGTTTGGGTCAGCTACTGTCAATAAATAAGTAAGGCTAAATTACCTGTGGTTTAAACAAAATAGAAGTTTCTCTTTCATTTAAGTCCAAGGCTGAAATGGGGGCTCCACATTGCTAGATATCCAAATTCCTCCCATCTGGCTCTTCTACCATCTACAGCATGTGGCTGCCATCTTACTCTCACCAGCACACCTGCATTTCAGCCAGTGCAAAGGTGACAAAGGTAAGTGGAAGCTATAATCTTTCCCTTGAATGGAAGAACTAGCAATGGCACACTTCTAGCTAGCTAGCACTTTGTCACCTAGTCACACCTTCATGCAACTGAAGCTGAAAAATGTTTTTAGCTAGGAGGCCATATTCCCACTAAAACTTAGGATTTGCATTACTAAAGGAAGAAAGGAGACTACATAGCAACTTCTGCCCACAGGAGACAATAAACACAAGGTCTGGCTTTACCAGTGGCCTCTCAAATCTAGAGGGATAAAAGGCCTATAAATGGAAGTCTAGAGGTGGATGGAACCCCCACCACCCTTTTGGTTGGTGATAGGCTAAAATAGGACCTTGTAAATGTGGGTTTGAAGCAGCAGGAATGTGACCAGTGTGCAGGGCCAGGTGTAACATACCTCTGTTAGGGGTTGAATTGTGTCACCCTAAAAAATATATTGAAGTCTTAACCCTAGAACTTCTGTATGTACCCTTATTTGGAAATGGGGTCTTTGCAGGTATAATCAAATTAAAATGAGGTCATTCTGGATCAGGTTGGGCCCCAACTCAGTGACTGATATCCTTATAAGAAAAGAGAAGCTGGGTGCCAGTGGCTCATGCCTGTCGTACTAGCTACTCAGGAGATCAGGAGGATCATGATTCAAAGCAAGCCCCAGGGAATAGTTCATGAGACCCTATCTCCAAACCACCCAACACAAAAAAGGGCTGGCAGAGTGGCTCAAGTGGTAGAGCACCTGCCTAGCAAATATGAGCAGCCCTTAGTTCAAACCCCAGTACCACCAAAAAATAAGAGAGAGAGAGAAATTTGTCAGACACAGTGGTTCAAACCTATAATCCTAGCTTCTTGGGAGACTGAGACTGGAAGGATGATGCTTCAAGGCCAGCCCAGGCAAATAGTTCATGAGACGCCCCCCATCTCTAAAATACCCAGAACAAAATGGACTAGAGGTGTAGCTCAAGCAGTAGAGTACCTGACTTGCAAGCACGAAGCCCTGAGGTCAAACACCAGTCTCACCCAAAAAAAGAGAGAGAGAAATTTGGACACAGACAGACAAAGGAAAAAGGCTGACAAGGCAGAAGTTGAAGAGATAGGCCTACAAGCCAAACAACACCAAGGATTGATAGTGACCACCAGAAGCCAGAAAATCAAGAAAGGATTCTTCCCAGAGCTTTCAAAGAGAGCATGACCCTGCCAGCTCCTTAATTTTGGACTTCTAATCTCCAGACCCGTGATAGAATAAATGTCTGTATTTTATACCACCCAGTTTGAGTATTTGTTGCAGCAGCCCTCAGAAATTAATATACCTTCTCTCCTCTTTCTGATCCCTAAAGCCTGATCTCATGAACCCCTAGGACAATGGTCCATAAGGCCCTGACATCGTAAGTGCTACTTGGGCTCTCTAAACCTTCTACCCATCCTCAAATTCACCTCACTATAAATGCTGCCTCGGCAATAATAGGAGATCCAAACCAGAACCAAATATTGGCACTGGCCAGACCAGAGTCTGAATGTGGAAACAGAAAAGGTGGAGATGTTTAGTGACAGGGCTATAAAACCAAGGGAATTGGTCTGAGATGGGTTCATCCCTCAGAAGAAAGACCAGGCTGGGTATGCCCACAGTGACTCAAAACAAATGGGTCCAGGCTATCACTATAAGCGGGGATGTTTAATTCCACCACTTCAGTTTCCAAACCACTTTCACATACAGGATGTTCTTTGGTCTTCAAAACCAGGCTGCATGGGTTGAAGAGCTCCGTAAGATCTGCGTTTGATTTGCAGGCAAGCAAATGGTCAGAGAGGTTAAGTAACAGCAAGGCATGGTGGTGCACCTCTGTAATCCCAGCAATTGGGAGGCAGAGGTAGGAGGATCACAAGTTCCAGGCCAGCTTAGCCTACATAGCCAGACTCTGTCTCAAAAAAAAAAAAATTAAGTAAGTAACTTGCTCAGTGTCACAAAACTAGGTTAGCAGTCTGTGCAGTGTGTGCAAAGAAAGTAAGAAACTGAACATTAATTAGAATGTCAGAGGCACCGATTTTTGTTGTAGTTAAGTAAAAAGCATTTGCAGAGCAAATGCAGTGCTTGACATATGACAGGTGCACCATAAATAATCATTTCCTTCCTCTGTCCCTTTCTTACTTGTTTTTCCAGCTTTGAAATCTGTGCTCCTTCCTACTACCCCAGGACTGCCTTTCACTGACTAAAGGAATTTTGTCTACTCAACTCACTCATCCAGAACTCAAATAATTGGACTAACTTATCTAACTTATCTCTATATTCTTTTCCAGCTCTGATAGTCAAAGGCCTTGTGGAAACTGTGAACCAAACAGCCAGTCGAATCTAACAGACCAGCAATGGAAGCCCATGCCTGCTGTACTCCATATCACCATCAGGGGGCACCCAGCATCGCTTATGCCATGGGAGAACCCAAACTGAGGCTGTGAGGTTCTGTGCAGGACTTCCCAGAGCTTTGGAAAGGCCATCTCAGTAACCCTCATTCCCCTTCAAAAGAAAGATTTGTATTCTATGGGGAGAAGCTATTTCTACTCCATAAGGGTTGATGAACGAAGTAAGTGTGGAATTACAGCCCAGTGGTTGCTCCAAGGGACCACAGCATGCACTTACCACCATCCACTAGAACATTCTTCCACTAGGAGAGTCCCGGGAAAGTTTGCCACCAACCTCCTCCCTAATTCTGCCTGCTGCTTCACCTCTCTCCAACTCAACCCCCTTTTCCTCTCATTGCTGCCCTATGCCCAGCTCCTGCTCCCAGACTCTGGGAGGGCTGGGGCTCCAGGGCTCTTCAGTTTTCCTTGGTCTGTAAGTCTTCACATTTCTGGTTTCACAGCACAGTTGTTTGTCTTCCACAGTTCAAGTGCTCAGGCCTCTTGCTGGCAAAAGCAGCCTGCTTCCCGTCCAAGGATGTAAATCTCCTTTGACTTGACACCTGGCTACAAGTTGCTAGAGAAATGACCAGAGGGGCTGCCTCTGTAGCTGTCAGATCCACTGGTGACAATCTGCAGATGGAATCCACAGCCCAATTCAAGTCTAAACACTGCAAAAGAGGGCTGACAGTTGGCACATTGGGTGTATGTCGAGCAAGACCCAAGCAGTATGAATTCCTAGACACTCTTCAAGGAAAATTCTATAAACCAGAGGCCCCTCCTCCAAAATCATCTTCTCCCATCCCAGGGCTGACTAGGCAACTTATCCTTAGTGGTGCTGGTAAAATATCCAGAGATGGAGAAAGGAGGCCTTCCTACTTACCCCCAGACTCAAGGGAGACTTCCTTCTCCACTAAGAGCCATAGTTCAAAAGTGGAGCCCTTGCCAAGAAACCTTCCATGCTCAGACACCAGAGCTCTCACACTGCCCTGGGCTGGAAAGGAGAAAATCATCTTTGGTATGCTAACATCCTGAGAGATAAAACCTGGGTTCCAGGGGAAAAGGGAGCTGCATAGGCCAGGTCCAATTCACAGGGAACACCCATATGTGGAAGTGCACTGAGCTTATCCTGAGGGCAGATGAAGATTTTATAACTCCAGGCCCCTGAACCCAGCCAATGCACTGGATCCTGTGATTCAGCCTGGACCATAGTCTTTGTTCATGGGGTTTACCTATGAACCCACAAAATGATCCAGTGATTTCCATAGAACTTTTTTCTCCCCCCAAAGGAAACCTACCAGAGAAAGTTTACAAGGATTCAAATACATTTAAAAAGTACCAACAGACTCAAAACTGTGACTCCAGTTTTACTTCAAGAGGGTAACAGATTTCTGCAGCCCAGCCCAGAAAGGGAATTGGAAGGGGGACAGAGAGAGAGGGAGAAAGACAGAGAGAGAGATCTCATCCATGACATTTGCACAGCACAAACAATGCTCAGTGCCTCCAGATAAACAGACACATAAGGCACTGAACCAAAGTGGTTCCTGATGATAATGAGGCCTTATGAATCTGCCATTGGCTTATAGTATGGAAGATGAAAAATGTTCCATGCCCTGATCCTGGACAAGCCAAGTTACTATGGCTTTGCCACTAACTTGCGACTAGATTCCAGGGGTTTTGAAAGGCAAGGGAGGCAGGAGAATTGAAGATTCAACAGTTCCCTTCACCCAAACAGACTTGTCGGTTTTTGTTTGATGAGGGCTAGGAGGAAAGTGACAGGGATTATTCCTAATTTACTATCTCTGTGCAAAGCCAGCTCTGAGTAAAAGGGAAGGGAGCGAGTGGATTATGAAAAGAAAACAAATGGAGAGAAAATAGGGCAAAGAACAAATTGTATTCTGTAATATTTATTAATTTGATTTTAAATGGAAAAGAAGGAATCTGTTCCAATGGTTCGCTTTCCTATGAACCCTGCAGTGCCCCCAAATCCTGAAGATGTCCTCCTGACACTCCTGTGAGGTAGATCGGAGCTGTTCTGTGTCTAATGTGAGAGAGGCTGGTGCTTAGAGAGCCAGAGTGAGGGAGTCAGGAGGTGACAAATCCCAAACCTTGGCCATTTGTAGTTTCCTGCCCTGGGCCTGGACTACAGAGAGAGCCTAGAGAACACTGAGCTGCTCATCCCGGTGTGGACAGCAGGAGGGAGGGAACTGGAGTGTTCAATTTGCCCTAGACACAGCACACATGTAAGAAAGGTGACAGGCACCCCTCCAAAGTCATAAGGCTGCTCCCAGGACAGCTGGGCATAGGCAGCCTGGCACCCCAGCTGCTGAGGTAGTACTGAATTTCAGGGGCAGGGCTTAGAAAACAGAGAGAGAGAGAGAGAGAGAAAGAATGGTGAACCCACTTTGTAAGGGTCCCCTCAGCATTCCATGGTCCAATCAGCAGGTTCTCCAGAGTAGAGTTTTACCACTTGGGGACTCCCTAGGGCTCATTTGGAACAGAGGCCAGAGACTTGCCAAAGGTTCTGGTGCATGGAGTTGTTTCTGTCCTTCAGGCCTAAGAAACTCCCCAGGAAGCCCTAAAGAATAGAGATAACATAGTCTTGGGGTGAAGGGGCAGAGGGTGGGAACCCAGGCATGAGAGGGAAGAGGCAGTGACCTCTTAAATATCCTGCAAAGCATATTTAATTCCATGAAAGCACGGGGACCCACCCAGCCACAAAATCCCACTCCCCAACTCCACCCCAGTCCCTGAGGGGTGGGGCACAAATCCCCACTCACAAGTTACTGGCTCAGTCCCAGCTGTCCTTCATAGAGGAAGTGGATGCTCACTTTCACAGCCATCGAACCTTTGAGAGAAACCAGAGCTGAGGCCGAGGAGTTAGGAGGGCCACTGGCTTGCTATGCAAGTCGAAGCCAAGTCTAGAAACCAAATCTCGAACCTATGGGGAGCCAGAGTTCTCCGGCCACAGCAGCAGTAATTTCTCAGAGTGCCTTGGGTCCCAGGGTGAAAAACACCCCACCTGCCCTGCGTGGCTTCAGCCCTAGTGTTTGGACCCAAGAAAGGAATGTCGGTTCCTACTCCCTGTGCCTTCCTCCCAAGGCAAAGACCCTCTCCAGCCCAACCTTCTTCTACCGAACCCCAAACTCAAAATGGAGACACCGAATGCTTCCTGACCCTGAGCCGCCAGTCTCTCGCCCCAGTTACCTACCTGTTGAGCGGGGACTCAGCCGGGCTGGCCCGAGCCGCAGGGACGTCCGAGGGGTCGCGGGCTGGAGAGGCGGCGGCGCGGGGCTCCTCCAGTCGGCAGCCGCCGCAGCGACACAGAAGACGACGGAAGGCGCTGCGAAAGTCCGGGCTGCGACAGTAGATAAGCGGGTTGAAGGCAGAGTTGGCATAGCCCAGCCAGTTAAGGGCGAGGAAAATCGGGCTGGGAACCACAGAGGGCCCCACTAGGGCGCGCAGCACGTTGGCCAGAAAGAAGGGCAACCAGCAGAGAGTGAAGGTGCCCATGATGAGACCCAAGGTGCGCAGGGCGCGGTGTTCCCGGAGAGGCAGGAGGCGCGCCGGTCGCCGGCCGCAGGAGGGCACTCCCTCGGGCGAAGCGCACGTCCCCGCAGTGGCAGGGGACAGAGAGCGCGACAGGGCCGACGGAGACTCCTCTGGCGGGAAACGGCCCAGCTCCCGGCGCAGCAAGCGCAGTTGGCGCTTAGCCACGACAAAAACTCGCGCGTAGACGAAGAGCATCACAAGAAGCGGAAGGTAGAAGGACACCGAGGAGGAGAGCAGTGCGTAGGGCATGTTGGAGGCGAAGGAACAGCAGCGCGGATTGGAGTGGCAACGCTGCGCCTCGGCGTCGGCCCCTACGCGCCACCACTGGCTCATGATGGGCGCAAAGGACACCGTGGCGGAGACGACCCACACCAGGACCACGGCTGCCCGGGCGCGGCGCTTAGTGACCAGTGCGCCATAACGCAGCGGGTTGGTCACGGCCAGGTAGCGATCCACCGCCAGGGCGCATAGGGTTTCGATGCTGGCAGTTACGCATAGCACGTCCACCGAGGTCCACAGCTCGCAACCAGTAGCGCCCAAGGGCCAGTGGCCAGTCAGCGCCAAAGTGGCCCCGGGCGGCACTACTAGGAGTCCCATCACCAAGTCAGCTACGGCCAGCGAAGTCACAAACACGTTGGTCATGGTCTGGAGTCTCGGCGTCAAGAGGATGGCCACGATTACCAGCAGGTTGCCTCCCACTGTGACTAGCGCCAACAGCGCCCCAGCCAGTGCCGCCGCCCACGGCACCCCTGGCAGCCCACTCGTGTTGGCGGTGTTGGGTGCCAGGGAGGGGGCGTCTGCCCATGAGGCTAGCGAGCCGTTCCCATGAGGCCACGGAGCCATTCCCGTGTCGCGCGTGGGGTGGGAGGGATTCCCCAGGTTCCCTGATTCAGGGGAAGGGGCAGCAGGACACGGGAGCGACTCCCCCAGCCTAGGCCATCTTCGCTAGTTGAAGGGGGTGAGACTGCTTAGCCTGCCCCCCCCATCTCGGCCCCAACTCCCTTGATGCCACGGCTCTGGGAGGGGAGGAGTGGCGGCGTTTAAAGAGGCCGCGGCCAATAGTCTCCCCTGGAGAGGACTCAGAAGGGAGTTGTAGGGTGAAGAGGGAGCCCTGCCTCTATCAGTGCACCCCTGCAATGACCAGCCCCTCGGGGCACTCCCTAGGCCGGGTTTCCTGGAGCTCAGCAGCTCCTTCCCCGCAAGGACCAGGAGCAGCCCTACAGAAAGGGGAAGGGATACCTCCCACCTCAAAGGGGACCTTCCCTAGGCAAACCAAAACACCTACAGTAGCACCCTCTTTGCTTGGGTGCTCTCCCCTAAGGTCTTTTTTATTTTTATTTTTATTTTTGTTTATTCCTTTGTTTGAGACAGAGTCTCACTTTGTAACCTAGAATAGTCTCCAACTGGGGGTTCCCCTGCCTTAGCCTCCCCAGTGCTAGGATTACAAGTGCCAGCCACCACACTCCAGCTCAACCAGTAAATTAAGTAATATCTTCCCCTCTTCCAAGAGCTCAGCAGATGAAATTTGTTCCCTTCACCTTTACTGTTCCACTCATTCTCACTTCCCTTCCAGTTTTCTGTTCTTTTTTGTTATTATTATTGGTGGTGGTGCTGGGGTTTGAACTCAGGGCCTCAAACTTGCTAGGCAAGCAAGCACTTTACCACTTGAGCCAGTCCATCAGCTTTTTTTTTTTTTTTTTTGGTGAGACTGGGGTTTGAACTCAGAGCCTCATGCTTGCTAGGCAGGCACTCTACCACTTGAGCCACTCTGCCAGCCCCTGTTCTTTTCTTTTCAGCTGCTGGGGAAATGGCCACATTTCAAGAGTCCTTTTTGTTGCTTACCCATTTTCATTTGGATTTGGCATTGTATAGCATGGGATGCTGAAGGGTTTCATAGCTCCATCTCGTCCCCTCTGCACTGCCCCTTCCACATATCCTCTACTCAGAAATTTTCTGGATAGGCCTCTTCAAATTCTTCTGTCATTAAGACATTAAAAATGGCTGAGTGGAAGCCATGCATGGTGATGCACTCCAGTAATTCCGGCACTTGAGAAGCTGAGGCAGGTGGGTCACAAGTTAGAGCCTAGCCTGGACTACATAAAGAGACACTGACTCTAAATAAAATTTAAAAACACAAATGGTTGGGACTGTAGATCAGTAATTGATCGTTTGCTTAAGATGCTGGAGGCCTTGGGTTCAATTTCTAGCGACACCCATGCAAGGATAAATGAGAACTGAAGGTGTAGCTTGGTGGTAGAAGTGTGCTTAGCATGACTGAGACCCTGGATTCAATCTCAGCATGCCCCCCCATAGTCTTCCATCACCATCCTCTCAATGGTAAAGTGTTCACATCACTTCCTTGAAGATTTTATTCATGAGCTTTTAGGAACCAGAAGACACTGAGCTGAGGAACTCATGCATTGGGGTTTTTAGCGTGAAGGACAGGCCTGGTATTTTAATGCCTCTGAAGTCTCTCACACAATCATAGGTTTCTCTAAGTTTCCTAAGGTTCTCACACAGGTTTCCCTCACTTGAAGAAAGCCCAGAGCCTTCTCCCACTTCTCATCCCCTCACCCAGACTTAAAAGACCTAGTTCTGCCTGCCCAGTCTCCCAATCTCTAAATCAGTTCCTCTCAAATTGGGTGTGGGGAGGGAGAGGTTGGAAAATAAGGCCCTAGGTTCAAGTTGAGGGGCAGAAAGATGTGATACCTTTATGAAGGCCGGTCAGGACCTGATCCTTGATCCGTCTTGCTTCCTCTCCTGAAACAATGGGACAAAAAAAAAAATCATGGAAAATGCCTCCCAGGCTATGCACTAGCCTGTTCTTTTGAACAGCTCTATATTTCAAAGGCGCCCTGTATAGTCGCTGATCTAAGTGATCCCTCTGGGAGGCTGAGCCAGGGGTCGGGAGTCAGAAAGGTTGGAGGGGAAGAGAGAACCTAAAATTATCCCCGAGGAAAAAGAACCAGCTGGGCTCCCAGGGACCCAGCAGCTCACCCATGAGCAGGATTTTCAGTACCCACACAGGCGTTGGATCCATGGAAATGCCCAAGGGGTAGTCGGAAAGGCAGCACACACACACCCCACTCCCTGGCCAGCTCCCAGTCATGCCAGGGTGGTGCAGGCCCCACTTGGCCATGGCTTCTTGCTGATCATCAAGGCGATCAGTCCCAAGTCGAGTTTTGCAACACCCCAGAGTGTTGCCAGTTATCTCAAAGGAGTGTCATAAGATTTTAGCAATCTCTAAAACAAATACATACCATTCGGCAATTTTTTTCTAGGACATTAGAGTTGGTGGGGGGAAGGGAAAGGGGTTCTGAGAAGTCAAGCAACTACAAAGGATGTCATTGCTTAAGGAGGTGATCTTCTTATATGAAAATATTTTAATGTAAAAATGTTTACATTGAAACAACAACAAAAAAAAAACCTCAAGATTTCCCAAACCACATGAGCATGAGTTTGGGAATGACTAGGCCAAAAAACCAAAGGACACTGTGAAAAGAGATACCCAGAGCCCTGTTAGCAAAGGCTTTCTGAGCGAGTCGAGGGATGTCAGAGCACTTGGCCTTTTTCCTCTGCTCCAGCTTTTTCCTCTCATTCCTTACTCAGACTGGTCTCCCCCAGCACAGGCAACAAACAGGGAGAAGGGCTCCCTCTTTCACACTTTGGTCTGTGAAATTGTTCCCTTTTCTTTAGTAGCTATACATTTGCATTATTCGATTATCAAAATATACAAAATGCATATAACAGAAATGATGCACTGTCATCATTTCCATAGCAAGTTACCAAAGTTACCACCATTAGCATACTGCTTGTTCTTCCAAGAATAATTTTTTTTTGAGACAGGGTCTCTCAAGGTAGCCCAGGCTGGCCTCAAACTCACTATGTGACCCAGGTTTGTCCTAAAACTCACTGTGTAACCCAGGCTGGACTCAAACTAATGATCCTTCTGCCCCAGTCTTCCTAGGGCTGGAATCACCACCACACCCAGATCCTCGATGTTTTATATGCATACTGTTCAATACATATGTATATATATATATATATATATATATATTCTTTTGTCCTTTCCTTTTCACACAAACATAAGCCATTCTATACATTTCTTTTCTAAAAGTTTTTATTAGTATACGATAGTTATACAGGGGGTTTCGTTGTAACATTTCCATATGTATATGTATACATATTGTATATTTCTTATTGTACCTTAACTATTTATCTGTGATTCTTGTAGATCAACATACAAAGGATTCTCATTTTTAGTGTTCTATTGTATGGATACACCATAATGTATGAAGCCAATTGTTTACTCACAGATATCTAGTTTACTATCTACCTTTATTAAGAGATAATGTTGCAAGGAATCACCAGTCTACGTGACATTTTATATGTGTGTAAGTGTATTTTTCAGGATATGTTTCTACAAACAGAATCACTACATACAAGGTTATGCATTTGCAAATTTGGAAGTTATTGCCAAATTGCACTCCCCTGGCAATGTACCCATTTACACTCTACCCATCATTTTTGGTGGCCAACAGGGGGTTGGAGGCAAGTGGCCTGCTGCTCTGGGACATTGTCCTAATGACTGGCCCAAGGGGAATTAGCACTGCTTGGTTTGTAGAGGTCATCCAACTATGGACAGACACATACATTGCCTGAGCGAGCACTGCTCAGGCCTCCAACCCCCAGATGACCTTTGTTCTGTGCCCTTGGAAGCAGTGAATGTGGGCTCTGAATCTACAAAGGTCAGATCCCCTCACCCCCTGCCACCACCAGGTTGCTATAATGTGTCAGGGCTATTCGTGATTTAGAATATGTAGTTGGCAGAGTCAGAGGGAACCTGATGGGCAGAAGTTCTCTCCAAAGCCGACAGTGACCATCCATTTTCAGCTTTTGGAAATAATGTGTGGCCTCTGAACAGACTGTTTGGTGTTTGCTGTTTCTCCTTTTGCCACAATTAATTCAGGTGTCAGAGAGAAAGTAGTATACAAATAAGAGACAAAAGTGGTCTTAAAGATCAACCCCAATACCAACACTTTGCAGAATTAAAATAGTGAGGCCTGGCCAGGCACTGGTGGCTCACGCCTGTAATCCTAGCTACTCAAGAGGCAGAGATTAGAAAAATCAAGTTTCTAAACCAGCCCCGGTAAATAGTTCCAAAGATGCTATCTTGAAAAAACCCATCACAAAAAAGCACTGGTGGAGTGACTCAAGGTGTAGGTCTTGAGTTCAAACCCCAGTACTGTTTAAAAAAAAAAAAAAAAGCAGTGAGACCCAAAGGAAACTGAGGCCTGTTCATGATCACACAGTACAGGTTCAAGTACACAGGCACCTTAGAAGCTGGTTCTTTTCGATAACACCAGCCCTCACTCCAGCCATGCTGTGGCCAGCCACCTTCTAGTCTGTTCTCCAGGGGGGCCCAGAATGGATAGTATCCCCCAAGGGGTAGAGAGGGGAAACTTGCCAGACTAAAGAGAAGCCCCTAAGCTAAGACTTTTGTTATTCTTTGCACACATGTCTGGTTTGGTTTCCAAGGTTTGGCTCAGATGAGCTTGAAGAAGAGGCAAAGAAGGAGCCTCCATTCTTGGGGAAAAACAGGTATTTGGAGAAGGTGGGCATGGTGGCACAGGCCCATAATCCCAGCACTTGAGAGGCTGAGACAGGAGGATTGCGAGTTCCAGGCTAGCCTGAGCTACCTAATGAGACCCTGTCTCAAAAAAAAAAAAAAAAAAAAAGCAGGTTTGAGGCCCTAGGGATGGAATCCAGCTCTATCACTCAGCTGCATCCCAACCCTGTGCCTTCTCTTTTAGTTCCTGGCCATCAATGAGAGAAGAGACCAAGAAATGGCTCTTTCATTCCTGAGGTAGGAAGCAAAATTCTTGTTCTAGTCTCTGAATAATCATTAAATCCTCCACTATCAGAGAAGGAGCTCCCAAGGCTTGGAAAAGGTCACATATCCCACCTACAGCACAGACAAGACCTAGGCCTCTGTTTGGCAAGGCACCATTTCCTAGGAGCAGGGGAGGAGTAAAAAGGAGCAGAAGGAGAGAGCAGAGAAGTTGCCCACCCAGAGTGCCCATTCACCAGACGCTGCGTTTCTCTTGCCACCTTGCCAGAAACAACCACCCTGGTTTCTTCTCTGCTCAGTGCTTTCTTTGTTGAGGAGAGGGAGGCATCAGAGAAGCAGACAGACCTGACATGCTGCTTGGACCAGAGGTTCCTTCTCCCGCTCTTTTCTGGAGGGAAAACTCCAACAGGACTGGAACTTGTCTAGTTCAAAAGGAGGCAGTTACTCAATGAGAACATGCTGGATCACTTACCGCCTACCAGCCTGCTTCCTCCAGGGAGCACGCTAAAGAAAGAGTAGCTGGCTGGTGCTGGGAGAACGGCCCCTCCTCCACCAAGGCCCCTCAAAATAGAGTCTCCATTTAAGGAGGGGGTGAGGGGCTCTGGCCAGAAAGAGGAGACAAACTGAGCCCAGTAAACTTTTGTGGATGGCTAAAAGCCCATCCAGAAAGAATCAAGAATGAGGGCAGATGGTCAGGATCCAGCTGGTAGGCGTGTCTCAAGTGGTAGAGCAATGCTGGAGACCCTGCATTCAATCCCCAGTACCAAAAAAATAGATAAAAATAAAGACTCAGATGCAGTGGGAGATGCTGTGGCAGGGGAGAGAAGGAAGTGTTTCCTGTGGATGGGAAAATGCCACAGTTTTTGTTGCTGTTTTATCTCAAGAGGAGGCAGAGTGTCTTGCTTTCTAGTCAAGATGGGTCACTAGTCCCCTCTCATGATAAATAGAAATGGAGGGAAGAGGGAGACCTCCTTGCCATTCAGCCTGAACCATCACCTGGGCTTCCACACTCACAAGTCAAGTTCCCACCTTAGGCATGTCCTTAGAGAGGTGATTAGGACTCAGTCCTTGCTCCTGGGTAGGAGACCCCCCAGCTCCATAGATGAAGCTGGGTTCTTACTTTGTTCCCCCAAAGGAGTGCTGCCAATCTTAGGGCAAGCAGCTTTGAGCATAGACATTGGGGAGGGTACTTTATCCCAAGATGAAGAAAAGAAACAAACAAGTAAAAGGACCTCTTAAAAATACCAAGGAGACTTTTTTTGGCATTACTAAAGTTTGAACTCAGGACTTTGAGCTCCCTAGGCAGGCACTCTACCACTTGAGCCATGCCCTCAGCCCTTCTTGCTTTGGTTACTGGAGATGGGGTCTGGCTTTTTGCCCAGACCAGCCTGGACAAAACCCAGCCTCCCAAGTAGCTTGAGATAACAGGTGCACACTACTGAGTCTAGCTACTAGTTGAGATGGGGGGCGTCTCTTGAACTTTTAGCCCCAATTGTCCTGGAACTACTGTCCTCCTGATCTCAGACTTTCAAATAGCTAGGATTACAGGTGTGAGCCACCAACATCCAGCTTCCAAGGTGACATCTTTGAAGAAAACTTGTACTTTGTTCCAGCCTCCTAGGAGGAGACAGGCCTTTTCTCACTCCTAGATATAGTCATAATTTAACATTCTATCCTCTAACCCTGGACCTCAAGCCAAAAGGAGACAGCAGTAACCTGGGTCATACATCCAGCCTCCATCATGTCTGAGTTTTTCCCCACACTGCCTTGTGAAATATTGCTTCATCAAGGCACTGCAAGATCTTGGCAGCAGGAGCCAGTGGGGATTGTCATTTTCTTTGTATAAATAGTGCTGCTCAGATTTAGTGAGGAGACTTGTGTAGGGTCAGAGAGCAATGCGTGACAAAGCTGGGAAGCAAAGCCAGTTCTCCTGGATTTCCAGCCTGGAGATTTTTCTCCTTTCGCCATCATGGAGAGGAGCTTGGGAGTGTATGTAGGATGGGGGAAGTTGAGGTATAGGGAGGGCTGGAGGCAGAAAATAAGCCATCAACATTGGCCTTCACATCCTGGCATTTGGATTCCCACTGGTCCCCTGGAGAAGATGAAAGCATTAATCCTGTAGTGAAGGAGAATATAGAAGAAGGAGACAAGGAAGGGTGGAATTCTGAGCTAGAGCCAGTTAGGGTACACTGAGCAGGAAGGATGGCTATGTTTATGGGGGCACAGTTTATCTGCCAGCCCAGAGTGAGTAGATCATGGAAGCGATGAGGAATGCAGAGGCAAAGAGGGAAAGAATGTAAACAGTGCTGGGAATGTCAGCTTTCTTCTGGGAGGTGGCAGCAGTGGACGACAGTCCTGGTTTTCTCAAGAGTCTTCTCTTTTTGCTGTCTGGACTCCATTAAAATATTCCAAATGATGCCATGGGCCCTGAAAGTCCAAGAAGAAATGAAATTAAGGAGAGTCCTAGCTATGGCAGCACAGGCTTCCTCCACTCTTTCTTCCCCCTTTCAGGAAAGAGAAGTAGGAACCATGAACCTGTTTCGTGTGGGGCCAAAGTTAGGGGACAAGAAGGAGCCATTGTTCTTGGGAACCAAAGGATTGCTACTGATGTTCATTTTGGATGGCCACACATACTTGTGACAGAGGTACACTGACATATATACCCCTCAAAGCAGAAAGAGAAGCCTAGCTAAAAATACTCTCACTTACAAGCACATACACACACACAGTTGTGTGCAAGTATAGCATAAAACACACACACTCCTGCAAATAAGTACACACAACATCAGATGCACACACACTCAGAGAGGTTTATACGTATTCTATGTATCCCCTATCTCCCCACCAAGAGGATCATCCCTTCAATGCACAGCCAACATGCACCCAGCCTAAGTCCAATACTCACAGATGCAAACCCATACCCCATGCAAAAGGCTGGAGACCGTACCCCACATAGGCATGTTCCATCTGTTAGGCTGGGAGTGAGCCAGCAAAGCACATGGCTGCAGAAAAGTCTAACTCCCTGCAGAAGCAGAACCAGGTCAGGGGCCAGCACACTAGACTGCATCTCTCACCACTCAGCTCTCAATAGTAGTGCTAATGGCACAGAATTTCAGGTCCTAAGTCTGTCATTGGGAAGTCTTTTTAAAGCATGAAAGGCAGCACAGCCTAAATTAAACCTACCACAAGCTCTGCTTGCTTGGAGCAGACAAGTCACTATCTAGCCAGCAGGCAGCATTGCATTCATCCCAGGGAAATTCCTCAGCAGTCCTGTTTTTTGGAAGAGAATGGCTAAGAATGCCAGCCTTATTGCATCAATTACTCATTCATTGTTCTGCACTTAAGGAACACAACCCTGTACTGACCTTCAGGCTTGGAATTCAGAGACACCAAGTGATATCAGACATGATAGCTGTCTTAAGACAGAGTCCACTCTAGAAGGCAAGATTTGGACACAGACTGCCACAGTACAAGGGCAGAGGAGAGAACGAGGGCCATGATTGATGATGGGATTCCAAGAAGGGAGAAACACTTCCAGATGAGTGATCAGAAATAATGTCACAAGGGGGAATTGGAAATGATTGCTACCAATGATAAGGACTTTGAAGGGCATAGCAAAGGGAAGCCTCAGTCTGGTGCAGTGGCTTGCACCTGTAATCCTAACTCCTTGGGAGGCAGAGAAGAGATCAAGATTCAAGGCAGGGGATGAGGGAGTGGGGACTGTGAAGTGCAATTCTTGAGACCCTACCTCAACCAATGAGGTGCAGTGGCATGTGCCTATCTGTCATACTAGTTACTCAGGAAGCACAAATAGGAGGACTGCGGTCCAAGCCAGGCCCGGGTATAAAGTGAGACTCTGTCTCAAAAACAACTAAAACAAAAGGGCTGGTAGAGTGGCTCGAGTGGTAGAGTACCTGACTAGGAAGCGCTACACCCTGAGTTCAAACCCCAGTGGAAGGAAGAAAGGATGGAAAGGGAAATTGCATTCCACCTGGCACCTTGGAAAGGGTGCTTATTGATCTTACCCTTCCCCGCCCAAATCCTGGGCACCCTACCTTCATCCGTTCAGCACAGACTTGGTCCCCGTTATGTTTTGGTCCTCATCTCTCATTCTGAATCTGTCAAAATTAATAGTTTTCTCCAGGTTATATCTGGTAAGGTTTTGCATTTCCGAAGCAAGCTATCTTGCCACAAGCTTCCTTGAACAACAACCTCTATCCACACTTCACCTGTCCCTAGACTCATCATCAGCACCTCCTGCAGAGGTAGCTTTCCCACCTGGGGCATCAGCCCGAGAGGACCATGAGGAGCCTCCCAGGGAGACTTTCCTGAGCAATCTTTTTCTGGTGCAGCCTCCTAGGGGCTGCAGCTCACCACCGTCAGGCCTGCTGTTACAAGAATTCTATAGCATCTGATTTGGGGAGACAGGAAGAGCCTTCCTCCAAGAGGAAAAAAAAAATTCGCCTTAAAATGTCATGATTGTGCATTCATGCTCTCAATGAAGATTTCACCTCATATTAAAATGAACAAGGCTCCAAAAGGGAATGTGTCTCAGTGTTATTATTGGGTTAGTGTCCCCCAAGGCTTGATCCTCAGCCTTGGGGTTATGGAGGGAGGGGGAGTTTAAGAGGTGTGTCTAGTGGGAAGCCCTAGATCATTGAGAGCATGCCCAAGAAGAGAAATAATGGGACCCTGGTCCCTTTCTCTCTCTCTCTCTCTCTCTCTCTCTCTTTCTGGCCATGAGGTGAGCGATTTTGCAACTCAATCATGGACCAGAGCCTGATTATCGCAGGCATTTGTTATGGTGTCAAAAAACTGACTGACAGTCAGTTACACCTCTGGGCAAATGACTTTTTAAGAATTTTTCCTGAGTTAGATAACTCTCATTATCTAACTTAAGTAAAACGGACAAATTACTTGAAATACAAATTCCTACCAAAACTGACTCAAGAAGAAACAGAAACTGTTTTTGGTACTGGGGTTTGAACCCAGGGCCTCACATTTACCAGACAAGCTACCACTTGGCCCACTTTGCCAGCCCTTTTTTCTGTGATGAGTATTTTTGAGATAGGGTCTTTATAACTATTTTCCCAGGGCTAGCTTCAAACGGCCATCCTCTTGCTCTCTGCCCACTAAATAGCTAGGATTACAGACATGAGCACCATCTGTAATAAGCTGGGTGCATTGGCTCACATGTGTAATCCTAGCTACTTGGGAGGCTGAGATCAGGAGGATCTTGGGTTCAAGGCCAACCAGGGCAAACAGTTCAAGAGATCCCCCCATCTCCAAAATAATCAGAGCAAAATGGACTTGAGATGAGATTCAAGTGATAGAGTGCCTGCTTTGCAAGTGTGAAGCCCTGAGTTCAAACCCAATCCTACCAAAAAAAAAAAAAAATCTGGAACAAGCAAGGAGAAATCAGAAATCAAAATCCTCTCAGAGGGAAAAGAAATCCATGACTTCACTAAAGAATTTTATCAAACACTTAAAGAAGTTAACACTAATCCCTCTCAAACTCTTACAAAACAAATTTTTAAATGAGGGACATTTTCTAACATACCTGAATTTCACAGCATACTAAAAGGATTATATACTATACCCAACTGGCACTTATGCTATGGTCTTCATATCCTTCCAGGATATGAAAATCAAACACCAATAGACCAAACAGGGGGAAACCACATGGTCATATCAATTGGTGCAAAAGTTGATACTGACCAATTCAACACCCTTTTATAATAAGAAATACTTGACAGGGCTGGGGGTGTGGCTCAAGCCATAGAGCACCTGCCTAGCAAGTGCAAGGGCCCCGAGTTCAACCTCCAGAAATACTCAAAGGAGAAAAAAAGAATAAAATACTTGGGAATAAATGTAACCAAGGAAGTGAAAGCCTTGTACATGGAAAACTATGTAACAGTGTTGAAAAAATTAGAGGCCCTAAATGGAAAAGCATTCATGTTTCTGGAAGATTTAATATTGTTAAGAGGATGATATACACAAAGTAGCATACAGATTGAATGCAATTCATATCCAAATCCCAATGATATTTTTGTAAAAATGGAAAAATCCATCTTAAAATTTATATGAGATCTTGAGGGAATCAAATAGTTAAACAATATTGAAAAAGATCAAAGTTGGAAGCCAGGAGCTGGTGTTCACACCTGTAATCCTAGCTACTCAGGAGGCAGAGATCAGGAGGATCACAGTTTTAAGCCAACCCAGGCAAATAGTTCATGAGACCCTATCTCAAAAAAAAAAAAATCAAAAAAGGGCTGGTGGAATGGCTCAAGGTGTAGTCCCTGAGTTCAAACTCATGTACCGCAAAAAAAAAAAAAACACAACAAAGTTGAACTCACACTTCTCAGTTTCAAAATTTACTGCCTGCTGAGCATGGTGGCTCCTGCTTCTAATCCCAGCTATTCTGGAGACTGAAGCAGGATCACTTGAGCCCAGGTGTTGGAGACCAGCCATGGCAACATAGTGAGATCCCACCTCAAAAAAACAAAAAATAACACCACCATTAACAAAAACCTTACTGCAAAGCTACATGTCAGTGTGGTACTGGCATAAGGATAAACATACAGACCATGGACTAGAAGTAAGAAATAAACCCTCACCTCAGGCATGGTAAGTTGACTTTCCACAAGGGAGCGATAATTGTTCAAAGAGAAAAGGGCAGCCTTTTCAACAAATGATGCTGGGAAAACGGGATATGTACATGCAACATGAAGTTGGACATTTCCACCACAGAGAAAAATTAAGCAAAAGGAATCAAAGATTTTAATTCAGGAAGTAAAACTATAAGCCGGGGGCCAATGGCTCACACCTATAATCTTTGCTACACAGTAGGCAGAGATCAGGAGGACTGCTGTATAAAGCCAGCCCTAGCAAATACTTCATGAAACTCTATCTTGACAACACCCAAAACAGAAAAGGGCTGGCAGAGTGGTAGAGCAATTGCCTAGCAAATGTGATGCCCTGGATTCAAACCCTAGCACCACAAAAAGAAAAGTAAAACTATAAAAGTTTTAAGAGAAAACCTAATGGTAAATCTTTATGATCTCAGATTTAGCCAGTTTCTTAAATATGCCACCAAAAATACAGGATCCAAAGGAAAAATAGATAAATCAACTTCATTAAAACTAAAGACTTCTCAGGACGCCAATGGCCATGTCTGTAATCCTAGCTACTCAGGAGGCAGAGTTCAGGAGGATCTCAGTTCTAAGCCAGCTTGAACAAACAGTTCTTGAGACCCTACCCAACACAAAAAAGGGCTGGCGGAGTAGCTCAAGTGGTAGAGCACCTGCCTAGTAAGTGTGAGGCCCTGAGTTCAAACCAAAAACAAAAACAAAACTAAAGACTTTGCCCCGTTAGGTTTGGTTAGGTGGTTCACACCTGTGAACCAGCTGAGGCAGGAGGATTGCAAATTTGAGGTCAGTCTGGGCTATGAAGAGAGAAAACAGACCCTGTCTTAAAAAAGAAAAAAGTGGGGGAGGGTGCCAGAGATGTCCCTCAAGTGGTAGAGTGCCTGCCTACCAAGTGTGAATTCAAATCCCAGTACTGTCCCCTCAAAAAAGAGTAGAAAAGAAAACAGCAAAGAAAAAACTAAAAACTTTGGGCTGGGAATATAGCTCAGTGGTAGAGCACTTGCCTAGGATGTACAAGGCCCTAGGTGTGAACCCCAGCACAGCAAAACCAAAAATAAATAAATAAATAATAATAAAAGAACACTTAACAGAGTGAAAAGACAATCTCCAGAATGGCAGAGTACTTCTAAACCACATATCTAAAAGCACATAATATCCAGCATACCTAAAGAACTAATACAACTCAACGACAAAAACA
This sequence comes from Castor canadensis, assembly GCF_047511655.1. Taxonomy (NCBI): domain Eukaryota; kingdom Metazoa; phylum Chordata; class Mammalia; order Rodentia; family Castoridae; genus Castor; species Castor canadensis. Next base: position 58,663,696 of record NC_133399.1, on the reverse strand, counting down.
AACAATCCAATTTCTAAAGGAACAAAGATCTTTAATAGACTTTTCTCCAAAAAAGTATGCAAATGGGTAACAAACATATGAAAAGATATTCGACATCATTAGTCATTCAGGAACGGCAAATTGAAGCCAAATTGAGACATGACTTTATGTCTACTAGGTTGACTATAAAAAAAAATAGAAAATAGCACAGCAATAGAAGATGTAGATGGCTGTCATGGTTCAGGTGTGGAACATCTGCCTAGCAAGTCTGGTGAGGCCTTGAGTTCAAACCAAGTGCTGCAAAAAACAAACAAAAAAAACCTAAAGATGTGGAGAAATTAGAACCCTTGTCAGAATGTAAAACAGTGCAGCCACTGTGTAAAACAATTTGTTCCACAAATGTTAAATACAGAATTACAATCTGACCTAGAAATTCTACACTAGGCCTATACCCCAAAGAACTGAAATCAGGGACTCAAACAGAGATACCTGTACACCAATGCTCACTGTAGCATAATTCTCAACAGCCAAAAGGTGTAAATAACCTAAGATGAATGGACAAACAAAATGTAGAATGTACATACAATGGAATAGTTTTCAGCCATAAAAATGAGTGAAAGTCTGGGGGCTGGTGGAGAGGCTCAAGTGGTATAGTGCCTGCCTAGCAAGCATGAGGCCCTGAGTTCAAATCCCAGTACTGCCAATATATATATATATACACTAGTGTGGGGAACACTGGGGCCTATGTTACAGTTGTTCTGGATTTGCCTTGAAAAACCTTAAGGAAACAAACAGAACTGACATCTAAGGTTCCTCCCTACAAACATGTAGGGAAGAGCATGAGGAAGTGCAATTGAGGCACTTGTTGGTCCAATCCCTCCCAGCTACCACCTAGGGTTTTTTACATGGGTACATGGCGATGCTGGAGTGCAGAGAAATGCTGGCGACCAGACAACCATTGCAAAGAAAATCCTAATAATATTGGTGTTATGGGAATCAACCCAGGAATGAATGTAAATCTGGTCAAGGGACTGACCAGCTTAGCTAATCTGTTTTGAGGATCCCTGTGAGGAGCCATCAGAAAATTGTAGAAAAGATAAAAGGAGATATCTACTTCACATCTTTCACTGACAGCAGAAAAATGGGATGATCTCATTGAAGAAAAAAGACAGTCAAGGAGTTAAGATCAGGAAACTAAGAAACCTTAGTGGTACCAGTTGAAAGCTGGGGCCTGCCTGGGAAGATTCCTTCCAACCAGGTGCCTCTGGCTCATACCTGTAATCCTAGCTACTTGGGAGGCAGAGATCAGGATTGAAGTTCAAAGCCAGCCCCGGCAAATAGTTTTTGAGACCCTATCTCGAAAAGAGCCCAGTACAAAACAGTGTTGATGGACTGACTAAGGCAGTAAGAGCACCTGCCCAGCAAGCGTGAGGTCCTGAGTTCAAATTCCATGCCACCAAAATAAATAAATTAATAAAAATCTTTAAAAAGTAAAGGGTTATAGGAACAATTTAAAGAATCCAGTCATTCCTTGGTATCTGCTGGGGATTGGTTCTGGGACACTCCCACTCATTCCTGACAATATTAAAATCCACAAATGTTCAAGTCTCTTCTGTATAATGACATAGTATTTGTATAAAACCTATGTGCATTTTCTTTTGGTTTTTGTTTTCTTTCTTTTTGCAGTGCCGGGGATTGAATCCAGAGTCTTGTGCATGCTAGGCAAGTGCTCTACCACTTGAGCCATGCTCCCGGCCCCTCTATTTTTTCCTCTCTCTCTCTTTTTTCACAGTTCTGGCTTTGAACTCAGAGCCTTGAACTTGCTAGGCAGGCACTCTACTACTTTAGCCATGCCCCTAGCCTTTTTTGCTTTGGTTATTTTTGAGCTAGGACCTCATGTTTATGCCCAGTTGGGCCTGGACAACTATCCTCCTATTTATACTTCCCATGTCTGGAACCTTTGCCTGGTCTGACCTTGAACCACTGTCCTCCAGATCTCTGCCTCCCAAGTAGCTAAGATTATAGACATGAGCCATTTTTGAGATAGGGTATCACTGCTGTCTTTGCCTGGGCCTTGACCTCTCTCAATCCTCCTCCCTCTATCTCACAAGTAACTGGCATGCACCATCACACCTGTCTATACTAAATCACCTCTAGATTACTTATAATACCTAGTACAATGAAAATTCCATGTAAACAGTTGTTATACTGAATTGTTTAGGCAATGTAATCTTGCTATGTCCTCTTCCATCTCCCCAATATTACAAACAAAATGCTCCCTTTCCACAAATGCCTCCAGCCTGGACCAAAGGGTCACGGTGCCTGCTTTTTATTCCTACTTCTAACTCCCATCCAAAAGGGTAGAAACCCTTTAATGACCCAACAAGTACTGGAAGAGGAAATGCCAGCCTCACTGGCTTCAAAGCAGAGCTTGGCTGGAGAAAGAAGTCCATCCTGATGTCATCACTACTCAAGTGGCTAGAGGTTCTTCCTGCCCAACTCCAGGTAATGGGCTCAGCAGCTGGTGCCAGACGGAGACAAAGCCTTTGAGGTTTCAAGTTGGGGTGTTGGGTTGCTGATGCCCTCTGGAGACAAGATGCCTGATGGAAGCAAGAGGCTGAGATGAATGTGACAAGGACATTCATTGGCTTCATAGAATGAATTTGAAAGTATTCCTTCCCTTTTTTAGTTTATGCACTAGTTTGAGTAGGATTGGTGTTAGTTCTTTCTAGGTCTGGTAAAATTCAGCAGTAAATCTGGTTCAGGGCTTTTTTGTGTTGGAAGACTTTTTTTGGGGGGCAGTACTGGGGTTTGAACTCAGGGCTGAGGCTTGCTAGGGAGGCACTCTACCACTAGAGCCACTCTACTAGCCATTTTTTGTGTTGGCTGTTTTTGAGATAGAGTCTTGAGAACTTTTTGTCTGGGTTGGCTTTAAACCTTGATCCTCCTGATCTATGCCTTCTGAGTAGCTAGGATTTACAGGCATGAGCCTCTGGTGCTCAGCTGTTGGGAGACTTTTTACTACTGTATTAATATCATTATGTGTTGGGCTGGGGTGTGGCTCAAGTGGTAAAGCACCTGTCTAGGAAGCACAAAGTCCTGAGTTCAAACCCCCATACAAGAAAAAAAATTACTTGGTTCAATTTGGGTAGGTCATATGTGTCCATTTCTTCTAGATTTTTCAACTTATTGAAGCATAATTTTTCAAAATCAAACCTAATGATCCTCTGGATTTCAGTAGTATTTGTTGTCATGTCCCTTTTTTTGCCTCTAATTCTTTAACTCTTTTTTTTTTTTTGAGCAGAAGAGCAGAGGTTTATTAAGCAGAGAGGAAAAGAGAAGAAAAGTCCTCATAAAGTAGGGGTCTCAGAGCCCTGCCTTAAATTCCATTAATTTTAGTCTTCTTTCTTTTACTTTTGATTGGTTTGGCTAAGGTTTTGCCAATCTTGTTTATCTTTTCAAAGAACCAACTCTTTGTTTCATTAATCCTTTGAATTGTTCTTTTGGAATCTATTTAATTAATTTCAGCTCTGATCTTTATTATTTCTTTCCTCTACTGGTTTGGGGTTTAGTTAGTTCTTGTTTTTCTGAGATCTTGAGATGCACCATTTGTTTATTACAGATCTCTCTGATTTTTTCCTTTTTTGTTGTTATTGTTGTATCAAGGGTACATTGTGACATTTACAAAAATTCTTACAATATATCATCATTCTCCTTTATCCCTCCAGCCCTCACTCTGGTTTTTTTGGATATAGTGGGGTTAGAACCGAAACTCAGGCTCTTGTGCTTAATAGGCAAGTTACTCTACCACTGGAGCCACACCCCCAACCCTGTTTTGCTTTAGTTGTTTTTCAGATAGGTTCTCACATTTTTGCCCAGGGCCAGCCTCAGACCATGATCCTCCTACCTAAGGAGTTCCACATAAATGGAATGACAGACGTGAACCAACACACCCAGCTTAGTGACTGAAATGGGATCTCACAAACTTTTTGCTTGAACTGGCCTCAAACTGCCATCCTCCCAAACTTCATCTCCCAAGTAGCTGGGATTACAGGCATGAGCCATCATGTCCAGCCTCTGATTTTTAAATGTAGACACTTATAACTATAAACATCACTTCCAGAATTGCCCTTTTTTTAAATCTCACAGATTCTGATATTTTGTGTTTCCCTTCATTTGATTGAAGGACTTTTTAGAATTTTTCCCCAATTTCTTCAATGACTCACTGAAGAGTCAAAAGTATATTGTTCAACTTCCATGTGTTTGTGTGCTTTCTACAGTTTGTCCTGCTGTTGATTCCTAGTTTTGTTTCATTATGATCTGATAAGATGCAATTGTTTCAATTTTTCACATTTGTTAGGATTTGCTGAATGTCCTAAAATCTGATCTATTTCAGAGAAAGTTCCATGAGCTGCTGAAAAGAATGTGAATTGTGTCGTTGTTGGATGGAATACTCTGTAGATATCTATTAAGTCAATTTGATACATACTGTAGGTTTTAGGTTTTTGGTTTTTTTTTTTTCTTTGTGGTATTGGGGTTTGAACTCAGGGCCTACACCTTGATCCACTCTACCAACCCTTTTTTTGTATTGGGTTTTTTCAAAAGAGGGTCTACAAACTATTTGCATGGGCTGCCTTCAAAAACCTCAATCCTCCTGATCTCTGCCTCCTGAGTAGCTAGGATTACAGGTATGAGCCACAGTGCCTAGGTGATGTATACTGTAATTTAACTGAAATTTCTTTGTTGATTTTTGGTCTGGATGGCCTATCTATTTGTGTTGGTGGGATATTGAAGTCACCCACTATTTTTATATTGCAGTCTCCTGTCTCTTTATGTTCAGTAGTGATTATTTTATGAAATTGGGTACACAAATGTTTGGTGCATACATATTTGTAATCATTATATCTTCTTGATGTGTTATACCCTTTACCAATATGTAATGACTTTCTTTATCTCTTCTGACTAATTTTGATTTAAAGTCTCCTCTGTTGAATATGAATACAGCTACTTCTGCTTGCTTCCAGATTCCATTTGCTTGGGATATAATTTTCTGTCCTTTCACTATCAGTCTTTGTATTTCTTTGCAAGTGAGGAGTGTTGTAGGCAGCAAACAGTTGGATTTTGTTTATTAATTCAATCAGCCAATCTGTGTCTTTTAATAGTAGAAGTAAGATCATTTACATTCAGGGTTATAATTGAAAGGTATGCATTAAGTTTTGCATTCTAATGTTTAATTCTTTTCTAATTCTCATGTGCTTACCTACTCTTCTACTGGGATTTCTTCTTTCTTGTGCTCTCCCTGGTTGTGTTTATCTTCCTTTTCTATGTGTAGGATTCCTTTAAGTATTTTTTTCAATGCTGGCTTAATAGTCATGAATTCCTTTAGTTTATGCTTACCTTGGAAGGTCTATTTCTCCTTTGACTTGTAAGAATAACTTTGCTGGATATAGTACCTTGGTTGGCAGCTATTTTCTTTCAAGGTTTGAAATACTTATTTCATGATTTCCTTTCCTGTAGCATTCCTGTTGAGAAGTCTGCTGTTTTTCTGACAGGTTTGCCTTTATAAGTGAGTTGGCAGTCCTCTTGTACTGCTTTTAATATTCTTTCTTTGTTCTGTATTCTTGACATTTTAACTATAATATGGCCTGGGGAGGTTCTTTTCTGGTCTTGTCTTTTGGAGTTCTAAATGCCTCCTGTACCTGGATCACATATCTTTCCCAAGATTTGGAAATTTTTCTATTATTTCATGAAATGAGTCTTCTATGTCTTTAGTTTGTACCTTGGTGTCCTCTTCTACACCAAAAAAATATATAAATTTGCTGCTATTTTAATCTTATCCCAGAGGTCTTGCATGTTCTGATAATAATTTAATTGTTTTCTTTATTGCTGGCTGAAGTCTTTAATCATCAACCTTGTCTTCAAGTCCTAAAATTCTCTCTTCTGTTTGATCTACTCCATTGTGGATGAGGCTTTCCACTGAGCTTTTTTTTTTTTAACTTGATTTATACAAGTTTTCATCCCCAAGATTTGTTAGATTCTTTTTTCTAAATCTCTATCTCTTCTCATTCATATCCTGTTTCATCTTCCTTAATTTCTTCCCTTGTTTTTCTGTATTTTCTTAGAAATTTTTAAAGACAGAGTCTTATTATGTAGCCCAGGCTGACTTTGAATTCACGATTTTCCTGCCTCAACCTCCCAAGTGCTGGTGTTACAGGTATGTGCCACTATACTTGGTTTTAACTTCTGAAACATCATTTTTAGGTGATACTGGAGTTTGAACTCAGAGTCTTGCACTTGCTAGGTATCCAGCACTTCATCCACTTCAATATCTGTGGAGTCAGTAGCTGGAGAATTATAAACTTTTGGAGGAGACATGTTGCCTTGTTTTTTCATACTTCTTGTATTTTCATGTTAAGATTTGTACGTGTCTTGGGATGGATATTCTTCCACCTTTATGTGAGAGCTTTTTAGAGAATATCCTTCTCCCAGTAATGTGTCTTAGCATATTAGATTTTCATGAAGTGCTGAATATATTCATAAATGGATTTTGTAGTGTAGTCTTCTTGTCATTTCTTTGATGATTAGTGTGTTTTGACACACTCAGAGCCTGAGGGTCCTTATTTCTCTGCAGGTCTCAAAAGAGTAGAATACTTCTAGTAGATCAAGCAGATGTGTTATAGACAGTATATGAGGTATGCTCTGTAATTACTCCTCTAGTTTTGTCAACAAGGTACAGTCTAAGGGGAATGGGAGCCACCTATGCTGCAGTCACTCATAGGTGCACTGTCCAGTCCTTTTGGTATTTCTCTCTGCTGTTGCTATAGGGGTAGAGGACCAGCAGTGAGTCTTTAGGGCCTGCCTAACCATACCTACTTGAAATCTAGTCATCACCTTGAGGTTTAATCTCCCCTATTCTTTGAGTTAAAAGTATTTGCTGAAGTTGGGCACCAGTGGCTCATGCATGTAATCCTAGCTATTTGGGAGGTTGAAATTGGGAGGATTGCAGTTCCAGGCCAACATGGGCAAGTTTGAGCAACCCCATTTATACTGAAAAAAAGCTGGGTATGATGGCACATGCTTATCATTCCAGCAGCAGCAGGAAGTGTTAAAAAAAAAAAAAAAGAGCAAAATGGGCTGGAGATGTGACTTATGTGGTAGACTGCCTGCCTCATAAGCATGAAGCCCAGTTCAAATCCAAGTACTTCCAAAAATAAAAATAAAAGATAATCACTGAAGTTCAATCAGGTTTAGAATAAGCTGAGGTGGCTCTTAGCTGGGCTGGGAGTTTAGCTCAGTAGAATAGCTCCTTAATGTACTTGAAGCATTTTACTTAGTCTCCAGTACCTAGTAGAAAGGGGAAAACAAGTAACAGTAACAGCAACAATTAGCAGTGAAACAGATACAGAAATAAAGTAAAAAAAAAAAAAAAAGTACTAATTACAACATCCACAAGACTAACAACAACAACAGCAACAAAAAAGTGGGGGCAGAAATAATATAAACTAGAAAGTTTTAAAAGATGATTTAAAAAAGAAAAATAATAATTAAAAGAGAAATAAGTGGAAAGCAAAAGAAAAGTTAGAGTACTCACATTGTTGGGGCTGAAGATGTAGCCCAGTGGTAGAGTGCTTGCCTAGCATGCACAAGGCCCTGGATTCTATCCCCAACACACACACACACACACACACACACATACACAAAAATATTTAAAAAGTGAGAAAGGAGAAAGGTGGATCATGAATTTTGTAATTATGCCTGTAATTACAAAAGAAAGGAAGCCTTCAAAGGAAGGGAGGAAGAAAGGAAGGGGAAGGAAGAAAAAATAAAGAGAATGAAGGAATTGGACTATTAGGAGACAAGAGCTAGGCATGGTGGGGCACATCTGCAATTCTAGCACTCAGGAGGCTGAGAAAGGAGGATGGAGAGTTCAAGGCCAGCACAGGCTAGTTTCAAAAACAGAGTGGGGTGACAGGAAAAAGAGAAAGCAACAAAAAGAAAAAGAAAAAAAAATACACAGGCACACGCACAAGAACCAATCAACCAATCAACAAATGAGAGAGAAAGAGAGATCTTAATAAAAAAGAAAAGAAACTATTGTCTCCACTGGGTGATCATGTAAGTGATTCACTAATTTACTATCTCTACTAATCTGACTTTCTGTGTCTTCTTGGACTATGTACCCCTTAGAGAGACAACAAGGTCTGGGGTATATTCATCCCTTTCTTTTTTGTGTGTTGTTCATCAGTTAGTCAATGGGAGTGGTTTGGGATAAGAGCTGATTGGAATAGTTTTGTTTCCCTGCTGGCTAGCATAAGGTAGCCCAGAACCAAAGTTCACTCAACCGGATCTTACTACACACAAATTAGCTCAATGTACTCCCGGGGCTGTACATCCAAATCTCACACACCTGCATGAAGCCCTCTCAGAGGGCTAGGCAGAGGGACACAAGCAGGTCACACGCTTTCTACTTCCCAGGACTATGTTTTTCTGAAACCCAGTCCCTGCACCAATCCCATGCGCCTGCTCAGTCTCCCAACCCTTTATAGTGACTACCTGAGCCACCTGTCTTAAAGAAAAAGTGAGTTCCACTCCTTTCTGTGTCTCTGTTCCAAATCTCACTTTACCAGGTCTGCACTGGTTCACATCTCTCCTCTGTTCTGATAACCAGATGCTGGCTGGAAAGGCATGCTGTGAGTTCCAGGGGAAAGGAACATGTAAGGACTTGTTTTCCAAACAAAAAGCTTGGGACCCACCTTCTCAAGGTGCCCTCTCCCCACATACACCATGGTTTTTTCACATTGAGAGAAACTCAGAGCCCTTTGCAAAGTGCCCTTTGCAGCCCTGGATTAACTAAATTCAGACTGCCTTTCTGTTCTGCTGCTGATTCTGTGCCAGTTTTTCCCACGTCTCTCCCTCCTTCACTTTCTATTACTCTTCCCCTCTGCCATGCCCCTGCTGTGAGCTCAGCGCCAATGCTCTGTTTCTCATCCTCTGTTCTGATAACCAGGGTCTCTGGATCTATCCAAGTCTGTCCAGTATTAAATTTCAGTATATCCCCAAAGTCACCCACCTCACTGAGAAGCAGTTTTCTGGCTGTTCCAGTTTGAGCTGCTGAGAAGCTGGAAAGTGCTGCTGACTTCTAATCTGCCTCTGTTGATCTTCTAATCTTGTCTCCTCCTCAAGGGAATTTTTTCCAATTTGTGAATATTTAATTTGAGGATTTTGTACCAAAGTTCATGAGCTATATTGGTCAATAGTTTTCTGTTTTGGTACTGTCTTTGTCTGGTTTTGGTATCATGATAATATTGGCTTCCTAGAATGAATTGGATAATACTAGTCTCCTCTGTCTTCTGGAAGGGGTTGTACAAAATTGTTGTCTACTTTTTTTGAGTATTTGAAAGAATTCTCTGGTGAAACCACATGGGCCTGATAATTTCTCTTTTATGAGAAATATATATTTTATCTTAATCCCAATCTCTTTGTCCACCAAGTCACAAAGGCTTTAGCCAAGTTACAGAACCTAAAACTGCAAAAGAGCCCTCCTCACATTTGAAGAAACTGTAACCTGCATGTGGAGGTAATGGCTGGCCCAAGGTCACAGGCCAGTGAGCAGCAGAAATGAGGAGACACTCATCCAGCTGCCTTTGCTGCTGAAGTAAATGGTAGTGATTTAAGAAGCAGACTTTCAACTTTTCAGTCATCCTGACGTCAGTGCATCAATCTCACACCTGCTCTCTCATAGGAGACAAAATTCTTCCCTGTGTCTAATAAGAATAAGCCCCTTCTAGCCCAAAATTAGAAAAAGAAAGGGCAGAAGGCAAGAACAGAGCTAGCAGCCCAAGACCAAGGGGGCAAAGGTGCAGAGTGTTGGCAACCAAACTCTGCCAAGGAGAAGGCAGCCATATGGCTGATCGGCCTGGGGACCAGTTCCCTCTGTTGGACTGATGAGCACTTGAATGAAAGACTGGGCCAAAGGGGAGCAGAGAAAGTAGGCATCTCTCCCAACAGCCTTAGCAAAGAGGAAGAAGTCAAGTCTTCTGGCTCACACACCTTCCAATTTCCTTATGGCACCAACCACAGGCCACTTTCCAAACTGCAGGGAAGAAGGAGTGCACTGATTACATCTCCACACTAACCACACACTGACTACACTCCCATAGTCACAGCCAATCCCCACTTACTGCTTACAGAGTCACCCAACAGGTCCTTCTGTGATGGAAATACACATATCTTCACTGCCCACAGAGACAGCCATGCATTAGATGTGGAAGAGTGTAACAAAGGAACTGAGTTTTAATTTTTATTTCATCTGAATGAGCTTAAATGTAAATAGCCATAAGTGACCAGTGGCTGTACTACTGGAGGATGCAGACCTAGGCAACTCCTGAAAGTTCTAATGAACACTCCATAATGCACCTGAAAAGCATGTGGAATGACAATCACAGTCTAAAACCAAGGAACGATCACTAAGACACAAGTCACTTAAACTGAGCCAAAAGCCTCCATGCTGGAATCTGCACTAATGTTAGAAGATGCTCGGGTTTTATTTTATTTGGGCTGGGAGTGTGACAGTTAAATTTTTTCTCTTTGGCAATACAATAGAAAGAACAAATCACCAAGTGCAGAGTTAGTTCAGAGACACTCCAGTATGACTTACTTTGTTCACTGCTCTGTACCCAGCGCCCAGAATAGAGCCCGGCAAAGAACACACTCAGCAAATATTGAGGAAGGAAAGGCAGGCTGGTAGACTGTCAAATAATCTGGTTTTATTAGAAAGAAAAAATTAAACTGGAGGTGTGTTTCAAATGGTAGAGAGTCTGCCTGGCAAGCACAAGTACACTTCATTCCGTAAACAAACAAACAAACAAACAAAACACGACTATAATCCTAGCTACTCAGGAGAGGGAGACCAGAAGGGTCTCACTTCGAAGCCAACCCAGGCAGATAGTTCGCGAAACCCTATCTGGAAAAAAATCCAACACAAAACAGGGCTGGCAGAGTGGCTCAAGGTGTAGGCCTGAATTCAAACACCAGTACAGCAAGGAAAAAAAAAAAAAAAGCCATAAAAAGGAAAAACTTTAAAGCAAAACCTATCTGCAGAGGGAGAGGGCCGCTAGAGGGCGCTCCGACCCAGTAGCTCAGCCCAGGTTCCATCGCTCAGCCCAGGTTCCATCGCTCACCCCACGGGAGTCTTCTGGGTCCCCTAACACTTCCAGGCACCTGCCTTCCCATAACACTCCCATGTCTTTCCTTTCTGTTCATCCGGGGTTTTCTCACGTGCAACCCTCTTACTCAGAGAATAAATGTCACATTTTGGACCTCAAATAAAAGAAATGGAGGGCTCCAGGAGAAGCGCAGGCTTCTGAATACAATTGTAGGATCTCTCCAAGTTCCCCAGGGCCCCAGACCTGGTGCTCTATTTTACACAAAGAACTAGTGTTTCCTCTATTTCACAGCTGAGGAAATCAAACGTCAGTGGATTTTGAACGGAGGATTTTCTGTCTACAAGTTCACAGAATTAACACTGTAGTATCAGCTTTGAGTTCTTTTCAAATATCCCACAGCTGACAGTGTTAATTCTGTGAGATCCAGTGAGGCTGGAAGAACAAATGTGGGGTTCAGGTGGAGTCAGGGGAAGGGAAGAGCAAGGCAGTTACCCTGGGACGTGCCTGGGGGTTCGACAAAGGGCCATCACCACCCACAGGATGGACCCATTCTAGGCAGTTTTCAGGTTCCTTTCTGTTATGGACTGAACATCCAAACTCATATGTGGAAGTCCTAACCCCAGTGTGAAGGCATTGGGAGTGGGGCCTTTGAGAGGTAAATTAGATGAGATCACGAGGTAGGGTCCCATGATGGGATTAGTGTGCTCATAAGAAGAGGAAAAGACACCAGACCCCATGTCCTCTCTGTCATGTGAGGACTCAGTGAGAAGGCAGCCATCCAAGAGCCAGGAGGAAGGCGTTCAGTAGGAACCAATCTGCTGGCATCTTGATCTTGAACTTTCCAACCTCTAGAACTGTGGAAAATAAATGTGTTGTTTAAGCCCCAGTCTGTGGCATTTTCTAGCAACACAAGCTAACACACTGCCCTTTCCTCTGCTATATCCGTTGCTCTTTTCTTGGATGGTTTTCCCCCTCACCTCACTATCAAGCCAGGCATGGTAGGGCATGACTATAATCCCAGCTCCTAGGAGGTTGAAGCAGCAGGATTAAGAGTTCAGTACTAGCCTAGGCTACATCAAAAGAAACTGTCTTAAAAAAAAATAAAAAGCCTCACACTCTCAGATAAGAGTCCACCTACTTGACAAGCTTCTCAGCTAATGAGAAGCACTCCAAAGTTTGTTGTAGTGGCGAAGCTTGCTATGGTATAAAAATAGACCACAGTATAAAAATACTAACCCACATCACAACCTAAGGCCTCATTTCCTCATTGAGAAGTGAGGGTAATGGGGTCTTCAATGGTGGTGGTGGTATTTGAATGACTCCATCAGTGTAAGACCTCTTGTATAGTGCAGGCACAGACAGGGTAGGAGTTCAGTAAGTACTTGTTTCCTTTCTTCGCTACTGCGATATGGTGAATGGCAAGGTCACAGTAAGGTTTGCAGAACCTTTAGCTAACAGAAAACCACTAAAATAGGAGCATTTGAGGCATCAGTCTGTGCGTGGAGAAGGCATTTGGGAGGGGGAGGGGAGACAGAACATTTAGGGACTGAGGACCCTGATGTCCTCTACTTTGGGAGTCAGTGACCTCAGGTCACAGCCCTCACTCACCCCAAAGCAGGAAAACTCACTGTGATACTCAACACACTTCTGCGGGTGCACGCACACACACGTTCAGATCCAGAATTTGCTCTGGACTGCTCCACACACATCTTCCTTATTTTTAGCTCTACTCCACTATGCTCTTTGGAGTCAACTCCCCACTCTACCCCTTTCCACTCTATGTCCTAGGAGGACTTAAGCAACTCCTTTGTCCTTTGTCTCCCTGATGGAATGGGCCATCAAGGAACTAGTCAGGAGATCTGAGGGCAGGAGGCAAGTGAGTGAGCTTTGAATATCCAGTTCTTAGACTTCTCCCTGTGAGCACAGCAATAAGGTAACAGCTCCAAGCGGTGGCGTCTCCATGCTGCTGTCTCTGGATTCCAGTAGCCATCCCCTTTCCCTTCCCCTTCAGGCCCAGTTTCTAACCCAGATATTATAGGTTCCTTTGTATCCCTACCTCCAACACATATACCCCCCTCCTATAAATAGTCACTTCATCAAACTCTCTTCAAATAGCCCAACTTGAGTGACCCTGACAGATACATCCACGAAAGCTAGTTAGGTGCTAGTAGCTTGATCCCATACTTGTCACTGAGGACCACTGTTCTTCAGCTGCCACTCAAGGCACTCCCTGGTGTTTTGACTCTCCTGACCAATACACAATGCCTACTGAGCCTAACCCACCTGAGGTAGACACACCTAGAGATATCTGCAGGAGGAAAACTCCAGCCAGATCATCCAGTGGTCACTTCCTCCACTCTCCAAAACCTCCATATGGGTAAAATGAAGTTAAGAGGAAACCAGGGGAGAAATAACCCACAAAGAGACTCCAGCAAGCTGGACCAGAGGAGTGGGGACCACAGGAGACAAGATGTGATCCAGAAGTAGGGTGTAGTGGTACACACCTATAATCCCTGTGTTATTGGCAATCGATGTTCTCAGAAGATCTTGGTCCTTGTGTTCCAAATGCAAGAATCCAAAGAGAACATGTGGATGGGGTGAGGTAAGATAGCTTTATTGAGGGAAGGAGAGTCATCTGTTCTGCCAGGTGAGGGAAGGAAGAAGAGGGTCGGGATGTCTTGGTGGGTTGTTTTTATATCACCTTGAACTTGGAGGTGGGAAGACATTACGTCATCACCTAGCTTCACTCACCTGTGGGCTAGGGAGAGGAGCCCTTTGAGGGGGGGAGGGGTGAGCAGTCCCAGACTATCCCTAACCAAACCTGCCCCACCTGCCCTCAGGAGGCTGAGGCAGGAGGATGGTGAATTCCAGACCACCCCGGGCTATATAGCAAGACCCTGTCTCAAACAAACAAACAAACAAAAAAGATATGAGATGGAATGAGGTCTTGAAGGTGATTGTAAGTGAGTCTCAGGAGTTTTTTTGTTTATTTTCTTTTAAAATCAGCAGCTATGGCTTGGATTCATAGATTAAAGTGTGACTAGGCAGTCCAAGGGCTTCTCTTGTTCCTACAACTCCGTAGACTTGAGGTCTCATCCTGTGCAGATATTACATAGCCTCCAGTACCTGGCTGCACTGATGACCATAAAGCTTAGAAAACCTCTTGTCTACAACTGCCATGTGCACATTTACATAAAATACATATGAGGTTATTCACATGTCCTACAGTTATCTACTGAGCAGGTTCTATGTGCCAAGCTCTGATCTGAAATACAAAGTCAGTAAGACAAAGCCCTGCTCTTGTGGACTGGGTTTTTTGTTTTGTTTTGTTTTGTTTGCGGTACTGAGGTTTGAACTCAGGGCCTACACCTTGAGTTCAAAGTATTCCACCAGCCCTTTTTCGTGATGGTTTTTCTTGAGATAGGGTCTCCCAAACTTTTTCCCCAGGCTGGCTTCAAATGGCAATCCTCCTGGTCTCTGCCTCCTTGAGTAGCTAGGATTAGAAGTATGAGCCACGGGCGCCCACCTTGGACTGGGACTTCTGGTGGAGTTGATAAACAGATTACTAGTGCAGTTGGGAATCATCCAGTTTACTGCAGTGGGAGGGTGATTTGCAGGAGAAGCACGCCTAAGGGTCTGCTCTTGGCATTCAGGGATGAGGCAGGTAGCTGAGCCTTAGTACAACCACTGTGGAAATCAGTATGGAGGGTCCCCCAGAACTAAAAATAAGCCAGGCACTGGTGTAATCCTAGCTACTGGGAGGATTGAGCTACTTGGGAGGTTAAGATCGGAAGGATCACAGTTCAAAGCCATCCCAAGCAATAGTTCTTGAGATCCCATTTCCCAAATAACAAGAGCAAAATGGCTCAAGCGGTAGAGTGCCTGCTTTGCAAGCTCAAAGCCCTGAGTTCCAACCCCAGCCCCACCAGAGTAAATAAATAAATAAAAACAGACTTACCTTATGACTCTGCTATATCACTCTTGGAATATCCAAAGGAGTGTAAATTAATACACGAGAAATACCGTATATCCATGTTTATTACAGCTCTCTTCACAATAGCCAAACTTTGGAATCAACTGAGGTGCCCAAACCGAGGTGTCCAACAAATGATTTCTTTCATGTATACCATGAAAGAAAATATGATACACATATACACAGAATGTTACTCAGCCATAAAGAAGAATGAAATGATTTGCAGGAACATGCATGGAAGTGGAGAACATCACATTGAGTGGGATAAGCCGAGCTCCAAAGACCAAATATCACATTCTCGCTTGTTTGTGGAACCTAAACTTAAAATGATGATGATGAAACATTAATGGGACATGGCTGCATATGGGACACTGTCTGAGGAGAAGATCAGTGGGAGAGGGAAAGGAAAGGATTTTGAGGGGTGAATCTAGGAACTACATATGTATGTGTATAAAGATAGCATAATGAAAAGAGAGGAAAGGAGAGAGGGAATGGAGATATAATGGAGGGGGTAAAGTTACTCCAGGTACATGTATGGAATTATCACAATGAAATCCCCTCATATTATTATTTATTATTATTTTTGGCAGCAGGCACTGGGGTTTGAACTCAGGACCTCACAGCCACTCTGCCAGCCCTTCTTGGTGATGGGTTTTTTCAAGATAGGGTCTCTTGGACTATTTGTCTGGGCTGGCTTCGAAACATGATCCTCCTCATCTCTGCCTCCTGAGTAGCTAGGATTACAGGCACCTGGCTCCCTCCTATTATTGATGTTTGCTAATTCAAAAATAAAAGAAGAAAAGCCTCCAGACCCTGCTTTGAGCTACTAAAACCTTATGTAAAGTGTTGGGCCCATGAAGCCATACAGACATCAAGGTCACCATTGGAAATCCTTCACATTAACTCTGGGCCCTGATGCCATGGTCCAGTGATCTTTTTGTGTGCATATATAGTAGGAATGCTTCGGTTTGGTTTTGGGGGGCGGTTTTGTTTGTTTGTTTTTTGTAGTACTGGGAATCAAACCCAGGCCCTTCCTCATGTTATGTAAGCACTCTACCATTGAGTTACATCCTCAGTCCTTGATTTTTGAAACAAGGTCTAGCTACATAGCTCAAGCTGACCTTGAACTCTCTACCTAACAAGGCTGGCCTGGAACTCAACACCATCACCCAAATGCTGAGATTACAGGCATATACCACCACACCCAGCTGCCCCAGTGGTCTTTGATGGGTCTTGTACTTTCTTGTATGAGAAGTTGTTTTCATCCATTTTCTGTTGCTATTTCAATGTACCTGAGACCAGGTAATTTATAAAGAGGTTTAGTTGGCTCACAGTCCTAGAGGCTGGAAATTCCAGGATGGTGCCAACATTTGGTGAGGGGCTTCTTGCTACAGTATAACATGGCAGAGGGCATCAAATGGTAAGACAGAGCAAGCTTGCTAGCTTGGGATCCTCTTCATTTTCAGGTAAAGCCTCAGTGGGGGCCCACCCTCATGACCTCATGTAATCCTAATCACCTCCCAAAGGCCCCACTTCCAAATGCCATAAATATATGAATTTGAGCGTTAAGTTTTTAAGGTATGAATTTTTGGGGAACACAGCCTAGCCACAACAGGGATTATGGCTCCTTTTTCATACTTCCTGCCCCAGAAATAGATATAATCTTTTAAAGATACATGTTTTGTGCCAGGCACCGGTGATTCACACCTGTAATCCTAGCTACTCAGGAGGCAGAAATCAGGCTCATTGCTGTTTGAAGCCAGCCCTGGCAAATAGTTCACCAGATCTTATCTTAGAAAAACACATCCCTAAAAAAGGGCTAGTAGAGTGGCTTGAGGTTGTAGGCCCTGAGTTCAAATCCCAGTACTGTAATAAATAAAAAAACATATGAAAGAAAACTGGCAAGCTAGGAGTGTAGCTCAGTGGTAGAGTATGTGCTTAGCATGTCCAAAACCCATGTTCAATTCCTAGACAAAAGAGAAGGGAAGGGAAGGGAAGAAAGAAAATAGACAGGCAAATTCTCATTGACTGACTATGGAATAATAGACTTGAAAGAACTGAGAAGAGCTGGGTGCTGGTGGCTCATAACTGTAATCCTTCCTTCAGAAAGAAGGGATCAGGAGGATCACTGCTCGAAACCAGCCCCAGGCGAATAGCTTATGAGACCCCTATCTTGAAAAAACCCATCACAAAAAAGGGCTGGCGGAGTGGCTCAAGAGGTAACAGCACCTACCTAGCCCTGAGTTCAAACCCCAGGGCTACAAAAAAATAATAATAATAATTGAAAAAATGTGGCTTTTACTTACAGGCATGAGGTGACTCATGCCTGTAATCCTAGCTACTCAGGAGGCAGAGATCAAGAGGATCCTGCTTTGAAGCCAGCCTGGGCAAATAGTTTCGGAGACTCCATCTCAAAAAAACCCATCACAAAAAAAGGGCAGGTGGAGTGGCTCAAGGTGTAGGCCCTGAGTTCAAACCCCAGTACCACCAAAAAAAAAAAAAAAGAAAGAAATGGCTCTTTGGCTCTTACTGTGAAAAATGACCTTGCTATCAAGTCTATTGGAGGCAAAGCAGAACTGACTGGTGCCACCACCTAGGACAACAAAGGGGCTGAAAATTCCTAGAAAGCACAGTATGAACCCAGCCGATGACTTCAAAGGCTTGGGTTTGCAAGCACAGCTATCCAAAAAGACAAAACATGAGCAAGAGAGAGTACCAGGAGACAAACATATTTACCATAACCAGGATAGACACACCAAAACTGCAGGCCCCTCCAGGCCTATATGGGGTTATTCCTTTTACTTATTAAGCTCAGGAATTCCTTCCTACAAGAAGGATCATTTCTGTGTGCCTGTCAGTCAGTGAAAGAGAACATGACTGCATCCAATGACACCATGAATCTATAGCAAGAAGAGATGAGGAGACCAGAAACCCTATTTCACAAGAAAGCACAGAGCTACCAAAGACCACAGAACCAGCCAGCTAATGTGGAGGATTACCAGTGGTAAAGGGGGAACATCTGCAGCATCAAATAATACATGCACACACACACACAGTTCACTTTTGTCCTACTGCCTCCAGGAGTCCTTCCCTAGCCTGAGGGGCTTCAGAAGTCAGCCTCAAACTGTGTGTGGTGTCACACACCTGTAATCCCAGCACTCAGGAGATTCTCTAGGCTGGGCACCAGTGCTCATGCCTGTAATTCTAGCTACTCAGAAGGCAGAGATCAGGAGCCAGCCCAGGCAAATAGTTCATGAGACCCTATCTTGAAAAAATCCATCACAAAAAAGGGTTGGCAGAGTGACTCAAGGTGTAGGCTCTGAGTTCAAACCCCAGTACCACAAAAACAAACAAACAAAAAAGAGATTTTCTAGTTCAAGGCCAGATTAGGATACATAGTGAGACCCTATCTCAAAAAGGAAAGAAAGAAAGGGAGGGAGATGGGGGGAGAGAGGGAGGGAGGGAGGGAGGAAGAAAGGAAGGAAGGAAGGAAGGAAGGAAGGAAGGAAGGAAGGAAGGAAGGAAGGAAGCCAGCTTCTCTCTCCCTCTTTTTCTCTCTCTCTCTTTCTCTCGATACTTCCTTTCCTAGGGACCCTACCTTGACTTCTTCATGGAAGGAAGCTTAACTGCACAGGCATGACTGATTGTACCACTGGCCATTGGTGATCAACTTAATCTTCATCCAACCTTTTCCTCTCTCAGAAGGTTGGAGAGGAGAGGATAGAGCTGAAAGTCCCAACCCTCTATCATTGGTTTGGTCTTTCAGGGGATCAGTCTGAGGAGGGCTAAATTAGGGACATCAAAGCATGGGAACCAAGGGCCAGGACTTAAGTATAAACCCTGTATTAACAGGTAACTTAAGTCTCTCATTCCTCATTAGGCTAAAGCCATGCTCTCAACCTTGCACAATTTGCCCAGAGTTCTGAATAAGCACACCCTAAATGAAGATCTCAAGAAAAACAGGAGACTTTGTCAAAGGAAAATAAATATCCCTAACAATGGGCTTTTCTGCACTGAATGAATATCTTCCAAAAGAATGTACCTAATAGAATCTCAAACATATATCACCAGTGTCAACTAAGGAGACTTGGTCTCTGGGAACCCCAAATTTATCATTTCTGAGAACATAATGTACATTTAAAGGAGGGTTATCACAGCAAATGAAAAAGATGGATAGCCAGGTGCTCGTGGCTCACACCTATAATCCTAGCTATTCAGGAAGCTGAGATCAAGAGAAGCTGGGTTCAAAACTAGCCCCAGGCAAATAGTTTAGGAGACCCTATCTCGAAAATACCCAGTCCTGAACAGGGCTGGTGGAGTGACTCAAGGGGTAGAACATGTGCTTAGCAAGCATGCAGCCCTAAGTTTAAAACCCCGGTATCGCAAAAAGAAAAAAGAAAAAAGGAAGAAAGAAAGAAAGGAAAAGTAAAAGGCTATAGGGACCTATGACCCCTAGGGTGACTTCAGCGCTCTTCTTATGCATCCTCATCTCCAGTCTATTGGGATGTGTTTTGTTTTCCTTCTTTTCTGTTTTTCTAAATAAAACTTTTATAAACTCACCTAACTAGATTCTTCCTTAAATTCTTTTCTGTGATGATAGCACCCTGGGTTAAGGTTCACACTCTCTGGAAATTTCCCTGGGTTTAAACTGTTCCTGGTTCCAATCACAAGCCCCAATCCCAAAGCTATCCGGAGACCCCCAGCCACCATTCATCTCAGCATACAAAGGGGTGGAGCTAATATGAAGGACTCCAAATGGCAAACTTGATATTTGACTGGCTTCTTGGGCTCAAGACTGTATAAGATTTTAGTGGCTCAGAGCAGTGTCCACAATCTTTGCTTTGTCCTTCAAACCCCAACAGTAGGTTCTTAGAGACCTCTCTTGGCTCTCCTTCCCCACTCTGGTCCAGCTCAGCAGAACTGTGCTGAGATGAACACCAGGCAGTGCCAACTCCTGCTCGAACTCACGACCCTCCTGCCTCAGCCTCCAGAGTGCTGCGATTGCAGGTATGCACCACCATGGCAAGGCTGTTCTTAATCTTCATCTAGCAGCTGGGCTCAGTGGCTTGTGCCTGTAATCCTAGCTACTCAGGAGGCAGAGATCAGGAAGATGGTGGTTCAAAGCTGGGAAAATAGTTTGCAAGACCCTATCTTGAAAATACCCAACACAAAAACAGGGATGGCAGAGTGGCTCAAGTGGTAAAGCACTTCCCTAGCAAGCATAAGGCCCGGAGTTCAAACCTTGGTACTGCCAAAAAAGAATGTCAAACTCCCCTTCTATCATAAAATAAATAATCTAAAAATAAAATTTCCATCTAGGACTCAGTGGTAGAGTACGTGTTTAACATGGGCAAGGCTCTGGTTCCTTCCCAGACACACACACACACACACACACAAAGTTTATCCATTGATATTATTCATTAAATTCACAGAGCATTTCATAGCAGAAGAACTGGGCCTGCGTGCCTATTGACTACCCAGAGAAATTCTATTTACCTAAAATGATAAAACCAGCCCCTTGTCCCATACTATCTATCAGTCAAGTAGAACAATATGGGGTGGAATTTCTTCTCAGACCCTGCATTCCCCTCCCTGCCTTTCTTTCTGGGTTCTAGAAAACACTCCTTAGCACGTTTTTATGTTTTTTGTTTTTTGGTAGTACTCGAGTTTGAACTCAGGGCCTCATACTTTCCAGGCAGGCACTCTACCACTTGAGCCATGCCCCCAAACCTACTTTCTTTCTTTTGATCTTCAGCTAGAAGTGCTGGAACACTGATGTTAGAAAAAAATCAAAGTAGTTTTGTTGTTGTTGTTGTTTGCGGTACTAGGGTTTGAACTCAGGGCCTACATCTTGAGTCACTACACCAACCCTTTTTTCTGTTAAGGTAGGTGCTGGGAATGAGTGCACACATGGTCCCTGCCCTGTAGGAGCAGCTACTCTGTGATAGCATGAATTGCATGTCTGGTCTTTGTCCTCTTTCCTGACAGCTCCTTAAACCCTCAGAATATCTGGAGTGATAAGCTTGTCTTTTGTATGTGAATGAGAAGACTGTTGGTGTGTGTGTGTGTGGGGGGGGATCCTTAGATAGCTTTGGGATGAGGGCTGGTCACCTGAAAGAAGTTGGTGTGATTATAGGGTTGGAACTTCCAGCCCTATGTCTATCCTCCAACCTGCAGGGAAAGGAGAGGCGCAATGATGTAATCAATCATACCTATGTAATGAGGCCTCCATAAAATCCCAAAAGGACAGAGAACCAAGGTATGTGGTGGGGGTGCTTGGAGGGTGGCGTGCCAGACAAGTCATGAAGGCACCTTTGTCCCATACCTCGCCCTGTTTGTGTCTCCCGTGTGGCTGTTCATCTGTATGCTTTGCAAACAAACCAGCCACAATAAGTAAAGGGTCTTCCTGAGCTCTGTGAGCTGCTCTAGCAAGCCAGTCCAGTCCAAGGAGTGGGGTCATGGGACCCTCAATTTATAACCAACTGTTCAGAACACAGGTCACAACCAGTGCTTGCAACTGTCACCTTCAAGGGGGCCTTGGGATGTGGTGGGAAGAGGAGACTTGTGGGACTGAGTCCTTAACCTGAGGGATCTGACACTCTCTTTAGGCAGGCAGTGTCAGAATTGACTTGAATTAGAGGACACCACTTCCTTAGTTGGTGAAAGACACTCCCCCCCTCCCCCCGCCACACACACATCTGGTGTTAGAAGTGTTGGGTTGACTTTGTGAGTCCCCCCCCCCCCATATCTCTTAGTACTCTAAGACTTGACATGAACAAGTCTCTGGAAAGAAGAAAAAAGTCGCCACAGGTGAAATGGCTGGGTAGCAAACAGAATTCAACAGTTGTCAAAATACAAAATGTCTTCATTTTCTACTTATATTAAAACAGTAACAAACATTTCCATGTAGCAAGTTAGTATTGCTTTAATCATACCCCATCAATCCCATCAATGGAAAAAAATAATACAGAATGTCAACGCTCAGAGTCTGCCAAGATTTTTAAATTCACCCCTTATCTGAAATTGAGGCCCAGAAAAATAATAATTTATCCAAGACTGGGGAGCTATTTCACAGGAGCACCAAGGCTAGAACCCACCCCTCACCCCAGGAGAGGGCCCTATTGTATCTCACAGACCAGCTGTGGCGCCTTAGCCTCTGGAGCAACTGTCTTCACTCCAGGTCCCATCTGGGCTCACGTGGGGCACCAAGGGGTTTCCAAGTCTTGTCCTCCCCCAGTCCTTTGGCTTCTCTGTAACCCTCATGTTGGATCTGGGGACCTAAAGGACAGATGAGTGAGTATCCCATCCCCCATGGAGAGCACTATGAGCCCTGCATCCTGAGAAGGGATACATGGCTTCATAAATCTGCATTCCTGCACTCTGCCACGGGGCTGATAGATAGGATGCTCTCAAGGTTGTTTCTCCCCAATAAGGGGCAAACAGACCAGCTCGTTCAAGAGAGCCTGCACCCACACGAATCCACAAAAAGTGGGAAGAACTCACCTAACCCTTACCTTAACCCAGAGTTAAAGCTTCCATAAAAAGCCCCAGCCTTCACCTCAGCAGGGAGCCACCAGTTTCCAGGCTCCACTGCACGGCTCTAGCTGCAGCCTTTGCTTTTTGTACTAAATCTACCTGTGTGTCCACTATCCGTGTCTCCTGAGTTTATTCCTAAGCCCAGGGAAGACAAGAACCCCTGGAGTACTCCCCCACTCCCCCACCCCCCACCCCACAACACTCAAGATGCAGTAAATCTAAGGCATTATGAGTCCTAAGTCTGGGCATTATGAGTTTTGAGCTTTCTGTCTTTTCTTTTCTTTTGAGACAGGGTCTACCTGTAGTCAAGACTGGCCTGCAGCTTATTATGCAGGGCAGGCCAGCCTCCACTGGCAAGCCTCTTGCCTCATCTCCTCAGTGCTAGGAACAGGCTTGTGCCATTACTGGTAGCTAAACTTTTCTAACCCATCAGGCATTTTTCTTTCTCCACCAGAATTAATTAATTCTGGGAGATTAATTAATTAATTCAAAGAATGCTCAAAGTCAAGCAGAGTGCTGTTGGCTCCAATTCAAGGACTGCCAGGAAACTTTTTTGATCAACTCTTACTCCCTTTCCCTGCCCAGTCTCCACTGAAGTCCCATCCCTGTCCCCTCCACCTTAATTCTAGATTCAGTCCCTAGCATCCAGCTGCTTGGTGTTTTCTGCACTACTCCCCCACTCCTTTAAAGGCCAGAAACATAATCAATCCGTCATTTTTTAACACCTGCCACACTGTGAATATTGAAGAAACAAACAGGCGTGAAGGCCAGGCAACTGCCACTTTCTGATCTGAGGAACTAAGGCACCAGGCTGCCGGGGCTGAGGGTCACATCCGGACGGGTGTTCCCAGAGTGGGTCGGGTCTGGTGGGATCCAGACACCTCATACCTGGTAAAGAATTAACCTAGGCGAGCTCCGCAACCCGCCACCCAATCTCTGCCAAGGGACCCGGGAGTCCAAGGGACAGACGCTGGGGGCGTCGCCAACACCCGCGCGGAGGAGACCGCGAGTGGGCGGCCTGGGTGGCCGGGCTGCGGAGAGCCACGTGCCCGCTGCGGCCCGGAGCAGGGTGGGGCGGCACGGACTACACATCCCAGGGGGCGTGGAGCCCAGGCGGAAGGGGCGGACCAGGAGGGGGGTGGCCGGAGAGACCCGGCTAGGCGGAGGCGCGGGAGAGGGCAGAGGAGGGTCGTGGGACAGCGCGCAGGAGACATGTCCGGGGGCAGCAGCTGCAGCCAGACCCCGAGCCGGGCCATCCCCACCACTCGCCGGGTGGTCCTCGGCGACGGCGTGCAGCTACCTCCCGGGGACTACAGCACCACCCCGGGCGGCACGCTCTTCAGCACCACCCCCGGAGGTAGGCGCGGGCCTGGGGGCCGCGTGCGGACTTGGGGGCGGCCGAGCGGGAGGGATCCGAAATCGCGCATGGGGCGGGGTGGCTGGAAAGAACGGTTAAAGGGTATCGGGGGGCAGCGAGGGTCACGGAGGTGGCCGCCCCCCATTGCCTGCACTCTGGTGTCCGGATGCGTCGTCCAGAGCCTCATTAGTTTTTCTCCTTGTAAGAGAGACCGCGGAGTATCCCCCCGCGCATGGACACGCACGTTCCCAGGACTGCCATATGCCAAGGTGGCTGCCCCTGATGGGGTTTGGGGCAGCTCTGAGGCAGGATAGGGTGCGGTCAGGGTGGCCTACGGATCAAGGGAAGGCCTGGTCTGGAGTTTTAATGCGATGGGCGTTCTCCTTTGGAATAAATGCCTCTTGCAGAGGCACCCCTGGTTTTGTGTTGGACACGCGCCCTTTAACGGAGGTTTCGGCTGAGGGTGCTCCTTGCCCCAGCAGCGCGCCACCAGCACCTGTGGCACAGTGCCTCATTTACGGGAATGGGATCCCTGCGCAAAGCTGTGCAGAAAAACACGCTCCTCTGTTGGCGTTGGGAGGGGGGTGGGGGGGTGGGAGCGCGCACCGTGTGACCTCCCGGGAGTGGATGAGGAAGAGGAAGCTGAGCTGGCACGGGTGGGGGCCAGGCATTCCCTCCCTACCCCGGAGCCCCGCCGCACAGGCGCTGACGAAACCTGCCCGCCGGTTTGCATGATGAAATCCTCGTGCACACCACTCTCCTACCATCCTCGCGCTCCCCTCCCCCTTGTCCTCCCTTTTGCTGCTTCCCAAACTACTCGGAACACTAGCGATCTGGCTCTCCGCTGTGTGGCCCGGACTGCGCGCTGCGCGGGCCGGGCCGCAGCCTCTCCCCTGTCCGCAGGCGGGTCACATGCTTGTTTTCTGAGGCACTTGTCCCACCATCCACGAACACAGCCAGATCCCAGGTCCTCGGGACGGTTTAAGGCAGGGATCTTAAGAGACGGTTGTCCAGTCGTGCCTCTTATTCTACAGAACACGCCACCGAGACCCCAAAGCTTGAGCACATGCTTATTGTGCATCGTTAGACGGTTTTCCCAGATTGAGCAAGAAATAGCAACCAGGTAGAGAGGGGTAAATGCGCACTGTTTTTTATTACAAATGAACCAAGGGCAGGTTCCCAGGGTCTCTCCTTGCCACCCTTGACTTCTCTTTCTCTTGACCTGTTGTAGCCCACGCTGTTCCCTTTGTCTCGGTCTTGATGGGTTTAGCAGAACCTTTCCTGATAATGTTGGCCTTTTCTCAAGCCAGGCTGGGTATCTCTGTTTATCTGTTCTGGGTGGGCACTCAGTCCAGCCTGAAGGCCCAGTTACCCCTTTTTTGCTCCCTTTGTTGCTGGATGGAGTGGGTCAGATGTAGCAATCATCAAGAGTAGTGTTTATTGTTTTTTGGACTGGGAAGTGAGGGGTTGGCAGGCCACAGCAAGGCCCCTTCCCTTTGAAGGTCTTTGGTAGGGGAAGGGGGCTTTTGCCTCAGAGGGTATCATTGGGTTTTGAGGCCAACCAGAAGGAAGCTAACTGTACCTGAGTCCAGAGGCAGCTCTTTCTTGTGTGGGATGCTTAACTTTAGGAAGGTGGCACTGTCTGCTAAAGTCAGAGAGCCTATGGATTCTTCTCCAAGCAGAGAAGTATGAGAAAGGGTCACACCCTGGTATCCTTTTGCTGCAGTCTGGATGCTGTTTGTCAATCTGTGTGCTTCAGAATTACCTGGGGATCCTTTTTTTTTCCCACTAGCATATGTTAATTGTATGAAGAGTTTCATTGTAATATTTCCATCTTTGATCGGATTCACCACCTCTGTTATCTTCTCCATGGGGACCCTATTTTAATGCAAATTTTGATTCTTTGGGGGCTGGAGATTTCTACATTTCTAAATAGCTTACGGTGATTGGTCCATATTCCACATTCTGGTGGTACTGGGGTTTGAACTCTGGGCCTCAGGCTTTCTAGGCAGGCTCTCTTTACCACTTGAGCAACTCCTGCAGTCCTTTTTGTATTGGGTCATTTTGAGATAGTGTCTCATGCACTCTTTGCCCGGGTTGGCTTCAAACTTCCATCTTCCTGATCTCTGCCTCCTGAGTAGCTGGAATTACAGGCCCCACAGTCTTCAGTACTCAGGAGTTCCAGGAACACTGTATAACTTCCCTTATTTTTCAGCTCTCTAGCAAAAAGTGTTGATTCTATCCAGGTAAACTTTTCTTGAGGTTGGGTTGGTGTCAGGTTTGGTAAAATGCCTGTGTGACTTATTTGCAACATTGTCAACTCTTGAAGAGGTAGTACAATGTCACTGAGCCTGCAATGGCCTGGAAGTGTCTGTCCCTGGAGGCAAGGAAGCAGCAGTTGGTTTGAGCCATCTCCAGTCCTCTGATTCCGGTTTGCTTTCCATTGTCATTATCCTTTTATAGACTGAGACTCAGGTATCGAGAACTTAAGAAATTTGCTGAAAGGAATGTTGTCCATGGTATTTGACTTTTTTTTCCCCAAGCACACTTGAAACAGAATTTTTAATATTTTTGTTTGTGCATGCATATTTAAGTCTATAGAGCCTTGAAAATCTCCACACAACAAAACTTTTTTTTTTTTTCAAAACAAAATTTGAATGAGTAGAACAGAAGCCTTTTTCCCCTCTCCCCTGTTAATTCCCATGGTCCAGCTCCATTTGGATGCTTGAGCCCAAGCTTACAGGGGTACCTGTACCTGGGTAAGTTTAATCAGAGGTAAGCAGGTAGGGCTGCAGGTGTTAATGGCACCCAATTTTATTAGACAAAGAAAAGTCTGTACTCAGGAAGCTGACCTTGGAGCAGCTACCAAGTCTTTGGCTGTGGACCAGGCAGTGCTGGGAAGAGGGGGAGGTGGGCTGGACCCTGAGGCCAGTGTTCTGAGGTCTTAGTGACACAGAGGAGAGAAGATATATTCAGGACATTGAGGACAAGGTTAAGGGAGCTTGGATATTGGGCCAGTGAGGGAGATAGAATGGGCCTCTGTCTCACATTAACCTGAGCCTCCTTTTAAAGTATTTGGAACATTCTGCATGAAGTTCCCCATTACAGACTTTGGGGGCAGGATGGTGTAGAGCACCCCAAACTCCCTTTGAACCCAGCCTCCTTGGTTTCGTTGTTGTTGTTTGGTTGGTTTTTTGGTGGCACCGGGGTTTGAACTCAGAGCCTCAGGCTTGCTAGGCAGGTGCTTTTACCACCCTTTTCTGTGATGAGTTTTTTGAGATAGAATCTGAGAACTATTTGCCTGGGGCTGGTTTCGAACCATGATCCTCCTGATTTCTACCTTCTGAGTAGTTAGGATTACAGGTATGAGCCAGTGGCACCAGCTGTTTTTGTTTTGTTTTGTTTGTTTGTGATGGGGGGCGGATTGGAACCCAGGGCAGTAGGACTTGTTTGATAACCAAGTGAGAACTTCTGTGTGGTCACCCTGATAGGAGCTTAGGGGCTTACAGCCTAATGAACGGACACAGTTATAGATGTTAATGACCTTCAGAATCTTTTTATTTTTTTTCAATATCCTTCAAGGTGGTAGGTCTTCATTATTTGAAAGAGTTTGATTTTTTTAAAAAATAAATTCCCTGTAATAGCAAAAAAAAAAGTCATTACCAAATTTAGTGAAAGACACAGGCAGAATGATACTATACTCACCTATTGCTATAAAGTAGTAATGTTATATAAAATGAGTTAGGAAAGAGGAGCAATAGTGAAAAAAGAGAATGGTTCTGAAGGTTACAGTAAGAGAAAAATGTTCATTTGTACACGAGAATTCCTGCGTGTTCCAACAAATGATAAACCTGTTGCTTTCTGGTCTGGCACCCATGCTGCAGTCTTTCTCCGTTATGATTCATAACAAGTGGATCACATGTGTTTGTTGACATATTTGCTCCCTGGGTTAGGCAGGAAGTTCTTTTAGAAGTCTTCTGTCCTCATGATCTAATGCCAGGTCTGGTGTTCAGGAGGTGAGGAGTTGAGCTGAGGGTGTAGCTCAGTGGGAGAGCTCTTGTCTAGCACGTGTAAGTGCTCCCAAAGCACTTACAAAAACAAAAGAAGTGGAAGAAAGTTGAAAAGAATTCAGGAATGAAAGGATTCCCCTAGTTTCTTTAAGTCAGTCAGGCCTGCATCTCAGCTAGTTTAATGATAATATTGAAATTTTCTTTTCAGTTAGAATGCTGCTGGGACCGAAACTAACTTTCTCTAAACTTTCCTACTTGTTCCACTGTTACTATCAACAGTATTACTTATATTACTTTCCCAATATTATTGAGCAGGGAGTGGAAGTGGCTTTTCTTAAATTGAGCATGTTAGTGTTGGAATCAGTATTAGACCTTGCGGTCGAAGCTCCTTATTTACGTGTTTGGACCCACCATTGCTGACTAGGCAAGAGTAGGTAACTTCTGCTCTCTGGCAATCTGGTGTTCAAAGGCATGGCCAACCATGGGTGTCTTGTAATCCAATGGCTATGCCCATGAAAGCCCATTGAGAAAGCCATTAGATCAGGGCTTCCCAGCAGCCCAGGGACACTTATCTTGGTGAAAATGGCTGTATCAGTTAGCTATTGCCATATAGCAAGCCATCCCAAAACTTAGTATCTTAAACAACAGTTTGTTACTTCTGTCTGTTGTTTGGTCTGGTTGGTCAGTCTTTGCTAACCTTGCCTTAGCTAACTCTCATAGCCACAGATGGTTGACAAGTGGATTGCCCTGGGCTGTAAAGTCCAAGATGGCCTTACCCACATGTCTCGGACATTTCTGACAACAGTGGAGCCTGGGAGCTTCCTCTGGTTGAGCCTCAGCTTACTAACACAGCAGTTTCCAAGCCCACTTAAAGCCTAGGCTAAGACGTACCATGGCATCACTTGTGAAGAATTTTACCAGCTAAACCCATGATGGGCAGCCCAGCTTCAAGGAGAGGGGGTATAACTCCCTTTGAATGAGAAAAGCCACATGTGCAAACAGATGGATGGAGTTACAGAATTCTCAGCTTCAGACAATATTCCACAAGTGTGAAAACTCAATGAACAGTCCTTTGCGAGAACTTGTCAGGGCTGTAGAGTCAGCCAGGTGCAGAAACAAACAGAATCACAAGACTGCCAATCAGCTTGTTGGGTTAAGAACAGTGACATTTTAAAAGGTCTTACCTCTCAAAAAAAAGGGGAGTGGGGAACAGTGTCAACCTTCCTGAAAACATTAAGTCATAGACCCCATGCCTCCCCTTTCTACCTCCACCTAGCCCTCCTCCTCCAAGTTTCCTACTGGCCAGGCTTTGGGGACAGTCTACAACAGGGCCCACGTTTGTTCTCTACCCAGCACTGAAATGAACGTCCTGGATTCTCTGGGCACTAGCAATTGACTGGAGTCAAGTTTCTACACCCAGCAGTCCAAAAGGGGGTTAGGAGTGAGAACACTAGACTACAATTGGTTCAGAAGCATTTAGTGTGGAGATTAAAAGCCAGGTCACTTGCCTTACAGAGAATGTGTGCTGGGGCTGGGATTTTAGCTCAGTGGACTGCCCAGTAAGAAAAGCCACCCAGACACATGCACTTCCTGCCCACCCAATGCAGGGAGGAAAGGGAAGAGGGACACGGACACCAGGTAGCCCCCAGCATGCAGGTTGACAGGGAGCCACTGCTCAGAAGCTGGATTTAAAATGGTCTGTAGTACTCAGCGCACAGGCTGCTGCCTTCTGCCTTCTGCCTGAGCAGAGGCACTCAAGGCTTCCCCCTCTCTTCCCTGTCCTGTTTTGAAATGCTCCCCCTTTCCCTGGAATGGGATCAGCAGTTCTAGGAATTCCGTCCTTGTATCTTGCTAAGCCTGGTCTCACATTCAAGGGAAGCATGCCTCTGCCAGGGGAGGCCCAGGGGAAAGTGAGAGGCCAGCTTGGCTCAGTTTACAGAGCCACATCCAGCAGCAGAATGTAGGCCCCCACAGGGGGAAGGATAGCACTCAAGGCAGGGGCTCACAAGGAGAACATTCTGTCCTGGACACACATTCAAGCTTAGGTAAAAGTCTGAAGACCCTTCAGTGTTCCCAGTGGAGAGAACATTGGCTGAGAGTTGGTAGCTTCCTTTGGTAGCTACTTTTTTATTTTTTTCTTTGCAGTGCTGAGGATCAAACCCAGGGTCTCAGATGTGCTAGGCAAACACTCTGCCTCTGAGCTTTGCTAGTTTTAACTGTGCCTTGCTAGTTTTAAACAGCTGACAGTGTTTAGGGCTGGAGACAAGACAGCTTGGATCAGCCTCTGGATGGCAGTGAGGGGACAGTCTCTCTGAGCCTCAGTTTCCTTATCTGCAAGCTGAAGATACTATGCTGTACCCCTCTTAGGGGGCTATAGGAGTGACTGAGACTAAGCATATCAGGCTTTGAGCACAGACAGGCAGTATGGTGACACATGAAAGTCTTTTAAGTATTCATTCGGGCGCACAGATGTGCTCCTCGGCCTCCAAGGAGTTTCCTGTCTGGCTGTAACTCTTCTCTCTGGTTGTTTACATGTTCTCCCAAGTGATCTTCCTATTTATTTATTTATTTATGTATAATTTCAAGACAGGCTCTCTCTGTGTATCCCAGACTAGCCTCAAGCTCTCAATCTTCCTGCTTCTGCCTCCTGAGTGCTGGGACTATAGGTGTATACCATTGTGTTTGGCCCTGAATGATGTACAAAGAATTTTTCCCCCCTCAATGCTGGGGATCAGACCCAGGGTCTTGTGCACACAAGGCAAGCACTCTACCACTGAACTACACCCTCCAGCCCCCAAAGAATCTTGACATTCTTATTTAATCTTCATAGTGCTCCTGAGAGGTGTGGAAATTCGTATCCTCCTTTTGTGTCAGAGAATGAAAGTGGGACTCTAGAGGTGAGGGACTGTGTGTGGTGAGTCCTGGTTTTAGCCAGAACTTCTGCCTCCAAGCCCCAAGCTATTTGCACATTAAGTGCCTGCCAACAGTGAGATCCTAAAAATAGATGGCACATGGCTGGTGCCTTATAAAATAGTTTAGACAAGCCTGGTACAACACCCTTGTTTCATATGAGTGAGAAAACTAGACCCTAGGGGAATGTCTGATTTATACTTTCAAGCAAACTGTCACCAACATGAAGTATCCTGTAAGGAAAACACTGTCCCTAGCTTGGTGCACAGCTAGGTTTAGAGTTCGAAAGGAGACCGGCTCCCTAAGTTCGTCTTGTGTCTTGGACTCTGTGGGTCTAAGAACAGTGGAGAATGTTGTTACCCCTCCCCCCCACAAGCCTCTTTCCAGGGTTGCTTATGGCCCCTTTGCCTGTAGTTGGTCCCTGATGTGGATGCGACTGAACAAATGGTACAGTATGTCACCTGAGCCTGTACTGGCCATAGTAGCTAGTGTTTATACAGAGCTCACTTTCATCAGCCACTGTGTTTTTGTTGTTATTGGCAGTACTGAGGTTTGAACTTGGGGCCTAGCACTTGCTAGACAAGTCCTTTTTTTTGCCTTTAATTATATTTCAGGTAGAGTTTTACTGTTTTTTTGCCCACGGCTGGCCTCAGCCTGCAATCCTTCTACCTACAGCGCCCTGCATATGGGATCACCGGCATTGTTTGAGATGGGGGTCTTGCTAACTTTTTGCCTGCCCTGTCCCCTACCAGCGATTCCCCTGATCCCCACCTGCTGAGTAGCAGCGATCAGCTGATCAGCCACTGGTTTTTTGTTTTTTGTTTTTTTTTTTTTCATTTTTCTTTTATTATTCATATGTGCATACAAGGCTTGGTTCATTTCTCCCCCCTGCCCCCACCCCCTCCCTTACCACCCACTCCACCCCCTCCCTCTCCCCCCCCCAGTACCCAGCAGAAACTATTTTGCCCTTATTTCTAATTTTGTTGTAGAGAGAGTATAAGCAATAATAGGAAGGAACAAGGGTTTTTGCTGGTTGAGATAAGGATAGCTATACAGGGCATTGACTCACATTGATTTCCTGTGCGTGGGTGTTACCTTCTAGGTTAATTCTTTTTGATCTAACCTTTTCTCTAGTTCCTGGTCCCCTTCTCCTATTGGCCTCAGTTGCTTTAAGGTATCTGCTTTAGTTTCTCTGCGTTAAGGGCAACAAATGCTAGCTAGTTTTTTAGGTGTCTTATCTATCCTCACCCCTCCCTTGTGTGCTCTTGCTTTTATCATGTGCTCATAGTCCAATCCCCTTGTTGTGTTTGCCCTTGATCTAATGTCCACATATGAGGGAGAACATACGATTTTTGGTCTTTTGGGCCAGGCTAACCTCACTCAGAATGATGTTCTCCAATTCCATCCATTTACCAGCGAATGATAACATTTCGTTCTTCTTCATGGCTGCATAAAATTCCATTGTGTATAGATACCACATTTTCTTAATCCATTCGTCAGTGCTGGGGCATCTTGGCTGTTTCCATAACTTGGCTATTGTGAATAGTGCCGCAATAAACATGGATGTGCAGGTGCCTCTGGAGTAACAGTCTCTTGGGTATATCCCCAAGAGTGGTATTGCTGGATCAAATGGTAGATCGATGTCCAGCTTTTTAAGTAGCCTCCAAATTTTTTTCCAGAGTGGTTGTACTAGTCTACATTCCCATCAACAGTGTAAGAGGGTTCCTTTTTCCCCGCATCCTCGCCAACACCTGTTGTTGGTGGTGTTGCTGATGATGGCTATTCTAACAAGGGTGAGGTGGAATCTTAGCGTGGTTTTAATTTGCATTTCCTTTATTGCTAGAGATGGTGAGCATTTTTTCATGTGTTTTCTGGCCATTTGAATTTCTTCTTTTGAGAAAGTTCTGTTTAGTTCACATGCCCATTTCTTTATTGGTTCGTTACTTTTGGGAGAATTTAGTTTTTTAAGTTCCCTGTATATTCTGGTTATCAGTCCTTTGTCTGATGTATAGTTGGCAAATATTTTCTCCCACTCTGTGGGTGTTCTCTTCGGTTTAGAGACCATTTCTTTTGATGAACAGAAGCTTTTTAGTTTTATGAGGTCCCATTTATCTATGCTGTCTCTTAGTTGCTGTGTTGATCAGCCACTGTTTTAACCCACGCAATTACAGAGGAAGCTGGCATTATCATCATCCCCATTCTGCAGAGGAAGCCACTGAGGCACAGAGAACGGAAGTAGTAACTGCCGTCATTGGAGCTAGTAAATGAGAAAAATGGATTTCAAAAGACTGAGAAATAGGCTCAGTGTTCTTCACAGGCAGTTCAAGATTGAACCTTGAACTCTCCTCCCAGCACCCAACAGGGGCTGGATCCCAACTACACAAATGACAGAAGGCTTGAGATAGAGGAAGGGGTGTACCATCTCTTTCCCTGCTGGGATGAAGTTTCTGGGTTTTCCTGCTCTGCATTTCCAGCTTATATCATCTAGGTCATTCTCAGCCACCTCCCCCACGGGTCCCCACCCTCTGTGCAGTACAGAATTGGAGTAGCATGGATATTTCTTGGGGTCAAAGCTTTACTGTCATGCTGTCTAGAAGAGGAAGATAGAGGGCTTGGAGTGTCTGTCTCCATTTCCACAGACAGGTCGATCCTCTTCTCTGCCCCTCTGGTCCCCACATATGCCTCTGTTTGGGGACTTCGTACACTTGACAGTAAATACTTGTTTACAGGTCTTTTTTAATCTGAGTGAGTTGGGGAGCTTTTACTCCAGCTGACCGTTATATCACTAGCACCTCGCATGGTGCTATAAGAAGTAGAGGTTGTTGTGAGTGAATAAATGGAAACTGCACACCTATTTTCAGGCAGTAGGATTGAGCAAAAATTGCAACTGTGTAAGCGGGTTTAATACCTGTCCCTGGGTTGCAGTCCCTATGCCTGAAACAATTCATGGGAATTAAAGTGCAGATATTGCTCAAGACCATAGGCTAGACTAAATGTACTGCTGTATTATTCACAATAGCCAAGCTGTGGAATAAAACTAAATGTCCATCAGTACATGCATTGACAGAAAATGTGGTGGATATACATGATGAAATACTACTAAGCCTTAAAGAAGGAAGTCCTGCCATTTGCAACAACACGAATGAACCTTAAGGATATGATGAAATAAATTAGTCACAAAAAGACAAATACTGTATGATTTCACTTTTATGAGGTATATAGACAGAAAGTAGAAGGATGACTTCCAGGGTCTAGGGAAAGTGGGGAATGGGGAGTTATTTAATGGGTAGCGAGTGTTTTGCAAGATGCAAAGAAAGGTTCTGGATGGATGGTGCTGATGGTGACATAGCAGTGTGGCTGTACTTTACACTGTTGAACTGCATGCTTTGAAATAGTTAAGATAGGAAAATATTATGTTACGTGTATTTTATCACAACCTAAAAAAATAACCTCCGAAGAGGACTGGGGGGGTGTAACTCAGTGGTAGATCACCTGCCTAGCATTTGGAAGACTCTGGGTTCAATCCCCAGCACCACAAAACAGAAACCATGCCCCCTAAGAAACCAAGCTGTGAACTGTAGCCCATAAGCAGAGCTGTCAACTTCAGCATCATTGTCTTTCAGGTGAGAGGACCCAGGAGAGCCTAGGGGAACAGGTCAGCCTGGGGGAACAGCAAGTGGGCACTGTTATCCTGCAGCCTTCCCAGCCCTGGAATGCCACTCATCAGAGCATTCAGTGGGAGAGAAAGAGACTTATGGTTTTTTTCTGTTTTTTTGTGGTGTTGGGGATCAAACTCAGGGTCATTCGCACATGCTGGACTGTGCTGTGCCAGCTACACCCTGGCCACTACCTTAGTTCACATTTCTACTTGTACATAGCTTTAATATTTTATTTATATCACTTTTCCATTTTAGCTTATTATATATGTAGCATTATATAATGTGTAACTCATGTGACTTGTAATACAATATCAAATTGTATATTATTGCATTTTAAAAGGAAATTTGATACCAGTACTATGTATGGAAAACCAGATTCACTTGCCATATATAGACGGTAACTATAAAAAGAAATACAATGGCAGATCGTTCTTTAAATTCCAGCAAAATTCCATTGCCTGCTGGAGGCTCTGAGCCTGCTCTTCATTACAGAGGGAACGGTCAGCAAATGCTTTGAAGGTGTTAAAGATACACGACTATCCTGCCTGCCCTTCTGCGATAGAGGCAACAGGCAAAACATGGATAACCAACCATGTCTGTCCACTGTTAACTCGTGCACCAGACGGGCTCCCACAAGGGTCCTGGGCCTTCGCTTTTGGGAAATGCTCCCTTAATATGACATTCAGGTGGCTGTACATGGGAAGGGCCTAGGGTATGGTCTGATAATAGTGAATCATCCAGTAAGACCAGTCCTCACCCTGGGGAGTAAGACTGCTGTGAAGGGAGAGTGAAGAGAGAACATAAATGGAACACAGTGTGCACACTGCGAAGTGCAGTGACAGGCAGGGACCCCTGTCACCTGGGGCTTCGTAGAGAAGGGCTTGACTGGAGATCCCCGTGTGGAGCAAGTAGAGTCTGCCTGTCATTTTCCCCCTCGCTTCTCCATAAAGCCCAAGCAGGAGAACTTCTTTTTCACTAGTTTAAGTGACTCCTTAAGTTTTCCTATGCGGGGTTGTCCCGCTGGTTTTCAGGATGGAACAGTGAGTAGGAATGCTCCATCTTCACTATGGAATGTGCTGGTCATGGGTAATTGACATGGAGTATTGACAGGTGATCGGGTTGAAGGGCTTGAGGAACAGCCCAGGGTATGCTCAGCTGTCTGAGAAGACAAAGGTTCATTCTGGTGGCCAGCAGGCTCCACTTTGGGACACCTCAATTGAAGGGGTGTCAGGGTGGGACAGACTCTAGAGAAGCCTAGCTCTTCCTTGGTTCAGCTCATATAAGAAAACCTGCTTCCCCTGTTGTGACCACACTTCCAAGAAGTGGAAAAACCAGCAGGTAGGGGGAGGCTCAAGAAGGCTTTACCAACCTCCCTGTGCTCTTCCAGGGACCAGGATCATCTACGATCGGAAATTCCTGATGGAGTGTCGGAACTCACCTGTGGCCAAAACACCCCCGAGGGACTTGCCCACCATTCCCGGAGTCACCAGTCCTGTCAGTGATGAGCCACCCACAGAAGCCAGCCAGAACCACCTACGCAACAGCCCAGAAGAAAAGCGGGCAGGTGGTGAGTGGCCAGTCCCGGCCAGGCTGTGCCTTGGGAGGGGGATGTCTGTTCTCTAGGGGGAAATAATCCCAGGAGGAAGGAGGATGCCTCCTTTGTCACCATCATCAACTAAGAGTCTTCAGGTGAGCAGGAGGAAGAACTCTTAGGACCAACTTCCCCCTTCAAGGGGATCTAGAGCCCCAGGGGAACTGATCTAGCACCACCAGGCAATGTAGTTAGTGGGGAGCTTATCCAAAATGACAGTGGCTTCACATAGTGGCTCATGAACAATTTGCATAAGAGTTACTCCTGTGTAATTGTCTCCAAAGCATTACTGCCAATGTGCAATGCATGGAACACCACCGTGATGTTCGTGGTGAAAACTCCTCAAAGGTCTGGCACACTTGCTGTCTAGGAAATCACATATCTACAAGATAAAAAGTATATCCCGATGCTTCCTGGCAGGGTGTCTGTCCCTCAGTGGATCATTTATGAAGACAGACAGAAACAAGGCAGCCTGTTGTCTCTGCAGCTTTGACATTTTGTAGCTAGGTCTTTCCTGGTGTCCCCACCCACCAAATAATCAGAGCAGCCACCCTGGCAGTCGTGTGTGTGAATGTGCTCTTTGTGGTATGGAAACTAGCCGTCCAGAATATCTGAGTTGTTCACTATGTGAGGATGCTGTGTAAGCACTTCCAGACTACCTCAGTTATGTGGAACCCCACTGACCCTTCACCCAGAAGGCAGTATACCAGGCTCAGACAGGAAGCAGCCAGGGCCTTGGGCTAGGCCTGCTCTGCCGACAGCAGCAGAATCCATCCACCCAGGGCCTGCAGGTCATGATTCATAATTACTATGGGAACCCAACAGCCCAACACAGGAAACAGTTGCCTTGTCTTCTAGACTCAAGGCTGTGGCAGGAAGAGTTCAGTCACAGTGGGAGGGTGGGTTTAGGCACAAACAGAAAGCAATGTGACAGATGCTCAGCATGGTCACCAGTCTTTTGTTCAAGGATGGAGAGATTTGTTGGTCATTGCCTAGTGTTTACTTTTTGCCTCAAACCAAAGACAGCATTGAGGATGGAGTTAGTGAACACCTGAAACGATTGAGCCACTGTTCCTTGAAGGCTACCATTTCCCTCTGCTTGTTTGCACACCGTTTTGTGTGTGTGTGTGTGTGTGTGTGTGTGTGTGTGTGTGGTATTAGGGTTTGAACTCAGGGCTTCATGCTTGGTAGGCAGGTGCTCTGCCACTTGAGCCACTCTGCCAGACTTTTTTGTTTCAAGATAGGGTTTCATGAACTGTTTGCCCAGGTCAGTTTTTGAACAGTGATCCTTCTGATCTCTGCCTCCTGAGTAGCTCAGATTATAGGCGCGAGCCACTGGCGCCTGCTTTGCATACCTTCTTTGCTTCTTGTTTCTAGAGCTGCTTTGGCTGGTACAAATGCTGGCGGTACTCCAGATAATGGCCTGGCAATTTCACACAGCTGTTAGGACAGGGTGGGAGGCAGGACGAAATTTTCATTTTGTTTAACTGGATATAAGAAGCAAGGTTCCTGCCCTTGGATCCATGTATTTGTGGGACCTATTTGGGAACCAGAGCAGGCATCTTGCTAGCTAGAGCCTTGGAGCTGTCCTGCTAAGTAGACCATGAATGAGGCAATTCCACTTAAAAGCAAACAAACAAACAAAAAAAAAAAACAAAAAACCTGCCACAGCATGAATTATTTAGAAATGTTAGTGCTAAGAGGATGGTGAGGACAGTGAGTGGCTGAATTACCCAGCTAACTGGAAGGTTAGCTCATTCCATGGGCAATTGGATGGATGCCTAGTAGGATAGGGTACCACTTTCTAAACCAAAAATTGGGACAGGAAAGTTTTATATTTTATGTAGTTGCAAGTACCCAGGCATGGTGAAACATGTATAACCCTAATACTTGGGAGGCTGAGGCAAAAGGATTAAGAATTCCAAGGCAGCCGTTCAGGCCTGTAATCCTAGCTATTCAGGAGGCAGAGATCAGGAGGATCATGGCTTTGGGCAAATAGTTCTTGAAAAAAACCCATCACAAAAAAAAGGTGGTGGAATGGCTCAAGGTGTATGCCCTGAGTTCAAAACTCAATGCTGCAAAAAAAGGCTGGTGGAATGGCTCATGTGGTAGAGTGCCTGCTTGGCAAGCATAAGGTCCTTAGTTCAAACCCCAGTACCACCATAAATAAGTAAAAATTATAAGCTTTTTTTTTTTTTTTTTTTTTCCCAGTACTGGGAATTAGGCCTGACACTTGCTAGGTAAGCGCTCTACCACTAGAAAAAATTCAGGACTATCACCTCCCCTATAAGAAAACCTGGTCTCTGCTCTTTGTTTTGGAATTGGTAAAGAGCACAGCTGGACATGGAAGCTCCAGGCTTGTACTTCCAGGAATTCCTAGCCTATTTCTGACTTTACTCGACTCTCCTTGGCAGCCTCTGCTCTTGTAGGAAAAACAGGGCCTCTCCCAGGCCTCTTAAGACACGATGCCCTCGTTTGCCCTTGCTTTCCTGACCTCTGTTCCTTCTTTCCACAGGTGAAGAGTCACAGTTTGAAATGGACATTTAAGGGACCAGTCATTGGATGGAGTGATATTTCTGGGCCCCTCAGGCCCTTCTCAGGAGGAGAGTCACACCAGCCAGGCCTTCTGAAAGTTACCTACTGGGCAGGCGTCGGGTGTGGGGTCGGCCACCCGGCCCTCCTCCTTTCTCACTCAGGGCACCTGCTCCCCTTTCCTCTTTGTGAACACCAGCACATACCTCCTTGTGCCTCCATTGATGCAGGAGTTGCTACCCAGCCGGGATTGACTCTCTTGCCCGCACCCTGCAGCCAAGGGCCAGGAATTGGACATGGAGGAGCTCTTCTGAATGATCATCTGGTTCTTCCAGCCCCATCTTCTGGGGCATACCCTTCTTCTTAGGGTGGGGTACCTGGGAAAGCTCCCCTCCATTTCCTTCCCCAAGAGAGGAAATAAAAGCCATTTTCACCCTGGGGTCAAGGTTTGGGCCCTGTCTGAGCTCTTTTCAACACCAAGTAATAATTAACACCAGCTGATCTGTTCAGTGCTTAAAATATTCTTTCCTTCATATTATCTCATTTGATCCAGTAG
Source organism: Castor canadensis (assembly GCF_047511655.1). Taxonomy (NCBI): domain Eukaryota; kingdom Metazoa; phylum Chordata; class Mammalia; order Rodentia; family Castoridae; genus Castor; species Castor canadensis. Next base: position 58,624,428 of record NC_133399.1, on the reverse strand, counting down.
GTAAGTAGAACAAGCATTGTCCTCATTTGGAGCTGGGAAGACTGGCTCAAGAAAAGCCACAGCACATGGGACTGGGTTTGAGCTCTGCTGCTCTCAAGCTCTTATTTTTCAGTGGCAAGTGCTGCCTACCTCTGTCAAGTGAACGCAGTTACCTTCCAACCCATTGGAGGCAAGTGTGAAAGAGTTCTAGCCTTGGCCATTGTAGAGGCTCTAATTCACACACACCTGATCTTTGTTGAGTGGTCCTTTTGTGTGAGCTGCCCTGGGAGACACAAACAAGGCAAGCTGTCTGCCTTGAGAATTTCATTGAAATGGAAGATTTGCCCATAAGAAAAGGTAGCATAAAGCAGATCATATAAGAGTGGTTACAAATGAGTGGTTTGTGCAAATGCTAAATCCATGCAAGGGGAAGCTTCTTGGACTTGATGCTGTATGCAGCTGGGCTCTGAGAATGTGTGGAAGGAGGCAGGCACTCAGTGTTAGAGGTCAGGTGGTCTTGGGGAACCAAGATATGTAAGGATAGGACATTGTCCATTTTGGACAGAGCAGACTATTTTTGTGGGTGTGGTGACTGGCCAAAGAAGGGACAAATTTCTAAGGTCCTTGAATGCCTAGCTTCTTTGTGTGGGAGGAAGAGTAAGGCCAGGGAGGGGCTACCACCAGAGCAAATGTAACTAGAATAAATGATAGATTAGGTCACCTTCCCAGTAAAAGCATCTTATTCCTCACATCCCACCAGATCTCTTGTCACCGGCCTTCATGATCGAATCCAGTCCCCTTCTTGGTCCTTTGTCTCGGTAGATTTTCGAGGTAAAACAGTTGACTTCTCTGGTGGTTCAGGGACCACAAAAAGTACGCACCTTTCCCACTGAGCAAAAGTATCCTCCAGTGCCATGCCCCAGTGTCTCAACGTCTATAATCCTAGCTACTCTGGAGGCAGAGATCATAAGGATCTCAGTTCAAAGCCAGCCTGGGTAAATAGTTTGCAAGACCCTATCTCAAAAGTACCCAACACAAAAGAAGGCTGGTGGAGTGGCTCAGGTAGTAGAGTGTCTACCTTGGTAGTGTGAGGCTCTGAGATCAAGCCCCAGTACCACCAAAACAAATAAACTAAAAAATATCCTCTTGAAAACCCAAATCATTACAGAGTAGCGATTCTGACTGCTGTGGAGTGGTAAAGCTCTATAGCCCAGCCCTATCCTTCAGGAAGGACAACCCTGGGAGGGTAAGCCTGCTGTGGCCCACTTTAACATCTCTGTATAGTGAATCTTTTGTGTGGTACTGGGGCATGGCCTTCACCCTGAGCAACTGCATCACTCCTATTTTTGTGAGGGGCTTTTCAAGATAGTCTTGCTTGAGCCATGCTCCTCCTGATCTCTGCCTCCTGAGTAGGCAGGATTACAGGTGTGAGCCACCAGCGTCTGATTTGTATAGTGAATCTTACAAGCTTTTTAGGAGCTGGCGAAGTAGCTTAAGTAGAATACCCTCCTAGCAAGTGATTTCAAACCCCAGTACCACCAAAACAAAAAAAAAAGATTTTTAGGAGTTTGGTGCCTGTGGCTCACACCTGTAATCCTAGCTACTTGGGAGGCCTAGATCAGGAGGATCAAGGTTTGAGGCAAATAGTTCATGAGGGGATTCCCCCCCCCCACACACACACACACCATGTCCAAAATAACCAGAGCAAAATGAACTAGAGGTATAGTATAGCTCAAGCAGTAGAGCACCTGCTTTGTAAGCATGAAGCCCTGAGTTCAAACCCTAGTCTCACCGAAAAAAACTTACGAATGCTCTAGAAGACTGGGAGTTGGACCAGCCTACCCTGACTTTGGAGTTAGTAAAACCACTGTTTTTGCACATGAAGAACCATTGGTAGTGGTTGGACAGATGCCACATGCTATGGACCAGGGGATGCAAAGAAGTTTTAAGTTATAGTGTGTGATCTCCCTGATGGGGAGGCAAAAGGTACTCTGAATAGTAAAGGGTCACCCAAAAACATCAAGCAATACTCACGGTTATCCAGTGAGTGGAGGTCAATATTAAAGGGGAAAGGAACATGAGAAGCCTTCACGGAGGAGGTGGACTTGTTAGGATTAAGGATTTTAGTTAAGGGCCTTCTAGGTCAGGAATGGCCAGATCTGAGTGACCAAGAAAAGAGATCAGAGAGGAAATGCTGATTCAGGAATTGTGCAGAGTGAATGGCAAGGGGAAGCCTTGGGGAATGTTTACAGTGAATATAAGTAGGGTGTAGGGAGCCAAGGTGCTGGTGGCCCAGCATCTCTCCAACTCTTAGGTAGCCAGATTGGTCCCAGCTGATGCTACTTTTCTCCAGACACCTTCAATGTGACATCCAAGTAAGCCAAAGAAAAGGCCCAAGGACATAGCCAATCAAGAAGTGTCACAGTCCTTCCACTGTAAAACCAGTTTATCAGGATGGGTGAGACTCAGCAAGCCATCTTTTTTTCTCTCTCAGCAGTACTGGGATTTGAATCCTGAGCCTTGCTAGGCAGGCGCCCTCCCACTTGAGCCACTCACCCAGTAAGCCTTTGACAGCTGAATCTAGGTTTACTTGGATTTAGTAAGCATTTACTAAGGTCTTATCTGTGCCCCTTGTGGTGTTCTACGTTGAGGTAATACAAGAGAATTTAAAGACCCAAACAATTATGCACATGTGAATAAATGAATAATTAAAAAAAAAAGACACGCCTGAGGAAAAAAATCCAATAGCAAGGTAGCAGGATATAAAATCAACATAGAAAAGTCATAAGCATTTCTATACACTAATAATGAACAAACTGAGAAAGAATATATGAAAACAATTCCATTTACAATAGCCTCAAAAAAAATCATACACCTAGGTGTAAACTTAACAAAGGATGTGAATGACCTCTACAAGGAAAACTATAAACTTCGGAAGAAAGAGATTGAGGAAGACTATAGAGAGTGGAGAGATCTGGGGCTCATGGATTGGTAGAATCAACATAGTAAAAATGTCTATACTCCCAAAAGTAATCTACATGTTTAATGCAATTCCCATCAAAATCCCAATGACATTCATCAAAGAGATTGAAAAATCTATTGTTAAATTTATATGGAAACACAAGAGGCCACGAATAGCCAAGGCAATACTCAGTCAAAAGAATACTGGAGGTATCACAATACCCGACTTCAAACTATATTACAAAGCAATAACAATAAAAGAAGCATGGTACTGCCACAAAAACAGACATGAAGACCAGTGGAACAGAATAGAGGAACCAGATATGAAGCCACACAACTATAACCAACTTACCTTTGACAAAGGCACTAAATATATATGATGGAGAAAAGACAGCCTCTTCAACAAAAGCTGCTGGAAAAACTGGTTAGCAATCTGCAAAAAACTGAAACTAGATCCATGTTTTATCATCCTATACCAATATTAACTCAAAATGGATCAAGGATCTTAATATCAGACCACAAACTCTAAAGTTGGTACAGGAAAGAGTAGAAAATACTTTGGAACTAATAGGTATAGGCAAGGACTTTCTCAATGGAACCCCAGCAGCTCAGCAACTCAGAGATAGCATAGATAAATGGGACTTCATAAAACTAAAAAGCTTCTGCTCAACAAAAGAAATGGTCTCTAAACTGAAGAGACCACCCACAGAGTGGGAGAAAATATTTGCCAGCTACACATCAGACAAAGGACTGATAACCAGCATATATAGGGAACTCAAAAAACTAAATTCTCCCAAAATTAATGCACCAATAAAGAAATGAGCAAGTGAACCAAACAGAACTTTCTCAAAAGAAGAAATTCAAATGGCCAAAAAAACACATGAAAAATTGCTCACCATCTCTAGCAATAAAGGAAATGCAAATTAAAACCACACTAAGATTCCACCTCACCCCTGTTAGAATAGCCATCATTAGCAACACCACTAACAGGTGTTGGCGAGGATGGGGGGGGGGAAGGAACCCTCTTACACTGCTGGTGGGAATGTAAACTAGTACAACCACTCTGGAAAAAAATTTGGAGGGTTCTTATAGATCTACCATATGATCCAGCAATACCACTCTTGGGGATATACCCAAAAGAACGTGACACAGGTTACTCCAGAGGCACTTGCATACCCATGTTTATTGCAGCACTATTCACAATAGCAAAGTTATGGAAACAAGCCAAGATGCCCCACTACTGATGAATATATTAAGAAAATGTGGTATTTATACACAATGGAATTTTATGCAGCCATGAAGAAGAATGAAATCTTATCATTTGCAAGTAAATGGAACTGGAGAACATCATTCTGAGTGAGGTTAGCCTAGCCCAAAAGACCAAAAATCATATGTTCTCCCTCATACGCGGACATTAGATCAAGGGCAAACACAACAAGGGGCTTGGACTTTGATCACGTGATAAAGCGAGAGCACACAAGGGAGGTATGAGGATAGGTAAGACACCCAAAAAACTAGATGGCATTTTTTGCCCTCAATGCAGAGAAACTAATGCAGATACTTTAAAGCGACAGATGCCACTAGGAGAAGGGGACCAGGAACTAGAGAAAAGGTTAGTTTGAGAAGAATTAATTTAGAAGGTAACACACATGTACAGGAAAGCAATGCACGTCAACTCCCTGTATAGCTATCCTTATCTCAACTAGCAAAAACTCTTGTTCCTTCCTATTATTGCTTATACTCTCTCTTCAACAAAATTAGAGATAAGGGCAAAATAGTTTCTGCCTGGTAGCGAGGGGATGGAGGAAGGGGGGTGAAATGACCCAAACATTGTATGCACATATGAATAACAGGAAAAATAAAAATAAGTAAAATAAAATTATTTAAATTAGATTCTTAAAAAGAAAAAACAAGACATGCCTGAGGAAAAAATAATCCAAGAAAGTATGGTTAAATAAACATAAGTGCGGCAGGTGGAGTCAGGAGAGGACCGCATGAGCAGGGGTGTCTGGAATGAACCTGGTGTAAAGTCATTGGGATGTGTTGGGAAGCATGGTAAATTTAGGTAGCATGGGATTTGACTGTTAGAACAGAAAGCTGGAATGTCTTGTATGCCTGCAGCTTCACTACAGTCTTATTTGTAACCCCCAGAACTTGAGGTGTTTGTATTTTCTTGTTTTATACAAGGCTGTGGCTAGTGAGTGTCAAAATAAAAATTCCAACTCCAAAGCCCTTGAACTTTATGCTACTTGGTGGCACTGAAGCCTGAGGTATTTAGATTCTGAACTATTGGCAATTAGGGTGTCTGTTGGAGGTGATCATTAAAACAAAGCAGTGATCTATTGGTGTTAAGGTAAACCAGGAGCAAGAGGGATCTAGAGCCAGGAAGTTATTCAGACGTTGGTGGTAGGGGGTTTTAGTTGAGGGGAGTAAAGGAATAGAAGATTGACTGGCTACTATTGGGTACCTACTGCACTTGGGTGAGTGTACAGAAAAGCCTGCCTTCAAGGAGCTGAGCCTCCAGTGGGTTGATGTCATGTGTGGTTCCTGTTTTGTGCACTTGTTCTCATCATGAAATTGCAAGCCTGGCCTCCTGAAAATAAGGTGCAGAACTGAGCATGCCAAGCTTCTCTGCCTCTCTAAGGAGAGGACTCGTGCCCCTTTGCTGTGGGACAGTCCTGTGTGGAACAGCCAGCACCCCAGTGCTGTTTCTGGAATTATTAGAACAAAGAAAGTCCTGCCATCTATCTGCAGGAGGTTGTAAGAGCATGAGAAGGTAAATTCCTCCTGTAGGTTAACTAAAGATTAGGTTTTTCTTGAATTTCACACATTCCAAGGAGTATGACTGGTAGTGTCCTGCAGGGAGAGAAGAGGAGGCCCGTGGGCCACAGCTAAGTCTACAGCATAAAAAGCCATGAACTTTTGAGGCTCCCCCCCTCCCCTCCGCAGTACTGGAATTTGGAGCTCAGGACCTAAACCTTAAGCCACTCCATCAACCCTTTTTTCTTTTCTTTTCTCTTCTCTTATTTCTTCCTTCCTTCCTTTTTTTTTCCTTTCTTTCATTAAGATAAATTCATTGTACAGGGGGATTCATTGTGTCAATTCCTTATATTGTACATTGTTTAGATTCCCCCACCATCTCCTCCTCCTCAACCCTCTCCCCATCCCATTTAATTACAAGAGGTTTCATTGTTCTATTTCATGTATGTATATCATCCATATTCCCTCACTTTCATCTCCTTCATCCCCCTCCCCTCTCCCACTGTGATGGGCTTTTTCAAGATAGGGTCTTGTGAACTATTTCCCTGGGCTGTCTCTGAACCACAGTCCTCCTGATCCTTGCCTCCTGAGTAGCTAGGATTACAGAGGTGAGCTACAGGAGCCCAACTGAGGCATCCTTCTTATCCCTGAGGTTCTGAGGAGGAATAGTTTTGTTTCCAGCTACCATGCTCTACGTGGTGCTACCCCCTGCTGGAGGAGTTTGTTAAAGCAAGGAAGGCAGCATACCTCAGATCTGTTTATTTCCTTCTGATTCCTTTAGGTGAAGAAAAATGGAAGATGCCATGTGTATTTAAGACCTAAGCGCACTGCTCAACATTCTTTCTCTCTCTCTCTCTCTCTCTCTGTCTCTGTGTCTGGTACTGGGCTTTGAATTCAGGACCTACAACAACCATTTTTTGTGATGGGTTTTGTTCGAGATAGGGTCTCACGAACTGTTTGCCAGGGCTGGCTTTGAAGAACTGCCATCCTCTTGACCTCTCTGCCTTCTGAATAGCTAGGATTACAGGTGTGAGCCACTGGCACCCAGCCACATTCTCTTTTGATATGCAATTGGACCCTCATCCTCTGAAAGGAGTATAAGGAAGAAGTTTTCCTGACTGACCAGATTGGGATGTGGGCAGAATCAGGGGTAGCATGTTGCCATATTGCCCAGACTTGGGTTGGGACAAACTTGTTACAACTGTGTCTGATCCTCAACTCACCACTCAGGCCAGAAATAGCCAGCTGGCTCTTTCTACCAAGGAACTCCAACTAGGAGCAAAATTTACTCTCACGTGGCTCTTTGCAACTGGAGTGTTTAAACCTTTCCCTAGTCACTCTGTGCTAATATGAGAGAAGAAAAACTACTTACTAAAATGAGTCAGGACACTGTGCAGTGAAAAACTTCTTCCTTGGTCTATCTAGTATAGGTTCAGCTTTGTACTGGAACCAGGAGTATAAATGTAGTTATCACTCAGGTAAGCCCTAGCTCTTGGGACAGTTTTGTCTTCTGAGCCCTTTAAGAACCAACCAGGACACCCCTGTGCAAATGCGTTTCTTGCTTCTTAGGTGAGCCTCTGAGCTTCAACAAGGGACATCAGCACACTGGAAAGCTCAGATGTGCTACATAGTGGCATAGACACCCACATACTCTTAGTTTCTTTAATTTAAAATTTTTATTATAAATCAATAAACCATATACAATTAGGAGATACAATGTGATGTTATATATACAATGTGGAATGATTAAATCAAACTAACATGCAGCACCTCAAATGCTTATCTTTTGGGGGGGGTTATTGAACTCAGGGTTTCACGCTCACTAGGCAGGTGCTCTACAACTTGAGCTATTTCACCAGCCCTGTTTTTGTGTTGGGTGTTTTTGAGATAGGGTCTTGCGAACTATTTATCTGTGCTAGCTTTGAACCACCATCCTGCTGATCTCTGCCTCCTGAGTACCTAGGATTATAGATAGACGTGAGCCACCAGCACCTAGCCATGCTTATCATTTTTTGTGATGAAAATGTTACTGGAGTTTTAGGACAAAAGCTCCACCGCTGGGAATCCCAACAGACTGAGTTCCTCCACTAGTCCCAATGCACCAATTAAAGAAATGAATAATGCTGAAGGGCAGAGAAAGATTTATTTAACACATTCCGTGGGAAGAACAGATAAAGGGGTTCAGTTCATCTTCAGGGTATTGACATGAGGTTCAAGATTATATAAGGAGGGGCCTGCCAGCAAGTGCAAGGCCCTGAGTTCAAACCCCTCCACTGCCTCTGTGTGTGTGTGTGTGTGCATACCTATCTGTCTATGTGTATATGGCAAAGAAGCATGCATGATTAGTTGGTCAAACTGGTCAGGTGGGGCCAGGGGGGTAGAATCAACTCTTGTCACAGGATGTTTATCCATCAACCCTGTCATGCTGGAATCCAAAAGGAGACAGATGCAAAATGAAGACAGGGATGCCAGGCTTTTATCCTACTTTTACTAACTTGGACCCAAGAGAGGAGTCAGTGCTTTTCAGCTAAAGCAGTTTCTAAGTACCTGTTATAAGAACATTTGAAATTTTTTCTCAGCAGTTTTGAAATGTAGACTTTTGCTTGTTTTATGATGTTGGAGATCTAACTCAGGGCCTTGTAATACACAGGTAAACACTTTACCACTGAGCTATATCCCCAGTTCCCAACACACCATTATTAACTACAGCATCCAGATATTCTTCATGCATGATGAAATTTGTCACGCTCTTACTCACACTAACAGAGTATTTAGTGGTGCCCATTTGATTTGGGGAGAAAGTAACATGACTTTCCCCTTTCCTACATAACTGGCATCTAAGTTAGATCAGCCTTTTTTGCAATACCAGTGCCCAGGGGCAAAAGAGATTTTTGAGTGGTTGTCTTGAGTGTGTATCACGTGGGTCACCCTCCACCTCTTCAAGCCACAGAAGAACAAGATGGCACCACCATTCAGTATATAATTGGAAATACCATGCAATCATCTCCTGTTAACCACCAACAACCAAAGCCTTCACTTACTACCTCTTTTCTGTCTTGGAGATGCTAGCTATTCTTTCCTTACCTTGATCTTGACAGCTTTCTAAAAGCTTCTCCAGGGTTGAGTATGGTCCATCCCAAGTAGGACATTTTCAGCCCAAGGGAGAGCTGTTAATTCTGACCTGCTAGACAGCTGGCTTGCTATATGTAGCTCTCACATAGCTGGCATGTGGACTGGCACTGCTGCTCTAATTACCGGATGGACATTTGTATCCAGTGTGGGTGAGTAAGAGAGAGCTCTGGCTCTTGGACCTGAATCACAAAAGCTTAAATCCAAGTCAGTAACTATATTAAAGTTTATAGTGCAGTCAGAGCCTTTTTGTGAAGGAAAAGAGGTCATGATGTGTTTTTTTCCCCAAGAGTCCATCTGCCCTTCACAGAAGCAAGCTCATTCTTAGATTTTCTCTACTTCAGATCTCTGTTAACAGCTGTCGTCATGGCCTTTCCCAGATATTTGGGTTTCTTGTACTATACAGCTTCCTTTACACTCTGAGCTCCAGCACTGTGTCAGTCATTTTCCAATTACTGTAACAAATACCAGAGAGAATCAACTTATAAAGAGGAAAGGTTGATTTTGGCTTTCAACCTGAGGCCAGTTTTAGAGGCTTCAGTCCACGATTGCTTGGCCAGGAAGTAAAAGAAAGGAAGAGGAAGGGGCTGGGTCAATGGCATACCCTTGAAAGACCTTGCACTAGGCCCCACCTCTTAAATGTCTCACCACCTCCCTATAGTGCCATGGGCTAGGGACAGAGACTTTAACATATATGGCCCTTTGGAGGAAATCTCAGATCTAAACCATGGCAATCACTAAGCCTCGTTCTCTGCAGTTCTCACACAACCATCTTCTATATCCACATCAGAGCTCGATATGACTAGAACCAGGGGAAAAGTGAATCACTCTTTCCTTGTGCCCCTTTATGGCTTCCAACACTCTTTAGGGGCTCTAAGGAAACTCACAGTGGCCTTACTCATAGATTATAAACAGCTGTCATCACTAGCCCCAAGGAACTCCTTGCTTAGATGCATATTGGCACTGGAAATGGCCCCTGAGCTGCCAACAATTGTGTCCCATCTAGTTCATCCTCCTGCCCCTTATCCTGCCACATCGGCAGTTCTCAAACTTTGGTGTGCATCAGAATGACATGTAGGATTTATGAAACATATTGCTGGGCCTCGCCCCATCCCCAAGAGGTTCTGGTTTGGTAGGTCTGAGGTAGGGCCTGAGAATTTGCATTTCTATTAAGTTCCCAGGTGACACTGATGTTGCTAGATGAGGGACCATGTTTTGAGAACTGCTAAGTTATGTGATTTCAGGATGACTAGGCCAGAGATCATACCAAGCCTACTTCCACTCTTCAGGGCCAGAGTGCAGAACCAGCCATTCAAGTGTCCTCGTGTCCTTGGGTAGGCAAAGGTAAATTGTTTCCAAATGCCTCAGACTCCAGAGGACCCCCTGCAGGATGAGGGGTTTTCCTCAGCAGAGTTGATAGTATTTTTGGCTTTAAAGGGGGCAAGCTTCATTCACAGGAGATGAACACCGTTTCATTCATTGAATGCTTATTGAAGCCTTCTCTGTGAGCACCAGGCACTGTTCTAGGAGCCTGAGATACATGGTTGAACAAAACAGACAAAAATCTCTACCCATATGGAACCTACCTTTTCTTTTCTGAGGGGAGGAGATTGAATTCAGGGTCTTGCATGAGCTTACCTTTTCTAATCAAAGGAAGAGCAAAATTCATTTTGCTGTGTTTATTAGGACTTAGACATCTGGTTACCAGAAGTGATTAGGAGTATTTAGCAGACTCAGCTTATAAACACTAGAAGTAAGGACCAAGAGCTCAGTCAGAAATGGAATGAATGCTCCATTGGCATGAACTGCTACCTAATAGCTTCATCTTTCTCACAATTACAAGGAGCAGAGTGCTTTGTTTTGCTTTGCAGGTGATAGAAACAAGGGGACATGGGCCAGGATTGGGGGAGTCCCAGGAGTCTAGATTCCTGACCCATTGCTGTTTTGTAGGAGAAGATCCAAAAACCTTTAACCATGCAAGTTCTTTCCCTTGGGTAATGAAGATCCTCTGGCCTCTAAGACTCAACAATTTAAAATACAACTATAGCGCTGGATGTAACTCAAGCAGTAGAGCGCCTGCCTAGCAAGCATGCAAGCCCAGAGTTCAAACCACAGTAGTGACAGAAAATAATAAAATACAACTGCAGTATTTCTTTTTTTTTGCCATACTGGATTTTGAACTTACGGCCTCAACAGTAGTTTGGCAGGCACTCTACCACTTAAGCCACTCCACCAGCTCCTTTTTTGTGTGTGTTTGGTATCTTCAAGATAGGATCTCACAAATTATTTGCCCAGGCTGGCTTCAAACTGCAATCCTTTTGCTCTCTACCTCCCGAGTAGCAAGGATTAAACGCATGAGCCACTGGCACCTGACCAACTATAATACTTCTGAAGGCTAACACTTCATGGTGTAACAGATGATAACATTTTGTTTTTTGGGGTTTTTTTTTTTTTGGTGGGCCTGGGGTTTGAATTAAGAGCTTTGAACTTGCAAAGCAGGTACTCACAAAGCAGGCACTCTTGCTTGAGCCACACCTCCAATCCATTTTGGTTTGGTTATTTTGAACATGGGGTCTTAAGAACTATTTGCTTGGCAGGTCCTCTACCACTTAAGCCACTCCACCAGCTCTTTTTTTGTAGGTGTTTGGTATCTTCAAGATAGGATCTCACAAACTATTTGCCCAGACTGGCTTCAAACTGCAATCCTCTGGATTTCAACCTCCCAAGATAGGATTACAGGGGTGAACCACCTGCACCTGGCTTGCTTTTGGGTGGGCTTTTTTGTTGGGAGGGTGAGGGTGGTGGCACTGAGGTTTGGTTTTGGTTGATACAGGGTCTCACTATGTAATCCCAGGCTGACCTGGAAATGGAGATCCACCTGCTTCTGCCTCCCAAGTGCTGGAATTACAGGCATGTACCACTAAGCCCAGCTTAGATGTGAATTTTGGTCTATGACTCAAGGGGGAAAGGAAAATTTATTTTTATAACCCGACATCATTTGTCTTTTGAATCTCTGTTGTAGGAGGTATATGCAATGTTAACTTGAGGTGCTTCTCTTTGTTCCATGAGTTTGTGTCTTCATGTTTTAGGGATAGGGATGCAGAGGTTAGGAGAGGGGCAGCTGGTGCCTGATGCTTTCTATCCACTTGAGCCTTCCCTTTGGTCCTGGGCAGCCTTACATCAGCTGTTCTGTGTATTGTTATAGACCCATGTGGGATTATGGTCATTGAAGACTTGGCTACTCTGGTCTAGCAACTCCCTTTGCTACTTTTGGGCTGAGTTAGGGGACATGGGAGTGATTCTGTAAGAGATGCTCACGCTACTTTTGCTGAAAAGCATGGACTTCTTACTCAGGTCCACAAATGAACTAAAAACAGGAGAAGCTTGGCATCCCTGCCTCCACTTTGTATCTGTCTTTGCTCTAAGCCATTCCCTTTGCAATCACCTTGGATTCCAGAAAGGACAAAACTGGTAACATCTTTATGACAAGGAATTGAAACTTTAAGGAACAGCAGAGACTTGCAGGACAGACCACCCCTCCAAATGAGGACCATTACCTATAATGACAAGGCTGTACCCTGAAGCAGGAGTAATCATCTCATGGGAACCAGATTGCTCCCCTCAGGTGATGACAGTGATAACATCTTTTTCAGTGTACCCTTCTCACAACCCTCAGACTGAGATAATGCTCAACCAGACCACACCTGTGACTGAACTGTTTAGCTATGCATACCTTTTGTCCCCAATTCTTTTGTCTACTTAAACCTATAATTCATGTCTATACCCTGAAGATGGCTGAAAATGGGCTGAGTGCTTACTCTGCCTCTTCCCAAAGCATATCCCAAACCTTTTTCTTTGGCATTTAGGTGTGAGTGGCTGAATCTGGCACATGGAATCTCAGGAGATTGGGTCTTGGGTCCAAAACTCCAGTTTTAATTCTGTCTTGTCTGTCCAAACCAATGCACAGGAACTTCTGCAAGGCTAAGTCCTGGTTTATACAGGTGTGCTATGTAGTCAAGGACCAGCCCATCCCTTTCCATCTCCTGGGCAAGCTTTTGTGTGGGGGGTAAGAGATTCATCCCAAATACTCCAGGAATAGGCCTTCTGTTCCTACAAGAAGGGGCTACAAGATATATAAATCAACACAGCTTGGGTAAGTTTCTGGAGCGCTAAGGACTCAATCAGCAATTAGAACCCAGCTCATAAGGGGGGAGAAATGACCCAAGCATTGTATGCACATATGAATAAAAGAAGTTAAAAAAAAAAAAAAAAGAACCCAGCTCACATATGTCTCTGTAAATGAGAGAAAACCCTCAGTTCTTAGGGGTCTTTACAGCTTTTTCCTGCTCAAGAGGTGATACAAGTAGGTTATTTTTATTTACTTATTTATGGGACTTGAGTTTGAACACAGAGCTTTGCGTTTGCAAAGCAGGTGCTCTACTACCTTAAGCATACTTCCAGCTCATTTTGCTCTGCTTATTTTGGAGATGGGAGTCTTGTGAACTAGTTGCCTGGGCTGGCCTCAAACCATGATCCTCCTGATCTCAGCTTCCCAGGTAGCTAGGATTGCAGGCCACTGTACCCAGCACAAATAGGTTACTTTACTTCAACAATTGTCCTGGGGAAATCACTTTGGGAAGCTCCATCCATTTATGTATAAAGCTTTAATTTTTTTTAAAAACTTTATTCTTTTGAGACAGGGTCTGTGTAGCCCAGGCTGGCCTCAACTCATGATCTTCCTGCCTCACAAGCTAACATTGGTATAATATTAATGTAATTACAGAATGTATAATGATTGGCCAGTTTTTGTCCTAAGACCCATTCCAGGATACCACATTAAAGTGGTATACCTCCTTGTCTCCTCCAATCTATCATTTTTTTTAGTTTTTCCTTGTCTTTCAAGTTGTTCTGAAAACAACTTGACAGGTTGTTTTGATTTGGGTTTGTTTGTTTTGTTTTGAGACATGATCTGGACAGGTAACCTAGGTTGTCTTGGAACAATGTAGCCCACCTAGCTTTGAACTTGCAATCTTCCTGCCTGCCTCCTGAGTGCTAGAATTATAGGTATGTGCCACCATGCCTGGCTAAGGATCTTGACAGTTTTAAAGAGTACTTACTGGTCACATATTTTCTGGAATGTCTGTTCATTTGGATTCAGTGATGCTTTGTCTTGACTAGACTGGTGTTATGGATTTGGGGGAAGACTACCACAGGGGTGAGGTAGCCTTATCACATCATGGTATCAACATGACTCATTATTGGTAATGTTAGCTTTGATCTCTTGGTTAAGGTGATGTCTGCCTGCCAGTTTCTACACTATAAAAAAATTACTATTGCAGTGGGGGATGGGTGCTATAGTTCAGTGGTAGGCCACGGGAGGCCTTGAGTCCCATTCCCAGCACCACACATGCACCCATTACTCTTTTCCTCTCTCACATTTTTTTTTGGCAGTATTGGGGTTTGAACTCAAGGCCTCATACTTGCTAGTCAGGCACTCTACTACTTGAGCCACTCCACTCTAACATTCTATTGTTTGGAAGAAAGACAGTAAGTCCAGCCCATATGATCAAGAGGAGGAAGGAGGATCAGAGTCTGTAGCTATGCTCAGTGACCTTTTTTTGTACAGGACCTCAAAGGCACAGGCAAAAAAAAGTAAAAATAGAAAAATGAAACTCTGTCAAACTAAGAAGCTTCTGTACAGTAAATGAAACAATCAACAGTGAAAAGACAGCCTACAGAATAGGAGAAAATAATTGCAAACTATTCATCTGACAAAGGATGAACACCCAAAACCAAATAATCTCATTCAAAAATAAGCTAAAGATCTGAAGATACTTCTTAAGACATACAAATAGTCAAGATGTTTACGAAAAATGCTCTGTATCACTAATCATAGGGGAAATGCAAAGCAAAACCACGATGATATATTATCTCATTCCAGTTAGGGCTATAATCAAAAAAACAAAAACCAGCAAATGCCAGTGAGGATATAAGAAAGGGGAACTCTGTGTGTGTGTGTATGTATGATACTGGGGTTTGAACTCAGGGCTTTGTGCTTGCTAGGCAGATGCTCTACCACTTGAGCCATGCATCCAACCAGAAAGGAAAACGCTTACACACTGTTGAAGGGAATGTAAGTTAGTACAGCCACTATGGGAAACAGTACCGAGATTCCTTAAAAAGCTAAAAATAGCGGCTAGGGATGTAGCTCAATGGTAGAGTGCCTGCTGGCTAAGTTCAAGGCCCTTGAACTTATTTTTGTGGCCCCAGCACCACAAAAATAAAACTAAAAAACTGAAAGAACTACTACTGTATGATTCAGCAACCCCACCACTGACAATATATCCAAAGGATATGAAGTCATTATACCAAAGAGACACTTGCATTACCATGTTTATTGCAGCACTGGTCACAATAGCTAAGGTACGGAATTAACCAAGATGTCCATCAACAATGAATATGTAAGGAAAATGTGATACACACACACTAGAATATTATTCAGCCATTAAAAAGAATGAAATTTTGTCATTTGCAGCAACATGTTAAGTGAAATAAACCAGGCACAAAGACAAATACCACATGTTCTCACTCACTTGTGGAAACTAAACAATTTCATGGAAGAACAAAGGAAAACAGTGGTCACTAGAAACTGGAAAGGGTGGAGGGAAGAATGGAAAGGTGTCAGATAAAGGGCACCAGAACACAAAGAGGAGACATTAGTTTTGGCTTTCAACAGGATAAAACAGTCTATGATCTATTTCAAAATGAAGAGTACAAAATTCCCAGCACATAAAAATGATTGAAGTTTAAGCCTGACATGGTGTACATGCCTATAATCCCAGTATTTTAGATTGCAAGTTTGAGGCCAGCCTGGGCTACAGACAAGACCATCTCAAAAAACAAAAAGATAAAAGTTTGAAGAGATGGAAGGGCTTACTACCCTGATTTGATTATTACACATTCTATGTATGTATTGAATTATTATAATGTATGTCATGAAGTACAAACAGTACGTCATAATTAAAAAAAAAGAATTTTTAGACTTGCTAAAACTGCTATAATAATCAATATTGGGGGGTTGTTGAGCAAGTATGTTGTTACTCCTTAAAACATCACCCACTAATTTTAAGGTTTATCAAAACAACCTTTAAAATAATCTAATAGAATCTAATAGAATAGTAATTCTATTAGGTCCTTCTGTAATTTTGCTGAAAACAAATAATCGAGAACCAATTGAGAAATCAAAATATCTACTTATTTTCCAATTGTTCAGTCAGCTGCCCTAGAGGTTCCTACAACATGGGAAAACTGATCATAGTAAAATTTGATTGAGGACTGCCGAGAGGTACGTACACCTTTCTTTTGTAAAGTGAGAGGGCAAGTATATCCTTCGGTAAGCATTTAGAAAATAGGATCAATTTAAACGTTGATTTCCCGAAACGGCCTTGGCCCGAATAAATTCCTTGAGGTCGCACCCTCGAGTTTGGGAGACCTCGGCTCCCAATATTCCCATTCACTGGAGTGATGTCGACTACCAGCTCCTGACAATGGCTGCTCAAAATCTTTCAGTCTACCTCTCTAAGCTAAGTCCTCCGACATCGGGCTCTATTTCGCTCCTTGCTCATAAGCCGTCGGCGGCTTCAAGAGCGTGCATTTGGCCGCCTCGGTCTGGATGCTCACCCACATTCCCTCCTCGCTTGGGCTCTCGTTTCTAACCGCCTTGTGGAAACGAGCTCAAAGCAACCGATCGCACCATGGGCGGAGCGGTGAGAACTCGTCTTTCTGAAAAATTTTCCATATTTAGTGGCGAGCAATGTGTGCACAGCACAGTCAGCGCTCTCAAGTCGTCTCATCTGAGCGGCGATTTCCAGTCTAGACAAGCCTTCCTGGCTTTCCCCTAGCGCAGCCAGTGACTATCTCTGGCGCCCCGGCCCCGACCGCCTGGCTTTAAAGCGGGCCTGGCCTGCAGTGAGTATTTCTCAGGCAAGTGGAGGGCCCACCAGGAATCGTTACCACTTGAAGAGTATGGTTCCAGGAAGCAACTCGCACGAGACAGAGCTACTACTCTCGCGAGAAGCCTGGGCGGCGGCAATGATGGCGGCGGCGGGAACCGGCCCCGGCCCGGGAGCGGGTGCCGGACCTGGCCCGGGAGCGGCTGCAAATGCAACAACGACAGAAGAGGGAGAGACGAAGCCGGTGGCAGTCGCCGCCGCCGTCGCTCCGGCTGGAGAGGGGCCATCCGCTGCTCCTGCAGCTGAGCCCAGTTCTGGAGAGGCTGAGAGCGGGTAAGACATCTGGGGGCCAGAGGAGGACCAGACGAGGGAGGCCCGCCCATCTTGGAATCCCGCGGCTCCGGCAGCTTTCCTGCCCGCCCTCTCGGAACCCAAGCCCGGCCGCCAACGGCTCGGCTCGCCCTGCCCCCTCCGCGCCATAGCCCCGCCCCCTCCGCGCCATGGCCCCGCCCCCACCGCCAGACCAGCCCCTCTGAAATGTCTCAGGTCGCGCCTCTTGCCGCACCTCTCACCTCCGGGCGTGAGCGCCAGGCTTCAGGTCTGCGCTCTGGCCCTTGCACCGCGTAGGAGGCAGGTAGCTCACTTCTGTAGCAACAGCTCCTCGAACATCCCAGGAAAGAAAACACTTTACAGTGCCGCACTGGACGAAGCAACAGTCCTTAGAACAGAACGGGAGAGCTGCATCTCTCTAAGGACCAACTCCAACACGTAGACTTGTCAGTAAGGGCCGAATTAACTTCCCTGTGCTGCATGGGCCCGTGTCGGTCTTGACCACATTCCTCCTAATATCCTGGGTATTCTGGACTCCAGAATCGTCTTAGCTGAAAAAGCTGTACGAGTGCGAACTTCAGCTGTATTTCTATCATCATCTTTGAGAACAGGTGTTCTGAGGTTAGTTTCTCTTGCTGTTTCTTACTTGAGTGCTTTTGTTACAGGGATGCAAACTTGGTTGATGTAAGTGGTGGTCTGGAAACAGAATCTTCTAATGGAAAAGATACTCTAGTAAGTGTTTCTTTTTGGATGTTTACAAGGCAAATATTTTTAAAAATTTAAGGGAATCAAAAATACAATCAAGTCGGGCTGGTGGAGTGGCTCAAGTGATAAGAGTGCCTGCCTAGCAAGCATAAGGCCCTGAGTTCACACCCCAGTTCCACCAAAAAAAAAAAAAAAAAAAACAAACAGTTAAGTCATTTTATTTTCTGTGATTACAGGAAGGTGCTGGAGATACTTCAGAGGCAATGGATACTCAGGCTGGCTCCGTGGATGAAGAGAATAGCCGGCAGTTGGGAGAGGTAGAATTGCAATGTGGAATATGTACAAAATGGTTCACAGCTGACACCTTTGGCATAGATACCTCGTGAGTACATTTCCTAGGCTTGTAAGAATTACTTAAGTAAATCTCAACTTGCTCAACAGTTGAGTAATTTGTAGACAAGATAAATGCATAATATTTCTGTCTTCTAATGCTTATTCAGTGAATAGGATGTTAAATAAGGAATTGTTTTAATTCTCTTAGCATGTTTTCTACTAACTGAGGGCACAGCCCTAATAGATACAATGATGGGTTTTTTCCCTTGTTTTTGAGCATACAATCTGATTGGGAAGTAAAACTATACAACTAGAAAAGAAATTTGAGACCGTATCATTTATGCCTTGTATTGGATGTTTGTATTTTTCAGAAACAATTTTGTGCATGTGATGGACAAAACTTGTCAAAAACTTGAGTGTTTAGTGGTAGAGCATTCACAGTCAAGGCCTTGGGTTTGATCTCCAACACCACAAATAAAAATTTTAAATAAAAAAAAAAAAAAAGTTGATCAGTGCTCTTCATGCTTGAGCCTGCCTTTTTACCCCCTTTTTGTTGCTTCTCACTTGTTCCTTTAGATGTCCTGTGCTCTCTCCTCAGTAAGGCCTCTTTCTAAACGTGCACTTCTAGTAAATTAAAGTCATATTATGGTTGGGAATGAAAGGTTTCTTCTTATTCAGGGCATTTGGTCAACAGCAAGCAGGTGAGCATTACTGACTTATTGTCTGTGGGAATAATTGTGCTCCTGGCTGTTTGTAACGTTGTTTGTTCCATATTATGCTAACAAATTTTAAGACTATTAAGGCTGCATTATTTTGAAATTAATCCCCTTTAAATGGAGTTGTAAAGAAATGCCTTCCTTTATAATTTGTTGTGTGCTTAACAGTTAAAAAAAATTCAAGTAGTTTTAGAAATGTTAATATACCAATTAACATATGACTGACTGGTGACCTAGAATAGAATGTTTGAAAAAAAAAAACCTGTACGGGAAACACACTGGGGCATTTTGGCCAGGAAGAATTTGAATAGACAGAGCCTAGTGTTGGAAATTTATTAGCGCGATAACTAGGAGCCATCCATGGAAGAATCAAATCGAGCTTTTTTTTTTCTTTATGAATATAGAACCAGTATTAATGGATAGAATTTCTTTCACTTCCTGATCACTGTCCATCTAATTGGTTGCCAAGCTTTATCAAAATAAAATGTTTTCCATCTTTACTAACTTTTCTGCAGTCTGGGCCTTTTATCTTCTGCTAGGACTATTATAAAAGCCTCTATGATTCTTTTTTTTTTTCCTAATCTCTTCCCCTTTCAGGCCCATCTTATCACTTTAACCATGTCACTTCCCTTTAAAGGAGTTCCCATTACCCATAGAAAAAAATCTAATTCTGCCTGGCATATAAGACCTTGGGCTTCAAACTTTTCAAGCCCTGTTTGTTTGTTTATTTACTTGAGATGAGTCTGGCTATGTTGCTTAGGTTGGTTTTGAGTTTGTGTGAATTTCTGGGTTCAAGTGATCAAGTAGCTGAGACTAGAGGTGTGTCCCATCACACCTTATGTTTTCTCATATCCCTGACAAATTCTTTGTCCTAGACAGACTTGTTTATGCTAGCTTTCATTTTCTCATCTCTCATCATTTCTTCATCTCTCATTTCTTATCATCTTTCACCATCTCATTGCCTGTTTAGGAAACCCATTCAGCTTTCCAAATTCAGCTCTTAACTTGTCCTTGACAAATATTCTGTAACTCCTAAATTTGAGGTTACTACCAGAGTCCTTTGAACTCCTATAGACTAAATATCATCTGTAGGACTTATTTGGTAATGAGGCAAGTAATGTTTTGTGACTCTGTGTTGTCTTCTATAATTTACATTTTTAAATTCATCTTGTCATACATTGTTCTTTGCAATGATATTGACACTTTAAAGAGATATGTCTTAGACTACATTGTCTTCTTGTGCTGATGGCCTAGTCTTCAGGTGCTAAAAAAAAAAAAAAGATATAAACTAGAGCCAGATTTGATGGCTTATATCTGTAATTCTAATACTCAAGTAAGTACTAGGAGATAAAGATGATCTCTGTTTGAGGCCAACTGGGCAGAATGTTCAAGTGACCCCCCTGTCTCAACCAGTGGTGCACAACTGTCTTCCCTGCTATACAGGGAAGCACAAATAGGAGGATCTCAGTCTAGGCTATTTTGGGCATAAAGTGAGACCCTGTCTCAAAAATAACCAATGCAAAAAAGGCTGATGGAGTGGCTCAAGTGGTAGAGTACCTGCCTAGTAAGCCTGAGGCCCTGAGTTCATCTTCTAGTATGAGAGAGAGAGAGAAAGAGAAACTAACCTGGACAAGGTGCCAGTGAGAATTTCCACTATGGTGAAACATGCTTATTAATTTTTGTCTGACAGAAAAATCCAGACACTTGCAAAAAAAAAAAACCAAAAACAACCTTTGGTATTGATGACCTTTTAAGTGTATGTTAACGTATCTGGAGTTTGAGCTCAGGATCTGAGGCTTGCTAGGCAGGTGCTGTACCACTTGAAGCACTCCACCAGCCCTATTTTGTATTTTCAAGATTATGTCTCAAGAATTGTATCCCCAGGCTGGCTTTGAACTATGATCCTTCTTGTCTGTGCCCCCCAAATAGCTACTTGGGTTACAGGTGTCAGCCACAGACGCCTGGCAACATATTGACATTTTAATCTAACTTTCACCGAGGAGAAAGTGTTACTGTTGATTTGTGTCTCATAAAGAAGTATGTCTTGCTGGATGCTGGTGGCTCATGCCTGTAATCCTAGCTACTCAAGAGGCAGAGATCAGGAGGATCTCGGTTCGAAGCCAGCCCAAGCAAATAGTTCCGAGAGACCCTATCTTGAAAACCCTTCACAAGAATAGGGCTGGTAGAGTGGCTCAAGGTGAAGACCCTGAGTTCAAGCCCCAGTATTACAAAAAAAAAAAAAGAAGACGTATGTATTGAGCTGGGTGTGGTGATTCACACCTGTAATCCACAGCACTCAGGAGGTTGAGGCTGAATGACCACAAGTTTGAGGCCAGCCTGGCTGTCTAGAGAGAAAGGGACACTGTCTCAAAAAAAAAAAAAAAAAAATGAAGTATGTATTCAGTAGTTCGCTAATTTGTATCATTTGGCTGATCCACAGATCCTGTCTACCTTTCATGACCAACTACAGTTTCCATTGCAATGTATGCCATCATAGTGGGAACACTTATTTCCTCCGGAAGCAAGCAAGTAAGAACAACTCTGGAGTATTTTGAAATGATTGTTCACTTAAAAAGAAAAGGGATTTGGGCCTAGTGGACTCGATACCTTTGCCTTGTCTCTGGTAGAAGTTAAGTTGAAGTTTAGCTTAGGATAATTGTGGTTGCTGGTGTCAGATCAAATCATGGCTCCACTTTTGGCTGTTCTAGTCATTCTGTGGACATCTTGTTGAGTGTCCTCTTGTTGATAAAAATGTATTACAAATTTTTTTTTTCATTTTTGTTTTTGGTAGACTTAAAGGAAATGTGCCTTAGTGCTTTGGCCAACCTAACTTGGCAGTCCCGAACACAGGATGAACATCCGAAAACCATGTTCTCTAAAGATAAGGTAGGTATGAAATTAATGTAACTGCAATTATTTTAAAGAATGAGGTGGAGCTTATAAAAAATACTCTTTAACAAGTACATTCACCCTATTTCAAAAAAAAACCCATCACAAAAAAAGGGCTGATGGAGTGGCTCAAGGTGTAGGCCCTGAATTCAAGCCCCCGTACTGAAAACAAAAAATAAAACAAACCAAAAAAAAGTACTTTCTCCCCATTTTTATGAATAAAAGACTTAAGATTTAATGGATATCTTGTTTTTATTTCATATGATTGACTAATTTCCTAGTATATGTCATGTGGCTTAGCTATTAGTATTATGAATCCTTAACTGGTTTTGGTTGGATTATAGAAGCAAAAAATTGTTTATCCTATTATAATCAGGGCTGAGGCAAACCACCTCAGTCTAGTTTTGCCACTTTTTATGGATGCCTCATCACAGATTTGTCAAAGAGGGTCAAAAAGAATTATCCTTTAAAGCTGGGTGTAGTGGTGCATACCTAAAACCTTAGCACTTGGGAGGATGGAGAATTATAGGCCAGCCTGGGCTATATAGCCCTGTCTCAAAAAAATAAAAGAATATCTCTTATTATTAAAACACATGACTAAAGTTAGGATTCAAAACTAAATGATTAGCCCATCCAAGAGTCTTTCCCACCATGATTCATGGTGTGCCATGTTAAAAATAAGTACATTTTTAAAACTGGAGTTTCCATTGTGACCTTATGTACATTCATACCAATCTACTTTCATTTAAAGCTGAAACAGAAGTTTTATAAAAACTTACCCTCTGATCTTTTCATTCGTCACTCTGGTATTTTTTGTTCTAGTCAATCTTGTACCCTTGATCTACAAAATTGATTTTATAATCTTCAAATTTATTACGACCTACAGTTTGAAAAATACTTGTCTAGGGTATAACATAAGATCCATATTGTCTGGATCAAACTGGTAGGAGCCTTGTTTGCCAAACAGAAGTTTGTACTTACTCTTGTAAGTTGGAGCAGTCACTAGATGGTTCCTCTCCTTTTTTAACGTTAAAAGTGCTTTAAATAAGGGAGTATTGTGGTTAAGTTTGGGGTTTTTTCCTCTTTTTTTTTCCCAAGTTATTTTGAAATTTTTCAGACTTACAGAGAAATTCAGCTAGTATCATCCATTTTTTTAACCTAAATTCACCATATGTCAATGTTTTATCACATTTGCTTTACCTCCCCATATCTATATTTTTCATCTAAGCTATATGAGACTAATTTGTAGATATTCTACTTTACCAGGTATTCTGACATACAGCCATGATATTGTTCTTATAATAAAAAATTTTAATGCTGATGCAGTATATATATTCATATTTTCTCAATGCTATTATTATCTTATACCCTGTATCCAGGATCTGATTAGGATCACACCATACATTTAGTTGTAATATTTTTTTTATTGAGAATAGTTCCTTTATTTTACTTTTTGCTGTGGAGGGGGGGTGGTATCTGCTGTGGCATTTAAAATTTCCACATGCTTGGACAACTGTTTGGCATGATATTCCTCACTTTGCATTTATCTGAGTTTCCTTATGATTAGGTTCAAGCTAAACATTCTTGGCAAGAATGTTACATAGGTAATGTGTGTTTTTTGATGTATCATGTAAGGAAGTGTGAGGTAGTAGTTTGTTCTGTCACTGGTGATCTTAAATTTGAGTACTTGGCAAGGGGTGGGTGTGCCGATTATTCCACTGTTTAAAGGAATTAAAGGAGCCTCTTTTTAGTGTAATTTAATTTTCAAATTAGCATATATACAGTAATATGGGGGGGATTTCATTATAATTCCATACATCCGTACAATGTACTTTGAACAAGTTTATCCCTTCCATTATATTGCCATCCTCCACTTAAAGGAAACTGTTTTTCTTTGTGACCCTTTAATAATCTATGGGGTGATACACTGTGATTGTGTGTATGTATTGATATCCTTTCACCCAGTGGTTTTAGCCACCATTGCATATCCCACTCTAAATCAGTTAATAGAGTGATGGATATAAAACAA
Source organism: Castor canadensis (assembly GCF_047511655.1). NCBI lineage: Eukaryota > Metazoa > Chordata > Mammalia > Rodentia > Castoridae > Castor > Castor canadensis. Next base: position 58,600,645 of record NC_133399.1, on the reverse strand, counting down.
TACATTTATTGGTTGTAGCTGTTCTACAAACAAGAGTTTTCTTTTATCCTCTTAAAAAATAATGCTGTGGATTCATGGATTTTCAAAATAATTGATGTTCAGTCAAGCATTGCTAATAATGTTTTGATCAGTAGATTGCATATAGTACAGTGGTCCCATAACATTAAAATGGAGCTGAAAAATTCCTATTGCGTAGTGATGGTGTTGCCACCACTGACATCGTATTATCTCAAGTTTGTGGTGGTGGCTGGTGTAAACAAACCTACTGCACTGCCAGTTATGTGTAGTATCTAATACTACACATAACTAATACTTGACAACGAATTACTTGATAATAAATAACAGACTTGTGTATACACTATCCATTACTATACATAGTATGTCATATATATTTTTTTGTTTTTCTTTTTTGAGACAAGGTCTCACTATGTAGTCCAGCTGGCCTCAGAACTCTCCATCCTTCTGCCACATCTTCTAAGTGGTGGGATTACAAGTGTGCACTACCTCTCCTGGCTTAAACTATACTCTGTTTTAGTTTCTTCTTTTCTTCCTTTTTTTTTTTGCAGTACTGAAGTTTGAACTCAGAGCCTTGTGCTTGCTAGGCAGGTGCTCTACCACTTGAGCCACTCCCCAGCCCTTATTGTTATTTTAGAATATAGTCTTCTAAGAAAAAATTTTTGTGTTATAGCATGTTTTTATGTCTCATGCTTACCTTGTCTCTTGGCTTCATCATTCTCTCTTGTGTTTAATTTAATCTCATCTTGGTCCTAAAAGCAGTAATACATGATTGCATTGTAGTCCATAATTGGATTTCTGGCACATTGTCTGAGGTTTGACTAATGTAGCCTTATGACCTTGACAGCTGAAACTTTTGCGGGGGATGGGGGGCAATACTGGGATTTGAACTCAGGGCCTCATGCTTGCTAGGCAGGCACTCTACTATGTGTGCTACTCCACCAGCCCTTTTTTGTGTTGGGTATTTTTGAGATAGGGTCTTAAACTATTTGCCCGGGCCAGCTTCAAACTGTAATCCTCCAGATCTCTGCTCCTGAGTATCTGGGATTGTAGGACTGAGCCACTGGTGCCTGGCAGCTGAAACTTTCTGATATGTCCCCAGAAAGTTGTTTTGTTTTGTTTAAGATAGGGTCTCATTATATAGGTAGGCTGCCCTGGAACTCTAGATCCTCCTGCCTCAACTTCTAGTGTACTGGGATTGTTTATATCTATATGTATCATCATGTCTGGCTTCCCCGTCACTTACTGAATTCTTTCTTACTTTCTGGAATAACAAATTGTTCCAGGTTTCCCTTATACTTCCCAGATCAAACCCTGTTCCTTTGGTAAAGATTTAGTTTTCGTGAAGCTAACTCTGGTGGTAGCAGACTTTGGAAGATAATATAAAATTGAAGTGATTTGATGCCAGAAGATCAAGGTCAGACCTTGTTTCAGTCATATAAATGAGAGCTGGTAAGGGCTACAGTCAAAGTAACGGGGATGGTAAGAAGCCTGATTTATGTGAAGTTTCTGAAACTTTACAGTGCATTTGGTGACTATAGATGTAAATTTTGTGAGAAGAGTCAAGGATGACTTAAAGATATCTAGCTTATGGTAGATGATTTGGGAGTCATCTTCTAGTTGACAAGCAAGGGAATGGGACACTTTTTCTCTCCAATTGGATTATAAGCCCTAAGTAGCTAAATTTTATATATATTTGTTTGAAGGCCCCATAATCAATATACTTTACAAGAAATTAAATTTTTTTTAGTGATTAAAAAGCTAAAGAGTTTTTGATTCGATTCTAATAAGGTCTTTGAAAATGTTACTGTTTTATGAGCGTAACTTTGAATGCAATTATAAGTCTTAATGTATTTTATTTTAAAAATTAGGATATTATACCATTTATTGATAAATATTGGGAGTGCATGACAACCAGACAGAGACCTGGGAAAATGACATGGCCAAATAACATTGTCAAAACAATGGTAAGTAGACTAAAATTGATCAGACTTGGCATTTAGAAAACCATTATTCTTTTTAACAACTAAATTTTATTTTGTGTCATTGTGAAATAATGTGATGACTAAGAAAATGAACAACTTAACAGTAAATCTTTGAGAGTATGAGATACAGGTAATTATAAATTGTAATATTTTCCAGCAGGGCACTGATGGCTTATGCCTGTAATCCTAGCTACTTAGGAAGCAGAGATCAGGAGGGTCATGGCTTGAAGCAAGTTGGGCAAATAGTTCTCAAAACTCTATCTTAAAAATACCCAACACAAAAAATAGGGCTGGTGCAGTGGCTTAAGGGGTAGACTGCCTGCCTAGCAAACCTCAGGCCCTGATTTTAAACTCTAGAACTGTCCACCCCCCAAAAAAATAGTTTTTGAACACAAATTCAGTGAGTTGCATATTGTGTCTTAAGTGAACATCATTCTCACTTACAGTAGAAATACTTTTCCACTGCTCATTTGCAAGTTTTTTTTTGTTTTATTGGGTTTTTTTTGGTAGGGCTGAGTGTTTGAACTCAGGGCTTCATGCTTGCAAAGGAGGCACTCTGCCACTTGAGCCACACCTCCAGTCCATTTTGCTCTGGTTATTTTGGAGATGGAGTCTTGCGAACTCTTTGTCCTGACTAGCGTGAGACTTTGATCATCCCAATCTGAGACTCCCTAGTAGCTAGTATTACATGCATGTGCCAGTTGGCACCTGGAAATTGGAAACTTTTTTTCTTTGGGGGGAAAAACCCTCAAACCCCTTTTAAACTTGAGCTTAGAATTAACTAAAGAGATAACCTGGGAGAAGTCAACAGTAAGCTATTAGTAGTGCTTGTTTCTGCAGGGCAGAAGAATAGGTGAGGAATTTGAAGAACTGGCTCTCTTTAAGTTTCTCTTTTGTTTGAAGTTTTTGGTGGTCATGTATCAATTTTTTAATGATGGGAAAACAATACTATATTCTTGGAGATTACAAGAATGACTTTTGAAATTAGTGATTGACCACCTGTTCTGTATTTCTATGTATAAAATTTTCATTAATGCTAATTAAGATGCTGTTTCCTTTTAGAGTAAAGAGAGAGATGTGTTCTTGGTAAAGGAACACCCTGATCCAGGGAGTAAAGACCCAGAAGAAGATTACCCCAAATTTGGACTTTTGGATCAGGTACATTAATTTGTTTCACGTTGTCTTTTGTTTGAAGTCACTTGAGAATCAGATTTTGTTTATATCTGTATAGTTGCCACATAACACACTGCCATTATATGCCCATGGGCTGCAAATAAAAGGTGATTGATACAGGTGGAAAGAACACTCACCTTGAACCAGGAACCAGTTTTCGTACTCTGACTTACCCACTTAGAGTGTTATGGATTTGTAAATCTTCTAGTTTGTTCCAAGTTATTCCTAATCTTGTTGTTATCTCAAATTTTGCTCTTAAAAACATTCTTAGTTGGGAAGAAAAATTGTTATGGAGAAGAATTTGTGTTGCTTATCTAGCATAACAGGAAGAGGAAAATTTCTACTGTTTGTTCAATTGCAGAGGTCACACTTGGCAACTAAGAAGATCAAATCTTTCAGGTTTGCCTTAAAATGTTTGATCTGCTACCTTTTTTTTGAGACAAGACCTTGAAATGTTTCCCAGGCTGACCTTGCCTGGGCTCCAGTGATCTCCTGCCCCAGCCTCCCAAGTAGCTAGGAGTACAGGCTGGTTTCCTGTCTTTGAAATTTGAAATTTTGAGAGGATAGGGATTTAGCTCAGTGTTAGAGCACTTGCCTAGCATGTGTGAGGTCCTGGCTTAAAAGAAAAAAATAGGAGCAGGAGGGAGGAAACCAAGGAAGTTTGAGATTTCATGCAGAAATTCAAATTTCTGTCTCTTATAAACTGGGAATGGTGACCCACACCTATAATTCCAGCACTTGGAAGGCAGAGGTAGGATTGCCAGCCTGGGTTACATAGTGAGACCCTATCTCAAACAAACTAAGGGCTGGGGACATACCTTGGTGGTGGAATGGTTACTTAGCATGCACAAGGTTATGGGTTCAAATCCCCAGCACTGCAAAAATGAACAAATAAATAAATAAATAACCCAAAGACAAATGGGACTATGTGACAACACTGGGTCAGAATTCCCCTAGGGAGTGGGGTTCAGGCACTCTAGTTTGCCATGCAGCTCTACCTCCTCTAACTCAGTTAATTGCCATTATTAAATCACTGTGACCCTTACACCTGGCTTGCTGCACACATCCCACTAGCTGGATTCCTGAAGCATTCAAATTGGGGACTCCTGCAAGTTTCATACTCTTTAGGATTATTATTTTCATTTCCTGTGCTATTATAATTTCTCTATTTTTTGAGCAGTTGCCAAATTAATCAGATTAATTGGTTTATGTAGCGTTCTTTTTTAGTAGGATATTTTTCCTTCCAGGATCTCAGTAACATTGGTCCTGCTTATGATAACCAAAAACAAAGCAGTGCAGTGTCTACCAGTGGGAATCTAAATGGTAAGTATTTAAATGTGTCATTGCTGAAATATTTTTAAGTTACAAGTCTGTATGTGCCTAGGATTCGACATTTTTGGGTGACCCAAACCTGGATATTTACGAAGCTGCTTTAAAGTTCAGAACTCAGTTTTTACCAGCTACCCAAGGACTTGGTGGTTGATAATGAAGAAATATTGTCACAGCAGTTTGGTCTTAAAAAAATTATTACTACATATTAATTCTACAAATAGATGGAATTTGCTGTAACAAGCTTCCTATGTCCATCTTCTAATTTTTCTTGCCCTGAAACTTCAGTGTATTTGTATGACAGCATTTCTGTATGGATCACCCTTTGCAGCATGCTTGGTAACTCACCTAATAAAGGGTGTGCTCTTTATTATTAGTAGAATCTAGTGAGAACTAGAGTAGTTGGGAGGTAGCTGGCTACTCATCTAACACATGGCATCATTAACTGTTCTTTTGGAGTGGGAGCATCTTAAATATTTAATCCTTTCCACAGTTATTAACTTTCTAAGATGGGTTGGAAATGTAAGTGTATCGTTTATTTTTATACACCATGTTTTCCTTGCTTAATTGTTAAAATTTGACAAACACATGGTGCCACTTCTGTTCTTACAGGTGGAGCCACTTTTGGAGGTGAATTCCTCCTCTGTCTTCTTTCAGCCTCTCAGACTTAAGTATTTTGTGGTTTGGAAAATGCTTTTTGCTGAGTTGTGGTAGAAGCTAAAACTAAATAATTTTAAAGCATTGTGAAAGTGGTGGCAATAGCACTGAATATGAAACAGTAGTTCCAGTTTAATGTAGTAATTAAAAGCTTGTATGTTGTCATATTCTGCCTAACATGGCCAGCAGTCCTCTTAGTATTGCTTGATCTGTCCGGGGTGAATCTAAACTTCTAAATGGAAATGACAATAAAAAAGCTTAATAGTTTTTTGACGACATTGCAGTGGTCTAGCATTATACTTTTTATGAGAAGTAGGAACATCTGACGTGTTCATAAAGGGAAATTCTACATAAATTTGGTCCTGTATATGCAGAATATGACCTACCCTCAATGCCTTGATCCTTTTTATTGCAGCAGAACTGCTGATCATTTCCAAGCTTGCCCCAAATTTACATATAGTACTCTATGCAGTTGTTTACATAAAGGTGTTTTCCTGCAGTTCAGGGACATTTTCTGGAAGGAGAGAAAAACAAACTCAGAGGAATAATGGAATGGGACAAAAATTTCAAAGTACCTATTTCAGAAATACACAAGGTAATATTCCTTGTGGTCTCAACATGTAGCCAAATGCTTTTGAATAAAATATGTAAATTGTCTATTGACGTTACTTGCCCTTAATTTCACAAACCACGTTAGTCTAACCTGAATTTGATGGGACTGACACAATCTTTATCTTAATAAATGTCATATAGATGAATGAGTATGGAACTAAAACTTTTCCTCTAAATTTAAAGCTTTCTTTCTTATTTGTGTCATAAATCACCATGATAGATATCTAGTAGCACTGGAGAGAAACACCTTTTTTTTTAAGTACTTCTGTTTTTGTTTTCCATGTTTGATGTACTTTTGTCTCGTTGGATATTCAAGTTAACTGCTTTAGCAGATATTGTGCGTTTACCATGTTTATTAAAAATATTGTGCAGTTCAAGCTAGGGAACGTGGAGCTAGAGTGAGGACATTTTCATTATGGATGTTTGTATTGATTTGATAGGGGGAAAAAACTATATCCATGTGATTGTTTTCATTCTTTTTAGCTATGTGGGCTTGGAATCTGAAAGCAGGCAAATGCATTTGTGTCACATCCTCAGAAAGTACACTGGTGGTTGCAGTTCATTAAGGAAGGTTGAAGATGCAACACAGATCTCACTAGCGCTAGATTCATTTGAGCTTACTGTCAGAACCCCATGTTCTGGGCTGTGAGACACTCAGATGTCTTTCAGAATCGGTGAAAAGCAATATGCTTTTGGGGAGGAAATCCTCCTGTGGTGTTACACAAATGCACATTGGGTGTGTTAGTCCCTGTGGAATCCATGAGGTGCTTCCATCTCAGTTCAGTGAGAGTCATCTGCCATCTCTTCAAAGGGGGAATCACAGCAGGAAGCAGTGGAAAAGGAAGAGGAGCTAAGCGCAAGCAGCAGGATGGCGGGACCACAGGGACCACCAAGAAGGCCCGGAGGTGGGAAGAACAGCCACCCCACCCACGCTTTGAGCATTTGGTGCTGTCAAAGTCTACCAGAAGGGAAAGAACCATACTCTGCAGTAGCTCGTGGCTGAGACTAAAAAGCCTATCCATTTTTTCACAGCCTTGATTCCCTTGAGGGATAGAACAACCCCAGCCTAGGTATCCTATTTTATGAACTTGTTATATAAAAACAAACCCCAGGACAGCAGCAGCATCTGGTGATAAGTCTGGGGAATAAAGTTCCCTTCTGACACTTTGAGAAAGTATAGATGGGGAAGAAGGAGTAAATATTAGCTCCTTAACTTCCTGCCCCTGCCCCTCATGCCTCTTCCTTTCCCCTTTGTTTAATTATGAAATCCAGGTCACTTCTTATTTAGACTGGAAGCAGATAGTAAGTGCTCATACCTGAGCTTCTGCTCATTAGTTTACATAGTAAATGTACTAAAGAAAATCACCCTTGTTCCTGTTCTCCTTTTCTCCTCTAATATGTACTAGCTCAATTTCATTGACCACAGATCATGCTTAAATTGTCAGTGCCTACAGACTACAGTCAATTTAACCAAAACTACTTTGCCAGATAAAGTTTCCCTGTTTTGTCTGCAGAGGGCAATAATCTATTTGAGATAGGAAAAGCACTTGTTATGAAGTTGCATGTTCTCCAACTGAAATTTAGTAAATCGGACTTTTCTTACAGACTAGAGTGCATTTGAACCCAAAGTGATTTCAGGTTCTTGATTTTAATTATTTTCCTTTTTTCAGTGATCCTTTGTTTTCTGCTCAGCGTCTTCCCCCTCACGGCTACCCTTTGGAACACCCATTCAACAAAGATGGCTATCGGTATATTCTAGCTGAGCCTGATCCCCACGCCCCTGATCCTGAGAAGCTTGAACTTGACTGCTGGGCAGGAAAACCTATTCCTGGAGACCTTTACAGAGCCTGCTTGTATGAACGAGTTTTGTTAGCTCTCCATGATCGAGGTGGGTAAGATAATAATGATCACGTGGAACCACGGTTACTTTGAACTGCAGTCAGCAGCTTTGTCCAGTCTAGGAGTAGATATACATCTCAGTCTGTTCCACTGCCCCACCCCTGAGCTCTAACCAGATTCAGCAAGAATACATAGGAAATAATTTCCATCTCTGTCTTTTGTTTTAAGTTTCAGACTTTTTATACACATGTGCATATGTTTTTAGGAACTTTTCATTTTGAACTGATTTTAAATTTACAGTAAAGTTGCAAAATGTTAAACAGAATTTTTCTCATGAAGCTTTTCTCCTAAAGGTAACATCTTATACAACCATAGTGTAGTTAATCAAAACTGTAATACTATTAAAATTGGTAAACACTATTAAATTGGTAAATAGCCTCCCTAACCCGAAAATGAGAAATCCAAAATCTTTTGAGTGCCAACATGTTACTCAAAAAGATTTTCGGATTTCAGAGCACTTTAGGTTTACAGCTTTTGTAATAGGGATGTTCAGCTAATAAAGTATATTCGAATATTCCAAAATCTGAAAATCTGCAAAGTCAGAAGCACGTTTGGTTTCCTGTACTCAACCAGTATTAATGAAGCTAAAGACCTTACTAAAGTTCATCAGTGTTTCCACTTTTTTCCCTAGGATCCCACATCACAACAAACTAATTTAGTTTGTCTAGTTCTTTCTCCTTAGTCTTGTTGCAGTCTTTTAACATCTTCAACAATTCATTATCCATTGTTTGTCTTTCATGATCATGGACTTTTTATAGGCATTAATTGGGTTATTTGTCAGATGTTGCTCAGTGAGGGTCTATCTAATGTTTTCTTATGATTAGACTGAAATTACATAGGATGGGGAAGAGTAACAGAAATTATTCCTTCTCATTGCATCATCTCATGTGGTTCCTGTGTTGATATGTCTTGTTGGTTGTGCCGACTGCAGTATTTAGTTAAGGTGGTTCTGCTGGCTTCTCCACTTAAAGTTACTGTCTTTCCCTTTGTAGTCAATAAATATCTTGGGGAAAATACTTTGAGGCTATGCAAATAATGTGTTTTTTCATAAAGTTTTGTTTACTGGTTTAGCACTCAATTGTTACTGTGATTTTTTTTTCTTTCGTATATTTGATCATTTATATTAGTATGGACTCATAGATGTTTATTTTATTGAGTAGGGCATAATCCAGTACTTTGATTAGTTTGTTGTATAAATTCTAGCTTTGAGCATTTAAACCTTCTTCAAGTTCTGTTTGTTTGTTTGCTTTAGTGGGAATGGAATTTGAACTCGGGGCCTCGTGGTTGCAAAGCAGGCACTGTACAACTTGAGCCATTCATCTAGTCTATTTTGCTCTGGTTATTTTGGAGATGGGGTTTGGTAAACTATTTGCCCAGGCTGGCTTTGAACCGCCATTGTCCTGATCTTAGACTTCCATATAGCTAGAATTTCAGGTGTGAGCTACCAGTGCCTAGCTTCTTGTATTCTTTTGATAAGCTTCATTTTTTTTTTAACCACTTCCTTTCTAGCATCCCATATTTCTGGCTAATCTTGCATTTTCCACACCCCACACCAGTGTTGGAGCGTTGGTTTCCTATGATTAGAAGATGGTGTTTAGAAATTAAGCTCTAGGTGTTTTTAAGTATTATCTTAGTCTGTTTTGTATTCAATAAGAAAATACCTGAGTGGAGCACTTAATCCAGAAAAGAGGTTTCTTTAGCCCATGGTTTTGGAGGTCCAAGAAGAGTATTGTGCTGGCATCTGCTTGGCTCTGGTGAGATTTCAGGCTATTTCATAAAACGGTAGATGGTGTCATGGTGGAAGTATGTACCAGAGGGAGAGATCATGTAGCAAGACAGGAAACAAGCAAAAAGAGTGAGCCAACACAGCCAAACTTTGGTTTATAATAACCCATTCTCTTAGAAACTAATCTTATCTCACAAGACCTGCATTAATCTTTTTTGAGGGCAGTACCCCCATGATTTGATTACCTCCCATGAGGTTCCACCACTTTAAAGGTTCCACCACCTTAATATCACTGCACAGGGACCAAGCACATGAAGTTTTGGAGGACATACTCAAAACCACATCCAAACCATATTGGTATGCGTATTGTCCCTGGGTGTCAGTGCTTCTAGACTCCATCAGAGGTCAGAGGCAGGAAATAGGTATGTTTGTACTAACATACAGATAAACATATGGCTACACTGAATTTATATTGATACCTGTAACTCCAGACACCACAGGAGGGTTCATTTGAATCTTCCCCTTTTACTTAGTTGTAACTTATTTTTTCAGAAGTGGGAAACCTGACTAATTAGAGAGATGATTGGATGATTATAGATAATTATCTACAATGTACTTACTTAATTTGTTCATTTCTAATAGCCATGTAGAGGAGTTTCAGAAGATATAATAGCCAGGAACATCTTGTGATGCCAGAAAGTAAGGAAGTATTTTTTTTTAAAAATGGGGGGAACTAGGGTTGTAGCTCAGTGGTATAGTACTTGCCGACTGCGCATGAGGCCCTGGGTTCATAACCTAGCAACATACACACACAGAAAGAAGTTTGTCAAAAGGACACAACTAGCTGGGGTCTGGTTGATCACACCTATAATCCTAGCTACTCAGGAGGCAGCGATCAGGAGCATTGTAGTTTAAAGCCAGCCCAGGCAAGTAGTTTGTGAGACCATATCTCGAAAACACCCAACACAAAAAAGGGCTGGCAGATCGGCTCAAGCAGTAAGAATGCATGCCTAGCAAGGGTAAGGCTCAGAATTTAAATCCCAGTACCACCAAAACCAAAAAAGGATACAACTAGCAGGTCATGGTGGCACACACACCTGTAATTCCAGCACCTGGGAGACTGAGGCAGAAAGGTCAAGAGTTTGAAGGCAGTTTTTTTTTTTTTTTTTTTTTTGCCTCAAAAAGAAGGATATCACTCCACTCCTGTGATAAACATTTTCTAAGTGATCACAGCATTTATGTACTGATCTTTCTGACTTTAGCTCAGTATCCAGCCAAGATACTGTGAACTTCCATTAGTTCTTTTCTTCCTCACTTCTTTGGTGTGTGATGGTCAGATAGGTTTCACTTGTTAGTATGTGATACCATTTTGGGTTCTCCTTCATCATGCACATGTGTGCTTAGGATAGTATGGACAATATCACCATGACTTTGAGTCAGAAGTAGACAAAGACCTTTTTCTTAGTGTCGCCCCTCCTCATCCTTACTACCTCGTCCTCATGCCTTCCTTTTTCTCTCCAACTCCCTGGTTTTAGTTTATCTTCTCTGTGCTGCTTCTTCACAGGTACAGGTGTATTCTTTTAGCTTGTGTTCATACATAAAGAGCAGCATGCTCCATGCAGGTACTCCATACAGTTCAAAGAGATTATTCTTTTTCCTGTTTTCTTATTTTTAATTACTTTTTTTTTTTTTTTTTTTTTGGTGGTGATACTCGGGCTTGAACTCAGGGCCTCAGGCTTGTTAGGCAGACGTTCTACCATGGTGAGCCACTCTGCCAACCCTGTTTTCCTTTTGAATAGCTTCATGATATTCCACTGTGATCCCTAAGTAAGTGAGTTAAGATAGGGCAAAGAGTTTGCTGTGCTTTCAGTTTTATTTATGTAGTGCTGGGGATCAAATCCAGCACCTCCTACATACTGAGCACATACCCTATCATATTACCCATCCCTTGACATTATTTTATTTGTCAGAAATGTGTCAGTAAGTCCAGTCCACACTCAAGTGGTAGGAAATTGAGCTCCATCTCATAAAAGAATTGTGAATATTTTTTTTTAAATCTTACATTTTTATAGAACTAGAATATACCATCAAAATGCAGATATTAACATCTCATTACTATCATATAATCTGTACATCCTTTTCAAATTTCTCCACTTTATCCAATGATGTCCTTTAGAAGCAAAGATCCATTTGAGAATTGTTTGCTGCATTTAATTGTCATACTTCATAAGATATCTTCAGTCTGCAATAGTTTCTCCATCTTTCCTACACTTTCATGACTTTGATGCTTTTGCAAATTACAGGCTAATTATTTTATAAGGCATCCCTCAGTTTAGGTTTATTTAGTTTTTTATAATTCAGGTCATGCCTCTTTGACAGTACTATCACAGAAGTGAGCTGAGTTCTTTACCTGCATCCTATCATCTGTCCCACTGCTGATGATAGTCACTTTGTTCACTTTACTAAGATGGTGTTTGCAAGGTTTATCCACTGTAAAATTACTCTTCCCCTTTGTAATTGCAGAGTTTTGTGGGAAGGTAGGCCCTTTAATTGCTTCTTAGATTGGATAACGTCCTAATGCAACATTTAACAATGTTGAGTTAGGCCGGGTGCTGGTGGCTCTTGCATGTAATCCTAGCTGCTAGGGAGGAAGAGATCAGAAGTGTTAACGGTTCAAAGCCAGCCTGGGTAAATAGTTTGAGAGACCCTATTTCAAAAAAGCCCATCACTAAAAAGGGCTGGTGGAGTGGTTGAAAGTGTAGACCTTGAGTTCAAATCCAGGTACCACAAAACAAAAGCAAAAAACAATGTTGAGTTAGAATTTGAACCAGAAATAAGAGTATTTGGCATTTGGCTTAATTTGAAGATGATATATAGGTCAGTTACTAGTATTGAATCTGTGTTAATTTTCCGGATTTGTTTGGGGGTTTTTGTTGTTGCTGTTTTGATATGGAGTCTCACTGGTTTGCCCAGGCTGGCCTCAAACTTCTGGGTTCAAGTGGTCCTCCTACCTCAGCCTCTTGAGTAGCACTTCTCTGGTTTTGATGATTGTGTTATGGTTAGATGATAAATATTTGGGGAAACTCACTAAAGGGCATACAGGACAATTCTAAAAATTTTTATTAGCGTATATTAATTGTACAGAGGGTTTCACTGTAATACTTACATACGTGTATATAATGTACTTTGATTGAATTTACCCCCTCTGTTACTCTTTATTAACCAATTCCTTCCTCTGCCCCTTTTTTAACAGTTCTTAGTGGGTTTCATTATATTTTTTATATATGTATGAACTTCATTATATTCACACACACCCTTGTCATCCTCTCTTTCCATCGTTCTCTGTTTCTGTTGGCTGCTGGTTCCTCCCCAACCAATCTCCCTTTTATAATCATGTTATATTGGGGTTTTTTTTGGTCTAGATTCTGCATATGAACAAAAAACACGCACCTGAACTTGGCTTATCTCACTTGACATGATGATCTATAGTTCCGTACATTTTCCTGCAAATGACATAATTTCATTTATTCTTCTTCGTTGCTGAATAATACTCTGTATATATGTACCACATTTTCTTTCCTTTCCTTTTTTTTTTTTGGTAGTACTGGGGTTTGAACTCAGGGCCTCTTGCTTGCTAGGCAGGCACTCTACTGCTTGAGCCACACCCCCCAGCCCTTTTTGCTTTGATTATTTCTGAAGTAGGGTCTCAAGTTTATGACCAGGCCAGCCTGGCTAGCACTCCTCCTATTTATACTTCCCCCATAGCTGGAGTGACAGTTGTGTACCATTATACTTAACTTTTTTGTAGAAATGGGGTCTACCAAATTTTTTGCCTCTGCTGGCCTCAAACTTCTATCCTCCCAATTTCTGACTCCTGAGAAACTGGGATTACAGGTTTGAGACACCGAGCCTGCACTTTTCTGTTGTTGAGATAGTGTCAATATGTTGTCTGGCCTTGAACTCCTAGACTCAAGTGATCTTCCTACCTCAGACTCCAGAGTAGCTGGGACCACAAATATAGGCCACTGCAACTGGCTTCTAACTATCTTTAAAAGTATGAAATGGTGTTAAGATTTAAAAAATCAAATTTTTTAACTCAGGTGACAGGTGGCTCACACCTGTAATCCTAGCTACTTGAGAGGCAGCGATCAGGAGGATTGTGGTTGGAAGCCAGCCCAGGCATATAGTCCATGAGACCCTGTCTTAAAGATACCCAACACACAAAAAAAGGGCTGGTGGAGTGGCTCAGGTAGTAGAACACCTTCCTAACAAGCATGAGGCCCTGAGTTCAATCTCCAATACTACCAAAAAGATTTTAAAAATGAATTTTTTTCCCCTTTTTGCAGTGCTTAGGGATTGAACCTACAGCCTTGTGCATGCTAAATAAGCACTCTCCCACTGAGCTATATCCATGCTTAAAAAGTTAAATCTTTTAAAGGTTGATTAATTCAAATCAGGACCTAAACATATTGTAATTGCTTTGTTGTGTTTTTAGAGAATATGTAGTACAATTAATTTTAACCTGTCATCTTAAATATAATCACATTTAATAAAAACTAAATGACCTAACAGCTTTCTTTTTCTCTCTCTCACTACTTTGTCCGTACCTTATGTTGAGAATTTTAGACTCTTGAACTAACGTTTTAAACACCTAACCTGATATTCTCACTTTTTATGTTATCTTAGTGGAGTGTAAGGTACTGATGTCTCCAAGTATCTCAAATAGACTGCAGGCCTCTGTTTCAATCTGTACTACTGCAGCTCCCCAGTTGAAGATCTCTGATGACCGGCTGACCGTAGTTGGCGAGAAAGGCTACTCCATGGTGCGGGCCTCCCACGGGGTGCGGAAAGGTGCCTGGTATTTTGAAGTCACTGTTGATGACATGCCTCCAGACACTGCTGCCAGACTGGGTTGGTCGCAGCCCTTAGGTAAGCTGGGCCCAGAAGGTGGACAGCACAGTAGGTAGAGAGATTTAGAACCATCTGGCTTAGGTTTTAAGGCTATTGAGTTTACCAGATAATGGGCATAAAATTAACGTGTAGGTTTAGCTGTTTTGTAATTCCTGGAAGTTATTCCTCAAATACTTAAATCTAACGAATTGACAAAAATGTAAAATAAAAAGGAGTAGAATCCTTTTGACTTCAGTCCTCTTGACTTGAATCTCTATTATTGGGACAGGTAACCTTCAAGCTCCTTTGGGTTATGATAAATTTAGCTATTCTTGGAGGAGCAAAAAAGGAACCAAGTTCCATCAGTCTATTGGCAAACACTACTCTTCTGGCTATGGGCAAGGAGACGTCCTGGGATTTTATATCAATCTTCCTGAAGACACAGAGACGGCCAAGTCACTGCCTGATACTTACAAAGATAAGGTGAGCTTGTTCTCCCCCAAGGAATTCCTGGCTTTAAAGACCTGTAGTTGTAGCCCGTGTGTTCCCTTGATGCTGACCCGTAGTTCTTGTTCTCCCATATCTCATTGTAAACATTTGCAGAGATAACAAAATTGAGAGAGTTTAGAATCAGTGCCTGGGTACTCATGATCTAGATTCTACTATTAACATGTCCATTCATTCTTCCTTTTTTTTCTTTTTTGTGGTACTAGGGTTTGAACTCAGGGCTTAGTACCTGATAGCAGATGCTTTACCACTTGGGCCAGGCCTCCAGCCCCCCATCCTTCCTTTTTATGTACTACAAATAAGACAGTAATGTCAGTTTACTTCCCGTGTAAGTATTTTAAGATATGTATCATTAGCTAGAGTGCCACCCTGTTTTAGTTTTTTCTTTTGATATAAAATTGATTTAAAATGAAATACACAAATTTTAAGTGTACATGCTCTGAATTTTGAGTTTGAGCTTTTTTTTTTTCTTTTTTTTGGTGGTACTAGGGATGGAACTGAGGGTTCACAGTTGCTAGACCCTCACTGTACACTTGAGCCACTCAGCCAGCCCTGAATTTTGAAGTTGAGCTTAAATTGTTTCAAGATGTATACTCTTAAGCCAGGGTGTGGCGGCTCAAGCCTATAATCTTACCTGCTCGGGAGACAGATTGGGAAGATCGAGGTTCTAGGCCACACCCTGCAAAAAGTGTTTTCAGATCCTATCTCAATCAACAGAAAGCTGAACGTGGTGATGTGCGCCTATCATCCCAGCCTGTGTAGGAAGTGTAAATAAGATTGCAGTTCAGGCTGGCCCAGGTGTAAATTGGAGACCCCATTCAAAAAGTAACTAAATCATAAAAGACTGGGGAACCTGGCTCAAGTGGTAGAACGCCTACCTGGGAAGTACAAGTCCTTGAGTTCAAACTCCAGTACTGAAGGGGAAAAAAAAAAAAGTATACCCTTAACATCAGCCCAGGAAGTTTTCTCTTGGCCTTCCCCAGTGAGTCCCCATCCCTAACCCCATAGTAGGTTTTTTTTCTCACATTGTTTAGTTCTTGCCTGTTCTTAAATTTACGTACCTTTTGTGATCTGTATTGTTGCACAGATCTATAATTCCTTTTTACTACAGGGTGGTATACCATTGCATGAATGTACCACAGTATGTTTATCAATTGTCCTATGAATTGGCAGGGGCTGTTTTACATTTAGGGCTACTATGAATAAGGATGCTGTGAACATCCTTGTACAAGTCTTCTATGAACATTTTTTGAGTTTTGGGAGGGACCAGTATATAAGAATGTATCACAGGGTAGTTATATATTTAGTTTTATAAAAAATACCAGACTCCATTCCCCCAACAACATATGAATGTTTAGGTGCCAGTGTGCCCGTTTTGTCTGTTGTCTGTCAACATTAACTGTAGGCAGTTTGATGGACGTGTAGTAGTATCTCATTGTGGCTTAACTTGTATTTCTTTGCTGGCTAATGATAGTGAACATTCTTCATGTACTGATTGGCCATTCATCTATCTTGTGAAGTATCGGGTTCAGATGTTTTGCTTCTTTCTAAGTTTGTTTATCTTACTGTTTGTAGGAGTTTTTTTTATATGTTCTAGATTATAGTTCTTTCTCAGATATGGTATTTTTTTGTTGTTTTTAGTAGTACTGAAATTTGTACTAAGGCTTCCTGCTTGCTAGGCAGGCACTCTACCACTTGAGTCACTCTGCCAGCCCTTTTTTGTGTTGGCTATTTATAAAATAGGGTCTCGTGAACTGTTTACCTAGGCTGGCTTTGAACCACAGTCCTCCTGATCTCTGCTCCTGAGTAGCTAGGATTGCAGGCATGAGCCACCAGTGCCCAGCCAGATACGATATTTTAAAAGTATTTTATCCTATTCTGTGTCTTGTCTTGGTACAGGAATTTAAATTCAAGGCTTTGTGCTCACTAGGCAGGCTCTCTGAGCCTTACCTACAGCCCTTCTATTCATTTTCTTAATGGTGTCTTTTGATGAACCAAGCTAAAATTTTTTGAAATCTAATTTGTCAGGTTTTTCTTTTTTTGTTGTGTGCGGAGGGTGGGGGGAATTGTTGAGACATGGTCTCCTAGGTAGTCCAAGCTGGCCTAGAACTTTCAATCCTCCTGCTACAGATGGGATTACAGGTTTGTGTACCCGTGCCTGGCTAGATTTTTCTTTTATGTTTTTTTTTTTTTTCTTTCTTTCTTTATCTCTGTGACTTACAAATCTTTGGATACCCTCAAGTCAATGTTTTCCTTTGAAAGCTGACTTTTAACTTTTACAGTTAGTCTTTGATCCACCTTGAATTATTTTTGTGTGTGGTGTGGAAGTCACGGGTTTTTTTTTTTTTTCCCATAGGAATATCCAGTTCTTTCAGTACTATTTGTTAATCTCTTTCCCTTCTCCACTGGATTTCTTTGGTGCTTTTAATGAAAATCAAATGACCATACAAGTAGAGGATTTATTTCTTTACTCTGTATTCCAGTGATTTTTTTTTTTTTTTTCAGTACTGGGGTTTGAACTCAGCTCTACACCTTGAGCCACTCCACCAGTCCTATTTTTGTGATGGTTTTTCTCAAGATAGGGTCTTGAAAACTATTTGCCGGGGCTGGCTTCAAACTACAATCCTACTGATCTTTGCCTCCTGCGTAACTAGGATATTGCAGACATGAGCTACTGGCACCCGGCTCCAGTGATGTATTTGTTGTCTTTTATGTACAGATTGTAACTTTACTTAAGTTTCTCACTTTATTTTACATTATTTTTTGTAGTGCTAGGGATTAAACCCAGGGCACTGTATGTGCTAGGCAAGTATTCTACCACTGAACTACACCCCCTAGCCAAGATCTCATTTTACTAATTACACCACACCATTGACTCATAGCATATCCTGCTGTCAGGAGCTCTAAAATGTATACCACAGTAATTCTTGAGTTACAGAACACAGAGGTCTACAGTAACCTCAGAGGATACTGTTGGAATCTTTAAAATTACTCTTTTATTTATATTATGAACATTTGTTTTTACTTAATTAATAATCTGTTAGCAATGTGTTTATGCAACAGAATACTATGGATCTAGCCTGTTGCTGTGGTTGATGCCTATAATTCCAGTTACTTGGGAGGTAGAGATTAGGAGGGTTGAGTTTAAGGTCAGCCTGGGCAACAAGTTAGCAATACTCTTATCTCAATCAGTAAGCCAGACATGGTGGTACATGCTGATGTTTCTAGCTATTTGGGAATCTAGAAGGATCGCAGTCCAAGGCTAGCTAGAAGAAAATCAAGAGAACTTACCTGAAAAGTAACTAAAGTGAAAAATGCCTGGGAGTACGGCTCAAATGGCAGAGCATCTGCCTAGTAATGTTAGCCGAAGGCCCTGAGTTCACATTCCAGTACCAAACACCCTCCCTACCCCCCCCAAAATAATAATACTGCAGATCTGTTCAAAAGCCTCGTATATACTGATACAAAATAGTCTCTACTGTATATCGTTGAATGAAAAATTCAAGATGTAAAACAAAATTTATAATATGTGACTATGTATGGCATGTTTTTTCTTGTTCTTATCTGTTGTGTGTATTTTTTGTGGGTGTCTTAATTTTGGAGACACTAGATTTTTAGAAATAATACCAGGATACTCTTATAGTGATTGATTTTTACAAGGGGATCTGAGAGTGATACATGAGGGAGAGAAAGTCCTCATTATGCTTGTTTATATAGCTAATGAAAATTTTTTTAATGCGTGTATATGGCTAAGAAACTAAATTATTTTTATTTGAGGCTGAATTGTTAAATAGACTCTTGGGACATCCCAGGAAGAAAGAGGTGACCCAACGGTCATCAATGGGAGAAAAAGAAAACTGAGAGAGGAAAGTGGCCCTCAAAATATTGTTACAGGCAGGTGTGGTGCTGCACATCTGTATTCCCAGCACTCGGGAGATGGAGGCCTTAGGAAAGGTTGGGGCCAGCCTGGGTTACATGGTAAGACCCTGTCCCCCAGAAGAGAAAAAGTTATAGACTAAAGAGTTTTAGGCTCTATGAAATAGTCATTCATTTCACTGAGATTATTGGGGAAAGCGTATGAATTAATTTAGCTTGTTTTATGGGCATTTTTTACTGTTGAGAATATTTATTTATATGTATCTATATCCTCACAAATTTTCCTTCTAAGGGTCTTTTTAAGAAAATGTTTAGCAAAGATGGCTGCTGGTCTTTTAAAGAAGGACATAGTTGTCCAAAATCTGACAAAACTGAATGGCAGACATTTCTGATTCTGTTGTAGAGCACAAGGACTCTGTGCTATTTGTGTGACTCTGACTTGATTTTCTCCATGATGATGCTGCTGATGCCTTAATATGTCTTTTTTTTTTTCTGGGTTTTCAAGGCTTTGATAAAGTTCAAGAGTTATTTGTATTTTGAGGAAAAAGACTTTGTGGATAAAGCAGAGAAGAGCCTAAAGCAGACTCCCCACAGTGAGGTGAGTCATGGTCATAAAAACAGAATTATAAAGCTTTGAAGACTGAGACCTGCCCCTTAATGACAAAAGGAGGCAAATGACAATAAAAGAGGTTTTTGAGTAAACACAGCTAGCTGGCAGCTGAGCAAGCTCACAATTCTGCCTACTGATAATGTGCTCTCTCTGTGGTACAATGGTGAAGCTATTAGAGACATGATAGTGTTCTGTCCAGAACACTGTAGAGAAAAAGGTATAAAGAGAGTGGCTTCATAAGGAACCACGTAGGACACTGAAGAAGCAAGTCCGGTATCCTTTTTCTTTATCAGGAGATACAGAGGAAGGAACATGATGGGGGAGGAGGAGATCTTACTGTGTGACCCAGAGGTACCAGGGACTGGGATGACTTACTCTGTCTCTAGAATTCTCCCTGCATCCCCTTCCCAGGGAGCTTGACTGCCCAGCCCAAGGTTGTAGCACAATCCAAGAAGGGCTGACACCAATGTCAGCCCTTCATTGGACACAATCCAATGAAGGGCCAGAAGTCAAAGGAGAGGAGGGAGGGAGCAGGGAAGAACAAAGTTCTGAGCTGGAAACATTTTTCCATAAAGATGTAAAGCCCCCTACAATAGTAATAGAAAGAAGTAGAAGATAAATAAACTAGAATTAAAGTTGTATTTAGGGAATAAAACATGTAAAGGGGAAATAGTTAATGGACCCAAGGATGATCTAGCCACAAAACATAGCCAGGGAGGAGATAGCTCCTGCTGGCAAGAGAAGAGTCTTTTCTGAAGACTGTTCATATATTTGTCTATGTAGTGGGTTAAGAGAATAGTTAGGATAATTATGGGAGAAAAAGAAAAAGAAAATGAGGATTCAGAGACTATGACAGAAGACTGTAAGAGAAATTCTAAGTGAAAAAAAGCAAGAAGTAAGAACTTGATGAAAGGGAAAGATACAGAAATAAATAAGCAAGCTAAGTAGGGTAGTTCCACAGGATCCACGGAAGGTCAGCTTGTTTCTTATAAAAACTATAGAATGAATAACAGAACGTAGAACTGTTGGTATATGTAACATGCGAATTCAGAAAGCAAATAGAAAACTTGAAATCAACGAGAGTAGTGCATGTTTACATAGATTTCACTTTGAAAAATCTAAACTAGTACACAAACTTAAGATGCTGTTATTTCACAAGCTATATTCTGTTCTTGGAACAAATACATTATGGTCAGTCTGGTAGCATCACTGCTTAAGTGTCCTCCAAGTGAATTCTTTGTTTTTCTTTTTTTTAAATTATGAAGTAAAACCATGATTTTTGTTTCAGATAATATTTTATAAAAATGGTGTCAATCAAGGTGTGGCTTACAAAGATATTTTTGAGGGAGTTTACTTTCCGGCCATCTCACTGTACAAGAGCTGCACGGTACGTACCCTGTGTTCATCCTGTGCACAGAACTTGAGGGACCTGTGTGAAAGGGTTATAATAAAAGAGTCACTGAGTTCTAGAAAGAAAGCAGAATAGCCTCAGAGTGACATGGATGCTGCTGTTGTTACTGTTAGGTCAAAAAACACTTGGGGGTTTGCTTGAAAAGATAAATATCATACAGTGATATTTATATCACTGTAAATATACACTAAGCTTTTGAGTCTATCATTAGCCCCATTAAAGAAGGTAAAGAAATCTTTAGGTTTTACACTGAAATCGAAACAGGCCTATTTCTACCTAATTCTTGGTGAACATTAGAAAATTGACCACTTTCAGCAATATTAATATATAGTCTCATTTGCTCCTGTTATAACCTAAGTATCACAGCTCCTTTTTTGTCTTTTGAGACAGGGTCTTTCTATATAGGTCATCCTCAAACTCACTATGTAGCTCAGGATACCTCAAAATCATGATCTTCTGACTTAACCTCCAAAGAGCTGGGATTATAGGCATGCACCATGCCTGGCTCATAAATACATTTAAAGTGAAAATTTTCCCATACCAAATTAACTTTTCAGCCAAGCATAGTGACTGAGGCAGGAGCATTGTGAGTTCAAAGCCAGCCTGGGCTACATAGCAAGACCCTGTCTCTGAAAAAAAAAAAAAAACGGGAGGATAGGAAGAGGGTTGGATATGGTGGTACACACTTGTAATCCTAGCTACTCAGGAGGCAGCCTGGGCAAAAGATACTAGGAGACCCTATCTGGAAAACAAAAGGCAAAAGGACTAGGGGCTTGACTCAAGTGTTAGAATGCTTACCTAGTAAGCACAGTGCCCTAAGTTCAATTCCCAGTACTGGAGAGAAAAAATTTAACTTTTCAGTGTTTTTTTCTTTCATTTCTTTCTCTTTGTCTACTTGAATTGAATTTGCTCCAGGTTTCCATTAATTTTGGACCATGCTTCAAGTATCCTCCGAAGGATCTCAGTTACCACCCCGTGAGTAACATTAAAGTGTCTACATACGTCTTGAGCATGTGTTTCTTGCTGTGGCTATTGTAATCTCCCTGCTTTCCTGTTTTGGTTCCTCTTGCAGATGAGCGACATGGGCTGGGGAGCTGTGGTAGAGCACACGCTGGCTGATGTCTTGTATCATGTGGAGACAGAAGTGGATGGGAGGCGCAGCCCTCCCTGGGAACCTTGACCAGTTTCTTTCTGTATGGACTTTCTGGGGAGTGCCACTGGGCTTTTTTTGTTTGTTTTTTACTATCAAATGTTCTCCCAAAGATTCTACAAAAACAGCCCACTTTCAGCAGGTTAAAAAAGGCTGGATTGGACTGTGGGAAACCCTCTACCCTTCAGAATTCCCTCCCCACTTCCAGTGACTGGTCTTACTTTGTGTGTCATAGCCAACAGCTGCTGACCCCAGGATCCCATAAACTCCTTGTGAAACTGGTGCTGCACCACATCCCTGCCAGGTGGAACTTGTTACCTTACTGTGTTTTCTAAGGTAAGGTAACAAGTGAATAATCTTGTCCAAGCGCTAACTTATTTAAAGACATTTCTTTCCATGGGCATTGACTCTGTCCCACCTGATTTCCATGAAGATGGTGGGCCTGTTTCTGAGAAGAACTGAAATCAGTGGCTATCCATTCCAAACCAATCTAAAAGCTCTTTCCTTTTGGTATGGGGTTTGGGGAATCTCTCAAACTACTTGGTCTCTAGAACTGTAATTTTGAAAAGAACTTGCCTGTGGCTTTAGCAGAGTTAGAATTCTTCTCCAGTAAAACTTGGTTTCAAGTTTGTGTGTCACTTGGCTTCCCTTCAGATTGAGTTCTTCGTGATGGAGTCAGAAGTGTGGGTAGCACAGGAAGGAAGAAACAGTTTTTGTCCTAACCCTCTCCTTTGCTCCCAATCTCATTGGCCTGTGAAAATTGGAAACTCGAGTTGGTGAGAAGAGTTTAAAAGGGTGAATAGTTCCCTTTAGCTCTTCTTCTTGAACATGGTGTTGACATCTTTTTTTTTTTGCTGGGTCTGGAGTTTGAACTTAGGACTTTGTGTTTCCAAAGCAGGTACTATACTGCTTGAGCCACACCTTCAGGCTGCAGGTTGTTTTTTTTTATTTTTCTTTATGTATAGCTGATGACTAAAAGTGCAGTTTTTCATGTCTGGAAGCATGGATCAGATGGCAGTGCACTTGCCTCGAAAGTGCACAACCCTGCTGGGCACCAGTGGCTCACATCTATAATCCTAGCTACTCAGGAGGCAGAGATCAGGAGGATGTCAGTTTGAGGCCAGCCTGGGCAAATAGTTCTTGAGACCCTATCTCAAAAAAGCCCTTCACAAAAAAGGGCTGGTGGAGTGGCTTAAGGTGTAGGCCCTGAGTTCAAGCCCCAATAGTGTAAAAAAAGTTCAAGGCCCCAAGTTCAAACCTCAGTATTGCCAATAAATAAATACAGTGCAGTTTCTCAGAAGCCTGAAAACTAGAAGATAAGAATGAACCTTCCTTGGGAATCTCAGTCTCTCTCTCTCTGTCTCTCTTTCTGGTGGGATTAGGGTTTGAACTCAGGGCTTTGTGCTTGCAAAACAGGTACTCCACCACTTGAGCCACAATTACAGTCCATTTTGCTTTGGTTATTTTGCAGATGGGGTCTTACGAACTATTTGGGCTGGCCTCAAACCTCAGTCCTCCTGATCTCAGCCTTCCAAGTAGCTAGGATTATAGGTGTGAGCCACTGGCAGCCAGATCCTCTCTTTTTTAACTCATCAGACTTGTGGCAAATGCAGCCCCTCAAGATTGCCCAGTGACTGCTTCATTGCCCAGTGACCTTCTACCTAGGTTAACAGGCAGAGTCGTGTTTCACCAGGAACTAGGTATTCTGTTGCCACAGAATCACTGTTTATCATGTCTTTGCTCTTCTGAGTATCTTAGTTTCCTTTCTCTGTATAGACATTTCCCAAATTTCAAGTGAATGTTGTTATCGTAGTACAGTACCTTTGACTAATATGTTTGTCTCCTAATGAATCACTTGGACTTCTTATTTTGTCCATTTTATATCTTAACAGGGACCCTAACTATATCAGAGAGATTGTAGTCTGGGGTCTCAGCCTATCAGATTCTAGACACCTACTAATAATGTATGGACTGGTCTTAAAAGGACAAACCATGTTATAAAACATCACCAGTGTTTTGAAGGACTCCCAAGAAAGCAAGGGTCGTGTTATTTAGAGGAAGCTAGAGGTAAATTCTTTTTTTTTTAAGTTTTTTTTGGTGGTACTGGGATTTAAACTCAGGGCCTTGTGCTTGCTAGGCAAGTGCTCTACCACATGAGCCACTCCGCCAGCCCTAGAAGTGTGTTCTTTGTAATATAAATTATTACATATACATTGTACACCCACTTTTGATTTAAATTATAAAATTAGGTATTTGTATATTTAGCCTTCATAAATTAAAGGTTATCGCCAGCTATGGTGGCTTACACTAGTAATGCCAGCTACAGGAGGTGGAGAACAGGAGGATTGAGGTTCTAAGCCAGCCTGGGCAAAAAGTTAGACCCCTCTCCCCAATCTCAACAAATAAAAAGGTGCATGTGGTGGCACTCCCTGTCACCTTAGCTATGATTGAGATGTAAATGGGGCAAAAATGCAAGACCCTATTAAAAAAATAACCAAAATTTAAAGGGCTGGAGGCATAGCTCACCTTGTAGAAAAACACTTGGCTAGCAAGCACAACATCCTGAGTTCAAACCCTAGTACCACAACAGTTACAGAAACTGATTTTTTAATACTTCATATTTAAAAAAGGAAGAGAGATGTGGCTCAAGCGGTAGAGTGCTGGCTTTGCAAGCTTGAAGCCCTGAGTTCAAAGCCCAGTTCCACCAAAAAAGCAAGTGAAATAGAGCAAGCATGTACATGCATGAGTAAGTTTCATTTGTAATGCTTGAAGAATATCTACTCCCCATCTCATCTTATATAAATAACAGTTCTTGTAATCAGATCACTAATGACAACTTGTTTTATTCAGATGTAAAATTAAATAAGTAGAGAAGTATCTCCCCAGACACCACAAAGTTACATAGTTTGAAGGAGCAAATTATAATCCAGTTTAAAAATCATGGTGTTTCTTGAAAGCTCACTTCTTTACTGTCAGCCTGTTCTCTTGAAACTAGCGTGCATGTCACTTTCCCTTGTCTTTAAGTAAGTGACTGTTTTAGCTGGTAGTGGCTGATGATCTGTTGTAGAAATATTTTCCTACAACTGTCTTCCCTACTCTGAAGGTCCTGGATAAAGAGCAATTTCATCTATGCCAAAAACAGACTGAGAAACATTCAGAATAAATTAAAATAAATATGAGTTGTTAAATTTTAATACCTCAATAAATACCAGTGCTCCTGCTACTGCTATCTTGTTCATAAATAAGGTAGAACTCTATTTCCAAAGGGTGCAGATCATCAATGCTATTAAAACTAGAATGGGAGAGCTTCAGATGGCAGTGGTTGGTTGTTTCTCCTACATAGTGAAGGAATCCCTGTCCTTTTTTTTTTTTTTTTGGCAGTGTTGGGGTTTGAACTCGGGGCCTCAGTTTTACTGGGCAGGTGCTCTGTCACTTGAGCCATTCCCCCCAGCCTTCCAGTTTATATTTTTAGAGCATTACTTCTCTGAATCCTGGAAAAAGGAATTTGCAATCACCAATTCCCCCTTCCAGCCACTTCTCCCCAAATGGTAAAATTTTAACCTTTTCAAGCAGAGAAGTTGGCAACTCCAAGCCAAGTTGACATCTGTGTGGTTCTCTTACTACTAATTGGCCTCATAAATAATAGAAGTGTTAACCTTCTCTTAGTAAAAATTGTCCAGTTTCATATTTGGCACTGTCATCCCTTTTAAGTGGGTAAATAAAAGTCCTCAGTTGTAATCTTCCAGGGCCATTAATGAGCTATCAGCTATAGAGTTCTTTAAGAATTTACTGAAGTTCTCATGGTATTAAACACTTACATTTCATGGTATTTATGATTCTGTAGTCTGACTGGTGCTGATGGAATAAGGAAGAAAACCAACCTAATTCATTTTATATTTCTCCATAGAGAAAACTCAGAATATACAGTAGAAGGTGCCTACTGTGGGGAGTTGCTTGTTCCTTGGTGTAGCCTTGGGCCTTCTTGTCAGAGGAGCAGGTCAGCTAGAACCTCTGCCTAAGAACCTGCTTTGTCTACCATGTACTGCCTATAGGGAATGGAGTTCTTTTTTTCTTTCTTTTTTTTTTTTTTGCAGTACTAAAGTTTGAACTTAAGGCCTACACTTTGAACCACTCCACTGGCCCTTTTTAGTGATGGACTTTCTTGAAATAGAGTCTCTCAAACTATTTGCCCAGGCTGGCTTCGAACCATAATCCTCCTGATCTCTTCCTCTCTAGTAGCTAGGATTACAGGCGTGAGTCACTGGCACCCAGGGAATGGAGTTCTTGAGCCCATAAGGCAGCAGCTCCCATTCCTTACCATTACCCTCACCTGTATCAGCCACTAGTATTTTTAAGATGTTTTTGATGGACATACAAGGATCTGGAAGAAAGTTTTAACAAATACCTAGTGAGAAGTTTCTTCCTCTTTTATCTAAGAGCCTCATCTCTATTTTCTTGGTACTAAAACTTTTGCCAGTCTGAGTCCTGGTCTCTTACTCTAAAACTACCACCTCCCGCCCCCAATGTCATCAGATGAGATCTTGAACAGGTTTTCAAGGTTCCCACAGGGATTTCCTGATGTGCATGCATGCCAATGCAGTGGCAGAACAGCAGGATGGCCCTAATGCCAGGCCTCAGAGGCAGGGCTGAACTCCAGGCGCTTGCGCAGGTGGTTGGCAAAATCCATCTGGGTCTGTGATAAAACCTGGTTGATGATCGTCTTTGGTAGCCATCCCTGGAGTAGAAGATAGGAACATTTTGCCATTCCATTCTAGACACGTTTCCACTCTGCCACAGACAATGAGTTGCCTCAGACTTGGTCTTCCAACTCGGTTTATAAGTACAAGCTTGGAGTAGACCAGGATAAAGGACTGGACTGCTTTTCTGCTCTACTGTGATGACAGTGTCAGAAGCACAGGATTTCCTGTCTTCCCAGCTGTGTGACCCTGAGCAATTTATATTACTCTTCTCAGGCTTTTGATCTCTAGGCCTAAAGTTTGCTTTGTTTCTTTCTAAATGATGGTAAATATAGAACTAAAAAAAAGAATTTTTTTTTTTTGACAGGCTTTTCCTATATGGCTCAAGCTGGCCTGAACTTTCTCTGAATCCTAGGCTGGCCTGAACTCATGCTCCTCCTGCCTCTTTCAATTATAGGCCTGTACCACCACACCCAGCTTTTCAGAACTGAAATTTGATACCAGAGGTAAGAGGAAGCCATTGTAGGCTTCCAAGATCGAGGAATAGCAAATTAGGCCATACTCAAGTTCCTTGCCTGTTAAACAGCCTGTGATTCTTCAAAATAGAAGGGTATTCTTTATGTTCTATGTGGAAGGAGTAAGGACCTATTTTTCTCATTACCACTTACCCCTTGATCCCATCTCCCATGCCCCTCACCTTGAGATCAATACTGAGTAACCAAGTGAGTTTGGTCTTTGAGGGACTTCCAGCCAGTGGATGAAGTACCATACATGTGGGACCGTGCTCAGCCCTGGAAAATGAAGAGCAATCATCAGGAAGACAAATCAGAGTTCTTACTTTGACTAGTTAGATTAGCCACATTGAGTACTTTTTTTTTCTAAATTTCATCAGGAAGTACTTTTCACTAAGGGGAGTATTTAACAGTTGGCATAATTACTGACTCATCAGAACAAATGCTGGTAGTAAGTTGGGGCCTTTTGTGCCCTTTGCTTGCTAGACTGCAGGGAGGCTGGGGGAAAGATTCAGGGTGGTGGCTAGGGCTCTTCGGAATCTCAAGTGGCCACAGTGCTCTAAGGAGTGTGGGCTATTTCAGTATTTTAACTGACAGTACTGCTGTACCTGAGAATACCAGCTAGACCTCAGCCTTACCCCTTGCTTTGGAAAATTTTTGAGGTTCTTAAAACTTTCTGGAGGGTTAGATCAAACTGGTTGATTGTTGAAGTGGGGTCTCTTTTGTCTTTCTCCCTCACTTGGGAAAACAAGAATGTTTTGTAAAAGGAAGCTGAAGGTGGGAAACAGCAATGTTTTCTTGGATCTGGGTTTCAGACTCACACACTAGGTACAGGCCCTACATGCCTATGTTAGGAGAAGGGAGTTCTGAGGCTGCTGCTAGGATTACCTGATGATGCCTTTCTGCTCAGGCATCTCCCCAAAGTGTGTGGCCATGCCTGCCAACACACAGGTGGAACCTCGGCGCTTGGCACAGCGCACACTCACAAAGTCACGGGGCCCCACCAGGTTTCCTGCAGCTTCTGCAGCCAACTCATGGGTGATGACCGTATCTTTTCCAATCTTCTGCAGGATCTACCAGGCCACAAGGGAAGCAGAGTCACTACTCAGCCAGTGGTGGGGCCAGCACAGCACAACCCACAGTTTGCAGTCCCTTTGGCCAGCCTTTCAGACTGGTAGTCCTTGGGTCCCTGCTACCCATACCTGGGATTTCCTCACCTTGATCTCCTTGACATTCGGGTTCCACTCTCCCATTGCCTCCATGCGTTCCACAAGTTCTTCATAGAGCCTTTCCATGGGCTGGTCCACTACCACCTCCAACCGGAACACCTTGCCCACATCTGGGACCACCTTACTCAGCACTTTGTCCCCATTTGCCTGTCAGGAAGAGAAAGGAGCCCCAAGGTTAAGGTTAGAGAAGAACATTTCTAGCATAGGTCTTAGACAATATCAGGCAAGATAGAAGGGGACCAGCAAAAGGAAGTCCAGAGCCAGGTATGGTGGTACACTCTTGTAATCCCAGCATGGGGAGGTTGAGACAGAGGATTGTGAATTTCAGGACAGCCTGGGTCACATGTTGAGCTCCGAGCTCCAGGCCACTCTGTGCTACATGGTGAAATTCTGTCTCACAAACCAGAAAAGTCTAAGCTAAGCATGAAGATACCTCTATCCCTCTCTGATTAAGAAACAGTAGGTAATCATTGCTTCCCCAAGCCTTCCACATCTGCTGGAGACTGGAAAGATAACCTTCCTGGCCTGGGCTCTTTTCTTAGTGATATGGGCAGGTCCAACTGAAAAGACCTTTACTTGACTTTAGAAGCTCAAAGATCCTGAAAGACAAACTTGGAAGTGGAAAAGTCTGATCTATGGCCATCTAACAGGAAGATGGTTGGTTGGGATCTTTAAATTTTTAAATTTTATTTTAATATCTTATTTCATACCAGAAGGAGGTGGGACAAGAGAAAGTGACTTTTTTCAGGGATTCTTCTCTAAGAGCAGAGCAGTACTGAGCCTAGATACCAGGTTTCTTGACTCCCAAACTTTTAGTCTATTATTTTCATTACTGAGAGAGCTTGAGGAAGATGTCTTATCTGAACTACGATAAAGGACAGCATGTGAGCTTTTGCCCATGGTCATCAAAATCTCCAATAATAGAGCCACTGGCTTTAACCTGAGTCTTGTTACTGGTCTCCAGAGAGAGAGCACTGACAGGGCAGAGGACCCCAGGCAGCTTTCAGCCATCTCTGTGTTCTAGTCCAGTCCTGGGGCAGGGTGAGCCCACAGCACCCTTGAAAGCTCACCTCACAGTACAGGATGCATTTTGGCACTTAGGGTATGGTGACACTTGGTGACATAGCCTTTTTTGCACATAGAGTCCATGTGTGGTTTCTGCTAAATGAGTGTACCACGTATTTGGAGAGTAGCTAAGAATATAGGAAGAATATTTCTCAAACGAGTATTTTAGGGAGAGAGGGGTTATCTTAGGATATATTCTTAAGGAAGGGAGAGTTCTTAAGGTAAAAGTTCTTGCTGCCTAGTGACTACTGCATGAGGCAGGAGTCCTGGGAGCAGTGACCCCAGCTAGCCTTGAGAATGGCTGCAGGACCATCAGGAACTGCATATTTCTCCACACCCCCCTTACCTGCTGGTTCTCTTCCTTCCAGCCCTCCTGGTTGCTGAGGATGCCCAGGGCTTTTTGCATGGCTGCCTCTCCCTGCTGGATATAGGCCAGCTCCTGATCGTTGTAGAGAGTCTCCTCCAGCCGAGAACCTGGATACACAGCCATCAGGAGACAGTGTCCTTCTAGTGTCCTGGTTGCCCCCCGCTCCAATACCCCTGATCTTTGGGTGTGTTTGTTCTTCCAAAGAGCTAGACCAGGGCTGGTAGAGTGGCTCAAGCAGTAAGAGTGCCTGCCTAGCAAGCATGAGACCCTGAGTTCAACCCCCCCACCCCGCCCCCGCAAAAAAAATATATCCAAGGAGCTAGGCCAAAGCCAAAGCCCTAGGTCAAGTTACACACAGCAGCTGCAGGTGACCAGGGATGTGTCTTTAAGAACTCTCGGACTGAAGGGCAGAAGGGCATATGAGCCTTGTACAACAGCGCACCTGCCTCACTGCACAAGCCCAGGTGTTTGAGCACTTACCAAGCAGAGAGCTCCGACGCCGAACCTGGTTAATCCACGTGCCAGGATTTGAGTCCCCCAGTGCTCTCCGATTCAGCTCCTGACCAATGGCTAACACAGCTTGGTGCCTCAGCCCTGTGAGGAGGGAAGGAAACTGTTACCAACCAGTTCTTTGTAATAGTCCTCACAGAGAGACTATTTATCTGCTCATCTTGTCACAGATGAGGGAAGCGACTTGCTCAGGAACACAGATTCCTAGTAGGGACCTGAACTAGGGCCAGGTCTCTAACTTGCAGTTCAGTACTTGTGATACTGTAACAGGCACCTCCCGGATCCAGGAATCTGCCTTCCTTAGGGAGGGGGGTGGTCAGCCCTGACCCTACCTGGAGGCAAGGGCATACCAGAGCCTGCTGGAGAAACTTGGTTCAACCAAAAAAGTCCTGCTGCAGAAGGAGAATATGAGAAACCCCTGGTCTTGCCAGCAGCTAGGGTTCTTTGCAGGAGGTAGCCACCTAGTGTGCCACTGGGTTGGGAGCCAGGGAAGTCCTCTCAGTTTCCTGGGGCAGCTCCACTACTAGCTGCCTTCTGGTCCTCTCAGTGTGGCTAATTCAGCCCCGTGTAATTAAAAAGGTTGGTCTGTGTGCCCTTCAAGGGCAGCAATTGACTCAATGGCTTTAGGTCCTAAGGAGCTCTACAGAAGTGACCCAGAGTGGCTGGTTCTGCCTCTTGCTGGCTGTACAAAGGTAACAAGACTCCCTGCTCACCCACCTTCATTCTTTGCCGAGCTCTTCTGTCTTACTCTCCTGCCTTTTTTTTCCTCCTGCCTCTCTTCCTTACCAGCATCTCAGGCTTGCCAACATTGCTTTTGGAGTCCAGGCTGGCTTCTACCTCTGCTATTAAGGCCAAGACTTCCCTGGTACCCTTGGTATAGGCCTTATCCAGTCCTGAAGAAGGAGACTAGAGAGTAGTTCAAGCATGGAGCAGAGACTAGAAATTACAGAATCTGGACGGGACGTGGGCATCTTAGTATCCAGTCCAATTCTTCCAGTGGGAAAATGGGTCCTGGCGGGAGGAGACTTGCCAGGCCCACCCAGTAAGAAGCATAGCTGGGAGTCAGAACCTGTGTGTCCTGACCCCTTTCCAGGATCTTTCCCAGTAAACCAAATTGCCTGAAAGCTGACCAGTACCCCAATGCCTCCCCCCTCCCAGGGACTCACCCTTCATGTTGCGCATGTGTCTATAGGAGCTCCCAGCACACAGCTTAAATGTTGCTAGTAGCATGGTTTCCTGGCTGATGTGGTACTGCTGCTGGCTGCTCCTGCTCCTCCCAAAGACGTCCTCTTCCTTCTTCCTGAGCCCCTCAAGGTCCACCTCTGGATCCTGCAGCTGTGCTTGGGGACCATGTGCTCTGTGTCTTAAATGCCTCCAGCTGAAGGCTGTGCATCATCACTGGGAGATAAAAAAGCCATCATTCACTGTGCAGAGGAAGGGGTCAAGGATAGTGGGATTGCCTCACGCTGCTGTGCTGGCCATTTGTGGGGAGGGTGGGAGGAGGAAAGTGCCAGACTTAGTGGACAGAAGGCAAAAATACAGGCTGCTGAGATGGGGCAGTGTAGCAGAGGAAATGCCGTGTTTCTTAAAGTATAAAATGCAGGCTTTGAGCCCTATCCTCAAGCTCCAGTGCAGCCGGTGTACCATTGAGGCTCAGAAACCTGCATTCACAAAGAAATGGCTGGGAGAGTGAGCTAGGGTGTCTGCCCAAAAAAGAGCAAGTCGAAGTGGCTAGGGGTCATGTGGCCCCCATTCCTACATTTGGCAGCCTGAAGTCCAAAGGGTGGAAATGAGTGGTTCAGAGTCATACAGCCGGTCAGAGGCAAGTCTCAGAAAATGACACAGTTCCTCTGGCCTTAGGACATGCTTCTGCCTCTGGACCCCTGGACACCTGAGTGTTCAACTGTTTGTTTACCTACTCACCTGTTTGTAAGAACCACTTTTTTACCAAGGTCCATTCTGAATTCTCTCAGGGGCTTGTGCCAAAGCAGTCCTGACACCTTGGGGCTGAGGTGGGGCTTTGGCCTGTAAGCTCCCAAAGCAGGAGCTTTATAGGAGCTTTACCCTGTACCCTTCCTCACGCTTTCCCTGCGCAGACAACGGGGCTTGGCATGTACAGAAAAGTGGAAAAGACAAGAGTATTGGGGCATTCACCCAGTCTTCACAGTTTGGGGGTCCTGTTGTGCTAACCAAGGACTCCAAGGCCTGCCTCCAAGTTGACTGTTAGTCCCAGACACACCCAGGCACAGCTACAGAGAAGCTTGGGAACTGCTCTGACAACATCCTTTCCCTTTAAGGGTGACCTTGAGGTCACTTTTAAACAAATTCACCTGGCAAGAATATTGCTGATAGAAAGACACCAGATCTGCCCTTTCTCCTGTGTGTGAGTTCTGTGTCCCATCAACACTGCCTGAGGGGGTGGGAGGCTAACCACGGAAACACTCGCATGGGTGGACACACTTTATCCACCTTCTCTCTACGGCTGGGACGAAAGGGCAGCAGATGTGCCTAGACCAGTGCCTGTAACAGGACAGGTGAGTGCCACCGCCCCCACTTAAGTCCTGGTAAAAGTGGGCACAAAGAGTCCCATGAGCAATGGCTGCCTGGAGGCACTGGCTCATTCCTTTAGGCCCACTGCAGCTTGCAGAGGCAGGCAACAGGTTCACATCCCCTCTCAAACCCTGTCTCTGGCCCCAGTGCTCAGCTCCCACAGGGACACAGAGTGGAGTCTTGTTCTTCTGTTGAGTGACCCCTTGGGGAAGTAGCTAGTGGAGGAGTCTCACAGAGTCCCAGGGAAAACAGGTGTCTGTTTTGTCTCCAGCCTGTGCCCAGGCCTTGCCTTGCAAAGGGAAGATGTAGAGGACGTGCTGGGCAGGCACCTCTCTCTACCCATGGGTCAGTGCACGTGCAGCCTCAGGCACACGTGGGCCTCCTTCTTGAAAGGTGGTGGGGAATGGGGAGGCAGTTATTGAGGAACAGACTGCAGATAACGTTCAAGGCCCCGCTGTTGCCATCCTGTGGGGAATTAAGACTTTCTGAGGAGGGAGGGGGGTGTGGGCTGACTGGAGCACTGAGGTATATAGCTGTGCTGATGTCAGACACTGCCACTGACTCAGGGAGGGCATGCTGGGTGACCTCCCCCATTGCCAAGGCTTTCTTCATCCTTCTAGGCTGAATGACTAATTAACTCTTGCTGTCCCTCTGAGCAGGAAGGTGGGGAAGAAATCTGGGAATGTCCTCTGCTTCTGGACAACTTCTGAATCCATCTCTAAGAGCTTTTTGATGAGGTTAGAACCTCCAAAGAAGGAGACCAGCTGGGCACAGCAGGCCAGGAGGGAGGATAGCCATAGACCTGGCTTGGACAGTGTAGAATGCCAGAGAGGACAACTCCAGAGAGGGAGGCTGGGCTGTGGAGCAGAAAAAGGAATCCACTCAGTTATTCATTTAACAATCCTATACTGAATGTCCACTGCACAGCTCTATAACTACAACCCCATAAGGCAGATCACATGACCCAGTAGTAAAGCAAATGAGACATTGTAGAAGCACAGAGGATAGAGCAGCTGGTCCATAAGGAAGCAAGGGGGCAGGAAAGGAATGCCATAGGAGGCTTCTGGGGGGAGGTGGAATTGGAGTGAAGTCTGGAAAGCATTAATAGGAGTTGGCTAGGTTAATGGTGGGGTTTGGAGAGAGTGACATGAGGGTGTTCCAGGTAGGGAATGGCCAACAACACAAAGGCTCTGAAGGTTGCCAGCTGGCTGTCTTGGGCATTTGGGATGTTTAGTGTGCCTGTGAGTATGGTGGGATGTTTATAGGGTGTGGTGAGAGAGGCAGAGCTGTGGTGGAGTGGGGAGGCTCCTCTGCAGGTTCCTAGAAGCCGAGACTGAGGTTGGGGAGCAATAGCACCCACCTTTTGGTTTACTGCCCTGGTCATGTGGGAAGAGCACTGGCTTTGGGCCCATGTGGACCTCCTGAGCTAGCCCCACCATGCCCTTCATGCGCTGGGAAAACAGGGATGTGTTTTCTTCAATCTCTCAGGGTAGTTCTGAGGCCTAGAGGAGGCAACAGTACATCAAGAGCCCCCAAATGAAGTCCCAACTTGCTTAGCACAATCTCTGAATCCTCTGAATACTCACCCTGGATATCCTCTCCATCAGTGCTGGACACAAACCTGAGGGGCCTGCCACAGTTGGCATACCTCCACTTCCAAAGCAGCGCACACCGTTATCTCCCCTCCCAGGCTTCCCTTTGTAACAGCCTTACCTGACTCTTTCATTAGAATTCAATACTTATCTCTCTCCCCCTTCCTTCCTTCCTTCCTTCCTTCCTTCCTTCCTTCCTTCCTTCCTTCCTTCCTTCTTTCCTTTCTTTTCTTCCCTGCCTCCCTCCCTCCCTCCTTCCCTTCATCCTTCCTTCCCTTCCTTCCTTCCTTCCTTCTTTTCCTTTTTTGAGACAATTTCATTTATGCAGTCCTGGCTAGCCTAGAACTCATGATCCTCCTGCCTCAGCCTCCCAAGTGCTGAGACTACAGAGCTGAACTACCTTGCCCAGCATCAATACTTTTTGTGTTGGGGCCCCTTGGCAAATGTATATCACAGTACTAACAAGACTACTGACAATTCCCCCTATTCTACATCTCCATAAACATATAAAGCTACATGTAACAAGGTACAGCAGATGGAACATGGAATTCCAGGGGGAGGGAGGTAGAGGTGTTTAAGGGAGCTTCTGGAAGGACATTTGAGTTGAATTTGGAAAACACAGTTAGGGGTTACCTAGGATTATGAGGGCACTGGCTCGTAAGAATAGGGCCCCTTTCCTATTGGTTCTTGAATCCTAGTGCTTAGCACAGTAACACAGTGCATGTTGAATAGTTGACTGGAAAGTGTACAGCCTGCCACTCTGTGGCTTTTCAGTAGATCTAGTGTTCTTCTGCTTCTTAAAGGTGGTCATCCTGGAGGTGAGGGTGAGCCTGGACTACATGCGGGGCCTGTACTATTTCCTAGTAGATGAATGGAGGGTCTCCAAAAGAGCAATGTGAGAAGTGCCCTGACAGTTACGGCAAACGGACAACACCAGTTACCTCACTGGTAGAGATGATTACAGGTTAACACCTTTATAGTTCAGTCTCTTAATTTGAGTTGCTCACCATTGCTTCACAGACTCATCCTTAATTGCATGGAGGAGGTAAGTGTGATTTGCTAGTTTGCTGAAGCAGGGAGGACCCCAGGACATCCTAGGAGTCTGGCAAGCACTGAGGACTCAGCAGGTCATAATGACAGAGCATGCCTGGTGTAAGCCAGACATGGTTTCCTTGCCCAGGGATGTTGGCAGAGAACGTAGTTAAAGCTGTTGGTCTTTTATAGTGACCTAAACCTGAAGAATACTCTAAAAGCAGATACGTTGAATTTAAACATTCAGATTTTTTATGGGACCTATGTTCCTTTTAAGAAAATTTTGAGTTATCTGCTGACATACAGTATAGCAACAGAAAACAGATCAAGCGATTTTAAGGGTTTGGAGAAGGAGAAGAAGTTAAATACAATGGATAGGGATGGTGAAAAACTTCTAGCTTTTGTTTGTGATGGTGGCTACATAACTACAGGCAGTTGTTAAAATCAAAAAAACTACACACTAAAAAGAATGAGATTACAGGTGTGCCTAGAATCCCAACTACATGGGAGGCATAGGAAGGAGGATTGTGGCCAAGGTGCCCTGGGCAAAAATGCGAGGCCTTATCCAAAAACTAACTAAAGCAAAAAAAGGGCTGGGGGCACGGCTCAAGTGCTGCCTAGCAAGAGCGAGGCCTTGGGTTCAACCCCCAGTACAGAAAAAAGAAAAAAAAGAAAAGCCTAGGCTTTACTGTATGTATGTAAATTGTCCCTCAGTGAACCTGAGGGACAGATCCCAGGCCATCTGGATTCCTGCCTTGAGACCTGCTGAGCATGAGCCTCCCTCTTCCTCTTGACCCCAGCTATTGGCTACTTGAGTCTGGACGCCACTCAATCCTCCGCACAGTGGCAGCACTTTTGGAGTAGGGGGACAGAGAGTGGGTAGACCACATGCAAAGTGATGAAGTAAGGGGAGAAAAGAAAGGAAGCCCTGGCAGAACCCGGGGATCAGACAGCAGGAGAGCTCTGACCCAGAGCTCTGGGAGAGGTGAGCAGCAGATGTGCTCCATTTTCTAGGTTGGTTTTCCAGTTCCTTGAGGGATGGTTGAGGGTCTCACTGTTTCCCAAGCTGGGCAACAAGTTCTGAGTAGCTAGAACTACAGATGTGCACCACCACACCTGGCCTAATATTTACTTTTGTAATTGGAGAAGTCCAATGCCCAGGAAGCGGTCGCTTGCTCCTGTTAATTCAAGGGGTCCTCCAGAGTGGTGATATGCAGGACAGGAGTGGGCACTGTGGCCCAATACACCTGGAAGGCAGTTAGGAGGAAAACAGGCAGAGAATATCTCTACTTCCAGCAATCCTGCTAAGGCCTTTCTTATATATGATGTACTCTATTTTGTTTTCTATTCCAATTAGAAAAGACAGCCCCGCTATAAACCACTAAATTCACTTCATGACCTAGTAGATTTCTCTGGGATGCTTTGCCAGGCACTACACAAATTGTCTCCCAACTCTTCACAGCTGGAGCAGGGGCCTATAGTGAAGGCCGCCCCCAGCAAGAGCAGGCATCTCTGTACTCACTGGAAGTGTGTCTATGAATGACTCAACTCCCTATTACTCAGTGGCCCAGATGTCTCCACCTTTTGGTGGCCTGCTGGTCTCTGAAATATCTTAGTTTTTCAGCCTTAATTCACTATTTGATTCTGTCCATCTATCCATCCATCATCCTTCAATTCAACAAATATACTTTGAGTCCTAAGGTATGCCATCATTCTAGATGTTGGGGATATGAGAATGAATAAGACAGAAATTTCATCCTTAAGGGTTTATATTCTAGAGGAGGCTGGGAGGAGAAAGTAAACAAGTAAAATTGATGTCAGGTGGTGATAGCTTCTAGGATAGAAACTAAAGCTGGAGAGGAAATCAGCAGGGGTAGTTCTGTGTTTGTTTTTGCTGTGCTGGGGAGCAGACTCAGGGTCTCATGAATGCTAGGCAAGTGCTCTACCATGTGAGCAGAGATCTGAAGATCATGAGGAAAGGATTCATGCAATTATCTTAGAAAAGTTTATTCTAAGCACATAGAGTGGCAAACTCAGCCCCAGCACGGTGATTTTCAGAGGTTGAAATGAAAGATATGAAAAGGAACTTGTACCTTTTCTTTCCTGATCACAATAAGCATAGACAAACTTAATACAAACTAGTGTTTTTCAAATAACTGACAGCCACCCACAGTAACAATTCCATTTTACATTGCCAGTATGTGCATACATGCATCTAACAAGTTTCACAAATAACCTAATTTTGTCATCATACACTTTACTTTGTGTTCTATGCTACTTAAAAAAAAATTCTGCTTACAAATCACTAAGTTCATTTCATGACCTCGTAGGTTGCAACGTGGGTTTAAACTAGTTGATCATCTTCAAACACTCTCCCAGAGTCAACATAGGCCTAAGCTGGATGTTGCCTTCAGAAGTCAGTCGCCTTGGTGCAGCATGTATGTATGTGAGCTGTGTGCCACAGATCACATTCCTGCTTAGCTCACATTCAGACTAGATGCTCTCCTGCTCCTTTTCCCTTAATTATGGTTGGCTTTTTCCTCAAGCCTAAATCTGTAAGCATACAGATTTAGCATACAGCATTAGAGCACCAGCCTGCAGCTGTTTTCCTTCATCGCTGGGAATGCTGTCCTACATGTGACAGAAAACTGGACGGAACTCACCTTGGAGTAAGCCTTTTGAAAGTTGAGAAAACACCCCAAACACACACACACGTGTACATATTGTATATATTTATAATTTCTTTTTGGGTGTGGGGACTGGGGATGTTTCACTAACTGCCTCTCCTGTTTTCTCTCCAGGCACAATTCCTGGGGATCATTTCTAGAGCTGTACAGTAGTACATGAATTTGGTGGATGGCTCTCAGACTAGAGGTGGAAACTGTTCATAGCAGTGGCATCAATGCTTTTTTTTTGGTGGTACTGGGGCTTGAACTCAGGGTGTTGTGCTTACTAGGCAGGTGCTCTACCACTGAGTCACTCCGCCAGTCCTGTTTTGTCTTGGGTATTTTTGAGATGGGGGTCTCACAAACTATTTGCCCAGGCAGGCTTTGAACCACAATTCTCCTGGTCTCTGCCCCCTAAGTAGCAAGGATTACAGGCACAAGCTTCTGGTGCCCAGGTAGCATCAGTGCTTTCTTTTGCCTGCTGTGCCTACCAACCTGCACCCTCAGCTGTCTAAACTGCTCTCTGAACTTCCCATTCCAACCCTCTTCCCCAGGCAGAATCCCTAGGATTCACCCTTCCCTAAGAACCCTCCACAATGGACAATGTGAGGGTATTTGGGTGCACTGAGTATCTAAGGCCTTTCAAGAGTTAATGAGAGCAGAGGGGAGGAGATATTGTAGTTTAAACAGCCGAAAGCATTGCAATTTAAGGTCAAGGGCCTGTGTGTCTGTGAGGGGAAGAACAATTCAGAGTAAAATATATGCTCAATTATTTCGGGATGATGGCCAGAAATGGAGTTTTGATAGATCTTATTTTTCAACTCTGAAAGCAGTCTCATGGGAGCCCCAAATGGAAGTCTGAATTAGAACTGTTCCTGAAGTGTAATAGAAGAGTTCCTGCACTGGTCTGGGAAAAAGGACCAGATTTTAGTATTTGCAGTTGGAATGGGGCAGTCAAAGGCAAGCCACTGTTGAGCAGCCAGGGGACTAAGAGTTAGGAAGCTGACAGGTAGTTTCATCCTTTTGATCTAATTCTGGGCTGCTGCATGACACACATCTACAGCCTCACACATGACTGAAACCTGATGATGGCTTGAGAAGCCAATGGATTTAAGTGTGGACTTAGGGCATGTAGGTCCCTTCTCTCTTGTAACTCGTATGCCTTGTCATTACATTTGAATTTTCTTTTGTGGTACTGGGGTTTCAACTCATGGCCTCGTATTTGCCAGGCAGGCGCTCTACCACTTGAGCCACTCTGCCAGCCCTTTTTTTGTGTTGGGAATTTTTGAGATAGATTCTCGCTTCATTTTGCCTGCACTGGCCTTGAAGCAACTGATTTCTGCCTCCTGAATGGCTAGGATTACACGCGTGTGCCACTAGCATATGACTGGAATTATTTAATGGATGTTGAAAAGATAACAATAGTGCATGTCTCTTGAAGGTGTCACATACTCTGAAACAGTGGAGCTCAGTAAAATAAATGCTGTTGTTCTGTGAGCTCTGAGAGTATCTTATTGTACTCTGATGTTTTAAAAGTTGGTGATGGTGTTTTTCTCTTTGTGTGGGTAGTTAATAACAAATTCTGGCTATAAACAGTTAAGATTACAGATAAATCATTAAAGACATTTGTTTTTTTTTTTTTGGTGGTGCTGAGGATTGAACCCAGGGTCTTGCACATGCCAGACAAGCACTCTACCACTTGCCTCAGCTCAAGGACAACAACTTCTTCATAAATTATCTACTGTAAAACCAACCCAGTGACGAAGACTTCAGCAGTCAAACTGTTTACAGGCATTTGGGGCAGGTTTAAAAACACCTGTCATAAACTAAGCATATTTAATACTATAATATAATTCACATATATAGGAATGAAAAGGACATCTTTGCAAAAGAGACTATAAAGTCAAGTAGCTGGCTCACAGTTTAAAGTACTGAGAACCAGAGAGGATGACTGTCTTACTGAAATCATGAATAAGTCAATTTTTACACTGTCTTCTCTCTCCTTACTCCTTCAGTCCACAGTCTACTTAACCATACTACTTTCTAAAGTACAGTCTGCTTTATTCACACTCTTCAACAGCCATGCCACTACAGGTTGTTGGTCATAAAAACACCATTTGTGTTTTTTTTTTTTTTAATGGTATGCGCTAAAAGCAGCTCCAGACTCAATCCAGGGGGGAGAAATGACCCAAACATTGTATGCACATATGAATAAAATAAAAATTAAAAAAAAAAAGACTCAATCTAATGGACTAGGACTCCTAACTAAATGAGGAGATTCAGACAAGCCACCTCAGGAAAATGTCTGCTCTCATGGGAACTTAGTTTGGAATAGCTGTGGGTAAAGCAAGAGTGAAATTATTTCTCAAAACATGAGATTCTGTTGTAACCAATTACTGGGAAACTTAACTGAAAGCTATCTTCTCAAACCTGAAAATTTGTTTATTTCTAATCAGATACAAACATTAAAAGGGGAGCTGAAGGACCCACAAGATAATTAATATGAAAATATTCCTTTATAAGTAATCAGCTACTTGGAATTGTGACAGTAGGGGAAATTGCAGTGTGTGTTTCCAGTAGAAACAATTTTGTCTATTTACTGGAGGCAACTCCAATTTCAGAAAAAAACAACTCCAAGATTCATATTTTATTTATAAGTAAATGAAAACTGTAAACTTAATTCTGAATAAGAAAAGCAATATGAAGACATAGCTGCTAGCTCTGCAGTGCCATGTATGTGAAAGGAGTCCATGCCACTGTTTCTTTAAATGATTTTGTTATTTAAACAAAACAAAATCTCATGATTTCTTCATATTACATATGTGAAAGAATTTAAAATAAAAAAGATTTTTCATATTTACAGTCTCTGGTCAAATGTGTGAGGTGACCAGGATGTCGCTTTCATCCAGTGATAGTCCCTGCTCTATAAGAGCAACAGTCTCTGAGCAAAGGACTTAATACTCATCAAGGGTGTCTGCTCGAGGAATGGAGAGACCCCGATCTTTAAGGGCTTGAACTTTCAGCTTTTCTGCTTCCAGCTTGGTCTGCTGCTCTACCCTCTGTTCTTCTAGGATCTCTTCAATAGACACTTGCTGCAGGGGTGTGTCGCTCTCCTTTTCCAAGTCCTGCAAAACAGGCAGCTTTGAAAAACTTCCCATTAAGACCAAGAAGAGAAAACCTTACAGATCTAAATAAAAGGCAGATGGATTACTGTATCAGACTTGGACTGCTTTTCAAAATTGTGACAGGGCTGGAGCATCCTTCTCCTAGGGACAGTCAAACAAATGGCTGCAATGCTGCCACAGAACACACACTTACTCAGAATGTGGTAACAGGATCAGTGCCAGCGTTGATAGCCTAGCTTTATAGCCCACTCTACATTTGTCAGGATGGTCTTTTTATAAAGTGAAGGATTACTTTTCTTTAGGGCTAGGGCTGGGGGAATGGCTCAAGTGGTAAGAGCACCTGCCTAGCAAGTGTGAGACCTTGAGTTCAAATCCCAGTACTGCCAAAACAAACAAACAAAGCTTATACATAGCTATCTCCTTAATTGTGCAGAATCCAAGAAAGTTACTGAAGCCGAGATGGTTTTAGAGAAGTTTTATATTTTTCTAAGTTGGCTTAACTTTTGGAGGCTGTAACTCAGTAAGAGGGCAGAGAACACTGATTCAAATTTACACCACTCTCTCCACCATTTTTTTCTTGAAGATGCTGGGGATTGAACCTAGGACCTTGCACATGCTAAGCAAGTGCTTTACTACTAAGCTACATCCCCAGGCACCTCCTCACCCCTTTAAAGGCAATAAACTATTCCTCTGCCACATTAATTAGGGGT
Source organism: Castor canadensis (assembly GCF_047511655.1). Classification (NCBI taxonomy): domain Eukaryota; kingdom Metazoa; phylum Chordata; class Mammalia; order Rodentia; family Castoridae; genus Castor; species Castor canadensis. Next base: position 58,558,750 of record NC_133399.1, on the reverse strand, counting down.
TCCTAAACTATAACCTAAGACTCTTTTCCTCTCTCAGGCAATAAGTCTATAGAAAACTTTAGGAAAGTAGGTAAGTTACCCAACCCGTCTGGCCCCATTGTATTTCTCTACTAATTAAAAAAATTTCTTTTGGATGGGGAGGAAATAGTACTGGGGTTGAACTCAGAGCCTCATGCCTGTTAGGCAGGTGCTCTACCACTTGAACCATTTTGCCAGCCCTGTTTTTGTGTTGAATATTTTTTTTTTTTTTTGGCAGTCTGGGGCTTGAACTCAGGGCCTACACTTTGAGCTACTCCACCAGCCCCTTTTTTGTGATGGGTTTTTTCAAGACACATTTTCAGGAATTATTTGCCCAGGCTGGCTTCAGACCATAATCCTCCTAATCTCTGCTTCCTGAGTAGCTAGGACAGGCGTGAGCCACTGGTGCCTGGATGAATTAATTTTTTTTTGCTTGCTAAAAGTTTCTTTTTCCTCACTTCAAAAATACACACTTATGATCCTGCCAGTGTTGGGCACCCTCTAGCTCCACATCCTCTTTCCTTGCAGTTCCAATCAGACACCAGGTCCCCCAGCTCAGTGCAGCCAAGAGTGCGGAGGTGAAGGTGACAGGGCAGAACCAGGAGCAATTTCTGCTCCTGGCCAATCGACCAAGGGGGGCAGCGCTGGCCACACTCATCCACCAGGTGCTGGAGGCTCCCTGTGTCCATGTGTTTGGGGAACTACTGTATATGCCCAATGTTAGAGAGGTGGGTTGCTGACCTGGGTAGCCCACCGGGAAGCTTGGGACAAAAGTTTCCATTTAAAGGCTGGGCGCCCGTGGCTCATGCCTATAATCTCAGCTACTCAGGAGATAGAGATCAGGAAGATCGAAGTTTGAAGCCAGCCTGGGCAAACAGTTCGAGAGACCTTGTCTTCAGAATACCCACCACAAAAATAGGGCTGACGAAATGGCTCAAGGTGAAGGCCCTGAGTTCAAGCCCCAGAACCTCAAAAAAAAAAAAAAGTTTCTATTTCAGAGTGGGTGGGCGGGGCTCAGTTTTGCAACCTGGTAAACATTGAGTTGAACAAGGATACTGTTCAACTGAATGATTAGCTGACATCTTGGAGAAGTAAACAAACAAGCAAACAATCTTTGTTTCCCTTTGGAGATGAGGGATCTAAAAAACCTAGTATTTTTCATTTCTAAGCAAAAGAGCATTTCATTCAGAATAGGAGACCTTAGTTCGAACTTGTCTCCACCAGTGTAATAGTAATGTCCCTGTGATCAGGACAACTTTATACTTTAGGACTTCAGTTCCCGACCCTGTTCCCCCCCCCCCCCCCCCACTTGGGTTTGAACTCAGGGCCTTGGGCTTTCGAGGCAAGAAAGAAGGATCAGAAGTTCCAGACCAGCCTAGGCAACTTAGTGAGACATCTCAAAATAAATAAAAAGGAGTGGGGTGTAGCACAGTAGCAGATCACTTGCCTCGCATGGCTGAGGCCCTGAGTTCTGAGGCCCTTAGTATCACTCACACACACTAGGAATGACACTGCCCCTCATTATTGTGGGAATCCAGTGAGATTTAATAGGCATAAAGTCTGGTACAAATGGAAGGAATGACCATGTTAAGTTATACCTTGTTCTTTTCCCCTGTGCAGCATATACTAATAATTCACTTAAGGTAGGTAAGAGAGAAATTGTCTTTTTCCCCAAAGACATATGGCAAGCTGCTAGGAGCACAGCAGGGAGAACAATTCACATGCAAGTGGCAGAGTTAAGAGCTTAAAGTCCAGAGCAAGTGGGTTGCCAAGACTTGTGGCACCAGCCCATGTCCTGAGGTGCTAGGACAGTAAAATGTGGGTAAATTGTAAGCCATGTTTTGAAGGGCCTGTGATTGAATCTGTAGATTTAGCCTTTCTGGATCATTACATGGTCCAGAGAAGGCTGTGGCTATCTCTTTTCCATGTTTTCACCTGCAGTGGAGCCAAAGCCTATTATAAAAGTGAAGAAAAAGAAGTACTTCCTGATTGAGTGAGTGCCTGTGTAATAGTCTGCCAGAAAAGTGCAAGACATGGGACTTGGCCTTCTGAAGCTTATATTCCAATTAAAGAAATAGAGAAGCTGAAAAAAAAAGTACACACTTATTGTAGGTCATTTAGAAGATAGGCAGAGAAGCAAGAAAAAAATTTTTAAATCATCTGCAATTCCAATATGGAGGACATTTTGGTGAATATCCTTACAATTTTTCTAGGGGAGTATTAATTTAAAAATCATCACAATGCAAAGATTGACTTGTTTTCATTTAATATGGCATAATAAACTTCATATTTTTATTTCTGAACACCTTGTAAACATCTGATAACCAATTTCATAATGCAGAAAGACCTTGCTATAAGTATGTCTCAATATCCACAGATTTTTTATTCTCCTCAAAATAAACATATAGGTATTATTCTGTGATTCTACAACATGGAAAGCCAATACAAAGTATTCTTGTTTCTTTCTTTTCTTTCTCTTTTTTTTTTGAGATAGGATCTTGCTATGCAGTGCAGGTTGGCTTTGAACTCATGACTCTCCAGTCTCAGCTTATCTAGTGCTGGGATTACAGGCATGCCTCACCATGTCTGACTGTGCTCTTATTTCTTGTGTTCCTTTATGACTCTGGATAAGGTTTGGGAAGGTACACACAAACTCTGCAGATGTTCTGGCCTGCATACTGTCACATGCTGCCAAGGTCTCAGAACTCACAGGCAGTTGCATTATCAAATGGAGGACTCTCACCAGAGGTTACAAGAAAAGCCACACAATTGCGTAAGCCACCCATGCCCTAGGTCAAAAGTTATCAGCATCTAGCAAGATATATATTATCACCTAACCCTGCCCTCGCAACCTGTGGGTAGCAACTGGAGGGAAGACAATGTTCCTAGCTGAGTGCACTGCTGGGGTTTTACAGTGTCATCTGAGCTCTGAATGTGGCTGTAATGCTGCTGCTTCCCAAGAATCTCTTAAGTCTGTGTTCATCATCATCCTTGAGGCAGAATCCAGGGCAGAACTGGGTATGAGTTTCCCTGAATTGGTACATAATTTCTTCAAACTGACTGTTGATTCATATAACCACAAATGCATTCCTCTAGTACTACTTCTGTAAAACTCAGTATCCAAACTCTAACACAGAAAAATGAGAACTTTTTCTCACTAAAGGGAGTCTAGAAAACTAAGAATCTTCAAGAACAGTCACGTCTGCTTCTTTTTTTACATATATACATTCACTTACCATAGATGCACCTTTGTGCAAACATAACTGGTATAAAAAGTTTGTCTATGGTGGTTCACGCCTGCAATCCCAGCTGAGGCTGAGGCAGGAGGAGTGTGGACTGAGAGTTCTAGGACAGCCTTGGCTATACAGCCAGACAAAGCAACCCAAAAAACCTAAAGCAGAGTATGTATATATATTCTAACTTAAGTCTTTTCTCCAGATATAAAAATGTTTCGTTTTTAGAAATGGAATTGAGGAAAAACATTTAAAAAATCACCCATAACCCCACCATTCACAGATGGGTTAGCTCCCCTTAACAGGCAGACTATTTCACAGTTCCTCACTAGGCCCTCCCCACCAGGGCACTAGGTGCTTTAATATAAGATGGCAATTTCTGCTGCTTCAACATGCAAAAAATGATAAAATGAACCAAGTATACCTACTGCAAAAATACTTTATAAATAATAAAAGGATATTTTATACATTTAACAGCTGCACTTGGGCAGTGCTTGATTAGTTATTCCTAGCTGAATATTTCCAAGATGAGGTCCCTGAACCAACCTGATCGTGGCAGAATTATCTGCCACTCTAGTCAAAAGACTTTTGTAAACTGAATTAAGCCATGGCTAGATATTGGAAAACCTGATTGGAAAATTTAAAACCAAAAAAAGCAAATGCCAAAGTTTTTGGTAAAGAAAAGAAAAACTGTGCTGATTAATAGCTCTTCTCCCTCATCCCCCTTTTGGCAGCACTGGGTTTGAACTCAGGGCCTTATGCTTGCTAGGCAAGTACTCTACCACTTGAGCCACTCCACCAACTCTCCAACTCTTAATTTAAACTTGTCTCACAGGGATTTTGATTTTTCTGGCAAACCCAATCAACAGAAGCAGCAGAACTTGATCAAAGGCTGATATGTTTGTATGTAGGGCTGGAGTTGTGGTTCAGGTGGTAAAGTGCCTTCCTAGCAACTGCAAGGCCCTGAGTTTAAAACCAAGTATGCTCCCTCCCAAAAAAGTAATCGTTTGTACACACACAGCAAGAACACTTCAGGGCTGGGGATGTGGCTCAAGTGGATAAGCGGCCCGAGTTCAATCCCCAGTTCTGCCAAAACAAACAAGCACACAAAAGACACTCCAGAAGATCTGATTTAACCTTTCACCTGCCAGCTGGTTTTTCTGGCACAGATACACAGGTATCTGGGTTTAAACTCAAGCCTCACACTTGCTAGGCAGGTGCTCTACCACTTCAGCCATACCTCCAGTCCAATATTTTTTATGTAAGATAAAACCAAAATTTTGCTAATGAGATTAAATTGTTAAAATGCCAAAAGGCACTGAAATAAAGTTAATTATTCTCTTAGCTTCCCTTCAACAACTATAGCTTTCCTAATTTGGTGGGTGTCTGCAAGAAGCTGGGTGAAATGTGGAAAATATTTTTCTCCCTCTTAAAAAGACAAAGAAACCTAACTAGCATGAATCAAGATCCACAGCAGATTAACAGGTGTCACTTACTATTTCTCCTAGTAGGACCACATTTTCTCCTCTGACCACAAAAATCCCTCGAGGAATATCACCGTACTTTTTGCCCACATGAATACGCTCCACAGTCTGATGTAGCACTAAGTTAGCTAAAGCGTATAGGGAAGAAACAAAGATATTTAGTTCACATTATCAGGAAAGGTCCATAATGCAATTACTCAGTTATTCTGAGTAAAAAAGATTTAGCTAAACATTATTTCCAAACTTTCCAATTTTTGGAAAAACAAAAATTTCAAATAATCTCCTATTTCAGTAAGTAGGACATATAACTTAGGAGATCTTTTTTTTGGGGGGGGGGTGGGACTGGAGTTTAAACTCAGGGCTTCACAGTTGTAAAGTAGGTGTTCTATTGCTTGAGTCACACCTCCATCCTATTTTGCTCTAGTTATTCTGGAGATGGGGGTCTCACTTGGTCTGGCTTCAAACCATGATCCTCTCAATCTTAGCCTTTCAAATAGCTAGGATTACAGGTGTGAGCCACTGGCAAGACTTTTAAACAATTGCTGTAATCCCAGCTACTCTGGAGGTGGAGACTGAGAAAGGACCGAGAGTTGAGGACAACCTGGGCAAAATGGTCCCAAGATCCCATCTTATAAAAGTTGGGCACACCTGTCATCCCAGCTATGTGGGAAGCATACATGGGAGGATCACAGTCCAGGCTGGCCTGGGCATAAACATGACACCCTGTTCAAAAAATAAGTAAAGCAAAGCAGAAAGGGCTGGGAGGTGGCTCAAGTGATAGAACACTTGCCGACCAAGCTCGAGACTTTGAGTTAAAACCCCAGGATTGCCCCCACGAAAAAAACAAAACAAAACAAAACAAAAAAACCCCAATTGATTTAACGTTATTTCAAGGTTTTCTTTTCTTTTTTTTTGGTGATACTGGGTCTCAGGATTCCTAGGCAGGTACTCTTACTACTTGAGCCACTCTACCAGCTAAACTTTATTTCAGTATTTTTTCATCTTGTCAGATAACCTTACCTGATACTCTAAGAATAAACTCAATATTCACTACTTATCCCTCAAAGTACTCTACTGAATAGGACTTAAGATGCAGAATGCTAATTCATTAAGAGTAACTATTTTTCTTCTTTCAATTAGTACTACTTGTCTTCTTTGAAGTACAGCAGAAATCTATGTTCATAACTTCTTTTCTTTCTTTTTGAGATGGGGTTATTCTGTGTATGGCCCAAGCTGGCCTGGAATTCTGGGCTCAAGCAATTTTCCTGCCTCAGTCTCCTGAGTGGCTGGAGCTACAGGCACACGCCATCTCATGTGGCTTTTTATCTTCTGTAATTCTTATAAGCATTTCAATTATGTTGTTCTTCCCCATGCCCAAATTCAGTGATATGGCAGATGTCCAATAAATGTTAGGTGAATTGAGAAGTTCCTTGCAATAGAGGGAAACAGAGATCTTTTACTTTAGAAAGATGCAGACTTGCAAAACAAAGATCAAAATTTCTAAGTCTGATGTATTCCTGTATGTAAAATATTGAGCTTACTTTTCCCTAAAAAGTTTCAGGAAATGCCTTCTACCCAATTTTCCTTGGATAGGGAGGGATTACCTTAGTGCAGGAAGTGCTTTGAAGAGTAGTAGCACCCAAGTCAATGTACAAATGAGCAGCCTTTTCAGTGGACTGAGTTTATTTCTATCATTTGGCTCCCTCTAATGGTGGAAATAAAAAAATAGTCCAAAATGTTGTAGTGAAATCCAGTTTTAGAAAAATACAAACTTGTAAAATATACAAGCCTTTTAATAACCTAATCAGAATTTGGAAAACAATGATTTACTTATTTAAAACAATTCCATTATGCTAGATACATGTGAAAAAATTGCAGATAAATAAATTTCAATATGAAATAACAAAAAATGCAATGTGTGGCTCTTACTACACAAAAGATTAAAAGTTCTCCATAATTAATACATACCAAACTGATCAATGCTTCTTAAAAAGCCTATGAGTGTCCTTCCATCTCGAAGCAGGACCAAATGCTTTTCTGGGGGGAGGAAAAAAGATCTTTAAAATGAAAGCTGTCAGGCTTAGTGAGCTTATAGGAAAAACAATGAAAATAAAATTAATGCTTCCTCTTCTAATGCATGTAGGGTAGAGTTCACTGGAAAAAAATTGGAGGACCAGGGCAGGCAGAGATTTAAATAAGAAGATCAGTGGTTAAAAGAATCAGAGTTGAAGCTGGGGGCTGGTGGCTCACGCCTATAAACCTATCTACTCAGGAGGCAGAGATCAGGAGGACTGCAGTTAGAAGCCAGTCCTGGGCAAATAGTTCATGAGCCCCTAGTTTGAAAAAACCCATTCCAAAAAATGGACCGTTGGGAGGCCCTGAGTTCAAACCCCAGTGCTGCCAAAAAAACCCCCAACCAGCCATCCAACCAAAAAACCAGGCAAGCTTCCTGGCTGCATACCTACAACATTACTACGATTTTTTTTTTTTTTTGAAGCACCGGGGTTTGAACTCAGGGCCTCCTGCTTGCAAGGCAGGTGCTCTTTTCATGCTTCCCCCCCTTTTTTTGATTTTTTTTTCCCCCCAAGACAAGGGCTCCAGAAATATTTGCCTAAGGCTGGCTTTGATCTTCCTGATCTCTGCTCCTGGGTAACTAGGATTACAGAAGAAGCCACTGGCACCTGGCCCTGGCTCTTTTTTTTTTTTTCCTTTTGACACTTAAACCCTCTGTCATGTCAATTTCTACATTTGTGAATGAGAAAACTAGGCTACATTACTTTTATGATTTTAATACTAGAATTATTTTTTGTCCAACTTAAGAGTTTCTACTTTATACTTTGTAAGCAGGAAAGTTTTAAATAAAAACAATGTCTCAGGGGCTGGGGGTATAACTCAGTGGCAGAGCCTACACTTTGAAACTGTGAGGTCCTGGGTTCAATCTCCAGTACCAAGACAAAAATAAAAACAATGCCTCAGAAATTTAAGTGGATTTAGTAAGCTGGAGCAGAAATTCAGTATTCATTAAGAGTTATATGCTGTTATGAAGTGTGAAAGTTACCAACCTTACAAATTTATATTTATTGGGGGAGAAGAAAAGAAAATTACCTACTGGGGGGATGAAAGTGTGGCTCAAGTGGTAAAGTTCCTGCTTTGCAAGCACAAGGCCCTGAGTTCAAACCCCAGTACTTCTACCCCCCACAAAAATTACCTATTACAATAGAATAATAAACAAGATAGCAGAATAGAATGATGGAAAGAGTAGATAAGTGGTTATAGAAGAGAGGGTGACAAAAAAAAAAAGAGGGTGTTAAGGGAAAGGCTCTCTGAAGAGATAACTTTGAGGATATTGAAGGATAAGAAAAGCCAGCAAAATCTCAGTCATTCATTTCTTTAAAGTTATGCATAAAGTACTTTTTAGATGCAGAATAGAGGGGCAGTGATTTTGCCCTGAAGGAATTAATGTCTTCCTTGGACTATAATTAAGTACCACAAGCAAGAGAATCTTAATTATATAAAACTTTGGAGACACTATATCTACCTGGAGGAGGTATGAGTTAGACTTTGAAAGGCAAATAATTTTTGGCTATGGGAAAGGGAAAGGAGAAAGGTAAATGGGAGGGAAATCTGGAAATCAAGCAAGAGGGAAAAAAGGACTATATTTGTATGGTTGTCTAAAAGTTGGAGGTGTGAAGGGAAAGAACAGGAGTTAAAGCCAGAAAAGTACTGGGTGTAGGCTGAATTTGGATTTGACTTCATTAGGAGTAAGAAAACATTGAAGACTGATCTAAGCAGGAGCAGTTATGAGACTAAAGTCCATCCAGAAGGTCTCCTAGAGGGAGTTTAGGGAATGAAACAGATCAATTCTGACCACCTCTTTTGGAGAACAGTAACAGTCAAAAAGGTAAGAAAACCAGAAAGAACCAGTGCTAGAGAAACAGAGAACATCCATAAGAATCCAGAATGCTGCAGAGGAGAGAACTCAAGACTGATGACTTCAGACTGCAGCTTCAAGTAGTGTGTCTGCAGTAAAAATGATAGATTGCAGGGAAAAGAGAAGGCAGTCTATTTTACTTATTTATTTTTTGGTTTTATTTATTTATTTTTTTATTGTGCTGGGGGCACATTGTGGTATTTCAAAAGTTCTTACACTATGTCAAATATATCATACTTGATTGAATTCACTCTCTGGAAAGCAGTCTATTGAAGGTGGTTAGGAGTGGAGTCAAAGCCAAGACTCAAGAGATGCATAAGGGATGGGAGTTTGATGGGGTGACATAACTGCAAAACTACCTGAGATGGAAAGATAACAACACACAGGGAGGGAAGGATAGAAGTTAGGAGGGAAGTGCAGAAGATATGAAAGAAAAGGAAGAAGTTTCCAGAAATAGTGGGAAGAAAGAGTAATAACTGAAAGGGAGGAATACTTCCTACTTAAGTGAGAGAATGGGTGGAAATACAGAAAGAATGAGGGGAGAGTGTGTGCGATGTATGTTCTGGGGTGGGGGAAGGAAGGGTGCATTATCAAGTGATTTCAAACTTTTCACTTATTGGGGGGGCTTGGAATCTACAAGGATATGCGTTAGAGGAATTGAGAACAAAAAAGATTTTTAGTAAAATGGTAGAACGTGTTGGGGCTTCAAGTAACTCATGTATACAAAGGGGCATCCTCAAGCCACTAAAATAGAGGATTTCGTTATACTTCACATCCAGGCTTCTTCAGTGTTTTTACATATGTACTCGTATACATACATTAGAAGCTAAAGTCCAATGTATTTGATCCACTTTCCACTAAAATAGCAAAACAAGTAATTTCAGTTAAAAATGATCTCGGATAAACATAAAATGGCAATCACAGACTCTCTAATTTGCATACTGACACAGTAACTGTAGGGACTGTTGTAACTTGTTTGAAACTGTGTAAAACCATTTTGCACAAATTTTTTACAAGTTAATAAGGCAAATCATAGGGTTAAAAGGATTAAAAATGTTGCTTGAGGAATAACGCACGTATGAGAATTTAAAGATACAAAGACAGGACAAAGGCAAGGGTTCCTCTTGTTTTTGTACAAGCACGGAGCTCCTTTTCAGTACAGTAATTCTCGGTGAAAACAAAAGAAAAGTGTCTAACAGAAAAAGTTAAGTGTGAAGTGACGAAGGCTTTCTAAAAAAGTCAGTACCACGTCCGGCAATGGTCTCTAAGACCATAACCTGAAGTGCTAATGACCCTCATCATAAAAGATTGCAAACGGTCTCAAGACAGAAAGCCTACGTTTACTGCTAATTAACTATAACTGCTGCTGTCTTAATATTTTCGTTTTTTGATGAACATTCCTTATAAGTACTCTCAACCATCCCCTGGCCGCAGGTGGGAGTGGACGCGAGCGAGGCCTCTGTCGTGGGCGGGTCTCGACCGCTGAGACCGTCGGCAACAAGAACAAGACCCACGCTACTGGCTCCCCGGCCTGAGGGCTGGCAGAGGCTGCGAGGGGACACCAGAGGTGGCCGGGGGTGGGCAAGCCGTGGGTCCGAGGCTGTGGAGGATGACACCGCGGAGCCCGCGACCCGGGATCCGTTCTATAAATTCCCTGCGAAGAGGCGCCCGCAGGAGGAAGCGTCTCATCCCAACCCCAGGCTTCACCCGGAGGATATGGGCTACTCACTGTCGATGTCCTCGATGAGGCTGGCGGTGCCTGGCATATAGTTCATTTTGAGTCGAGATACGGTTGCAACGTCCAGCGGCGGTGGGCCAGCGCGTCGCCGCCTCGGCGGGACGCGGGATAGGAACCCAATCCTCAAATAGCGCGTCTGCCCCGGCTCTCAATAGCCGGGGGTCTGCCGGAAGCGCCTTCATATTACCCCACCCACTTCCGGTATCACGTGCCCGTCCTCCGGAAGAGGAGGGCCGTCGTGCGGTCCGGGAGCGATGTTTCCCATTCTTGATAAGTGGGGAGGAGGAATCTAACTTGGATGGACGGTGCCGTTTAAGGAGCAGGGTGCCTCTCTTTCCTTTCCTGCTTCTGAGGGCCGGGAGTCAGGACCGCTGTCCTTCAACGCTCGGGCCGGCAGCAGGAGGGGCGGGACCGGTTTGGGATTGGCTGGTGTCGTCCGACCCACTTCGGCGCTCCCCATTCCCTCTCGCGCACAGGCGCCTGCGCAATGGGCCGGCCGTGGGGGGCGGGAAGCGCTTCGGGGCAGCGGAGCCCATGTCGGCCCTGAGGCGCTCGGGCTACGGCCCCAGTGACGGTCCTTCCTATGGCCGCTACTACGGGCCGGGGGGTGGAGATGTGCCGGTGCACTTACCTCCGCCCTTATATCCCCCGCTTCGCCCCGAACCTCCCCAGCCTCCCATTTCCTGGCGGGTGCGCGGGGGCGGCCCGGCTGAGACCACCTGGCCCGGAGAAGGCGGAGGTGGCGAAGGCTACTATCCTCCTGGAGGCGCCTGGTCGGAGCCAGGTCGAGCTGGAGGAAGCCACCAGGTGAGCCTTGCACCGTCTGTCCCCTGGGATCCGGTAGGGAGGTCTTGCGGCGCGGGTGGGCGGTGAGGGACAGTGGGGTTCTTGTACCTCTATGGTTGTAATGACTCGGGTTTCATATTTTTGGCTTGGGGGGGGTTGGGGAGACAGAGACTGGAAACATAGATGGGGGATATGCTTGTGTTCCTTTTGCCCTTCCATTTGTGCTTCGGCCGCAATAAGCGCGCCTGTAACCATTACAAAAGAGAAAAGATTACTGCGCTGACCTCCTCAGCTGAGTGGCAAGCTGGTGGGGATCTCTGTCCTGGAAGACGTTGGGCTGGAGTGACAGGGCTCCGCCGAGCTGTGACAATTTGTCCTGCGTGACTAGGGTGGCTGCAGCCTCTGGCGTCACTCAGAAGCCCCTCCCGGGGAGAAGGAACCTGAGCGAGGGGGAGGGATCTGAGCACTTAGCACTTTGCCCCTAACGCTTTGCCCGGGATTGAATCCTGAATCATCAGTGTTGAAAAATGTCCTTACGTGGATTGTGTTATGACTCTTCATGGCGACTGAAAGGAAAGTGTCATTACGGCATCCTTGTTTGCGAATAAAGACGGCTCCGAGAGGCTAATTCACTTGCTCAATATTTGGAACTGTAACATTTTATTCTCTATATACACGCCAGAAATACATTTTTTGTTGTTGTTAATACATTATATTTAGTAAGGGGCTGTCGTTATAAGGTGGTGTTCAGGAGGTACAACATCATCATTTGTTGAAGTTGTAATAGTAAAATTCTTACACGTGGCTGATGGGATTGTAAAATGCTTTGGAAATTAGTTGAACAGTTCCCCAAAACGTTAAGCATCGAATTGGTATATGATCCAGTAGGTCCGCTCTTAGGTATATACCCAAGAGAACTGAAAATTATGTCGACATAAAACTTTTACATGTGTGTTCATAGCTCCATTATTCATACTAGCAAAAAAGTGGAAATAACCCAAATATTCATCAACTGGTGAGTGATATGGCATATATTTTGTTAATATAACATGTAACGGAATATTACTTAGCCGTGGAAAGGAATAAAATATTGATACATGCTACAATACGTTTGAACCTGGAAAAGATCATGCATGGTGAGTGAAGCGGGTCACAAAGATTGCATTACACTTCCACTAATATGAAATACCCAGAGTAGGCAGATTCATAGAGACAGATATTAGTGGTTATCAGGAGTTGGGGGACTGGATGTACAGAAGCTTATGGAGTTCCTTTTTTTTTCTTTTTTTGGTTGGACTGGGGTTTGAACTCAGAGTTTCCGTGCTTGCAAAGCAAGTGCTCACAATGTGGGCCCTCTATCTCTTGAGCCACACCTCCAATCCATTGTTGTCTGGTTATTTTGGAAATGGGGTCTCCCAGACTATTTGCCCAGCTGGCCTTGGACTGCAATCCTTCCTATTTTAGCCTCCCACATCCTTAGGATTACAGGCATGAGCCACCCAGTGCCCTGCTTGGGGTTTCTTTTTGAGGTTATAAAATGTTCTAAAGTTAGCAATGATTGTTGCACAGTTCTAATATACTAAAAATCACAGGGGTGTGGCTCTATTGGTAGAGCACTTGTGTAGCAAATGTGAGGCCCTGCGTTCAAACCCCAGTACTACCAGAAACCAAAAAAGAACTGGGGAGGTGGTTCAACTGGTGTCTTGCCTAAAAACCACTGAATTGTACATTAAAATTGGGTGGGTTTTATGGTGTGCTTATATCTCAAAAATTGTATGAGAAAAAACATTTGCAGTGAGAGATTAACTGTAAAGAATGAGCCCTACTTTCTGCCCTTCAATCTGGAACAAGTAGGCTGTTTGATTTCAATCCCATGGTCTGTAAATACCCCAGTTAAAGATCAGTTGAAGGCAAAGAGGAGAGGACCTCTAAACTGCTGATTTCTGTTGAATTTGTTATATTATCCAAAACGTGTTTTTTGGTATAGAGCTAGGAAGGGTTCGGCTGGACTAGAAAAGCTAAGATTGTAGCATTGTGTAGGAGCTGTGGGGCATGGCACATTTGTATTGTAGGTGGGCCCATGGAGTGATGATGGTGCTACAGTAGTTGAAGAGAAAACTGGATATATGTAATGAGCATTTGTAAACCATTTTGAGTTTGTACTTTACCTTTCAGATTGGTGATCAGAATCTTTAAAAGCATAGGATTGTGGACTGGAGGTGTGGCATAAGTGGTAGAGCACTTGTCTACCAAGTGTGAGGTCCTGAGTTCAGCCCCTGTACTGCCACAGCCCTCCCAGAAGTATAGGGTGGTAATTTTTTTGGTGGTATTGGGGTTGAACGGAGGTCCTCACACTTGCCAGGAGGTGCTCTTACTGCTTGAGCCATTCCACCAGCCTTAGGATGGTAATTTCTTATGCAGTAGTAGAAAAGAATACAGATGAGATTTACAAAATTATTTCTAAACTCATTCTTTAAATATACTGGTTTTACATTTTTATATTATCAAATCTGTTATATTTAAAAAAATGTACAGGAAACCTTATTTATTTTTTTGGTGCTGGGGATCAAACTCAGGGCTTTATACTTGCTGATAGAGTGCATTCTAGTACCGGAGCCACACCTGTAGCCCTACAGGAAATTTTAAAAGGTGTAGTTCTTGGACCGGGAGCTTTTGTATCACTTGTAAGCTGTTAGAAATGCAGAATTTGTCCTCTTTCTGACTGATTGCTGTAATTTCCTAAGATCTCAGGTGATTCATATCCACATGAATGTTTGAGAAGCTTTGCGCTATAGATTGGGATACTGAGATGATATTTTTCTGAACCATGGCAAAGGCTTGATTGTATAAGCATTTAAACAGGACGGGGGAAAATTGGAAATCTAGCTTTTTCTTAATTAAAATTATTTTTAAAGTAAAATGATGAAGAGTAAAACATTCCTTACCCCTTTAGCTATCCTGAAGTACTGGTAAATCTCCTGCAAATATCCAGTACACTGTTGTTTGGTCCCTAAACTGCAGCACCTGCATCACATAGGAACTTGTTGGAAATGCTGAGTATTGGGTCCTGCCCTTTATCTACTGAATCAGTTGCATTTTAACAAGCTTCTTAGGTGATTTACATGTTTCCCCAGAACAAGACATCCAAGATAGTGTACCAAAACAGAAGCCACAGTCTCACATACTGTCAGTTCTACCATATATTATTTGTTTTAGAGACCAATCTGACACAGTGTGGGAGGCAACTTCACAAGGATGTGAGTAGCAGGAGGCAGGGATCTTTGGGAGTTATCTTGAAGATTAGCTATAGCAGAAGGAGCTTAGAGTAGTTCAGAAGAACGGTAAGAAGAGCACGCATTTGAACATGTCTGAATGTAGAGACCTTTCCTCAACATTTTATCATAAAAAGCTGAAGCATACAGGAAAGTTGAAAGAACTGTGAGCACCCATATACTCACCACCTAGATTTTGTAGTTATCATTTTATTATGTCTGTTTTTATGACTTCTATCCATTTTAGTTTTGGGAAGCATAAATAAATTGTGTAGACCTGAAAGACATTTTTAAAGGTAGAATTAGGATAATGTCAGTTCGAAGTGAGGAATGTGGGAGAAATAAGATTATTCTGAGGTTTCAGTAGTTCACATGCACAGGAATAAAAAGAAGGAAGGTTTTTATGAGAAAATAGTGGTTTACTTTTGTACCAAAAGAACTAATGACTGGCTAAGAGAGTAGCTTAAAACAGCAAAAAGACTTGGCAAGCGTTTGTATGCTGCCTTTATTCCATCTCTGCTGGAAGCCAGCTAGGGCGGTTATTGTGTGCCACACTCTGCATGTCATACATGGGATCGATCAGAGAGAGGTTTGCAGTTTTCTGGTTTTTTTTTTTTTCCTTTAATGTTGATTTTTAGTTTTTGTGGCAGTCAGGAGTTGTCTGTGAGAACAATGCAATAGGTGTGAGGCTCAGGAGGGAGGCAGGGATAGAGATGGTGATTTGAGAGTCATCAAGTATAAGCATAACTGAATTGTCAAGCTGAGTAATGTCAGGGGAGATCTTTGAAAGTCCAGAATAGGGGATAGAGAAAGGGAGTCCAGAAGATTATGAGAGAGAATCCTTTCAGAAAAATAGGAGGATTAGGAAGGTCATACAGTGCAAACCAAACTTGGGCACAATTATTTTGGGGGGAAGTAATATGAGAACTGCAAAGAAGTTGTTGAACTTGGTGATTTAAAAGATATTGTTGATTTTAGTGGTAGGAGTTTAAAATACTATTAAAGTAATAAATAGGAGGTTTTGATAAGACAATTAGTGTAAACTGTTCTTTTAGAAGTTTTTTTAGTGAGAAAATGATCACTCGATTGGAAACTGGATTTAGGGAAGAATTTTTAGGCTTAAGTGGCTTGAATATGTTTATAAGCAGAGGAGTATATGAACTAGTAGATCCAGGAAAAAAAAAAATGTGGCTGGGCAGCAGTGGCTCACGCCTATAATCTTAGCTACTCAGGAGGCAGAGATCAGGTAGATAGAGGTTCGAAGCCACTCCAGGCAAGTAGTTCCAGAGACCATATCTTGAAAATACCCAACACATGGGCTGGTGGAGTGGCTCAAGTGGTAGAATGCCTGCCTAGCTAGCAAGTGTGAGTCCCTGAGTTCAAACCCCAGTGTTGCCAAAAAAAAAAAAAAAAAGTGAACAAAAGAATGGAGTATGGTGTGGGGAAAATGGGATTAAGGAATGAGGAAAAGAGTTGAATTGGAGGGGAGGGTCATTAGTCATCTGAGAGTAAGGAAGTAGAATAAGAATCATTGGGAAATTTATGTGGTAAAGGTACTAGGGTAAGGAAGGGAATTGTAGAAAAGCTTGGAAGAGATCCAAATGGGATTGAAAAAAAAAAAAAAACGGGGATGATGGTAAGACAGGATCATAAAGTGAGTTATTAGTGATTTTGGAATATAGTTACACAAATAGCTATGCAAATAATTTGTAGTGTACTTTTTGAATAATTTTGTGACATTCTTGTGGGGGAAGAAAAAGCAAATTTATATAGCACCAGCCTACTCAAATTCCTCCACTGTTAAGAGTTTTATTGGGCTGGGGATACTTTTTTAGAGAAATGTTGGTAAGTCACTTTGTAATTTTAATCACATACCCATTTTTTTTCTTCTTTTTCTTTTTTGTTGCTGGGGCTTGCACCCAGGGCATAGTAAGCATACTAAACACAGGTTATAAGCACTGAGCCACATCACAGCTCCACTTCTTACCTAACTTGTTACTTCTAAGATAAAAATGAAAGGAATTGACTCTGGCCTTCATCTGAGAGTTAGGTTTTATGTCTCAAAAGAGAGGAAAATAAATAAGTTATCTTGCGTAATTTTAATCAGATTTTTTTTTGCTGCAAAAACTTCACATTATCACTTGTATAAACCTTTTACTACTTTTAGTTTGTATTTCAGTCAGTAAGTAAAAATAAAAATATAGAAAAGAGGTCCATGATAAAATTGGGAACTTAGTTTACAGAATAGAGTTGCTTCAGCTAGTTTCCTATGAAACAATTAGTATCAGAGCAGTGAGCCACAAACTTTCATTGTCATTGGGAATATTTTTAGATTTGTCCCATTTTGTCCAAAAGGAGAGGGAGGGGAAAAACAAAAAGATAAAACAGTCTTTTTTTTTTTTTTTTAGTTGACTTACTTTCACTGTTTTTTTTTTTTTTTTTTTTAAGCCCACCCTTATGTCATCTAGTTGTCTCTCTGAGGCCCTGGGATTTTTAAATTTTTACTGGCTTTTTTTTTTTTTTTTTTTGGTGGACATGGGATTTGAACTTAAGGCCTTACGCTTGCAAAAGCAAGTACTCGAGCCACAACTCCAGTCTGTTTTGTTCTGGTCATTTTGTCACTGGGGTCACAAGAACTATTTGTGGGGGCTGGCCTTGAACTCAGGTTCAAGAGAATTTTAAGATTTAATTTGCATTCATATCTAAACCCTGTTAAAATTGCAGAAAAAGCATTACATTTCTCTCTAAAAGTATGGTTATGAACTCATTTGTATAGTATTTGTACATATAAATTCAGTGTTTTAAATGTATGCAAGTCAGTTATGGTGATTTTAAATATTGATTCGGTCACATATTATGCCATTGGGAGCTCCTTCCTGGCTTGTGATCCTTCTGGACATGACCCCATTGATTTTTAATACCTTCCTTTGATTGGTGGTACAGTAAGATAACCAGATCCTTCTGTGTATATTCTCACTTCTACAGTCTGGTACACACTCTACTACTTTAAGAGACTTTGATTTTTTTTTTTTTGACAAAAGCAAAGATTTATTAGTGTACCATTGAAAGGGGATAGAATGATGGGTGGCTATACAAGGGAGGATAGCATGCCTGATTTTTTTTTTCAATATAGAATTATATTTAGAAGCTATGTAAGTCAGGATTCAAGTGAAAAACCAGAAAGTGCAGTTTTTTTTTTTTGGTGCTGTGGATTGAATCCAGAGCCTTGCACATGCTAAGTAACACGCTAGTTCTTTTAAAAGAGAGAATTTGAAAAGAAAAAAAAAAAGAGAATTTTATTTAGGAAATTACCTGAACAGGTATTGGGAGTTCTGAAGTCAGAAAAAGAAAGCAGGTAATACAGACAGTAGTAACTGTAGTAAGCTGCTACAACTTCTAGGGCTTGGGAATAAAGCAAAGAGGTTTGGGTTTTTAGATGAATAGTCTGGGGAGCTGGAAACCAAATTGGTGCCAGGTGTACTAATTGTTATTGTGTTTTCATTGCTTCTAGATCTTTTCAATGGGTAGAATTATAAGTGATTTAAAATAGAATAAGTGAATTCATACTTGCATTAATTGAAATTTAATGTAATAAGAGTTTTTACTTCTTTGATAGTATCTATTTTATATGGAAAATGTTTTTTTTAACAACATATGATTACAAATATTTGTACAATCTAACAGTAATAAAAAATAGTTTCAAAATAACACCAAATTCCAGTTTTGCATGACAGCATGAGGAGCTCTGTAGACCAAATCTCCATTGAAACTGAACACTATTTAAGAATTCTTTTTTTTTTTTTTTTTTTTTTTGTGGCACTGGGGCTTGAACTCAGTGCCTCATACTTGCTAGCAGGCACCTTACCACTTGAGCCATTCTACCATCCCAGAGGCTGAACACTAAAACAAAACAAAATACGAGCTGGTGTGATGGAGAACACACCTGTAATCCCAGTATTTGGTTGCTGAGGCAGGAAGATTTCAAGTTTCAGGTTAGCAGAAATAGTCCTAGGAAATATGGTGAAGGAAGAAACATTTGTTTAGGAATATCTGAGGCAGATAAGTAGCTAGTAGTAGAAAGGTTGCCTGGCATGTGAGAAGCTTTGGGTTTGATCCCTAGTACAAACAAACAAAAAATCCAAATAATATAAAGAAAATCTGCTAAAACTTGGTAACAATAGTACAAAACTGCAATATTTGATCTCAAGTCTGTTCCACGCATGTATTCTCCCAGTTCAGCATAGAGAAACTCCTCCACTGCAGTGTTGTGCAACTAAGAACATAGGGGAGACTAGTCTCCTCGTTCCCCAAAGTTAGAAGGTTTTTTTGTTGTTGTTGTTTTTAACAGTAGATTTGAACTGGCAGAAGAGTTAGCAAACTTGAAGACAGGTTAATACATACTGAAGAGCAGAAAAAAGATTGACGAAAAACTGCCAGAGAGATACATTGAACACTATTGACTGCCCCATTATTCCAGAAATGATGAGTAAGGTTAGTATGAAAAAAGATATAAAATACATACTTGCTCTCCTTTCTTCTCTCAGATCCTTTAAAATACATAAAATTATATAATAAGTATAACAATGTAATACTGGGTTTGTAACATTTGTGGAAGTAATATGGGTAGATATATAAGAGTAACATTTTTATATCTCACTGGAATTAAGTTAAATCAGAAGCTGATATTGTGGGCTGGCAGAGCGGCTCAAGTAGTAAGAGCACCTTCCTAGCAAGCATGAAAACCTGACTTTAAACCCCTGTATTGCCAAAAAAGCCAAAAACAAACAAAAACCCCCCGATTTTGTTAAGATATATATAGTTAGCCCAAGAGTAACTGCTAAGGTGAGGAAAAAAAATGTATCCATTAAATAGATTAAAATGTTACATCAGAAAATACTCATTTAAGCTGGGCATGGTGGCACATGCTTGCAGTCCTAGCACTTGGGAACCTGAGGCAGGAGGACCTTGAGTTCAAGGCCAGCCTGGGCTATACTGCAATATTCTCTCTCAAGGAAAAAAAAGTTACTGTGGGTGAAGAGGGGTATTTTATGATGCTGAAAAGGTCAAACATCAGGAAGGCATAATAATTATAAATGTACTTAATAAGAGAATACCAAAATAGGGGAGGGAAAAACAGAAGTAGAGGTAGAAATAGACACTTCAACAATTATTAGGGGACTTTATAGCTCAGTTAAAGTAATGGATCAAATAACTAGGCATGAGATCAGTAAGGAAATAGAAGATGTGAGCAATATTGATTCTCAACAAAACACCAGCAAATTGAATCCAGCAATGTATTAAAGACGCATATGGCATGATCAAGTGGAATTTATCCCAGGAATGCAAGAGTGGTTTAAAATTCAAAAATTAATTAATGTAGGCATGTTTTGGCCCTTATCTAACCATCTGTTTTTGACAGTTACTCTCACTCAGCTGCCCACCGCATGCCTTGGGTGTACTTATGCATTTCTAATAAGTCAGTCTTTACTAATAATCGATTGAATAAAAACAAAAGCTGTGGTCATATGATGATTGTCTCAATAGATGGAGAAAAAGCATCAGACAAAATCCAAAAACCTTATGCTAAAAACACTCACCTAATAATCCTTGAACCCAATAAAGGGTACCTGTGAGACAGCTATAGTTAACCTCATATGTGATGCTGAAAAACGGATGCTTTCTTTCTAATAACAGGAAGAAGACAATGATGTCTGTAGTGACTTACTAATCCTTTGGAATAGCACATTGTCACTTCTAAAACCTTAATTTGTATGTTTTGCATAAAAGGTTAAATTACATTTTTTTAAAATATAAGTTTATACTGGTACTGCCAATTCAAATCCATCACTCCCCAGTTCTTCCTCATCTTTTTTTTTTTCACCTACATGAAAACACCGGTCCCAATAACATTGCGATTACTTATTTATTGCATTCCACATACACACAAAATAGTTTAAAAATTAAGCCACTAATACCATGGCTAATAACATTCTGTGTAGATTAAGAATTTTTTTGAGACAGGTTGGTGAGGGGAGGGGTGTCTCACCATGTTGTCTAGGCTGGTCTCAAAGTCCTAGCTCCTGTGTCAGCCTCCTGAGTAGCTGTTCTCTTAGATTTCTTTGCATTTCTCTTAACTTTAGAATATGTATTTCTGAGGACACCTGTTCAGAAAACTGTTGAAGTGTTACTTGAATTATTTTCTGTGTTGTTAATTTGGTAGGGTTTTTGTTTGTTTATTTTGTTTTGAGATAGGGTTTTGCTGTGTAGCCCAGGCTGACCTTGAACTCAGTTTCCTTTTTAGCTTCCCAAATGTTGGTACTATAGGCGTGCACCATCACCTCATAGCATTTTGTTATAAGCTATTTGTTTTGTTATTTTTTTGCAGTGCTGGGGATCGAACTCAGGGTAAGCGCTCTATCACCGAGTTACATCCCCAGCCGACTATAGAGTTTTTAATTTTATTGTAAAATCTGTATCTCCTACTGTGAAAATACTGATTGCCAATTTTACCAATATGCTTAATTATTCATTTGCAGCTGTAATACTGTTGTTTGACAGTATCAAAATAACAATACCAACAATGTCGGTTATTATTGATATGATTGTTTAAATTCAAGTTTAAAAAATTTTTATTTTTAAATTAGCATACAATAATAATATGAGGAGATTTCATTGTGATAATTGCATACATGTGTACAGTATACTTTGAATAAGTTCACCCCTCCCCTCTTTAAACAGTGTTTGGTGGATTTCATTATTTTGCCCTCATATGTGTGTGTGTGTGTGTATGTGCATATATATAATATGTATTTATTATATATGTGCATATATATGTAGTGTACTTTGATCCTGTTCACCCCTCAGTATTCTTTCCTTTCTCCCTCCCCCCTGTTGCTTATCCCCCACAGACAGTCCCTCTTTTATATTTCATGTCCTATCATAATCATTATTTTAGTTCTTGAGTTCCAAGATAAGTTAGAACATGTTGGTTTTTTGAGCTTGGCTTATGGCATGAACACAGTTATCTTCAGTGCATTCATTCCCTTTTCCTGCAGATGACATAATTTCATTTTTTCTTTATGGCTGAGTAGTATTCCATTTTCTTCTATGTATTGGTTGATAGGCACCTTAGCCGATTCCACATTTTGGCTATTGTGAACAGAGCTGCAATAAAATGAGTGCATTTTATTGTATATTGATTGACACTCCTTCAGATATATGCCCAAGAGTGATATGGCAGTGTCCTAAGTCTATTTTTACTTTTTTGAGAAACCTTAATACTGATTTCCATAGTGGTTGTACTAGTTTACATTCCCACAAACAGTATATGAGGGTTCCTTTTTTTCGCTGCATCCTCACCAGCATTTGTTGTTGTTTGTTTTCTTGATGTTTGCTAATCTTAGTGGGGTAAGATGGAATCTTAGTGTAGCTTTGACTCACGTTTCCTTTTATGCCTAAGGACATTGAACATTTCTTTATGTATTTATTAGCCATTTGTATTTCTTCTGAGAACTGTCTCTTCAGTTTGTTAGCCCATTTATTAATTGAATTATTTATTCATCTGCTGTTTAATTTTTTGAGTTCTTCTGTATTCTGGATATTAATCTTTTGTCTGTTGAATAGCTGGTGAAGATTTTCTCCAATTCTGTGGGTTGTTTCTTGATTCTAGTAATTTTGATGTACAGAAACTTTTTAATTTGATGCAGTCCCATTTGTCCATTGTTGGTATTATTTCCTGGACAATTGGAGTCCTATTCAGAAAATAATTGCGTACGCCTATATCTTTCAGAGTTTTCCCTATGTTTTTCTGCAGTATTTTCAATTTCTAGGCAGGTGCTCTACCACTTGAGTCACTCCACCAGCTCCAGTTTCAGTTTCTTAATGTAGTCTTAAATTAAGATCTTTGATCTGTTTGGAGCTGATTTTTGTACAGGGTGATAGATAGGGTTCTAGTTTCAATTTTCTATATGTAGATAACTAGTTTTCCCAGCACCATTTGTTGAAGAGGCTGTTTTTTCTTCAGTACATGCTTTTGGCTCCTTTGTCAAAAATCAGTTGACTGTGGTTTTATTTCTGGGACTTCTGTTTTTCTGCCAGTAACATGATGTTTTTGTTCCTGTGACTCCATGGTATAATTTGAAGTGCAATATTGTTTTGTGATACTTGCAGTGGTTTTTGTTTTTTGTTTTTTGGTGGACTGGGGTTTGAACTCAAGGCTTTACATTTGCAAAGCAGGTACTCTGCCACTTGAGCCACACCGCCAGTCGGTTTTGCTTTGGTTATTTTGAACTCATAGCTTTTTTTTTTTTTGGTAGGACTGGGGTTTGAACTCCAGGCTTTGCACTTGCAAAGCAAGCACTGTAGCTTTTGAGATACACCGCAGTCTGTTTTGCTTGGTTGTTTTGAAGATGGGGATCTCAAGAACTATTTGCCCAAGCAAATAGATCGATCCTCTCGATCTCAGCCTCCCAAGTAGCTGGTTTACAGGCATGGGCCACTGGCATCTGACTTAAAAAATTCTTAAGAATGCAAGAGATTATGTAGTCCAGAAATAAAAGGACTGGTTGCCTTTAATAGGACTGGGGACACTTCCTTCATGCTTTCTGGGAACATAGTAACAGATATGGGTAAATTGGTAGATTTTTAGTATGTGGGATAATCAAATTTGTCTGCTTCTTTTTTTTTTTAAGTGAAATATGAGATAAAGTCAGTTGGAAAGTGAGGGGTGGATAAGAAGACCTTGGAGATTTTTTTTTTCTTTTGTGGGACTGGGGTTACAACTTAGGGTTTCATGCTTGCAAAAGCAGGTGTCCTACCATTTGAGCCACACCACCAGTTGTGACAGAGATTTGAGGGGACAGGAAGAGTGAAATAGTTGTTCTGGAGAGTGAGAAGATGACCATATTAAGAAGTGTTTTATAATTGTTGGCAGTACTGAGTGCTTGCTTGAGATTTATGTTAATGATTTAAAATGAAATCAGAGAAGGTGGGCCTGGTGGTACACTCTTGTAATCCCAGCTATGAGGATGCTGAGGCTAGAGGATCACAAGTTTGAGGACAGGTTGGGCAACTTAGCAAGACCTTGTCTCAAAATAAAATAAAAAAGGACTGGGGTGGGTTGGAGGCATGGCTCAAGTGGTGTAGAGCACCTGCCTAGCAAGCAGTGGTCCTTAGTTCAAACCCCAGTTTGAACAGGAGAGTAGAGGATGGGAGGGGTGGAGTGGAGATGGTGGCTCAAGTGGTAGAGCACTTGCCTAGCAGTCACAAAGCCCTGAATTCAAATGCCAGTATTATCAAACAAAAGAAAACAAAGCATCTCCCAAAACTGTGGAACCAGAGAGTTGCTTTTCTCTACCAGTAGTTAAGAGGTAGAGGCAGTGGGTAACTGGGTTTAAACTGAGTTCAGTTTTTGCTGGGTAAGTATCTCGGGGAAGGAGTGGGACTATATTAGTGTTAGGAAGCTGAGTAAGGAAGGAAGTGAGGACATGGATGGTAGCTCTGAGGATTGGTATTGGTTTACCACCTCTAGGGTATCAGCTTCAGCTTTTGTCTTTACATTTCTTTACTCATGATACAAATTTTTTTTTTTTATTCAGAATTGGGGTTTGAACTCAGGGCCTACACCTTGAGCCACTCCACCAGCCCTTTTTTTGTGAAGGGTTTTTTTTTTTTTTTTCCTTCGAGATAGGGACTTGAGAACTATTTGTCCAGGCTGTCTTTGAACCACAATCCTTCTGTCCTCCTGATCTCTGCCTCCTGAATAGCTGGAATTATAGGCATGAGGCACTGGCACCCAGCTTCAAATTCTTGATAGAGAGTGTCAAGTATAAAATAACAACTCTGCTTTAAAGGAAATAAGAATATTTTTCTTATTCTGACCCAAATATGAGTGGCCATGGCCTGTGAACACAGATTCAAGCTACCAGTGGAAGAGGTTACACAACTTTTCAGAGTCACAGAACAAAAGAAAGTCGTAAATCAATACATTTGGTAATTATATTGGTGAAAGTATCAGATAGGTGTGCTACAGCAGAGTGGGCAAATCTGTCTGTAGGTTTTAGATATTATAGCATCTTTAGTTTAGGGTTGGTGGAGGCTAGAGCTCTGTTTAGTTTAGTAGTACTTTCTGAGAAGTTTATATATTAGTCCCAAGAACATTAGGTCAGATACAAGTTCAGGTAATAGGCTATGAAAAGGTTAGAGATAGCCCAAGATAATTTCCTTTCTTTCTTTTTTCAAAGAAGTAATGTTTTTCTTTGAATGAAGGTACATTGGTTAGATTGCCCCAACCATCTCTCCTCCCTCTCACCTTTGCAAGCCCCTTCCCACTCCACTTAAAGCAATTGCAAAAGGTTTCATTGTTCTATTTTGGTCCATCAAACCATATTCCCTCACCTTCATCTCCTCCATTCACCATCCTTCCTCCCACAAGTACCCCCCCACTGTATCAGTTTCACAGTTCTGTCTTTCATTGTTAATTCCAAAAGGAGTTTCTTAATGCATCCTCAACGTGAGGATAATTTATTTTTTGGACCTATAACTCTCCACAATCATGACCTTGTCAGCCATGTCAAGCAGTCTGATTGACATGTAATCCAAACTGGTCTTGAACTTGAGATCCCAGCCTTCTGAGTGCTGGGATTATAGCTGTGTACTACTATGCCCAACAGAATCTTTAAAAAAATTTTATTTTTAGTTTTGGATCAGCATACATTAAGGAGATGAGGGGATTTTGTTGTGATAATTCCATACATGTGTACAGTATAGCTTGAACATGCTTATTCCTTCCATTATATTTCCTTTTTTCCTGTTCTTTCTTACCTCCTTTTTCAGACAGTGTTTGGTGGGCTTCATTATGCTGTATTTACATGTATATATATATGTAACATACTTTGATCCTCTTGCCCCTGTATCTTTTCCTCTTCTCCCCACCCCCTGCTGATCATCCCCCAGACGAACCCCCGTATCATTTCTGTCTTCTCCTCCTCCTCCTTCATCTTCTTCATCTTCATCATTCTAGGTGTAGATTCCAGCAATGAGAGAACATACGCTATTTGGCCTTCAAGATAAGCTTGGCTTATCTTGCCCAGCATGATGACCTCCAGTTCCATTTGGTTTCCTGCAAATGACATGATTTCATTTTCTTTATGTCCAGCAGGATCTATAATATCGATGCCCCTTCTTCAGAGAGCTTCAGTTTATAAAAAAAAGTCAGTCAAAACCTCTCTCTTGAACCAGGGGAAGAAAAGGAAGGCATTATTAATTAGGAGAATTTGCCTAACTGAAAAATTTGGTACTTAGGATCTGAAGGTTGCCTTTAAAAAAAAAATCCTGCTATTCCCTAGTTCCCATATTCTGTAAAGGAGATGGTACTTGCCTAGCTGTGTGATGTCATATGGTATTTGTGAAACTGGTGAGTAGTTCAGTTAAGTTAAAAATGATGATAATTAATCTATTCATGATTACAACTGCCAGTAAGGGTGTTTCTTTGTGAAACCATATGTGAAGTTTACTTATTGGACAACAAGTGTATGTATGTATTAAACCAGACAGGAGGTGCTTTGCAAACTTTGGAGAGTTGCTCTAGTTTCTTATAGTTTATTGGCTTGCTGCAAATCATTGCCTTGAGTTTTTGAGTTGGAGAGCAAGTATGAAGGGATTATTGTCATAGCTAGATTTACTGCTAGTGGTAGTTGTTCTGTATCAATTCCTGACACTGAGGTTACAGGCTGCCAGCAGAAAGGTTAGCCATAACAAAGAGTGGAAGACTATGGAAAACTATAGTGCGGCCAGGCAAAGAAGTGTAGCATTAAAGATGTGCGTGCTTGAAGTAGTATTGTTTTCACGTTTTTAAGTTGTTAGGTAAATACTTGTGTAGACACTGTCAAAGAACTGTTTTGTTGCACTAATTAGATTAATACAGGATGAATATGCCACATATTCAAAATGCTTGGGACCAGAAGTATTTCAGATTTCAGATTCTTTGATTTTGGAATATTTACATATATTTAAGAAGATGTTCTGGGAGTGAGACCCAAATCTAAACACAGAATTTACTTATGTTTCATGGATGCCTGATACACATAGCTTGAAGATCTTTTTTAGTGCTCCTGCATTTTTTATTTTGTGGAGCAGAGGATAGAACCTAGGGCCTGGAGTATGCTAGGCAAGCCCTCTATTACTGAGTTATTCCCCTAGTACATGCACCTGCATTTTGACTGCCGCTTATCATATGGGGTCAGGTATGGATTTTTCCACTTATGATGTCACATGAATGCTCAAAAAATTGCAGAATTTGGAACATTTCGGATTTCAAATTTTCGAATTAGGGATGCTCAACCCATAGTGACAAGGGATAGTGACTGGAGCTGGATGAAGGCAAACTAATATCTCTGGTTTTGCTACTCATTTTATAGAATTGTTTTATATAATATTTGGTACGGTGGGATTGGCATAATGCAAAAGAACAGGCTTTTACAGATAGGCACATCGTCAGTTTAACCATTAGTAATGGTTTTATAATAGAGTTCTATTTTTTTCTTTTTTTTTTTCAGTACTGGACTTTGAACTCAGGGTTTCAGCCTTGCTAGGCAAATGCTCTACCACTTGAGCCATGCCTGCAGTCCATTTTTTTTTTGTTGTTAGTTTGTTTTTCAGATAGTGCTTTTGCCTGTGGTCTGTCTTATATCAAGCAAGATCTTCCTGCCTCCACCTCTCCAATAGCTTGAATTACAGATGTGCACCACCAGGTGTGACCTGTGTGGTTTTTTTGATACCTATAATCTTGCTTCTTGACAGAGGGCATTTATCCTGCTGTCTAACTCAGAATGATGTTAAGAATGTCATTAAAACAGCCACGTGTGGTGGCTCACATCTGTAATTGCAGCATTATGGAGGCAGGAGGATTGCAAGTTGGAGACCAGCCTGGGCTACATAGTGAAACCCTGTCTCCACACCTGTGCCCCCTGACACTCCCCGGGAAAAAAAGAAGGTTATTAATAGTGAATTTATTTCCTCTTTTTTTAAGGAGCAGCCACCATATCCTGGCTACAATTCTAACTACTGGAATTCTCCACGACCTCGGGCTCCATACCCAAATACATATCCTGTGAGATCAGAGTTGCAAGGACAGGTATGATTAAAAACTGATAGGGTTTCTGGAGTTTTTCTTATTTTTGGGTGGGACTGGGGTTTGAACTCAGGGTGAGAACTCAGGCAAAGCAGGCACTCACTCGCTCGAGCCACACCTCTAGTCTATTTTATACTGGTTATTTTGGAGATGGGGGTCTCTTGAACTTTTTCCCCAGGCTGGCCTGAAATGTTGCTTCTCCTGATCTCAGCCTCCTAAGTGGCTAAGATTACAGGCATGAGCTACTGGTGCCTGGCTAAAATGAATGTGTTTTTAAATATTTGACTTATGACAAATATTTAATTATAAGTATTTCAAGTATACAAAAAGATTGTAGTAAAGATATGTATGTTTTTATCTAGCACCTACTTTCTCAATTTTTAAATTATCCCCCCTCTTTTTTTTTTTGGTAAGAATGGAGTTTGAACTCAGAGCTTTGTGCTTGCAAAGCATGCTCTCCACTGCTCAAGCCATGCCGCTGTCCATTTTGCCCAGCAAGTGAAGCCCTATATGACAGTTACTTTCATTTCCTGAAGTTATATTTATTATCCTAAATGTTTTATGCTTTTACCACTTATGTATATATCCACCAACTTTATATAGTATTATTTAACATGTATTATAGGGCTGAAGGCATGGCTCAAGCAGTAGAGTCCCTGCTTAAAAAAAAAAAAAAAGGAGCAGTAAATCTTGATATGTGGTTGGAGGTATGGCTTAATTGGTAGGGTGCTGGCTTAGCAAGACTGAGGCACTGAGTTCAAACTCCGTTACCACAGAACAACAACAAACTTGATATGAGTGGTTTCATACTAACTTCCTTCTGCTTTCTTCTTTTGCTCAGTATGTTTTTAATTTTTCTGTTGTACACACAGGAGAGAAGACTTTACCTAGGGTATGGAATTGTTGGGTTTGGGTATGTATATCTTTATTAGATAAAGCCACTTTTCAAAATGGTTGTACCAGTGAGAAAATGTTTAAACATAGTCACCCATTATTTTACTGCCCTAAGAAGACAATAATTGTGACATTTGCATATTTCTTTCTATTGTTTTTTTTCTATCTAGATAACATATTTCTTTTTCTTTTTTTGAAGTATTGGGGTTTGAATTCAGGTCCTACACCATGAACCACTCCACCAGCCCTTTTTTATAATGGGATTTTTGAAGATACAGTCTTGTAAACTGTTTGGCTGGGGTGGCTTTGAACTGCGATCCTCCTGATCTCTGTCTCCTAAGTAGCTAGGATTATAGGCATGAGCCACTGGCACCTGGCTAGATACACCATATTTCTGTATGTAAACCATTTAGTCATTTTTTACAGAATATTGATTCCAATATATGCAGTGGTTTTTGTTGTTTTGTTTTTTTGTGGTACTGGGGATTGAATTCAGGGCCTCCAAGTGTTCTAATACTTGAGCTACACACTCAGTGGCAATATATACAGTTTCAAAGCATTTAAGTAGCTTTCAAATGAATACATAGAATTTTAGAATTCTCTATAAACTGGTGTTCTCTATATTTAAAAAAAATTTTTTTTTGTTCATTTGGCAGTGCTGGGAATCAAACCCAGGGGTTACATGTGCTAGACAAGTGCTCTACCATTGAGCTACACACTCCAGCCTGCATATTAAATTTTAAGATCATAAAGTATTCCAATATGATTTTGTTGATGGTTTTCAAGTAGTCAAATCTGTGTTAAATTTTATTTAATTTACTAGTGCTGTGGAGACTGAAATAATGGAGATATATATATATATATATAAAAATATATATATAGATATATAGATACATATTTTTTTTTTTGGGTCAACTGGAGCTCAGGACTTTGCGCTTGCAAAGCAAGCACTTGACCACTTGAACCATACCTCCAATCCATTTTGCTCTGGTTATTTTGGAGATGAGGGTCTCAAATTATTTGCCTGGGCTGGCCACTAACTGCAGATCCTCCTGATCTCAGCCTTCCAAGTAGCTGACATTATAGGTATGAGCCACCGGCACCTGCTTGGAAATACATTTCTTTAAAGGGCTAAATAATTAATTCACTTAAAAAAAAAGCCTATTATGACTAGAAGCAAAGGTATGAACATGTAAGTCCCATCTACTCAGTATGTTGAGCTGAGGAGGAGCACCTTGAGCCTGAGTTCAAGACCAGCCTGGTCAACATAGCAAAACTCCATTAAAAAAAAAAACTCTTGTTTTCTGTTTTTTGGTTTTCCTCATGAATTTGATGCTAAAGTCTTTTAAGGTTGAGCCAGAAGAATTTTTATTAAAGTTAGAAGAAGAATTACCTAAGGAACATATAATATCAGTTGATTTTTATAATGATCATATGTGTATGAGCTTTAGGATGAGGTTGATTTGGCTGGAAAGCCAAATCAAGAAAAGGTCATGGTAGTACTTACCACAAATTTCTACTCTATTTGTATTATCTTTATTCCTGTCACTGAAATTAAGAAGTAGATATATGCTAAGTGTTACATGCTTGTGATTTGGCCACATACCATAAGATTCACCCTTTAATGCAATCAACTTAGTGGTTTTTATTTTTATTTCTTCTTGGTGGTGCTGGGCATCAAACTGAGAGGCTAAGCACACTGAGCTACATCCCCAGACGAACTCATAAAGATGTGTACATCATTACTATTCATTCTAGAGCACTTTCATCACCCCAAATAGAACCCCCTTGTTTATCACCTCCTTCCTTTTCACCTCCCTCACTGCAACCTCTAATCTACTTTGTATCTTTATGGATTTATCGTACTCTGATGTTTTGAGTGGAATAATATAACATGGCTTTTTGTTTCTGATTTCTTTGACTCGGCATAATGTTTTCAAGGCTCATCTTGTGACATGTACTTAATTCTTTTACATAACTAAATAATATTCCATCCTATGGATATATTACATATAATTTATCCATTTATCAGTTAATAGAAATTTGGGATATTTCCACTTTTTGGCTATTATGAACAATGCTATAAATATCCATGTACAGCGCTCTACCATTTGAACCACTCCAGTCTCTTAAATTTATCCATTTATCAGTTAATAGAAATTTGGGATATTTCCACTTTTTGGCTATTATGAACAATGCTATAAATATCCATGTACGGCGCTCTACCATTTGAACCACTCCAGTCTCTTGTGCAATTTTTTTTTTTTCTTTTTTTGCGTTACCAGCACTTTAACTCAGGTCCTGTAGAACTCAGGTCCTATATTTTGAGCCACTCTACCAGCTCTTTTTTGTGTTAGGTATTTTCGACATAGGGTCTCTCAAAGTCTTTACCCAGGCTGGCTTCAATCCGCAATCCTCCTGATCTCTACCTCCTCAGTAGCTAGGATTATAGGTATGACCGGTGCCTGGCATAGTAGATAGATTTTGAAGTAGTATATCATTGGTTTGACTTGCACATTTCTGATGACTAGTGACGTTCATCTTTTCACATGCTTAGTAGTCATCTTGTTTAGAGAAATGTCTGTTCAGATCCTTTGCCAGTTTTATTTTTTACATTTTTATTAAGATATTTTCATTGTTCGGGGGATCATTCACTGTGACAATTCCAAACAGCTTTACATTCGTTAGATTGCCCAACCTTTGCCATTTTTAAAATTGAATTTATCTTTTTATTGTTGAATTTTAAGCATTAGATTTGTATTTAAGCATTTAGATTTGTATTCTAGATACAACTCTCTAATAAAATAGATGATTTGCAAATAGTTTCTCTCATTCTATGGGCTGTCTTTTCACTATCTGGTTTAAAGCACAAAAGTTTAAAATTTTGCTGAAGTCTAATCTATCTAGTTTATCTTCTGTTCCTCTTGGCTTTTGCAAGAAGGCTTTGACTAACCCAGCATCACAAAGATTCATTCCTATATATTTTTTGTAAGAATTTAAAAAATAGTTTGGCTCTTACATTTAGGT
Organism: Castor canadensis; assembly: GCF_047511655.1. Taxonomy (NCBI): domain Eukaryota; kingdom Metazoa; phylum Chordata; class Mammalia; order Rodentia; family Castoridae; genus Castor; species Castor canadensis. The sequence goes on along the minus strand of NC_133399.1, from coordinate 58,527,238 downwards.
CCAAGATCCATTTTGAGCCGTGGTGTGAAATAGAGTCCAATATCTTTGTTTTTTTCTGTTTATTTCTCATGTTTGTAGTCACATGTCTTAGCATCATCTGTTGAAAAATGCTGTTCTTTCACATTGAGTTATCTTAGCCCCTTTGTAAGTCAATTGACTGTAAAGTAAGGTTTTTTTCCTAGATATTAGTATATCTGTCCTTGGTACCAATACCAGTACCAAATTGTTTTTAATTATTGAAGCTTTGTAGTAAATTATGAAATCAGGAAGTGTGAGGTCCCCAACTTTTTTTTTCCAAGATTATTTTGGCCATTATGGGTCCCTTGCCTTTCCATATGAATTTTTAGGATCAGCTCATGAATATGCAAAAAAGATAGCTGGGATTTGCATTGTGATTGTGTATAGATCAATTAGGGGACTAGAATAAATTATTTTTACAGTCAGTGTAGGAGATAGACAAAACTCCCTAAAAGTCATAAAGGGAGTTATACAACTTCAAGTGATGTTAGTTTTTCTGATTTCATTGATTGATCTTACTGATACTGTTTTTTCTCTTAGCACTTTTCCTCCCTTTGATGAAATAACTTATTAAATTCATGTATCACATATGCTTAAGAAAAATTCACTCAAAATTTAGTAGTGGTAAGGCTGGTGGAGTGGCTCAAGCATTAGAGCACCTGCCTAGCAAGTGTGTGAAGTCTTGACTTTAAACCCCAGTACTGAAAAAAATGAACAAACAAAAAATTGCAAGAAAATTCAGTTTTAGTAATGGCTTTTTAAAAGCCGCAGCAATGATGTGAGGGAACTTAGATACAAAATCAGTGTACGAATTGTTGGATTTCTTTATTTACTTTTTTTTGTGGTGCTGGGGATTAAACCCAGGGTCTCTTACATACTAGACAAGTGCTCCACCACTGCCCAAGAGACCCAATGGTGGGGAGCTCCAAACCATACAGAACCCTAACCACACCCACTGCCAACTTTTCTAGTCTCCAGAGAGCATGGAACAATCTTACTGCAAACATAGATTGGCAGGTCCTCAGAGGACTGTATTGGATCTGTGGAAAGCAAGCTTATACGGTGCTACCTAGCAGCTGGTTTGAATCTTGTATGCTAGGCTCAATCAGACCATCTTTCTTCTTGCTTCCCCTCAGACAAGGTAAAAAACTGGGAGTCCCCATATATAAAAAAAGATTAAGTAGATAATCTTACAAATTGGCAATTGGAAGGATGAACGAATCATCCAGTACTATGGTCCTGCCACCTGGGCAGAAGACAGATCCTGGGGCTATCACGTCCCTCTGTATATGCTCAACTGTATCATCAGGCTGCAGGCTGTTGTTGAAATTATAACTAATATAACAACAAGAGCTCTCAATTTGCGGGCAAAACAAAGCACTAAGATGCACAGTGCCATCTATCAGAACCACTTGGCTTTAGACTATATGCTTGCTTCTGAGGGAGGAATTTGTGGAAAATTTAACGTGAGCAACTGCTGCATACAGATTGATGATGATGGAAAGGTCACAGAAGAGATCACAGACAAATGAGAAAGATTGCCCATGTCCCTGTCCAGACTTGGAGAGGACAGGATCCAAATGACCTGTTGGAGGTGGTTTTCTGCCTTAGGTGGATTCAAAACTCTGATAGGAAAAATAGGCCTAATCCTAGGAGCATACTTCATATTGCCCTGTCTGGCTCCCCTGGTGCTACGGTCTATCAAGACTGTTATGGAGGCCATTACAGAAAGAAAAACGGCCGCATATGTAATGATGCTATGGAAATACAAATTCCTAGATCAAGATGATGCTCTTTGACCCTGAGTGTGGGTCTGAGCATCAAAAGGGGGGAATAATGTAGCAAAAAAGGGGAAACCAGAAAAAAAACAGACAGGCTGGTGTTCTGATGACGAGACAGGGGAGTGTATGGCAAAGCAGAAATACAAAACTTAAAGAACTGAAACATGAAGGTCACATAGCACTGGGGAAATGAAATAGCCAGTGAAGTCATATGCAGCCATATGTGGTTTGAGCATTGCTTTTTGCTTCTGTAATCTGCTTGCAAGGGTATATAAGGTGAGACCCCTTTGTTCTTGGGGCTCAGCCTTTGGACACGGGTCCACTGGGTCTGTGCTGGCACAATAAAATGTTGCTTCCTGCTGATCTGCCTCAGAGACTCCTATCTCATCTCATGATTTCCCACAACAATACTGGAAAAGAAGCTTCAAAAAGCAAATTGTGTTAATGACCAATGACAAGATTTGAAGCAAACATGATCATTACTTGAAAACCTGTATGTTTACCGTACAAATTACTTCCTGGTTTTGACTTCTTTAAGAATTAACCACCTACTTTTCCCAATTAACTACTGTGAGGAAGGATCACAACATCCCATGTTTACAAAAGAACATGGAGTCAGAAAAATATATCTCAGTCTTGCAGTTGCTGAAGATATTTTCTAAGAATGAGCCAATGATCATATACTTCAGAAATGTCTCATAAATATACTGAAAAAATTAAAGAAATTATACATACTTGGTTTATAAGAGCACTCTTGATTTATGAGAGCTGTTTTTTATTAGGGGGCACTGGTGTTTGAACTCAGGGCTTTTCACTCTTGCAAAGCAGATCCTCTACTGCTTGATCCACACCTCTGGTCCATTTTTGCTCTGGTTATTTTGGAGATGGGGTCTCCAGAGCTGTTTGCCCAGGCTGGCCTTGAACTACTACCTTCCCAATCTCAGCCTCCCAAGTAGGTAGGATTACAGGTATGAGCCACTGCCACCAGCTTATAAGTGCTGTCTTTAACAATTTTTAAAGCTGGGCATGAAGATTGCCTGTAATGGCAGCACTCAGAGCCTGAAGTAGGAGGCTCTCTCAAGTTCAAAGTTAGGCTGGGCAGCACAGGAAGTTCAAGTGTGCCCTGGTTAGACCATCCCCCCTCCCAAAATAAAAATAGGTCTTTAAGATTTGTAAAACCCACCAAGAATAAAATGTCCGTGTAGCAAGGCTAATACAAGGAGGCAACTATATGGAAATGAATGATACCATTTAACTTTTAAGAAGAAAACCAGTCTTAACTGGGCACAGTAGCTACTGGGGAGGTGGAGGCAGGAAGATCCCAGAACTAAAAACAAAAGGACTTGGGGGAGTGGTTCAAGTGAAAGAGCACTTGCCTAGCAATTAGGGCCTGATTTCAATCCCCAAAAGTTCCCCCACCGAAAAAAAGTCGTATTTACATTATCACTATTGGAATCTGTTTTTGTTAGAAAATAAATGTGTAATCCCCATGTGAGGTTTCAGCAGAAAATAAACATAATCCCAAACAAGTATATGTCTAGATCCCTTTGAGCTATCCAACAACTTGGGCTGATGAGCTAACATAGTAGTGGTGGAGCACTTATCTAGTATGTAAGCGACCCTGGGTTTAATCCCCAGCACCACAAAAAAAAGTAAATAAATCCAACAATTTGTACGTTGATTTTGTATTTAAGTTCCCTCACATTATTGCTGCGGCTTTTAAAAAGCCATTACTAAAACTGAATTTTCTTGCAATTTTTTGTTTGTTCATTTTTTTCAGTACTGGGGTTTAAAGTCAAGACTTCACATACTTGCTAGGCTTACTACAAGCTTACTGCACCAACCTTTTGGAACAGTTTTTTTTTCTTTTTACAATTACTCTGTAAACTTTATTAATCACAGTTTTATCTAGTGACCCTTCCAGGGCCCATCCTACACCAAAAGCAGTTCAATCTACTTCACAAAGGACCTTTAGCTTGTTAGGAGTTAGCTTAACTCCATAGTCTCCATTAAATCCCTTTTTAAAGTAATCATACACTCCAAGGGAGTGTTTTTAGTCTGGTTTCTACCCATCTCTTCCCGTTACCAGATGGCAAGACAGACATAGCGGGGAAGGGGTTTTGGAAAAGCACTTGTTTTGACCGTCTCCTGCTGCTCCCCTCACAGTGACTTAGGTGACTCTTTGGCCCCAGTGAGTCCATATAAACCCCAGATTGGAGGCCCCATTGGAGCTTACCCTTGACCTTATGAGTTCGCCACGGAACCGAAGATCGGGACTCCGTCTCAAGCTCACACTTTTATACACTCTCACATGGCACAATACTTCCACCCCACTCCCTAAACCAGAGAGACATGGTTTCACTCCAACAGGCAGTTAGTTACTAGCATTCTCTGGGAGGTGATCAGACTCCATTTCTGCCTCCTGAGGCAGGTCTGAATTTGAACCCAGGTTCTTACCAGTACGAACAGCTGTGCTCCTAAGTTGGTTCCTCTGCCTCAGTGGGTTCCTTTGTGCATCTGAGGCCCTCACCCCGACTTGATGGGAGGGTGAGTTCCCCCTCCGGATCAAGCTGTCCGTTGGCACCTGGTGGGCTTTCCTCCCAGCAGTCTGAGGGATGCACCCCAGTGACAAGGGAGGTGGTAACTCACCGTCTGCCCTAATCCCCCAAGTAATGTTGCAGGAAATTATGAGCTGAGATAGGAGTCTCTGAGGCAGATTAGCAGGAAGCAATGTTTATTGTGCCAGCACAGACCCAGTGGACCCGTGTCCAAAGGCTGAGCCCCGAGAACAAAGGGGTCTCAACTTAATATACCCTTGCAAGCAGGTTACAGAAGCAAAAGGCAAAGCTCAGCCCACTTGTGGCTGCATGTGTCTCCATTGGCTATTTCATTTCCTCAGTGCTATGTGACCTTCATGTTTCAGTTCTTTTAAGTTTTATCTTTCTGCTTTGCCATCCCCTCCCCGTCTAGTTGTCAGAACACCAGCCTGTCTGTTTCTTTTCTGGTCTCCCCTTTCTTGTTACAGTATTAGCAGTTTTCACATTGCTTTTCTAATAAAGAAGATATTCTTTTGATTTTTGGGAGACTACACCACAGTATACTGATTAGCTGGTAATTGAAATGCTCTAACAAGAATCTAGGGGTTCAGTTCCCTTAGGTACAACACTTGCTTAACATGCAAGGCCTAGATCCCCAACTCTGCAAAACAAAAACAAAAAGAAATGCTATAAGGCTGGGGATGTAGTTCAGTGGTTGAATGCATGAGCAAGGCCATGGGTTTAATCCCAAGTACCAAAAAAAAAAAAAAGAAAAAAAGTTTCTCTCTGTCTCTGTCTCTCTCTCTCTCCTTTCTCTTTTCCAGGTTGGTGCACATGCCTCTAAACCCTGCACTCGGGAAACAAAGGCAGGAGAATTGTGAGTTCCAGGCTACCTGGGCTACATAGCTAGTTAGTTTGTTCAAGGTCATCTTGAGCTTTGTAGTAAGACTGTCTAAAAAAAGAAAAAGAAAAACAAAACACAACAATAGAAAAAAATTCTGTAATAAAGAAACTTGAAGTCCTCCTATTCTAAATTGAGACTCATGGTATTAAAAGACATTGGTCAAACTTGTCATATTTTCCCATTTAATTTAGGGACAATTGAGTTGTAAAGTATAGTTTATTAACACTGTAATTAAGAGTTCCTGGGGAAAGGGGACATAAAGGAGAAAGGTGAAGAAGTTGACTCTAACCAAGGTATATTGTAAGCACTTTTGTAAATGTCACAGTGTACCCCAACCCAACTATAATATGCTAATAAGTAAATGTAAAAATATTAACAAAAAAGAGTGCCTATGAGGCAACACTTGGAATAGTTTTCTAAGTAGAGCTATTGCAGGAGAGGACAATTGGTAGATGATAATAGATTTGGCTGTTGATGTTGACTGCTAATAATTATGAACTTTTGGGAGTGCTCCTGTAGTATAGCTTTCCTTACATTTCATGGTAATCACAACAGGAACAGTTGTGATATTGTTAGAGGAAAATACTTCTTTGCTTGGCTCAGATTGATAGTCATAGCTATGATGGCAAGGGAATCTATGGACAGTGTACTTTTTTCTGGGTGAGAGACTTGAATTGCCCTTTGGATTCCATACCTATATAAAAGCCAATTAGCTGTAAAACCAACTTTTGGAAAGAGTATTTTGTATTGGACAGTCTTTAGTTTGCAGTGAGATGGCATATACTGTGACATGTGGGAGGGCATCTGTTAGCTTTTGCTTGTTAAATCATACCTGTTAAATTTACTGCTAGAATATGAGCAACATATGTAACTTCTCTGCGTTTTAGAGTGCCAATCTCTTGATTTCTTTTGGAGTCCAGAATGAGATGTTTACAGAAGTCCAAATAGCATGTCAAAGAAGATTTTATTTAATTTTCCTTGTATTTGCTCCGTTTTGGATTTCATATATTGCCATGTTAGCTGACAAGTTTCAATTATAGCTTGCTGTCTTTAGATACAAAATTCTCTCTCTCTTTTTTTGTGGTACTGGAGTTTGAACTTGGGGTCTATATCTTGAGTTACTCCACCACTCTATTTTTGTGATGGGTTTTTCGAGATAGGGTCTCACAAACTGTTTACCTGGGCCAGCTTCAAACTGCCATCTTCCTGATCACTGCCTCCTGAGTAGCTAGGATTACAAGTGTGAGCCACCAGCACCTGGCACAAAATTCCGTTTGTTAAAACAATCTATTTGGACACCAATAAAGCAGCTAGAGTCCTAGCAGCCCACTGGATTACAGCCATTGGATTCCCATGCTATATGGGATTTCATATAACATTTTTTATGGCATAAATTTTTTAACCATAAAAAGTAATATGGCTTTATTAATAAAATTCCAGAAAATAGGGGCTGGGTGTGGTAGCACAAATCTATAATCCTAGTATTTGGGAGGCGGTGGTAGGAGGATCATGAGTTAGAGGCCAGCTTGGGCTACATAATGAGATCCTGTCTCACAAAACAAATGAAATTTGGAAAACAAGGGAAAAGAAACCTCCATCCTAATCAATTTGTATTTTGGAACATTTATTTTCAGCCCTTTATCATGTGTACAAAGCTTTAAACTATTGTACACTTTTATATTTGACTATCATATGCCCTTTCATAAAGTACTGTAAGAGGAACATATGTGTATATGAAAATTTCAAACAAAAGTAGTGATGAATGCCCATGTGCCCACCTCTTAGCTTCAACAAGTATCAATACTTGACTTCTTCTATTTATCTTTGGGATATTTTCATAGAGTATTTTGAATCAAACATTAGACATGTTGTATCACTTGTTAATAAACCCTACACATATCTTTAAAATATAAGAACATTGAAGACATAACTACTATGTAATCATTAAAACTTACAAAAAAACCTTAAAATAGAAATGAAAGAAAACATGCAAAGAAATGAAAGAAAACATGAAATCAAAGAGAATAGAAATTCAATGAGAAGGCAAAGAAACAACTGAATGAACTCAAAGAGGTTACAAAGAGCTGAATGAACTCAAGAAGAATACAAATAAACAACTAAATGAAATGAATAAGAGAGTGCAAGACACAAAAGAGAAATTCAGTAAAGATACAGAAAGCCCCTCCCCTCCAAAAAAAAAAACAAAAACAAATTTAAGCTCTGGAAATGAAAAAAACTTCAGTCAAATAAAAAGTTCATTTGAAAGCCTATCCAGCAGACTGAATCAAGTGGAAGACAGCATTTCAGGGCTTGCAGACAAAGAAGATATATTGACCCATATAATAAAGAAATACAAACAGAATATGCAAGAATTCTGTGACCACTTAAAAAGACCAAAACTATAGATCATGGGCATTGAAGAAGAAGAGGTGCAAACTAAAGACACAGGAAACATATTCAACAAAATAATAGCAGAAAACTTCCCAAATCTTGAAAAAGAAACACCCATTCAGGTACAGGAAGCCTCTAGGGTGCCAAACAGAAAGAAACAAAATTGAACCTCTGTATGGCATGTTATAATTGAAACATTAAATACAGAGAACAGGTAAGCATATTGAAAGTTATAAGAACCAACTCACCTATATCGTCAAATCAATAAGAATAACAGGAAATGTCTCAACAGAAACCTTAAAAGCAAGGAGGTTTGAAATGAGGTATTTCAAGCACTGAAAGAAAATAATTTCAAACCTAGATTACTCTACCCAGCAAAGCTATCATTCATAATTGAAAGAGAAATAAAAACCTTCTTAGATAAACAAACTAAGGCTATTTATGACCACTAAACCAACTCTCCAAAAGATATTCAAAGGAATACTACATACAGAAGATGAAGATAAGCACAGACATGAAGGTATGGGAATAAATAAATAAATCTCACCAGATAAGTAGGATAGACAAATGCAGAGTGGGAAAGAATCAAACACTACAAAAATTTAAAAATAAAGATAAACTTTAAAAATATCAACAAAATGGCAGGAATTACCACATACCTTTCAATATTAACACTGTTGATGTTCTCAATCCCACAACCAAAAGTCATAGACTGTCAAGCTGGATTAAAAAGCAAGACCCAATGATTTGCTGCTTACAAGAAATGCATCTCACTGACAAAAACAAATATGGCTTAGGGTGAAAGGGTAGAAAAAGATTTTCCAAGCAAATGAACCCCAAGACAGGCAACAATAGCCATACTTATATCTGATAAGTAGACTTCAAACGTAAATTAATCAGAAGAGACAAAGGTCACTCCATACTAATAAAAAGAACAATACATCAAGAGGATATATCAGTTGTTAACGTGTGCCTAACATGAACGCATCCAACTTCATTAAACAAATACTACTGGACTTAAAAGCACAGATAGACCCCAACACAATGATAATGGGAGACTTCAGTGTCCCACTATACAGACCAAAAAAATCAACAAAGAAACCTGAGAATTAAATGACACTATAGACCAAATAGACTTAACATACATCTACAGAGTAATTCATCTTGCATCAGCACAATATACATAACTTCTTAGCACCCATGGAAGTTTTTCCAAAAAAGATAATATTTTAGGACACAAAGTAAGTTTTAGCAAATATAAGAAAGTTGAGATTACTCCCTGTATCCTATCAGACTACAATAGAATAAAACTAGAATTTAGCAATGAAAGAAACTAGAAAATATCCAAACACATGGAGACTGAACATCATGTTGTTGAATGATCAATTGAAGAAATAGGGGGAAATTAGAATCTAATGAAAATAAAAACGCGACCTACCAGAACCTATGGGATTCAGGAAAGGCAGGGCTGAGGAGAAAATTTATAGCTATGAGTGTCCACGTTAAAAAAAGAGATCTTGCCGAGTGCCAGTGGCTCATGCCTGTAATCCTAGCTACTCAGGAGGCAGAGGCCAGGAGGATTGCAGTTTGAAGCCAGCCTGGGCAAATAGTTCTATGAGACCCTATCTTGAAAAAACTCTTCACAAAAAGGACTGGTGGAGTGGCTCAAGATGCAGGCCCTGAGTTCAAGTCCCAGTACCGTAAAACCAACAAACAAAAAAATCCTCAAATAAATAACCTAATAGTGCATCTCAAGCTCCTAGAAAGACAAAAACAAGCTAAACTCCAAATTAGCAAATGGAAAGCAATAATAGAAATTAGGGCCAAGTGGGCTGGCAGAGTAGCTCAAGCAGTAAGATCACCTACCTAGCAAGTATAAGGCCTTGAGTTCAAAACCCAGGGCCACAAAAAAAAAAAAAGCCAAAATTAATAATATGGAGACCAAAAATCTGTACAAAAAATCAATGAAACAAAAAATTGGTTATTTGATAACATAAAAATGATTGATAAACCCATAGCCAATCTGTTTAGAAGAAGTGAAAAGACCCAAATTAATAAAGTTGAGATGAGAAAGGGGTATCACAATAAATACCTATGGATTTCATAGTATATTCAAATAAACTAGAAAATCTCAAAGAAATGGATAAATTTCTAGGTGCATTTGACCAACCAAAATTGAACCAAGAGGATATAAACCACCTAGATAGATCTATAGCAGTTAATGAGATTGAAGCAGTGATAAAGAGTCTCCTGACAAAGAAAAGCCCAGGACTTGATGGATTCAAAAAGATCATACACTATGATCAAGTTGGTTTCATTTCAGGGATGCAAGGATGGTTCAGCATATTCAAATGGGTAAATGTAATACTGCATATAAACAGATAAAAAGACAAAAATCACATGATCATTTCAATAGATGCAGAAAAATCCTTTGACAAAATTCAGCATCTTTCATGATAAAAATTCTGAGGAAGATAAGAATAGAAAGAACATACCTCAAACATAATAAAGGCTATATATGACAAACCTATATCTGACCTCACACTAAAATGGGGGAAAAGTGAAACTGTGTCCTCTAAAGTCAGGAATGAGACAAGGGGTGTCCATTCTCCCCACTTCCACTCAGTATAGTTTTAGAATTCCTAACCAGAGCAATAAGACAGGAGGAAGAAATAAAAGGAATTCAAATAGGGCAGGAAGCAGTCAAATTGTCTGTATTTGCAGCTGATGTCACCTTATATCTAAAAGAGCCTAAAAACTACACCACAAACATCTCAGACATCATAAACACTTTCAGCAAAGGATACAAAATCAATATACAAAAATCATTATCTTTTCTTATGCCAGCAATGAACTCAGAAAAACTCCCGTTTATAATATCCTCAAAAAATAACTAGGAATAAATCAGAAAAACTCCCACTTACAATATCCTCAAAAAAAAAACTAGGAATAAATTTAACAAAGTAAATGAAAGACCTTTAGAACAAAAACTATAAATCACTAAAGAAATTGAAGATATTAGAAGATGGAAAGATCTCCCATGCTCATGGATTGGTAGAATCAATATTGTAAAAATGGCTGTATTACCAAAAGCAAGCTATATGTTCAATGCAGTCCCTAACAAAATTCCAATGACCTTTATCATGGAGATACAAAAATTATTCCTAAAGTTCATATGGAAGTACAAAAGACCTTAAATAATCAAAGCAATCCTGAGCATAAAGAGCAGTGCTGCACCCAGCCACTGGCAGCTCACAACCTAGCTACTTGGCAGGCTGAGATCAGGAGGATCACGGTTCAAGACCAGCCCCTGCAAATTGTTCACGAGACCCCCATCTCCAAAAAACTAGAACAAAAAGGATTGGAGTCATGATGTAAGCAGTAGAGCGCCTGCTTTGCAAGCATGAACCCTGAGTTCAAGCCCCAGTCCCACTTCAAACACACCCCCACCCACGGATTACAACAACAACAAAAACACTGAAGGTATCACAGTAGCTGGCTTCAAACTATTTTACAGAACCATAGCCATAAAAGGAAGTTGGTAATGGCACAAAAACAGACAAGAATACCAGTGGAACAGAATTGAACACCCGGACATAAATCCACACAGCTATAGTCAATCTGGGTTTTGAGAAAGGAGCCCAAAACATATGTTGGAGAAAAGACCACAACTTTCAGCAAATGATGCTGGGAAAACTGTATATCTGCATGTAATAATCTGAAACTAAGTCTCTTTCACCTTGTATCAGTATCAGTTCAAAGTGGAACAAAGATCCTAGAAGCTTTGAAACTATCAGGAAAAAATAGTGGAAACTCTGGAATATTTATACATAGGCAATAACTTCATAAATAGAACTCTGATACTTCAGCAGTTAAGAGAAAGGATTGGCAAACTGGACTACATCAAACCAAAAAACTTCTGCACAGTAAAGGAAACAGTCACCAGATACAAGAGATAGCCCCCAGAATGGGAGAAAAATCTTTGCCAGCTATACATCTGACCAGGGATTAGTAACAAGAATATACAGTGAGCTCAAAAAACTAAACTCGCAAAGATTTAACCACCCAGTGAAGCGCCAGGTGAGGTGACTTATGCCTGTAACCCTAGCTACTCAGGAGACAGAGATCAGGAGGATCGTGGTTCAAAGTCAGCCCGGGTAAATAGTTTCCGAGACCCTATCTCGAAAACATTCAACCCAAAACAGGTCTGGTGGAATGGCTGAAGTGTTCGAGCTCCTTGCTAGCAAGAGTGAGACCCTGAGTTTAAACCCCAGTACCACCCAAAACCAAAACCAAAACCACCCAATGAAGAAAGGGACAAATAAACTGAACAGAAAATTTTGCTCAGCATCTCTGGCCATAAAGGAAATGGAAATCAAACCCACATTAAGATTTCACCTCACTCCAGTTAGATGGCAATCATCAGCACAAACAAAAGTGTTGAGGACGTGGGGAAAAAGGAACCTTTTACACTGTTGATAGGAATGTAAATTTGTACAACCACTATGGAAAGCAGTATAGATATTCCTTAAAAACTGAAATAGAAGTACCATATGATTTAGTGATACCAATCCTGGGCATACATCCAAAGGTTTGTAAGTCAAGATACAGTAGAGACACTTGCACCCCCCATGTTTAATGCAGCACTGTTCACAATAGCCAAGCTGTGGGAACAACCAAGATGCCTTACAACTGATGAATGGATTAAGAAAATGTGGTACATATATACTCACACATACGTATATATGTATACGTATATACACAGTGGAGTAGTATTCATCCACAAAGAATGAAATGTCTTTTGTAGGTAAATGGATGAAACTGGAGGTAATCATGTTAAATGAAGTGAGCCAGGTTCAGAAAAACAAAAGGTCCCATGATTTCTCTCATATGTGGAAGAATTGATTCAAAAGATATACACAAGTACAAACTGATCACACACACAAACATGTTCAAAATAGTGGGACTGTCTGAGGGGACTATGAGGAGGAGGGAAAGGAAAAGAGAATGATAGAGAGTGAATAATATTGAAATGTATTGCATTTGTGTAGGAAGAAGGCATAATGAAACACTGACAGCTGTTGAATAATTTGGGGTATGGGGAAAAGAGTAATGAAGAGTAGTTACAGAGGGTGTTAACTTGATTAAAGTACAATATAGTCACAGGTGAAATTCCATGGTAAAAACCCTTTGAACAATGAATATACACTTTAAAAAAGGACAGGAGCCAGGTGTCAGTTGCTCATGCCTATAATTCTAGCTACTCGGGAGGCAGAGATCATGAGAATTGTGGTTCTAAGCCAGCCCTAGGCAAAGAGTTTGCAAGACCCTATCTTGAAAATATCCAACACAAAGGGCTGGCAGAATGGCTTAAGTGCTAAAACACCTGCCTAGCAAGTGAGAGACCCTGAGTTCAAACCCCTGTACCAACAAAATAGAGGACAGATAGTTGTAGCTGGGAGGGTGAATATGGTCAATGTACTTTATAGATTTGTATGAAAATACAATAATGAAACCTGTTGAAATCATTTTTACTAGGCGGGAGGGCGATAAGGGAGAATGGTGGTGGGGGTGAACCTAACCAAGGTACGTTGTAACCATGTATGGAGATGTCACAGTGAACCCCGTACAAATAATACATGCTAATAAAATTATTTTTAAGAACAATTTGAGACATAGGAGGTACTGTCTCCTGGAAAAAAAGCTAATAAAAACTCCCCTAAATTCTTTAATGTCATTATCTATTTAGTTCTAATTGTAATCTTTTAAGACTGAATAAAATTCCTTCAATGAATATTCCTTAACCTATTTAATCATTCCATATTATTAGGACATTTAAGTTGTATACAGATTTGCTTGATTATAAATAATGTGGTGGACAGGTTCTATGCTTTTTCTATATTTGAATCATTTTCTTAGGAAGGATTTCTAGAAGTTGAATTATAGTACAGAAGAAGGTCACATGATGTTTTATCAAGTCTTGGACTTCGTGTGTTATATTAAGAAGTTCTTGTTTAGGCTATATATCTTAAGAGCCTCTTTTTTTTTTTTTTTTTGTCTTTTTTTGGTGCTGGGGATTGAACCCAGGGCTTTGCATATGTAGGCATATGCTCTTCCACTGAGCAACATCCCAGCCTGTGCCTCAGTATTTTTAACAAAGAGGCAGCTCATTGCCCTCCTCCTAGGGTACAAGACTGGCTCTTTTGTCTTTCATTGTACCTACCCCACATGGAATTCTTTGGCCATGTGAATTCTTTCTTTCTCTTTTTTTTTTTTGTGCTTGGTAGACAAGCACTCTACTGATTGAGCCACACCTCTAGCCCCTTATTACTAACTTTTTACCTGGGCTTGCCTCAAACTTCGAGCCTTCCCAGGTAGGCTTCCCAAGTAGGTGGGATTACAGGTGTGAGTCAACATGCCTGGCTTCTTTTTTTTTTTTCCTTTTGAGTTAGCGTCTCACTGTGTTCCTCAGGCTGGCTTCTCAAACTCGCTATCCTCCTGCTTCAGCCTCTTGAGTCTTGGGAATACAGATGTGTGTCACATGCCTGGTATAGCCATGTATATTCTTGAACCTAATGTGAGAAAGGTGTTGTAGTTTTGGAGATAGATAAGTACAGGTAAATTTGATTCACTATTTGTAAATTTGTCTTTACTATTTTTAAAAGGCAAAACAGAAATTAACAAAACATCAAGGTAGTCATTTAAATTCAAAGTTTAGCTTTATTCTTGCATCAGTTATTAAACTGAGCCTTCTGGGAATCAGTAATAGTCTGGATTAAGCAGGGCTACAGATGTAGCTCATGGTAGAGTGCTTGTTTATCATGCACAAGGCCCTGGATTAAATCCCCGGCACTGTAAATAGTAAATACTATAGTAAGCAATATGTGAGGAATTTGTCTCTCTTGTCTGTTGTTGGTTTTTCTGGGATGCAGAGTGGTAGGTACAATACAAGGAGCATGGACTTTAGAGTCAGATAATATAATGATAATATAGGACTGGAAGTGTGCCCAAGTGGTATAGAGTACTTGCCTGGTAGGTGCAAGGTCCTGAGTTCAAACCTCAGTAGAATCAAAAACAAATATACATACAAACAATGATAATACAAACACCATTTATTGGGTATATTATGTTCCAGACATACTGTTAAGTCTTTTACTTATGTCATTTAATTTTCACAATAATCCTATAAGATAAGTTTATGATCTTCATTTTCCTAGAGAATAACTAAACCTATGGATGGTTAAACACAAAGCATATGGAAGAATTATGTCTGTCTCTGTAGTCTGTCTTTTTTCTTTCTCTTTCTTTTGCCCTCTAGTCATCCTCCATGTTTCCCAGAATCCCCTTCCCAGTCTGTGGTACAAGTTCTCCTCTGTGACATATGATTGTTAGGTGTACTTAAGGAATTGTTTGAGAAGCACCGTTCTGAGGCTTTCACTTCCTTACTTTATCTCTCATCTCCCATTGTTACAACACAGACCCTACAGTAATAGTTTCAGTTCAGTATGAGGTATGTGATTACAATAGAGAGAATGTTTCACAGATTGCTTGGGCAGTTCATATTTTCATTAGTTATGGATCTCTTATTCTTTCCAAAGTTTTTGAGGTTAGGCATTAAGTCATTGCATTTCTGCTCTTCAGTTCTTTTACCCATTCATCTTTTTTCTCTCAATTTTGCTTTTTTTTTTTCTAGAGTTTGAGTTCTTATACAAATGGAGCATATGGTCCAGCATACCCTCCTGGCCCTGGGGCAAATACTGCCTCATACTCTGGGGCTTATTACGCACCTGGCTATACTCAGACCAATTACTCCACAGAAGTTCCAAGCACTTACCGTTCACCTGGCAACAGCCCAACTCCAGTCTCTCGTTGGATGTATCCCCAGCAGGACTGTCAGAGTGAAGCCCCGTCTCTTAGGGGGCAGGTTCCAGGATATCCTGCTTCACAGGTGAGCAGTTAGTTTTCTGCTGGAGCAAGGGTATGTGTGTGGAGAGGGAATTCATAGTCTGCATTTTGAATTGTAAACAGTGGAAAGATAAATATTTACACTAGTGCTGATTTAAGAAAACACTCCAGATAGTCAGACTTTTCCACAGTGAAGGCAAGGACTACTTTTATATTAATGCCTTTCTTACTTGTAGCAGCTATTGTAGTAAATGGATTTTGGCTAAAGGAACCTTAAAAATGCCACAGTCATAAATTTTTTTTTGATGGTACTAGGGCTTGAACTTAGGACTTTGTGCTTACAAAGCAGGTGCTCTACTACTTGAGCCAGCCTCCAGTGCATTGTGTTACAGTTATTTTGGAGGTAGGGTCTTGCAAACTGTTTGCCCAGACTGGCCTTGAACTTGGTCCTCCTGATCTCAGCCTCCCCGGTAGCTAGGATTACAGGTGTGAGCCGCTGGCACCCAACACAATCATAAAATTTTTATAGTGAAAGAAATCTTTAGTTTTTGCTTGAAGGTTTCCCTGTTTTAACCTTTTTTTTTTAGTGCTATTAGGTTTATATTTTTTAAATACTCTACGAATGATAGAATGTTTATTTCTCTGTTCATTTCTTTTTTTTTTTTTTTTCCAGTACTAGGGCTTGAACTCAGGGCCTATACCTTGAGCCATCCACCACCCCTTTTTTGCTATGGGTTTTTGAGATAGGGTCTCACGAACTATTTGCCTGGGCTGGCTTTGAACTCCAATCCTCCTGATCTTTGTCTCCTGAGTAGCTAGGATTATAGGCATGACCCTCCGGCACCCAGCTCTCTATTCATTTCAAGATGAGATCTAATATATCTTTGTATTTATAGCGTATGGCATTATTTGTTTTTAGTATCTATGGGACATACTTATACTGTGTTTCATCCTTTGAATTTAGGTCTGACTTTGTCACCAAATCTGTCCTTGGTGTCTTTGGAACCAGGCCATTTTGGGCTTGGAGAGATTATAGGAACAAATTAATTAGAGTTACTAGCATCTCAGGATCTGCCTATACTTGAATATTTCTATTACTTCTTTAAGTGGTTTTTTTAGCAATGACTAGCATGTTTGTTTTTCTCAATCTAGAACCCTGGAATGACTCTGCCCCATTATCCTTATGGGGATGGTAATCGTAGTGTTCCACAATCAGGACCAACTGTACGACCACAAGAAGAAGCATGGGCTTCTCCTGGTGCTTATGGGATAGGCACCCGTTACCCCTGGCCTTCAGCTGCACCATCAGCACCACCTGGAAATCTCTACATGACTGAAAGTGCTTCGCAATGGCCTGGCAGTGGCTCTCCTCAGCCACCTCCTTCATCACCACCCCAGCAGCCCAAGGTAGGAGACCTGTTAGGTGCTGTTCCTTTATCTTTGGGTAATTAAGAGAGCCCAAGATGGGACTTTTCTGTATTGGTATGTGTTACATGGGGACTGATTGCAAAAAGCTGAAGCTTTACTTTAGCCAACTAATTTTTTTT
Source organism: Castor canadensis (assembly GCF_047511655.1). Classification (NCBI taxonomy): domain Eukaryota; kingdom Metazoa; phylum Chordata; class Mammalia; order Rodentia; family Castoridae; genus Castor; species Castor canadensis. The sequence goes on along the minus strand of NC_133399.1, from coordinate 58,510,155 downwards.
CTCATAGACTTTTTAAAGAGACATTTTAGGTTCACATTCTTTTTGTATGTGCGAGTGTATGTGTGTGGTATTGGGGAGTGAACTCAGGGTCTCACACCTGCTAGGCAAGTCTACTATTTGAGTCACTACTATCTGCATTTTAAACACAATCAAATATTGTATTTTACTACCACAAATAATCTATAGATAGAAACAAAAAATGTGAAATATCTAAGTATTAACTTAGATGGTGTAATTCTAAATTAAACCATAGACTTCAACATCAGCTGCTTGTGGCTGCATTCCTTTTCAGGATCTGTCTTGAGATTTTAACTCTTTAGGGAAAAAACTATCTAGTGTTTATTTATTAAGTCACTGGATGGATTGTGAGGTGTAAGACAGATTGTGAGGCGTTCATGATGATGACCTGCCTCAGGATAGGTTCCAACCATTATACGTAGGAATTCTCTGCCTTTTAATTGGCAGGCCACTCCCTTTTATTTTCTTAGGACAGTTTTTCTCCAGATTAAGGAGAGCGGTCTAGTTTTATTGGTGGGAATCATTTCATGTCCTTTTGGTCAGGTGAAAGATGTGGACTAACAAATCTGATATTGATGGATTCCCATTAAAATTGCCTTTTCCCCTTTTTTGCCCCCAATTCCAAGGATTCCTCATATGTGTATAGCCAGTCAGATCAAGGCGTGAACCGGCACAGCTTTCCTTGCAGTGTCCATCAGTACGAATCCTCGGGGACAATGAACAATGACAATTCAGATCTCTTGGATTCCCAAGTTCAATATAGTGCTGAGCCTCAGCTGTATGGTAATGCCACCAACGAACATCCCAGCAGTCAAGATCAGAGTAATAATCTTCCTGAAGAGTGTTTATCTTCAGATGAAGGTACTTCTCCAAGTATTAAAAAAATCATAAATGTGCTGGAGAAGGTCCAGTATCTTGAGCAAGAAGTAGAAGAGTTTGTAGGAAAAAAGACAGACAAGGCATACTGGCTCCTGGAAGAAATGCTGACGAAGGAACTTTTGGAACTGGATTCCATTGAAACTGGGGGTCAGGATTCTGTCCGGCAGGCCAGGAAAGAGGCTGTTTGTAAGATCCAGGCCATACTGGAAAAATTAGAAAAAAAAGGATTGTGAAAGGATTTAGAATGAAGTGGAAGCCTGTTACTAACTTGGCCAAAGAACTTGTGAGTTTGGTTAGTTAACTGTCTTTGAAATGCCTGTTGATGTCAAGAAGCAATACATTCCAACTTTTCCTTTGATTTTAAAACTGAAAAACTGGCAAAGGAATGGAAGAACATTTTAGTTGTGAGCTTTTTCAGTTTTCAGACGAATGAATGTAATAGGAAACTATGAAATTATCAATATTGCCAAGTAGACTACTTCCTTAAGAAATTTATGGACATGTGGAGGCTGCTTCTTACCAGCAGGAGTGACATACACTTTTAAGTAACAGGCTATCAGAAACCTACCAGATAAGACTGGATATATGTGAGACAATTCTGTTTTTGTAAACATGTGGATTACTTGTCACATTTTTGTACATTGTGACTGCTTTCTGCATACACTTCACGTGTAAATTACAGCTTAGACTTGCCTCTGTTTTGTTTTATTTGCAGTTTACAAATATAGTATTATTCTCTACTTCTTCGTACATTTTGTAGTAATATGTTCAATATAATTATTCAAGAGACTCTATTGACACCCAAATAGAATGGCAATCCTGAATGAATTTATAGCCTTTTACCACTTGAATATATTGCAATGTGTAGTGAGTTCCTGAGGTAAATTGTTTGTCTTCCTTTTTTCCTTTGTATAGTTTGTTAGAGTTCTTCCCACTTCTGCTTTTCATAGTAGCAGGAGAAGGTGAATTTGAAAATAACAATGACATAATGAAAATGTTTGTGGATATTTTACTTTTTTATTATATTTGGATAAAGATCCAATTTATAATTACTTAAAAAAAACTGTATCTTTCCACTATTGCTGCTTCTACAGAGAGCCTTGGGATAAATACATGTGAAAAATTAAATGCAACAGTGAATAGAAAAAACAACTACAGAAAGCATCATGTGACTATTTGATAATATTGTTCTCCATGTAAACTGTCAGTTTAACTATCAGGATCCCTGTGGGCAGATTTCAGCTCAGTTCATAGGTAAAAATAATGAGGGGAAAGGAGATTAATGCTCAGGGAATGAATCAGCCATAGCTAGAGTGGGAAATTCATTATTTTCTTCTTTTAAAGGGAAGAAAGGGAGGTTTGGTGTTTATTCTGAAAGTAAACTTCATAGAATTGTTTGTTTCATAATAAAATACTTTTTACTATTAATGACAGTCATTTTAGAGCCAAATTTAAGAAAGGGATGTTTAACTGGCATAGCTTTGGTATTTATATGTTGTTATATAGAAGTGATGAAGTGACTTAGGTAAATAGGTTACCTTTTACATTAAGGTGAGGTCCAATATAGTATCTACTTTTGAAAAAAAACTTGCATTTCTTTTTCTTTTTTTTTTTGGTGGTACTGGGGTTTGAACTCAAGCTTTCACACTTGCTAGGCAGGTAGTATAGCACTTGAGTCATGCTTCGAGCCCAAACAGCTATTTTTTCATAAGGTATCCCAGTGATATATTTTTTTTTCCTGGTCTTCCAGTCTTATTAGTGTTACTAAATCTATCTCCTCTACTCATAACTAGAACCAGATTAATACAAACATACTAGATGATGAAAAAAAATGTAGTAACAATATCGGCTGGGTCTTAACCATTGGAATGAGTGATTTCGTAAGATAATATGGTAATTTTATTCTAGGATTCTCTTTCGGCCCAAAATAGGAATGTTTAAGAGGCTTTTAAGCATGAGAATTAAATTTCAGAACAGGGAGAACCTTAAAGCTATGTTGCCTGTGAGACAATGACTAATTTGGAATAGAACATAATTGTTTAAGTTACTGAATGGCCAAGATGCCAATTTCCATGAATCTTGATTTTTATATATATGTACATATTATACACAAATATACAATGTGTGTGTTTTTAAAAATTATTTTTCAAATTTTCGAGATGATTTTAGATATAGAAGAGTTGTAAAAATACTAGTGTTCCTGTATACCCTTTATCCACATTCTTATTTTGACATGTTACTTAATCATAGAACGTTTGTCAAAAATAAGAAATTAACCTTGCTACAATGCTATTAATATTAACTAAAGTGAAGAGTTTATTAGTCTTTTTACTAATGTCCCCTTAGTGTTCCAGGATTCAATCTAGGATCCCATCTGGCATCTAGTTATCTTGTCTCTGTTGTATCTTCCAGTCTGTGACAGTGTATCATAACAGGATACCTGATGTGGAAATGTGTTTCTGGTGTTGTAAACCTCCATCACTATACTAAGGCTAGGATTCCCTACTGTAGTCTTACTGTGTTTTCCTTTGTACTTACTAAATATTTGCTAGAGATACTTTGAGACTATGCAACTGTCCCATTTCTGCTTAAACTTTTACCAACTCCTTTGACTATCCATTGGCAGATCTTTCTTGTGGCAGTTACAATTGTGGTGTTCTAATAGTGATTTTTTATTTCTCTCATTTCTTCTACATTTAATAATTAGAATTCTTCTGTAAGAATTTATGTTTTTAATTATAATAAAATATTTAAGATAGGTACAAACTTAGAACTTAAAGACGTAAACTATGTTAAAATAGTTACCAATACCGGTATCAAAGAAAAGAAAACTAAGTTAGTAACCTGTCTCAGAAAATATAATGAACTTAAGAAGGAAAATAGTATTTATGATTTGTAGAATTGGTTCTACTTCAGACTTAATACTGACTTCAAACTGAAATTAAATTTTTTTGAAATTTTACATTGGACTTTTTAAAAGTGTCTAAATTTATATTACTTTGAGGATCATTTTTATCAAAATCTTGAATAAAGTTACCTAGATATGGCATGATAAATACAGCTGTGATTTCTTTATAATAAGCCACTGTTGTTCCAACTATAAAGGCCAATACAAACATTTCAAATCAGCCCTAATGAAGTATCTAGGACATGGGTTCTACTTATCTCTCTTTGTTGGTACAGAATGAATTGTTTTAAATAATTTTTAACAATGGCGTTTGAGGCTGGAGGTGTGGCTGGAGTGGTAAAGCTTTTGCCTAGCAAGCACAAGGTCCTGAGTTCAACCCCCAGTACTACAAAGGGGGGGTGTTGAAAATAGTGCTGTGGTTGATTAACATAAATAGTAACACTGAAAGAAAGCAGCTGAAGGATACAGATTAAACTGGCACTTAAGGAAAAGTTTGAGGGGACAGATAGTTTGATGGAGCCTCCCTTTTCCATCTTTAAATCTTTTTGTACTTTATTTTTTAAAAAAGTTGAGTTTGGGACTGAAGGTTTGGCTAAAATGGTAGAGCACCTGCTTTGTAAGCACGAAGCCCTGAGTTCAAGTCCCAGTACCACCTATATATATATAAAATGAGTGTGCCCTAATTCATAGACATTATGAGTTTAATGAACCTATGAAAAGCATTCTTCTGATCCCACCCCATTTTCTCCTTTTCTAAATGCAACCACTTTCAAATGTGAAATATATTTTAAAAATGTTTCTCCATATTTTTAAATAATACAAAATGCTTTTTTTTTTTCCTTCTTTTTTTTATTTTGGAGACAGGGTCTTACTATGTACCCCAGGATGGACTTTAGTTGGCAATCCTCTAGCCTCAGCCTCCTGAGTATTGGGGTTACAGGCATATGCTACCACACCCGACTGATTTTTCTTGATTTATCAATTTTAGGTCTTTTTACTTATTTTCTATGATAGAGGATGAGGATTTAGGTTTCTCTCTCTGCCTTTATCACCCATACATCTCAGTCCTGTAATCCCTACTTTTCAATATAGTTATATGGTAATATCTGTGTAAATGCTAACCAGAGCTCAGCCATGTAATAAACTGATTTCCTAAACAACTCATTGTTTTTCCTGTAATTAATAATTATCTTACTTGGTTTGTTTATATACCCTCAATCACTTGTCTAAATTTCTCTCAGTGCTTAGACATAGGGCTAGATACTTGGTTCTAGTGGTTGAACACCTACCTAGCAAGCATAACACCCTGTATTCAAACGCCAGTAGTGTGAACACAGACAAAAAGGATGTTCAGACATGTATTTTTACCCATTTGAAATGCCTAACGAAGCCAGCCTATTCTGGAGACTTGACTCTGTTCACTTATCCTGTGGATTCCCCTTATCTCTACCATCCTGTGTCTTTTTCTTTCTTAGCTTATTTCCTCATTTTGCTAGAGTATGTTCTCCAATAGCTTCCTGGAAAAGAGTATATGAGAAATAATTTTTTTAGATCGTAACATAATTGAAAATTTTTGTTACATCCCATACTGGATTGACAGTTTAGCTGGGTGTAGAATTTTAATGATTTTTTTTTTGTTATATCGTCTTGTAGTTTTCCAGAACTTCTGTTGAGAAACATATACCATTCTGGTCTTTTGTATAAAATCTGATTTTTGTCTCTAGAAGCTTGTAGGACATTTCTTGTCCTTTCTGTTCAGAAATTTCTTAGTAGTGTGGTGTGGTCCATTTTTATCTGGGTTTTTTTTTTGGTTTTTTTTTTTTTTTTTTGGCATATTTCATTCATGCCCTTAAAGTCTATGAACATATTTTTGTTTGCTTTGTTAACTTCTCCCTGCCCTACCCCAGTCTTTCTGGAATTAGTTTTGATGTAGATCTCAGAGACTAGTTCTTTGATTTTCTTCCTTTTCTCTATAAAACATGGAAAATGTTTTATAGAATTCTTAGAATTCTGTAATTTTCATCTTCAACTCCTCATTGAATTTTGTATTTCGAAGAATTTTTCTCTATTTAGCCAGGTGGCTCATACCTGTAATCCTAGCTACTTGGGAGGCTGAGATCAGGAGCATCAGTTTCAGGCCAGCTGGGCAAATAATTCTAGAGACCCTTGTCTCCAGAATAACCATACCAGAATGGTAGAGCACCTGCTTTGCAACTCTGAAGCCCTGAATTCAAGCCTCAGTCCCACAATAACAATATCTTTTCTCTATTTCTTTATGGGATTCAACTCTAGTTTGTGATTGTAGCATCTTACATCTCTGAGGCTACTACTGATAGTTTATTGATTTTTCTTCCAGAATAATAGATTTTCTCCTGTTAAAACTATTTCTGAGATGTCTGTTAGCTTAGATGTGGGTGTTTTTTTTCTGAGACAGGTCTCACTATATAGCACAGGCTGGCCTCGAACTCATGGCCTGTATCTTCCAAGTAGTGGGATTACAGGCATATACCACCATGCCCACCTGGTTGTGGTTTTTATCATAGTATGATTTCATGTATGTATAGTATGATTTTGCAGCAGTGGAGACCAAAAATTGCTTCTAGGAAATTCTACTTAATTCTTTTCTCCCAGTTCTGGGGATTGAATGTAGGGCCTCATTACATGCCACCTTAATTATTTCTTTATAATCTTTTTTTGGGGGGATAGGTATTTTAATTGAAATTGAGAAGCAGAGACTTTCTGGATAATTTTCACTTTTATGTGAAAATAGGAAGGCTTGACATTGTGTGGCTTTTCTGTTGGGAGTAGTGGACGTACTTGTCACTATCAAATGTGAGGTCGAGGATGTGCCAGCTGCAGAGATTGGGAACTTAACAGCTTCTGGGATCATAGGCACGTTTCCTTGTAGCCAACCCTTAAATGTCCTTTTATTTTGCAATTACTTCATCTTTCACATTGAAGCAAGAGTAGTATTGCCTGATAAAACACAAGATTCCTAATTAAATTTGAATTTCAGCCACATAATGAAATTTTTTGGTTTCTTTGTTTTTGGCTTCTAACTCATGATTTTCTTGCCCAAGCCTCCCAAGTGCTGGAATTACAAGTGTGTACTACTATTCCTGGTTTATAAGGAATAATTTCTTAGTATCAGAATGACTCATGCAATGTTTGGAGCGTACCTATAATAAAGGATGATTTCTTGATTATTTGAAGTCCAAATTTAACTGAGATTGCTATATTTTCAGAGTTTTTATGTTGAATCATTTGAGTTTTAAGAAATGATACAGAACTTTCTTAGGCCTTTTACAGGATAACATGGCAAAACTTTGCTGCAGTCACAACATTGATGCAGTTGAGATACAGATCAATTCTATCACCACATTCCCTGTTGACCTTTTATAGCCACAGCGCTTCACCTGTCCCCACATTAAATGCCTGGCAACTATGAACCTATTCTCCATTTTTAAATTTGGTCATTTCAGGATGTCATCTAGGGTGACTCATATAGCATATTGCCTTTAGAGACTGACTTTCTCTTTCACTCATCATAATCGTAATTCTGTTGCGATTCACTCAAGTTGTTTCCTGTAACAGTAGTTACTATTTCATTGGTAATAGTTGTTTATGGGGACTGGGGCTGTAGCTCAGTGATAGAGTACTCCTCTAGCACGCGTAAGGACCACAGGAAAACAAAATAGTAGTTGTATGTGGTATGGCTGCACCACAGTTTGCTTATTCATTCACCTGCTGAAGGCTGTTATAAATAAAACCACTGTGTATATTCACATACAAGATTTTTTTTTTTGTGCGTGGACATACGTTTTCATTTTGTATGGGATAAAATAATCCCTAGGAGTATAATTCTAGGTTGTATGGTAGTTGCATGTTTAATTTTTTAAGTAAATGCTAAACTTTTTTCAAAGTGGCTGTGCTACTTTTTTCATTCCCACCAGTGATGTATGACTTTCTCTGTACACTTACCAGTATTTGTGCTGTCACTCTTTATTTTAGCTGTTCTGATAGGTGTAGAGTGATAATTCACTGTGGTTTAGTTTGTATTTCCCTAGTGGTTAATGATGTCGAACTTTTGCTCCATGTGCCTATTTGCCCATTTGCGTACTCTCTTCTGTGAAATAACTGTGCAAGTCTTTTGGCCCATATTCTAACTGGATTTATTTTAATAAACTTTAAAAGTAGTTTCCACTTATGGAACACTTGTGATATGTCAGAGTTCTCATAACACCCTTCCACCCAATTCCCTCTTATTAATATCCTAACTTAGTGTTGAACATTTGTTATAATTAATGGACCAACAGTGAACATTCTTTTTTTTTATGGTACTGGGGCTTGAACTCTCAGACCCTTCACCTTGAGCCTTGTGTGTGTGTGTGTGTGTGTGTGTGTGTGTGTGTGTGTGTGTGTGTGTGATGAGTATTTTTGAGATAGGGTTTCTCAACCATTTGCCCAGGCTGGCTTTGAACCGTGATCCTCCTGATCTCTGCCTCCTGAGTAACTATGGTTACAGGTGTGAACCACTGATGCCCACCCTGAAACATTCTTAATAACCAAAGCCCATATTTTAGATTTTCTTAGTTTTTACCTGAATCCTTTCTTTTTTTTTTTTTTCCTCCAGGATTTCAGCCAGAGTACCACATTATATCTGGTCATCATCTCCTTGTTTTTAATGACCTTCTTTTTATTTTTTTGTGTTTTTCTTTTTGGTGCTGGAGATTGACCCCAGGGCCTTGCACATGCTAGGCATGTATACTTCACTGAGCTATATCTCCAGCCCATTTTTTGACAGTTTTGAGGAGTACTGGTAAGTCATTTTGTAGACTATCCCTCTATTGGTCTTGTCTGATGTTTTTCTCTTAATTAGAATGGGGCTATGTGTTTTGGAGAGGAAGATCACAGAGGTGAATTACCCTTCACATCCATCATATCAGGCGTATGTATATACTATCAGCGTGACTTACGCTGTTGATAATTATCCTTAATCTTTGGCTGAAGTTGTGTTTGTCAGTGTGAATACTGTATAGAGTTACTCTTTTTTTTCCCATTTCATGTTATAGCTGCTCCTTGACTTATGATGGAATTATGTCCTGATAAATCTATGTATCATAAGTTGAAAATGTGCTAAGTCGGAAATGCATTGGATACACCTAATTTTCTAAACACCTTTGCTTAGCTGCATAGGTCTGGGTTGTTTCCCCCTAGATCTTGTGGTTGACTGGCACTGTGGCTTGCTTTACTGCTGGCATCATACAATTAGTCTGGCAAAAGATAAAAATTGAAAGTACAGTTTCTACTGAATGCCGCAACATTGGAAAGTTGAAAACTTGTAAGACAAACCATCAAAATTGAGGACTATTACCATATGCAGCCTCACACTCCAAGGGGTGGGAATTATGCTTCACTTCCTTGAAGGTGGAATGCTCTGTATAAACTGTTTGGAGCCTGGAGCTGGGTGCTGGTGACTCACATCTGAAATCCTACCTACTCAGGAGACGGAGATCAGGAGGATCACAGTTCAAAGCCAGCCCAGGCAAATAGTTTGAGAGCCCCTATCTCGAAAAACCTATCACATAAAAGGGCTGGTGGAGTGGCTTAAGTGGTAAGACTGCCTGCCTAGCAAGCAGGAGGTCTTGAGTTCAAACTTCATTGCTGCCCCCTACCAAAAAAAAATTGACATTTTCCTGCAAGGGAAGTAAAATTAAAAAAAAAAAATGTTTATCTACAGTTGGTTCAATCTTCTATTGTGGAACCTGAAACCAAGAAATCTTGGTTCTTCTTGTTGAAGAATGGCATTAAAAACCATGATTTGTCTTTTCACTATTTAGTTTTTGGAGTTATGTTCTCTAGATACTTGTCCTTTGTGGATATGTGGTTTGCAAACACTTTATACTCTTAGCAGGGTCTTTCACTGAGCAGAAGTATGTAATTTTGGTGAAATCCAGTTTATCATTTTTAACTTCAAGGATGGGTTTTTGGTGTTAAGTCTCTATGAATTTTATTGCTTCTCTGTAGTTCCTAAAGATTTTCTCCTACAAGATTTTGTTTTTCCATTTGTGCAATCCAGCAACCCTAGCCAAAAGGAAACCCCCAAGGCTAGAGAAAACCCTCCTTGCTGCACAGCCTAAAGTTATCAATTGCTCTCAAAACAAACTCAGTTTTCTTTGCAGACAGAGAAACCATCAAGTATAAGTTACTTTCCTCAAAGTAAAAAATATTTAAGAGTCATTATTCATGTTGGGGGCAGGAACAATAAAGGTGTGGCTATAAAATAATAAAAATGCATTTTCATGAATGGTTCATGAGTTCATAAAAATCACTAATTTTGGACTGGAAGAGAACATCACACTAGATGTCTCTAAGTTCTCTTCTAGCATTTTTATATACGAAGGTAGTAAGATGCCTTTGAAATTATAGCTTAAGTCTTCTGTTTCCTGATTGCCACACAGCTGCAGCCCATATATTATTGATTAAAATGTAGATTTGTGGACTTCCAACTAAATTATTCTAATTAATCCAAATGTCTGAATATTTGATCTGAAAATCTGCATTTTGAAGGACCTTGTTAGCAGACCCTCATTCATTAGAGTTTGAGAATCATGTCACAGCCTGAAGCCGTGGTCTTAAATTATTTTATCATCAGACTATCAGAGACAGTTGGGTATTTTCTCAGCTTTGGGTGTCTAGGTGTTAACCAGGGTTGGAGGATTTCTGTCTCCAAAAATTATGTGTCCTCATATCACCAACTGTATTAATAGGCACTCAATACATATTTAAGAATTAAATGAGATATGGCTTATTCTGGAAAGAAATGGGAATTAAAATTGATCCCTAACATTTATTCCAACTTTGGATATAAAGTCTCTTGCTTTTGCTCTTTAGGGAACTTACTGGCCACTAGTATTATCTTTTGCTCTAGACCATGGCATGGAGCCTGCAAACTAACACTAGTGACCAATTTAACCTTTCACTATTTTTTAAGTTAAGTTTTATTTGGGACACTGCCATACTCAATATTGTCTCTGGCTGCTTTAGTGCTGTAATAGGACAATTGACTAGTTGTGACAAAGACCTTGTTGGCACATAGAACCTAAAATATTTATCTGGTCTTTATAGAAAAAAGCTTGCTGTCTCCTGCACTAGTATATTCACGTTTTACCTTTTAAGTGTTTTCTGGTAAAAACTACATAATAGTCTGTAAAATTGATCTTTTAAGTTTTAAGAGCTACCATATTTTATTTGCTGGAAACTATGGACCTACTTGGCCTTTGAGGGAACTAAAATTTGCAGTGTTTTAGGCAATGTTTCTAAAAGCATAGATACCAAACTATCTGCATCTAAATCATATGGGTGCTTATTTAGAAATGTAGATTCTTCAAAACAATAAAGAAAAGAGACTCTTGGATCCTGTCAAAGACCTACTAAGAGAGAATTTCTGGAAGTGTGTCTGGATATTTGATTACTTCTCTTTCTGTAACTACCAATGTATGCAATACCTGCCTACACTGTTAATATCATTCACTAAGGTAGAGTTATTTGTTTGCCTGTTTTTCCTCCTGTTAGGACTGTGAACTCCTTCCAGGTAGGTATTGTGTTAATGACTTGTACATTGTAAGCTTAGAGTGGACACATTTAATTGCTGTAGTTCTTTATTCTTTTTCTTGGTGGTACTGGGGTTTGAACTCAAGCCTTCACATTTGCTAGGCAGGTGCTCTACCACTTGAGCCACTTCTTCAGCCCTGTTATGCATTGGGTATTTTCAAGAGAAGTTCTTATGAACTATTTGACTGGGCCAGCTTTGAACCATGATCCTCCTGATCTCAGTTGTGAGGATTATGGGCGTGAGCCACCAGCACCCAGCTGCTGTAGTTCTTAAGGGTGGTCCCCAGACACTGGAGGTCTTAAGAGACTCTTTCAGAGGTAACTGCTAGAACTGTTTTCATAATCATACTAAGATATAATTTGCCTTTTTTGCTGTGTTGACATTTACCTGTTGCTATAAAAACAAACAATAAAATTTATTTGGCTCATGGTTTTGGAGGCTGAGAAATCCAAGAACATGGCACTGGCATCTGGTGAGGGCCTGCAGGCTGCAACATAAGATGGTGTAAGGGTGAGAGTGTGCATGTGTCTGTGCATGGGAGAGGAAACTGGAGAGAGGGCCTAGTTTTGCAGTAATAGCCCTAATCCATTCATGAGGTTGCCCCATGGCCTACTCACCTCATATAGGTCCTTTCTTAATACTGTTATAATGGCAATCAAATTTCAATATGAGATTTGGAGGGCACATTCAAACCATAGCAGTGAGTGAAACTGCTGTGGCTTCAGAAAGTTATAAAAACAAACTGCTATCAGTCATTGTGTTCTTCACTGCTATGCATTCATAATACCAGTCTCAACTAAAATACCCTTCTAAATAATAACCTTTAACTCTTAATTTCACAGCTTTTTCATATCTTGGGTGAAAAAATGGTTAGTATGTATAAAACAAAACAGTTCTGCAGAAAATTCTGTTGCATCATAAATATGATGGGAGTCTTGAGGAAGAAGCACCTTAATGATTATTTGGATTGGAAGCTGAACTAGGTGTCATTTCTTTCATGCAACATAAGTTTTCATTGTAGAAATGACATTATAGTTATTTGGATTTTGGTATTTAGCAGAACTTTTTCTGAAAACGGTGAGGAGCTGGAGTGGCTCAAGTGGTAGAGTGCCTGCCTTACATGTGTGAAGCCTTAAGTTCCAATCCCAGGACTGCCAAAAAAAAAAAAAGAGCTTGTCACTTCTAGTTGTTTAACTAAGAGTATTTGTGACCAGTGATAAAATATGACCTTACAAGAAAAAGAATTTTGAGAAATTTTATCTGCTAAATAAACTTAACAGTTTCTGAATACTTAAAAGACTTTTTTGTGTGTGTGTGGTATTGGAGTTTGAATTCAGGGCCTCATGATTGTTAGGCAGGTGGTCTACCATTTGAGCCACATCCCCAAGCCCTTTTTGATTCACTTATTTTTCAGGTAGGGTTAGCATTTTTTGCACGTGGCAGTCTCAGACCAAGATCTTCTCACCAAAGCCTCCCTCCTACCTGAGATCACAGGTGTGTACCACCACACCTGGTGTATAGATTGAGATGGGGTTTCGCTAACTTTTTGCCTGGATTGGCCTCAAACCACCATCTTCCCTATCTCTTCTGCCTCCAGAACACTGGGATTACAAGTGTGAGCCACAATGCCTTCTCACAGACTTTTTAAAAAGTTATTTTGGAAATAGCTGTTTTTCATTAAAATGTTCTTTTAAAGATGCACTAATATTTAAATTTGTTAGCTTTAATTCCTAGAACAGTAAGCTGTGATAAATATAACCTACATAAACAATATTATTTAAGGTCCTCAATAACTAAAGGGTAAAGGGACCAGGTGTGGTTATGCACGTCTGTGATCCCAGCACTCAGGAGGCTGGAGCAGAGGCTTGAGAGTTTGAGGTCAGCCTGGGCTACATATCTCTGTATGTTTGAGACCTTGTTTCAAAACAAGCAAAACGGCTAGCAGAGTGGTTCAAGTGGTAGAATGCCTGCCTAGCATGCAGGAGGCCCTGTTCAAACCCCCCTACTGCAAAAGATAAACACCCCAAAAACCTTGAAAATATCAGTAAACTTGAGGATATTTTGTGTGCGGCTATTAATCTAAAGCAGATTAACGTGTTATAATAAATTCCTGTTTCAGTGTACTTTTTCCCAGTTTTTGAAGAAATAAAAATTTCCCCGGTCTAGCTAGGAAATAGTCAAGTGTTTTATTTAATAACCAAAGGAATTGAGGTCCTCCCCAAAACAGACCCTAGGGAGACCTCGGCAGGCCAAGCACTACTCGGCCTGCAGATTGGAAAATTAGTTCAAACTTTTGACCTCAGTTACATCATCTTGTTTGGAAAAACCTGCCATCTGCAGCCTCCTTTGCAGCTTTTGACACCTGTCAAGTTCACCTCTGAATCTTGTAGCGATGCCTTTTTGGCACCCTCTACATCCTAATAAACGCAGGGAAGATGAGCCAAAGCTCCTTGCAAATGCCAACGACCCAGATGCGGTGGTCTGGATCCAGGCGACCAGGCTCGCGCCCTTTGTGTCCCTCGGCTCCCCCTATCCCCGACCCATTAGTAGGGCGAGCCAGAGCACGCCGGTAAGTGAGGACGGTGGCCTGGAACATCGGGAACCTTCCTCTCCCCGGAGCAACAACGAAGTCCCCTTGACTTTCTGCTAAGCACATCCGGCCTCTGACCCTGACGCCTCCAGCGCGCTCGCAGCTGAAGACTGGCCGCCCCTCCCCCGCGAGCACCCGCGCGCCCCGGCGCCTGCCCGCAGCAGGAGCCACGTCTCGCGCGATCCCCGCACCTCTCGCGACACTTCCCGCCGGCTTCCCGGGGTCCTCCTCGTCCCACTCGCCCCACCCGCGGCTGCCGCGCCGTGCTGGCGGCCACCTCAGTTTGGCTGTGGTATCCTGGTCCGCTACTCGCCCGCTGGGAGCGCGGCGGAGCCCGGGGCGCAGGGCGAGCCCGGCGGGTCCGCAGGCTCCGCCCTGCCCTGTCCGGGCCCTGAGAAAAGGCCGACGCGGCGGGGACAGCTGAGCGTGAGCGGCGGCGGGGAGGGCAGGTGAGTCCACGTCCGCGCGCGCGGTCGCAGGGCCCGGCGGCTGTGGGCGGAGGTGCTAAGGAATGGCGGTTCCAGGGCAGAAGACGATGCGTGGCTCGAGGCTAGGACCGGCTGCCAGCTGGAGGGAGGCGGTGACCTCGGTCCCCAGGACGCGATCAGGGCCCCCTCTGGCAGCCTACACCCCAAGGCACCTGGAAATCGTCTGTTTCCACGGGTGGCTCTGCTTCTCCGTGCCGGGGCGGGAGGCAAGCCTTGGAGCTGGGCGGCGGAGGCCTGGGTCTGGGGTAAGGGGCTGGCCGAGGTGGCCCAGGCACAGAATAAAAGGAGAGCGGAAAATGGGGCCCGCAGCCGGGAGAGCACCCGGTCGCATTCTCCCCACCTGGCTGCCGGGCGAACTTCTAACGTCCGCCGGCCTCTGCCGGGCGCTGCCAGGGCTCAGCGGGGCGGCACGCATCCGTCCGTCTGTCTGACGAAGGAGGCTGTTGAGGTCGCTTGTTACTTTCCACCCGAGACCTGGACGCCGGGAGTGCGCGCGCGCGCACGGTGGCCCCAGGCAGGGTGTCGTATTTTGAGTTTGTGCCAGAGTCCCTAATTAAGCACACTTTAAGAACCGATCAAAACGATTGCTTCGTAAGGGGTATAATACTTGTATTTCCTGTGTTTTAAGATTCCAGTAGTATGGAAGTGTGTAATGATAAGGGGCCTGGAGCCTAAAGCCTCGGTTTTATTAGGGCAAGGCGTACTGACTTGTTGGAGAAAAATATTGCCTGTGGTACCTGGTTTAGATTGAAAATGGGGCTAAAATATTTTGCAATGAAATGACCACTTCTCGTAATTCTGGGTTTCTCTTATAGCTATTGCCATGTAGTTTTCTAAGAAAGAATTGGGAGCACAGTGCAAAATGGTCTATGCATGGATTTTGTTTAATATCCCCCACCCCCAAATAATTTGTTGTTTTTATTTTATATCGCCCGCTTAGATTTTTTTTTTAAGAAGTGGCTTCTTAAAATGACCAGGTAGTTTTTTTTTTTTTTCTTTTGTGTGTGTGTATGTGTACCTGCACATTTGTGAAGAATTAGTGTTAATACAGGAAAATAATTTTCCTGATAGTTTTGTCTTTTAGAGAGCGAAATGTCATCAGTGGAATCACACCAGGAGCAGTTGTCTCAGTCAGATCCATCCCCATCACCAAACTCATGTAGTTCCTTTGAGTTAATAGACATGGATGCTGGCGGTTTGTATGAACCAGTTTCTCCACACTGGTTTTATTGTAAGATAATAGATTCTAAGGAGACATGGATTCCTTTCAACTCTGAGGATTCCCAGCAACTGGAAGAGGCATATGACTCTGGTAGGATGAAAATTATGACTTGTAACAAAGACTTCCATCTCTCAAACTATAATGCAATATAGCCCTTACACTTAGTGCTTTTCTTTTCTTCTTCTTTTTTTTTTTTTTTAAATGTTTGCAGTACTGGGGGTTGAACTCAAGGCCTTGCACTTGCCAGGCAGACGCTGTACCACTCGAGCCATGCTTTCTTCATGTTTTTGCTTTTAGGGTTTTTCTTGCGGTAGTGGGGTTTGAACTCAGGGCCTCATGCTTGTGAGGCAGGAGCTCTACCACTTGAGCCACACCATGCCCTTTTCTATGTTGAGTATGTTTGAGATAGGATCTCATGAACTGTTTCCCCAGGGTGGCTTTGAACCTCTATCTTCCTGATCTCTGCCTCCTGAGTAGCTAGGATTACAGGTGTGAGTCAACAGGGTCTGGCTGCTTTTACTTATTTTTTGAATAGAGTCTCCCGTTTATGCCTGGACTGGCCTGGGACTTTCATCCTCCCAATCTCTGCTTCTCAAGTAGCTAGGATTACAGGTGTCAGCCACAGTTAAAGTAATTTTTGTAGCATTTTATATAGAAATTCTACATTGGTATTCAGCTAATTTATAATATTCGAGAGTTTAGTGTATATCTAGAAAAGTATTGTAATTTCTGCTTAGTTGTCTATATATACTTTATTATGTATATTTATTATCTATATATATAGATATATAAATTTGGTAATACTGGAGTTTGAACTCAGGGCTTCATGCTTGTTAGGCAGGTACACTCTACTGCTTGAGCCATGCCTCCAGCCCTCTGGTAATGTTTTTTATATTCTAACTTCTGTTTAACTTTTTTGTTTGTAAAGCTTATATGTAGGTTGGTGTCATATTGCAGAAGAATGAACTCATTTTACTTGCTTTTTTCTTTTATGAAACAAAAAGGGAGCTAGTAGTTAGACTGTATCATCGTAATTTTCATTAATTTATCTTTTGGTCCTTTAAACAAAAACTTCAAAAAAATCTTTCTTTTTGAAAGGGGCATGACTGTCTTTCCTTAGAAAAAGAAAAACTAGGTAGTTTTATAATTAAGTTCCTTTTTTTTTTAGTGTTTAGCCAAGTAGAAACTATTCATGTGTTTCATATTATTATTTAGAGTGTAACTTACAATTTATTGGGACATTTATTGTGAAAGATGTACTTTCCCCTTCCCCTTTGCAATTCTTGACAGGAAAAGACTGTAATGGGAGAGTTGTCCCCACGGATGGGGGAAGATATGATGTTCATTTGGGGGAGAGGATGCGGTATGCTGTATACTGGGATGAACTTGCATCGGAAGTGAGACGATGTACCTGGTTTTACAAGGGAGACAAAGACAATAAATATGTTCCCTACTCGGAGAGCTTCAGCCAAGTGTTAGAGGTATTCCTTTAGTCCTTTTTTACTCATCATTTTCTTCAGGTTTTTTTCCTCCTACTTAATAATCTCTTACTTTTCTGACATATTTTGTGAAATTTCCAGAAAAAGTTTGGTTCCATGTACATCATATTTTATAGTATTTTTATTTATTTATTTTTTGTCAGTTCTGGGATTTGAACTCAGGGCCTCACAGTTGCTAGGCTCTACCATTTGAGGCACTCCGCCAACCCAATATAAGCTTTCTTATTGTAAGTTTCCAGATAAAGTAGTCTTAATTTTAGATTTGAAAATATTATGGAAATTGTATTTGTCTTTTGAATTTAATAATTTTTCCTAATGGCAGTCACTGTTAATATACAAACTATGACCACAGGATTGATCTTCTTGATTTTCTTCTTTTTTTTCCAGCACTGGGGTTTGAAGTCAGGGCCTCATGCTTGCTAGGCAAGTGCTTTATCATTTAGCCAATTCACCAGCACCCCCTTACTCTTTTTTTTTTGGCAGTACTGGGGTTTGAATTCAAGACCTTGCACTTGCTAAACAGGCACTGTACCACTTGAGCCATGGAAAATGAGTCCTGCTGAAACTATTCCAGGAATTGGGAGAGGGGATAAAGGAGAATGAGGGAGGGGTAATTCAGCTATGATAAATTGTGACATTTATAAAAGTTCTTACCATATACCCCCAGTACAACAATAATAAAAAATAATAAAATTTTTAAAAAGGGAACTAAAAAAAATAAATTGGAATAATAGAGCATTAATATTATTGTTAGAACTATGTAAAAAGGCGAATAGCAATTATCTAGGTGGTGGAATTAGGAGTCCTCTTTTCCTTTGTCATGCTGTTACCTGTTGTAATTTTATTTTTATGTGTGTATGTATATATATATATTCCTTTTTTTTTTTTTTTTAATCTCTTAGCAGTACTCAGGACCTTAAGCTTGCTAAGTAGGCACTCTGCTACTTGAGCCATGCCTCCAGCCCTTTTTGCTTTAGCTGTTTTGGGGATAGTGTCTCAATTTTTGCCCAGGTCAGCCTAGACCATGAGCTCTCTATTTGTGCTTTCCCGTATAGGTGGAGGGCAGGCATATACCATCACATCCCAGATATTGGTTGAGACAGGGTCTCAAAAGCTTTTTGCCTGTGCTGGCCTTGAACTGTGATTTTCCCAATCTCCATCTCCTGAGTTGCTAGGATTATAGGCATGAGCCACTGGCGGCCTTATTTACTTATCTTTTGGGATAGGACTGGCTACATAGCCCAGGATGGCCTGGATCCCCCTGCCTCGGCCTCCTGAGAGCTGGGGTTACAGGTGTGTGCCATTATACCCTGCTTTTGTCATCTTAAAAGAATTTTAATGGGCTGGGGATGTAGCTCAGTGGTAGAGGACAAATAAATTTGATAAATTAGAGAATAGTAATCTTTTTTTCCTCCCGATACTGGGGTTTGAACTCAGTGCTTTGTGCTTGCTAGACAGATGCTCTACCATTTGAGTCATATTCTTATTGGAACTCAGTAATCTAGTACTCATGTATAAGTCCAGTTTTAATAGAAAAGCTGTTAGAGAGGTCTAATGAAATGTGTTTTCTTTTAAGGAAACTTATATGCTTGCTGTAACTCTGGATGAATGGAAAAAGAAACTGGAGTCTCCCAACAGAGAAATTATTATATTACACAATCCAAAGGTAAGGTCCATTGAAGCATTTCACTGATACTGAGATTAAAGGTGAATTGCTTTAACTAAGAATTTACTTGACCTCCTTTTCCTATAGGATATGTGCGATAACATTTGGCAGGTCTTGTATTGAATTTATCATTATAACTGCTACCATTATTTATTCCCCTCAGCTTATATGATTGAACTATCCTAGGGAAAATTATGACACCATAGATTAAGAAAATCATCAACACATTACAAGTAGGCGTATTGTTGAAAGATATGTTAGCCATATGTATTTTTAGGGTTCTCATTTCAAGCTTTAGGGATTGCATATCAAAATTCCACTTGAGATTTGAGCATATGTATTGAAGATATGATCCTACCCTTCAGAATATAAGGGGATGACTATAATGTAGAATGTATTCTCTGATCTTTTCCACTTAAGCTCATGGTGCATTACCAGCCAGTTGCAGGGTCTGATGAATGGGGTTCAACACCCACTGAGCAAGGTCGACCAAGAACAGTGAAGCGAGGTGCTGAGAACATCTCTGTTGACATTCATTGTGGTAATGTTAATCATTTTTCCCTTTTCTTCTGATACACTTATTTGTTTATTAAATTGTGGTCTGTTTTTTTGTGGATTTGGATTGTTTCAAGGCTTAAAAATGATCTTTAATTGTACAGGTTTATTCTGAGTTAAGATTAACATCATTTCATCTACTAAGATTTTTTTTGTTTGAAATTCCAGCTATTTGGGAAGTGGAAATAGGAGGATCACAGTTCAAGGTCAGCCCAGGAAAAAGTTAGTGAGAGTCTCTGTCTCAAAGAACAAGCCAGAGGGCTGAGTATGGTGGTCCACAACTGTAATTCCAGTTACTCAGGAGGCAGAGATCTGGAGGACTGAAATTTGAGACCAGCCCAAGCAAAAAGTTAATGAGACCCCCATTTCAGCCAATAAACTGGGCACGGTAGCATGTGACTTTTTTCTCCAGCTAAATGGGAGGCATAGGTAAGCAGGATTATAGTTCAAGGCTAGCTCCAGGCAAAAATGGGAGGACCCTATCAGAAAAATAGCTAAAGCAAAAGTTTTATTCTTCTGTTGACTAGAAATTTATTCTGGCAATCACTGTCCCTGAAGATTTTCTATTTTTCAGAAGGAACTTGATGGCTATCCATTGCTGACTAGTCTCACTTATGGTTGGTTTTAAGCATGTTTAACTGTACTGTAAAATTCCTTTCATCTTGTAGAAGAGATGATTTGTCTCTTAGACAAAGTTTGAATTACTATAATTAATTAGCTAGTTAATTTATTTATTTTCAGTTAGGGTCTCATGCTTTTACCTGACCTGTTCTCAAACCGTGACCCTCTTCTCTGCCTCTTTATTAGCTGGGATTGCAGGGGTGTACCACCCTGCCTGGTCAATTTATTGTAATTTAAAAATATGTGTTAAAGGCCAGGCATGGTGGTGCACTCCTATAATTCCATCAGGAAGGAAGATTACGAGTTCCAGGCCAGGCTGGGCTACTTAATGAGTTCAAGGTCAGTCAGTCTGGGTACATAATGAAACTGGTCTCTCAAAAAATAATAAAAAAATTAAAATTCCAGGCTTTAAAAACATGCCAGACATTATTGGTATAATTGATAGAAATGGAGCAATTAGGTGAAAATATTCTATCAATGTTAAATGCCCTGGATTTGATAACTGTATTGTGGTTGTATAAGAAGGTGTTCTTAGGAAATGCACATGCTAAAGGTTAAATTGATAGGGTGAATAAAAAAGGAGTGTGTGTGCAGCCTGACTTCCAGTGGTTCAGAAAAATAAATGTGTGTGGACACACACAGAAACAGAGAAAATACTAAAGTAAATGTAATTGTTTAAAATTGAATCTGTAAGGAGTACATGGGAGTTTTTGTACTACTTTTTCTAGTGATCTGTAAGTTTGCAGTTATTTCAAAATAAAAAGTTGTAAATTTTTTCACACACTTATTTGGAGATAAATTAGAAAGTAAAGTCAGTGTAATCTTACTAAATAGTTAATGTGGGACTACTTTGTGTCTTTCAATTATCCATTGGTATTTTAACTTATTTCTCTCTTGTTTATTGTGAGTGCTTGCTTTTAGAATACTTGAGTATATAGGATAATTTTTCTTTTTACTTCTCTTTATAGGAGAACCTTTACAAATAGATCACTTGGTTTTTGTAGTTCATGGAATTGGACCGGCTTGTGATCTCCGCTTTCGAAGCATTGTACAGTGTGGTAGGTTTGCAAAGCATGTAAGATTAGATCATTTAAGGAAAATACTGGTGAGTGCTCTTGTGAGCTGGGATGAAGCACTGTGTTTGGTCTGTTGTCATAGCTACCTAAGAAGATTTGGAGAGCTAAAGACAAGTGACAAGGCAGTAAAGCTTCCCAGCTTAGACCTAAAGTACTAGTAAATTCCTGAGGCTAATAGTTTATACTCTTAAGCAGTAATTCCTGAGTGAACAAGCTCTTAATCCCTATAAAATTGTTTTATGATGTAATGTCCTATTTCTAACTATTCTAAATCTAAAGAGAACTATAAAGATGATAAGATTCAACTGAATAACAGGAACTTCAATGATTTTTGTAGTTCATACTGTGGTAAGTCTCTTGATAGTATAATTGGAAGATGTAAGTCATTAGTATAACTTGAGTTTTAGAGACAGTATGTTTTAAACTAGATAGTTCTGGAGTTATGGAGTTTTATTCTGAGGCTAAGCATAAACTAGAATTGTAGACTGCAAGGTTAAGATCAGTGTGATATCAATTTGAACAGCAGTGTACTTTTTTTTAATTGAAAATACTGGGTAGTGCTTGCTTATAAAATACAGAAAGTTAGGATAGAAATCTGACGGCAAGATTGGTTGATACATAGTTGTGATTTTTTTAAAAAATTGAAACAGTTTCCATGACACAGAAGTTTTGAAGTTAGCTTTTCTTTTAATGAATTTTTTTATGTGGTCTTAATTTTTCCTGAATACTTACTTTACTATTTTTGACTTGTTAATTTGTGTTCTGAGCAAATTGCATGCTGGTTCTGTATATTAATTGCATCACTGTTGATACATAAGTTAATTTTCTTTTCCAGTGAATGATTTTCGAAGTGTTTCCTTAAACTTGCTACAGACACATTTTAAGAAAGCCCAAGAAAATCAACAGATTGGAAGGGTAGAATTTCTTCCAGTCAACTGGCACAGTCCTTTGCATTCTACAGGTGTAGATGTGTGAGTAATACCTTATGCCCTTGAGTTGTTATCTGTGCTTATCTTTTCTGGTCATCTGGATGCTTAAGGACATTTCTGCTATAGCTGTATATTTAAAAATTTCTGGAGATATGCTATGAAATTCTGGTCAGTCCTTTGTTTTAATATCCCTGGGTAGAATTGCATGGTGTATGTCCAGTATGCTTTACTGGTTCTCCGGAATTTCCTGTTTTGTTTTGTTTTGAGACTCAGCTTCACTGTGAAGCCTATGCTGGTTGGGAACTCACTATGTAGCCTAGGCTGGCTTTGATCCTGAGATCTTCCTGCCTAGCCTTCCAAGTTCTGGGATTGTAGGCGTGTACTATGGCTAGCTTCTAGTACTTGCTATTTCATCTTTATTTATTTAGCATTAAAGTCAAGCATTCTTTCTTCCTGTAGTATATAAACATTTCCAACTTCGGATATCAAAAGCTAACCACGCTCCAAGATGTACAAAGTATTTTGTTGCTCCTTTTGTAATTGTGTTTAAATAATATTTGTCTAAATTTAGGAAAAAGGGAAGAAATCTCCCAAGTTAAATTATTAATATTTATAATTTAGGTATAATTGGTACTGTGGAATTTGGTTTAGGCTATGTTAGCATGGTCTTTCTTAAGAGGATCACTGCTTGAGGCCAACCCAGGCAAAAAGTTCTCAAGACCCCCATCTCACCCAATTTAAGAAAAATAAAAGACAGTGTCATGTGTTTATCATCCAGCTGTGTGGGAAGCATAAGTAGGAGGATCACAGTCTAGGCCTGCCAGAGCATAAAAAAGATACCCTGTTTGAAATAATAAAATCCAAAAAGGACTGGAGGATGTGACTTAACTGTTTCAGCACCTGACTGACAAGCAGAAGGCCCTGAGTTCAAACGGCAGTACTGCCCAGAACAAAGTTCCACATTGAGGGAGGTCTTCATCATCCAGGGACAAAAAAAACCTGATGCTGGTGGGCTTTGAATATGGCTCAGTGGTAGAGTGCAAGGCCCTGGGGTTCAATCCCTAGTATTGCAAAACAAAACAAAAAGCAAAAAACACAACACCCCAGAACTCACTTAATGCTCAGAATTCTAAGAAAAGCCTCTTGCATCTTTTGCTTGGTCTTTTCTTTTTTTAATGTTTTTTTTTGTATTCCTTCAGCCCTTTTTGCTTTAGGTTGTTTTTTAGATAGGGTCTCACATTTTTGCCCAGGGCTCGCCTGGACTGTGATCCTCCTACTTACAGTCTTCTGCATTGCTGAGGCTACAGTTGTGTACCACCATGCCCTGCTTACTTGTTGAGATTTGGTCTTGCTGACTTATTGCACGGGCTGGCCTTGAACTGGATCCTTCACCTCTCCACCTCTGATGTACCTTATGTAGTCTAAACTTCCCTGAAACTAATATGTAGCCTAAACTAGCATGGAACTCACTATCTTCCTGCCTCAGCTTCCCAACTGCTGGGATTACAGGTGTGTACTACTCCACCCCACTTAAAGAAACTATTGAGAATTTTGTGGAGAAAAGTAGTATATATGAAGAATCTTGATGTACCAAGTCTTTGCCTCCAGCAGTACAAATGGGGTTTGCTCCATTTGTATCTTTATACCTCTGTCAACTCCTCTTTCTGCCATTGAATCAAATCTTAGATACCCTGTCACTTCATCCGTAAATGTTTCGGTTTGTATATCTTAAATAACTTTAAAAAATATATGACCATAATACCATTATCAGACCTAAAAATATTCTTAGTATCAGAAATACCAGTAAGTGTTCAAATTTTCATTGTTTAATAAATATGGTTTTTACATACATATACGTATATTTTACCTTGAGTCTGGCACCTTAGTCCACTTGGTCTCCTGACACTTTATATGTATATTTTAAACTAGGACCCAAATTAAATCCATACATGACAGTTAAATCATATGTCTGTCTTAATCTTTCCTCTTCATCTTTATCCATTTTTATCTTGCAGTTTATATTTGAAGAAACTGAGTTGTCTTGTGTGGTTTCTTATACTCTGAAATTTACCATTCACCTCTCTTTTTTCTTTTTTGGCAGTACTGGAGTTTGAACTCAGGCAAGGCCTTGTGCTTGCTAGGCAGGTGCTCTACCACTCAAACCGTGCCTCCAGTTTTGTCCTTTTTTCTATAACTGATGGTTGGCTTTGGTATCATTAAATGTTTGCATCTAAGCCTGGAGACTAAGCTAGATAATAACTTAGAGGTGGCTATGGAATGTATGTAGATTTCCTGCTTAAAATACCTTTTCTTTTTTCAGAGATCTGCAGCGGATAACCCTGCCCAGCATCAACCGCCTCAGACACTTCACCAACGACACTATTCTGGATGTCTTCTTCTACAACAGCCCCACCTACTGTCAGACTATTGTGGACACAGTAGCTTCTGAAATGAACAGAATATACACACTTTTTCTGCAGAGGAACCCTAATTTCAAAGGCGGTGTATCTATTGCTGGTCATAGTTTAGGTAACAAATTCTCTGTAAGCACAGAGGACTATCACATTTTAAGGACACTTATTTTTGAAGCACAGTCTCTTTTATCAATTTCAGATTCAGAGACCTAGACGTGGTCTATGGTGAAGAATTTGGAAGGGGTTGGAAGGGTGGTGGTAAATTGGAAAGATTCTCTGATCTGTGGATTTGCCTACATGGGTAATTGGCTTATGACTTTTGTTTTTTGCATAAAAGACAGCAATTTAGTGCTAATGCTTAGAAATTGTTCCTTCTTTCTTCTATTTTACTTACAGGTTCGCTTATATTGTTTGATATCCTAACAAATCAGAAAGATTCTTTGGAGGGTATTGACAATGAAAAGGTAATTTAGATGTTCAAACAGGTTCCCTTGTAGTAGTCCACAGACTTTAGACTTATTTTTTTGGCTTTAGTTGAGTTTAGTCTCATACCATAATGTTAATTTTACATTGATTTTAACAGACTCTTGTCAATCTTGAGTGACAGAAACAAGACAGTAATTTGTTTCTATAAATAATTGCTATGTTATTCCCCTCTATAAATATGCACTATTAATGTATTAATAGAATTGTAGAATCTTTGAGCTAATTGAAGCTTGCATGTAAGGAAATGAAGAATGAATTGGATAATTTATAGAAATTGTTTTTTGTCAGTACTGGGGTTGAACTCTGTTTCATGCTTACTAGTCAGGCACTGTACCACTTGAGCCACACCTCCAGCCCAGAAATTCTGTCTGAAAGCCAAGGAACCTTGGTGTTTAAACATACCTTTTTTTTTTAGGGGAGAGGGGCTTGAGGTACTGGGGTTTGAACTTGGGCTTCCGTTTGCTAGGCATGTGCTCTACTACTTGAGCCATCCAGCCTTAAGCATATCTTTAGTAAAACAAAGTCCTGTGAACATGCATTACCAATAGTATTGATTTAGTACTTACCATTTATTATCTTGTTTTTTTTTCCTTTTATGTAAGTGTCCTGTTTCTCTTTTTGTACCATGAGTTCTTTCAGGACAAGGACTTTGTCTTAGATTGTTTTATTTCTTAAGCTCAGTAAAGCTTGTTAGTAATGATGGAGTATATTTTGACAGTCATTTGCTCATTCATTTAAAAGTATATTTTCAAGGATCTGGAGGTGTGGCCCCAGTGGTAGAGTACTTACCTAGCAAGTGCAAGGTCCTGAGTTCAGTCCCTAGTAACACACACTTGTTCACACACGCACACAATAAATGAATGTATTTTCAGCTGATCTTGCAAAAATTTGGCGGTCAGTCTTCATTTGCATTTTGTGTAAGTTAAAATTGATTTAAAGTGAATATACATTACTGTAGGAATTTTATATAACATTTAAATAGCAAAATTGGAAATTAAATGAATTTTGAGAATATGAGCTTTATGATTTAATTTTTAGTGTTCACTAAATACCGTTATGGATCAAGGAGACACACCAACACTAGAGGAAGATTTGAAGAAACTTCACCTCTCTGAATACTTTAATATCTTTGAGAAGGAGAAAGTAGATAAGGAAGCTCTGGTAAAAAAACCAATCTTTTAAAACTTTAGGACAAACTGTTTTCTATATTCTTATTTATCTTCCTCATGTTTATTAATGAGCATGCCCTTTAGAAACTGGTTAATCATAAATACTTAATCATTAATAATGTTTTTTAGTCATTGTTTATTTGCTTTTTACTATATAAATTAATTTTTGCTTTGTGGAGTTCCAGCTTCAGATGAGCCACATTGATAGTCACATATCAGTGGAACAAAAACAAGCATAGCTTAGAGAACACATGAGGGAAAGAACATTCCAGTTCTTATTTTCTGTTATATTTTCAAGAGCTCTTTTGTTGCTATTTGATCATTTGATTTTTTTCCCCATTTTTCTTGCACTTTTTTCTAGTTTGTGATACATACATTCATTTAATAGATATTTAGCAAGTGTTTATTTACTGTGATCGGGCATACTATATCAAGTATTGGAAATGGAATGGTAATAAGATATGGTTCCTGACCTCAAAGTGTTTATACTTTAGTGGGGAAGATACATAATCCACACATAATTAATTACAATTATAAGAAGTAATAAGGAGAGGGACACAGTGATATAAGAATGATGAATTAACCAAATTTTGAGAGGATAAGGGAGGGCTTCCCTAGTCAGGTGAGTGGCACTTAAGTTGAAATCCTGATTGTTGACCTCTTTTGTGTTATACTTCTGTTGTTTGCTGTATGTTTTCACCACTGTGTCCATCAGTAGACTGTAATCTTTCTCAGATTGTGACATCTAAGCAAGCATGAAAATCAAGGAAGGTTTTTCTGTCATGAAGTCATTAAATACCAACTTTTCTAGTTTTTTTTTCCTTTTTAACAGTGCAGTGTTATCTATATAACTAACATTGACACTAGAATTGACACTTTCTGTTCTTCTTTAGATTGTTCTATGAACAGAACAGTCTCTTCTCAAATTTAAGGACTAGGGAGCCAGAGCAGTTATACAGCAAAAAAACGAGTGCCTCAGTCATATTCTTCTCAGGAAACAGGATATTTAATTGATTTTATTTTGCCTGCAAATAAAAGATGCTTGATTTTCTATAACTAGGCTTTATGTACAGACAGAGATCTTCAGGAAATGGGAATTCCCTTAGGACCAAGAAAGAAGTTACTAAACTATTTCGGGACCAGGAAACATTCAGTGGTATGTGCCTGATACCGGCGGTGAGACTAAGCAATTCTTTGACAGCCATGGAGTGCCCTTGAGCTTTGTGACATGTGTATTCTGGGGAGCTAACAGTTTTCTGTTTTGTTTTTTTCTTTTGAGTTGGGGGGATCTCCCCATGTTGCCCAGCCTGGCCTCAAACTCCTGGGGCTCAAGTGATCCTCCTATCTCAGCCTCCCAGGTAGCTGGAACTATAGGTGCGCGACACCACTCCTGACTAGCTAAGCAGTTTTGATCATTGATCTTTGGCTCTTTGAGAATTAAACACATTTTCTTTATCCGTATCCTTAAAAATGTGATTAGCTTCAAAAGTCTTGCATCGCCAGGACTACTACTACCCTTCAGTTTTTTTCATTTTTGTAGCAGCTTTGTTAAGATGTAAAGTATACAGTTCAGTTGTTTTGGTAGCTTTTATAAAGTTTATAATCACTTATCACTGTCTAATTTTTTTTTTTCAGTACTAGAGTTTGAACTCAGGGCCTCCACCTTGAGGCACACCATCAGCCTTTTTTGTATTGAGTTTTTTCTAGATAGGGTCTCACAAACTATTTCCCAGGGTTGGCTTCAGACTGCAATCCTCCTGATCTCTGCCTCCTGAGTAGTTAGGATTATAGGCGTGAGCCACCAGTGCCTGGCCATCACTGTCTAATTTCAGAATAGTATTGTTTTCTCTTGTGATGGGTAGCTAAAGTTTCAACTGGTACCCAAATGGCTGTGTACAACTTCTGAGCACATAGGGATTTTAACTTATAATGTAAGCCACCTAGTGTTTTTAATAGATTTATCTTGTTTTCTTAGGGACTCTTTCTAAAATTATTGGCTGTCATTTTGAAACTTTCATGAGCATCCTTTCAAACAAGTAGAAACCTGTGTAATCCTTTGACTGTTTTACTATATAGTAGCTCTATATAGTATTATTTTATTTATTATTTATAAAAAATAAAACTTTTTTATTCTTTAGGGTATTAATAGACCAACTATACCATCAGCTTCAGAGGTGAACAGTCCCAAAGAATCTGAATTCTGCAGTACTAGAAATGTTACTAAAAATGATGATTGTTTAGATGTTGGCATCGGGCAGGTAACAGTATTTTCTTTGGTCAGTTTTTCTTGCTGCCATTGGCATGGCAGGAACAGATGTAACTTTTGTTATTAGTGAAAGATGCTTTTATTTCCTTCTTCCAGGTGTCTATAAGATACCCCCGTCTCAACTATAAACCAGAAATATTCTTTGCCTTTGGATCTCCCATTGGAATGTTTCTTACAGTTCGAGGACTGAAAAGAATTGATCCTAATTACAAATTCCCAACATGCAAAGGTTTCTTCAATATTTATCATCCTGTAAGCATTGTATTGCTGCTGTGCTTTTACCTGAATATTAGGGCTTATTGGTAAAAAGCATATCATTTTGTGTTGTGCTGATTTATGATTTTCTGTATCATTTTCTAGTAATGAGACCATCTGTTGATAGTATTGGTCTAGAAGTGATGGGCAGAGTAATCATACCTTTTTGTAAATGAGCTTATAATTATTTTTGCCCAAGATATACAGTTCCTCAGACTGTCTTTCTTTAGCAAGGATAAACACAGCTATTAATATTTCTTATGTAGTTTGATCCTGTGGCCTATAGGATTGAACCAATGGTGGTTCCAGATGTAGAATTTGAGCCAATGTTGATCCCACATCATAAAGGCAGGAAGCGGATGCACTTAGGTAAGTCTGTATATAGAACTTGTTAATAATTCCAGACCTGGTGAGTACAAACTAAATAGACTTCATATTCTGTTTTGCTATGGTGTACCCTAAACTCTGTGTAAACCATTTAATATTCTTTATTCATATGTTTCAGAACTGAGAGAAGGCTTGACCAGGATGAGTATGGACCTTAAGAACAATTTACTAGGTTCACTTCGAATGGCCTGGAAATCTTTCACCAGAGGTCCATACCCTGCTTTACAAGCTTCAGAAACAGCAGAAGAAACTGAAGTAGAACCTGAGTCAAGTTCAGAGAAGTCCAGTGGTCAGTAGACACTGCACACATTGATTACTTGCATCAGGCCAAATAAGAGGGACTCCATGATAAGGAGATCCTGTTTTCCCAGGGCTTGCTTTCCTTTCCCCTTCAGTTGTGTGGGAAATAAATACTATGAGTGCTCATTGACCTTCAACTCTGCTAATCTCTTCTGTCACATTAATTGCCCCAAATTATGAAAAAACATTGTATGTGAGAGAAATGTCAAGAGAAGTCATATTAGGCTCAAAAATGTTCCACACTTTGGAACTACAGAAGTCATGTGAAGAGCCCACTCTGTGAAATACCTTGCCTTTACAGGATGAATGTCTGTATTTGTGGGTCAGCTTTATTTTCTTGGCTGGGGAGTAGCTAGGATATTCTCTAATCAGTTTCATTCTTTAATTTTAAATTTTCTAAAGATCTCTATCCCTGCTTGCATTTAGTTTGTAAACTTCAGGCAAGTGACTCAGCAATTGATTGTACAGGTAATGAGATGTGTTGAACAAAAGAAAAGAAAGAGATTGGGCAATATTAGTATGACTTAAAGAGTATAAGGAAATTGAGAGGAAGAAAATGGAACAGAGCTCTCTGAATAGAGCTGATTATAAGGTAAACTTGGAGTCTGATGGGAAGTAACAGGACAGGCCTCTTAGGCTCTTTTGATGGCTCTTCTATATGCAGATGTTAACACAGAAGAGACTCCTGTGATAATTAAAGAAGAAGTCCCTCCCATCAATGTGGGCATGCTTAATGGAGGCCAGCGCATTGACTATGTGCTACAGGAGAAACCCATTGAAAGTTTTAATGAATACTTATTTGCTTTGCAAAGCCATTTATGCTACTGGTAAGTGTTTTTTGTTTTTTATTTTTTTGCAGTTCTGGGGATTAAATCCAGGGCCTAGGGGCAAGTGGTCTACTACTGAGCCACACCAAGCCCTATTGTTTCTTCCTCTTTTTTATCCTTTTTGAGACAGGGTCTCTATATGTTGTACAGGCTGGCCTTGACCTTGTTGTCCTCTTGCCTTAGTCTCCCAAGTGCTGGGATTACAGACATATTCCACTATGTCCAGCTTGTTCTGTTTTTTGTTTGTTTGTTTATTTAGGTGTTCACCGATACTAACAGATGTAAAAAAAAGAGGATAGGGTGGGATTGGAATGATTCTCACTTAGACAATTACAAAACAGTATTGTCATGCCATTTTAAAGAAATCTGGTTTAAACCTGTTATTTTATTATGCAGTTGCATAGACCATGAGGTTAATGATGCCAGCAACCATTAGTTTATTTAGCCTGGTCTTAAAATTGTGTTTTCTGGCCATTGGAGTAATGAAGTGGCACAAATAAGTTATTATTGCTGAGTGTATTTTAGGAAATCCATTTGATACTGGGCATGGTGTTTTCACTTTTGTAATCCCAGCACTAGGGAGGGTGAAGCAGGAGGATTGTGAGTTTGAGGCTAGCCTAGGCTATGTAGGAGACCCTTGTCTCAAAAAAAAAAAAAAAAAAAGAAAGAAAAGAAAAAAATTCATCTGAAAGCACTTATAATAGCTGAATCAGAATTATTATATATAATTATCTGATGGATTATTGAACAGATTAATAGTGGATTGCAAGTTCGAGGCTAGTCTGGGCTACATAGTAAGTTCAAAGTCAGCCATAATTTGTATAACCAGTCCTTTACTGATAGATGTTTAGATTTGTATATTTTTCCTCTTTATATTCCTTATTCATGTCATTTCATCTATTGATGAATCTGTCTTGAAGTATGCATACATAGAGCCATTGGCACACCTTAGTCATACTTGGTATATGTTGCCAAGCAGAGGTTGTCACTTTTTACATTCCCAGCATGGATGTATGAGAACATTTCTTCATGACTTTTGTCTAACAGTTTCATCAACTGTAAATATAAACTACATAGATTTAAAGTGTATAAATTTGATGAATTTTGACATGTTTTAGGAAACATGTCAAATCATAACCATAATCAAATTAATGATCATATTAATTACTCAAAAGTTTCCTCATGCTCCTTTGTAATTCCCACACCAGCCCCAATCTTTAGTGATCCCCTGATCTTCTGTCACTGTGGACCAGTTTGCATTATTTGGAATCATATAATATTTACCTTCTTTTTTTTTTTGGTGTGGGGTATGATCTGATCTCTTTTACCCAGCATAGTTATCTTGAGATTCATCTATGTTGTTTACGTCAGTAGTTAATTTTTCTTAAGTAGTAGTCTGTTGGATGGATTCACCACAGTCTTTACCACAGTTGATCTCTTCATCTGTTGTTTTTTTGAGACAGTTTTGCTTTGCAGCTCAGGCTGGCTGCAAACTCATGATCCTCCTGCCTCAGCCTCTCGAGTGCTTGTGATTCCAGGTGTGCACCAGCACACTTAGCTTCAATATCCTTGATGTACTTGATGTTCAGTATCTTAGCTGTTCTAAATGGGTTGTGACACACACACACACACACACACACACACACACACACTCTCTCTCTCTCTCTCTCTCTCTCTCTCTCTGGACTGTTTGTCTGTGACCCAGAGACTTGGTCACTGTGGCTTTATAAACCTTGAACTCAGGTAGCATGAGTCTTTTACCTTTGTTGGTTTTTTTTTTTTTTCAATTATTTTGGCTTTTGCAGGTCCATGCATTTCCATGCATGATTTATTTAGTTTTTAGTGATATTGGGGTTGAACTTGGCTTTTCGTGCTTGTTAGGTAGGCACCCTACCTCTTGATCCACTCTGGCAGCCCTCTATGTATATTTTAGAATGGTAATTTCTACAAAGGACTCTCCTAGGACTTTGATTGTTATTGCTTATTAATAGGTCAGTTCTCTATAGATCTTTTTTTTAATCTAAAAGAGAACTGACATTTTTATAATACGTAGTATTGTGATCCATGAACAAACACCTTTTATTTAGAGCATCTGTAATTTCCATCAGTAATGTTCTATAGTTTTCACTCTACATGCCATGCACACTAGAATTTCTAATTGTATGAAGAAGGTTGATTCTTGACATATTTAAGAGCCATTTTAATTTCCTTTTTGGGAGTTACCTAGATCTTTTTACTTCCCATATATTGAAGCGTTGGCTTTTTTTTTTTTTTTTTTAATTGAGTAGTCTTCAATGTGAGTTGTAAATACCTTTTCCCCAGTTTGTATTTTGACATTGCCTAGATTTGCTTTTCAGTTTTTGGAATTTGTGTCATACTTAGATCATTTAAAAAAAAAATTTTATCACTGTTTGTTTTAATTTTTAGTTGTACTTCCACAGGTAAATCTTTGATTTACCTCAAATTTATCTTAATACAGATGTATATCCACTTGTTTCACCATTACCAATAGAGTCTACCGTTATTACATTACATTCCTATACATAATTGGGACTACTTCTGACCTACCTACTCATTTATCATTTTGTTGTGCAATTTTAACATCTGGTAGAGCTAATTCCTCCTTGTTGGTATAGGAGTTTCTTAAGCTAGGATTTTTGTTTGGCATTTGTGGGGAAATGAACTTAGTTTATAAATATAATAAAATTCTATTTATACTTTTGATTATGTATGTATATATGTAATCTTTCCATCCATAGAGACATCCATAGATCTTATTAGATTCTCAAAGGGATGCCTATTTCAAAAAATGCACCACGGACATAGAGAACAGTTTGAGCCTTATATCCACAGGGTGGTCTTTCATGAATGTTATATTTTGTAATCAAATTTCTTTATGAACTGTGAATACAAGTAATTGCTTATACATACATGGAATAATACCTGGATGATGCATGAAAAATTAACATTGGTTGTGAGAAGATGGGAGCTGGTGGTTGAGAAACTAGGGAGGTAGAATTCATTATTTTGTTTGTACTCTTTTATATATTTTGAATCATATGATTGTATTACCTTTTCAGAAAAGTGAATAAAATTTTAAAAATGAAGGCAATCAACTGGATGGCTCTTCAGTAGTAGTATCTGAAGAATGAACTTTGTTCATTTATTAGTTTTTTGGATTTTTTTTTTTTCTTTGTAGTGCTGGGGCTTGAACATAGGGATGCTAAGCAAGTGCTTTACTACTGAGCTACACTCCCAAACCCTAAGCTTTTCATATTTTCAGGCATAATACTAGAATTCTTTGTCATATCACCTTCCAAATCATTGCCAGTTAGGCCACCTCTGACTCATATTTTTGGAGTAGTAAAAAATGAGTGCAAGGTGTGGATTAAATGAAATAATATAGGCAAAGTGTATAGCACAAATGTTCCATCTTTTTTCAGTATATTTTTCTCTTTACAGGGAGTCTGAAGATACGGTATTGCTGGTCCTCAAAGAGATCTATCAAACCCAGGGTATTTTTCTTGATCAGCCCTTGCAATAAAAGTGCCCCATCTGTGGCTGCTTAATGTAAGTTTTAAATGTCATGTATGTAGTATAGTACTTACTACGTGTTAGCATGTTACAAGGAACTATGGGCTTCAAGCTTTTTATAAAATACACCTTTCTGTTGCCTGTCACCAGGATCTAGACTAGTCCTCGTTTTTGTAGACCGTGGTTAAAATTCATGGAGAAATGCTCAGTAGCCACTTAGAGATTGGGTTATCTCAGTTGTGGCTGGGATTTTGTTCAATGACATCCGTCATTATTTAGGATTTAAACTTAGAATCCTAATAGTTATAACCTAATTACAGACAGCACATCCTGAGATTTAAAATACTGTTTTCAGCTATGAAACTAGGAAGTCTGTACATTAGACTTTGGCATTCCCTATTGGTTGTACCTGCATGATGACCTCTTCTCCCACTCTCTCCCTTAGACGGACATTGAGGGTGCCTTCCCCCAAGAATTTTGCCGCAATTTTCTTCTCTTCAACTGCATCATTTCTGCATGTTGCCTGCCACTTACTCACCATTGGGTCTTTGGAAGATATTTCTTTTTAGGAGTGGATAAACAAAGGAAAGACCCTATTAACCTTTTACCACCAGCTTTGTATAAACCTTGCTGTTCTTTCTTTATAGCTGGGGCAGTTTGCATTTTTAATTCTTTGATGATAGTATACAGATGCCACTTTCTTTTTACATGAGGTAGAATAGTCTTACTTTCAGCTTGATTTGTTTAGAGTAGATCAGAAAAAATTTTAAGGAAATTACTGCTTATTTTTAGAAAATGTTCCAGTTTGGGAACAGATTCTTGAGCTTTAGAAGGCATTTGAGGATATACTATCTTTGTGTTCTAAAGGCTAAGTCAAATCTCAGTAGATAGGAGAGAGGCAGTTGGGTGTGTGTTTGTTTAAGCCTGTGTTTCTTATGTGTATGTATGGCGACTGGACTGTAACTTACTAATAAGAATAACGGTTTTCACTGTGTAGCGCAGACTGACCTTGAACTCTTGATCCCCTGCTTTAGCCTTCCTAGGGCTGGATTTACGAGCATGCACTACCATGAAGAGCGTTACTTACTGTACTGTAATACCACTGTGTACTTCAGTAGACAGCTCAGTTCACAGTAGGTTCGTCCTTACGAAGCAAAGATGTTATGTATTTTACACCATTCTCAAAATTGGGGAACTGAAGGTGAGGTCTGATGTAGTTATTTGATAACACTTCTATTCTTGTGTTGAAGGTGAAGTTATAGAAGCTGGTGAACCTGAAATTACATGGCCTTTACCAACGGCTAAAGTTATCAGTGAGATCTTTTTTTTAGTGGTGCTTTTGTGATGAAGCAACTTAAGTCATCAGCCACTTCCACTTGGGTGAAACTGGTAGTGTGATATCCTCTTTAAAAACATTTAGTGAACATCATTGCCTTTTAGTTGCCACAGTTGAAAAGCTTATTTAAAAGGTTCTTGGTATAGGCAGTGTTGGTTGAGCACATAGGTTTGGCTTGGGGGATATACTTGTATTCTGGAAAAAAAACAAAACAAAACAAAAAAAAACACCTGTACTTATAAGGGTCCAAGGAGCAGATACTGCAGTCATTGTCAGCTAGGTCTAGAACATACAAAGTGAGATTTACCCGAAGAACATGGGTGACTGTAGACTAGTCTTCTCCTAAGGCATCTGCTCACCACTTTGCTGTAGGTATTTTCTTCCCCATTGGCCAGCGTTTGGCATTATCTTTGCAGTTGTCTTTATGATAGTCCTTTATAGTCCTAAGGTTTCCTTAGGCCTGTTTATAAAGTGGCAGAGGCAGACAAGCCATGTTTTGTTTTCTGTAAATTTATTTTGGTAAATGTATCATGGTATCCAAAGCACTGGTATTCAATACACAATGAAGCCATCCCTTAGACAGCCATTCCTTTTCTGTAAAGGAAAAAGGAGTTTAGTTGCTATCACTCTGGTTATGGAATCAAGGGTTGGGTATAGGTCAAGCCTGGCCTTCCCTTATCTGCTTACGGACTAATGCTAAAAAGTAAGCTGCTAATAAGTTTAAGATATATTGGAATATTTTCTGTATATAAACTGAGTAAGAGTTATTGAGAAATAGCATTCATTATATACTAGAGGGTCAGCTTTTGTCAAGTTGCTGTCTTCAAGTTTATGTTTACTCTTTATATTAGCAGAATAGATACTTTTTAAGAGTAAACCAAAGGATAACCAAAGGACAACCAAGAGTGAGTCCCTGTAACCAAAGATGGACAGCTTAAGCCTGGAGAGCTAGATAAACCACTGTACTAAGAAGTGCTTCTTTCCTGGTGGTGAGGGGCAGGTAATTATAAAAGAGCTTTATATTCTCATCCATCTACTTGTGTTATTATTATGGCTGTGTGATATTATCATACAAGTTAATAAGCTTGACTCAAGTCCTTTATCTAGTCATATAATTTGCACTGCTTCAATTGTATCATGTGCAATCTCTTGACCAAGCCTATTTTTAAACACTGGTATAACATTTGTACATGCTCCTAGCTGAGAATTAGTATTGCATATCTCAGTAAAAGAGACCATTTGCATGGAAAGATTAGTAGCACTGATTAACTTTCTAATATTTTGCACTTTTGAAATGTTTGTTTTTTACGTGATTATATTTAAAACTTAATACTGAAATAAAACCGTATTGACTAGTTTCCTACTTTTACCTGGTTTCATCTATCATAAAGAAAATCAAGCTGGGAGTGGCTCAAGTGGTGGAGGCCTGCCTAGCAAGCACAAAGCCCTGAGTTCCAAACCCCAGTTCCACCAAA
The DNA here is from genome assembly GCF_047511655.1 of Castor canadensis. Taxonomy (NCBI): domain Eukaryota; kingdom Metazoa; phylum Chordata; class Mammalia; order Rodentia; family Castoridae; genus Castor; species Castor canadensis. The sequence goes on along the minus strand of NC_133399.1, from coordinate 58,473,640 downwards.
AACATTAATACAGTAATGATTTTCTTTTCCTCTATGTATTACTAAAGTAAGTTTAAAATACTTATGTCTAATGGGGAATTCATTGTTTACCTTCAGCCCCTGAATGGTACGTCTAAGTGCAAAAAAAAAAAAAACCCCAACACATTCATTTTATTTGAATATCAGGTTTACTTAAGGAGAAAAATGCATTATTGTGTTATAGGCAGAACTCTGTAAGACAGTCATATTTAAATTATAATCACAATAAAGAGAAAGGTAGCTGTAGGTCCACCAGTTTTCATGATATCCTATAATTGTTCCTTATGTCTCCTTGTGACAAACAGACAGTAAGATTGATTTGTCCTCCACATAATGATGTCAGTAAATTTTCTTTCCTACCGTAGTAGGAAAGAGTTGAATTCGGGCAAGAGCTCCATGAGGTGGAAACAATCATCGGTTATGAGCTGAAATCACACTCTTGGCCATTTTCTTTTTTTTATTGTGTTCTCTTAGTAATTCAACAAATTCTTTATGACCACAGTTGGACAGCAATACTAGATGGCTGAACTCAGATAAGATGTGTAACAATGGAAACTTAATCAAAATTGGACATTCTCTCATTTAAGGCTTTCTGGAATTGTCACTAGAGAAAGTAAACAATCAAAGTAATTTAGTTGGTCAGGCCCTAAATTTTAAGATTTTTGAGTTATAAGAAACAGAAGTTAAGTTTCAGTAATTAACTGTAGCTTTTAGGATAATGTGGGGCTGTGCAGTCTTTGTGAAAAGATTCTTCCAAGAGTGGCATTTAAATTAAATGTAAAAGCATAGATCTTGGGAAACCACGGAACTGTCCCTTTACCAAAATCGGTGGCATATGATAGTGGAAAATAACCCCGACTCCTCATAACACAGATCCGTGGGAAGCAGGGCAGAATACAGCTTGGCTGTGTCCTCACTTGTACCTTGGAAAGGGTAAAAAAGCAAGAAGTCCTTGTCTTGTGCATGACCCAAAGGTTGATTCACGTATTCTCTGAGATAGATTCAACTTTTAAATATCCAAACAGCAAGAATCACCTGGCTTCTTCTGTGCAGTGGGAAGTGTATGTTTGTCCTGAAATGGTTTATCGCATTCTACGTCAGTCAGAGGAGGGTAATACTGCCTGTAGCAGACATAGGCAAATGTCACTCCAATCATGGATCCAACTACTACATCTGAGGAGAGAGGACATATCTTGTTCATATTAGACTCCAAAACCATATCGAGACACTCCACAGTGTAAAGGACTTGGCCCTCCAAGTTATTCTTACTTGTAGGGGCTGGGGAAAAACAAAACCAAACCCTCAATTTCAGATTTACGGTTTCTTTAGGCTTTCTTAATTTTATCTTATAGTTATAGGCTTATCATTCAGATTGTTCTCTAAACACCAAATCAAACAAATCTTTCATTAATAAAATAAGGCACATTCAATATGGACTAAATCAGAATTTTAAAATTCAGAACAATAATAAAGGTTCAGGCCACTGTATTCATTTATCTCTTCTAACCATTTCAGGAGACCTGGCTGATGGCATAGGCTTAGAATCCCAACACTCTGGAGACAGAGGCAGTAAGGTCCTGAGTTTGAGGCCAGCCTAGGCTCCATAATGAATTCAAGGCTAGTGTAGCGAGACCCCATCACTTCCCTAGGGGAAGGAAGGAATAAACTTCAAGAGTTGCCTCTCTTTCCTATTTTTTTGGAGTTTTGGGAGGTTGGAACTGGGGTTTCAACTCAGGGCTTTGGGCCTGCTAGGCAGGCGCTGCACTGCTTGAAACACACCTCCCGCCTCTGCTTATCCTTTAACAGAGGTCCTAAGGAAAACCTCTGGGCAGTACGGCCAGTGTTTTGGGGGACTGTGTGTGGCTTTTCTTTGAAGATTCTCATTCTCATTCTCCTCTCTCTCTCTCTCTCTTTCCTTATTTCCTGAGACAGGGTCTCTATGTAGCCCAGGCAGGCTTTGAACTCACAATTCTGCCTCAGCTTCCCAAGTGCTGGGATCACAGGTTGGCACCCTTGTGCCTGCCTTAAATTAATTTTTAATTAGATTCAATTTAATTTCATCTTATGATGCTTGAAAAATTAAATGTTCCATTTGGTAATCACTTTAAGAGGTTAACTTTTGTCTTCCATACAGCTACATATGCCTAAGTACAGAACTCAGACCATCTACATACTCATTTGTTCTTTCACTCAACAAATACTTAAAAATTAGTGAATAAGCAGCCTCTTTTTGCCAGTTTCTAGGGATAAAATGAATGAAACATGGAAGCTTCCAGGGCTTACCTTGCCAGTGATGTTTGTAGTCACAGGTGCGGGATAGTGCAATTACACCTGCCAAAAGTAGAGGTGACAGAAAAGCACAGAATCTCCAAGATTTCCCACGACCTTCTGGTGTGAAGCAATGTAACTTCCCTGCCAGGTAGAAGGATGCAAAGGCCAGACCAGCAAATGCAACTAGAACAAAGAAAACCTGTAAGTAATGTGTATCTTTTACTGGAAACCACATCACTCATCTCCAAATAGGAAGCTAGGCGAATATGAGTGCGTTTTACTCCATTTCTTTTATGCCTCTGACATTGGTTATGAGAAAAAAGGAAAATAAAGGGAAAATGAAGGACTTCATTTTGTGTCCTAAATTTAATAATATTTTACCTGAAAATAGTTTTTGGAATACAAGTTACATGACTTTGGGTAGGTTACTTCTCTGCTTTTTAAAGTGGGAATCATAAAAGAACATAATATGGACCTCAATGAGCTATTGTGAGCTGTAGGTGAGGTAAGAACCTAAAGTGCTCTGGAGCACCTGACACACAGTAACTCTTCAATGAAGGCTGGTGTTTTAACAGCTAGTAGAAGGAGGAGCTAGGCAAGTAATTAATAACAATAATAAAATGTGCAGACCTCGTGAATATACTAACACTCAAGGCTCCGGCCTGTGAGCCAATTTCAAGACGTTAGAGTAATTTCTAGACATAAGAACAACTGTAGTCAGATGCTCCCACCCCTAAAAGCCTCCTAGGTTAAATGTAATGAAAAATTAAGCACAGAAATATGAAACTCATACATGAGGAATGTCCACTGGGGAAGCTCTTGCGGCCCTCATTCACCACATCCTTGTCCCCTGTGCACGTCAAGTCAGAGTGGACTAGCCCATCTGGGAAGCAGCGATAGAAGAAATCTGGGCGTGGCCTGAAAGAAAATCATGGTTTGAGCATACGTCACTCACACTAACAGAAAATTTTTCACAGTTGTATTAGATGTCAACAATCTTGTCAGCTGTTGGTCATACAGTGTCCCAGACAAGATAATGTAACTGGATTAGGATATTCGCTACACTTAAAAAGCCTTAGTTCCATAGCCCACACTTAAAAAGTAGAAACAAAAACAAGTCATTCCAGCTTATTACACTCTGAGGCAATCAGCAAACAACTTCAGCAACTTCAGAGGCCCTGGGGCCAAAGGCTGTGCTCTGGGAAATGCTGTCAGGCAGGAAAGAGCCTTGCTGTCATCTCCAGGACAGAAGCGGGACGGAGAGGAGAGGACGTGTGAGTAAGGAGAGGAGAGGCTGTGACACATGTATGACAGTGGCATTCCCCATCTGTCCTGAGGCAGGGCTGGGGCAGCTAACTGGGCACTTACCTCCCCACAATCAGTTTTATCGTGTTGGTGAAGACACCATTCAGAGCTAGGGCAAGGCTGGCAGCTGCAAACCAGAGCGAAGTGTCGGTGCCGTCCGCCCAGGAGGAGGCCGGCCGCCTGCCTGAGCCAGGCAGCGCCTAAGTGACACGAGGGCCCGCGCAGGAAGGGCCCCCGCGCAGGAAGGGCTTGCGCTTACCCAGGCAGGCTTGTCTGCTGTCGCTGGCGTCCGCCTTCTTGAGGACCTTGGCCAAGAAGATGAGAGACAGTGGAGAGAGGAATGCAATGACCTGCAGGACGGAACGCACCGCAGGTAACCGCGGAAGCCCGCGCTGTTGGGAAGGTGGGCGTGTGGGGGAGGGGCGGCGCGCCACGACCACGTGTCCACGCACAAACGTGGGCGCGGCGGGGAAGTACTCGGCCTCCACGAGTGGGTTCCGGTAGCGCCACATCTCCTCCGGCGGGATGCGCCTCTGGAAGGCGGGCAGCCGCTCCGTCACCCTGCGGAGGGAGAGAGGGAGGGGACAGGGCGGGGTCCCGGGCCCCTGCCGCCCAGGGCCCACCGCCCACGCCCCGGGAACGTGCTCACAGGAAGGTCGCAAACAGCGCCACCCGCACACCCACTTCGGCCCCGAGGGCCGCGGCCGCTCTCGCCATCCCCGTCCCCGTCCCGGTCCCGGTCCCGCTCCTGCAGCGCAGCGTCCGCGGGAGGGAGCCGCACCAGCCGCGGCCTTCGGCCTCAAGGAAGCAGGAAGTAGGACTGGCAGCTTTGCCGGTTCTCAAGGCCTCGGCAGCAAAAGCAACGACAGCGAGCGGTGCGTCCTCTGGCTCCCCCCAGTGTCCGGCCAAGCAGCAGGTCGCCTGTGGGGCTCAAACCAGTGGGCTGAAGGCGCAACCACTCTGTAAGGACTAGCCTCTATGAAAACAAAAGAGAAAACCCAGTTTTTAAAAGATCCACATTTCCAGCAGCACTGCAGCATTTTGCAGGAAGAAAAACGGGCTGAGATTGGACGTGTTGTGCCATTTTGTGCCCCTTACCCATGATGGCCTCCTGCCCAGTGAGTTGTAGCAGTAAAAGTAAAGAACAAGCCCACATATTTACTTTGGAACATACAGGACAATTTATTGAAGTCAATCTCAAGCAAAATCTAAAATTAGTGGAATGTCATTAAAAACCTTTCCAAATTAATCCTCACAGAAGCAGAAAACACATTTGAAATCCAAAGTGTTTGCAAAATAAAAAAGGAAACATCTCAGTAAATATAATGTACAAAAATTATGTCCCTACCAGCACACACATCAGAAAGCAGCTTAAATATCACAGGCAGTCCTAAGTGCACTATAACTAGTCAACAAGCTATCTATATACAGGTTATCCAAGCTTTGCACATTTCACACTTTGCAAGAAAACAGGTCAATCAACAGAATCTTCAAAATACTATATATCTGGAAGTCTATGTGGCAACATCAAATCATAATACAGTAACGCCCTAGTGAACACCCCAGGGACAATTAACAACACTAATCCTTTAGTGTCAAGAGTTAGCCAAGTCACAGAAACTAGAGACTGATTTTAATGAATATCAATGCTTTGTTATTTAAAGACTCAAGTCTCAAGTGATTTAGGCAAAATAACATTTCACAGGGTCTACAAAGTGTATTACAGATAAACAAAATACAGAAATAATCTACAAAGGCCATTATCTAAACATAAAATGGAAACGGAATCTGTAGGTATATGTGTGTGTTGTGCAGTGTCACTCCAATGGGCACAAATGATTCTGTCAGTTCCAAATACACACAAACCCTTGTGTATGAAAAAGATGGTCTTTTTAGACAGTTGTAATCATTTAGCATCTTGGTATTTATAGCCAATATGATTCTGTTAACACAGAATATGTAACAGAACAAATGAGAGAAAAATAATGACAACAAAAAGTGTAAATTTATCCAGCCCACTTCTAACTGACAAGAATACCTTATAAATACCTCCTACCTTGTATATGCCATCTGACAGACACTTTCAACTTACTTGCACACATCAGGAGTCTGTGGCAGGCACAGAAGGGGACAGGGAAGTTGAGGGTGTTTTTTCATCCATTAGATGGAGTGACATCACAGGAAAACTAAGTACTGAATAATGACTTTGGCAACGATTTTCCTTTTTTTTTTTTTTTTACCAGAAGTAAAATGACTTTTGGAGTCTACTGAAGGACTGATAATTCTCTTCTTCTCCTCCTTCATACATGTGTGCCAGAAGAGCCCAAATTTGTCACTTTTCAATGGACTGACACGAAGCCAAATAATGGAAATTTTTTTTAAACACAAACTTAATACACAGCATGTTAGGAGTGTAACATAAGAGCAATATTTTTTCCCTACACAGACATATATTGAGAGGTGCTTGGGGATGGGATTGACAAAATGACAAAATAAAGAACATACATATTCATAAAAATGCTGATACCTCATGCAGGAGTCTCTTCCTCAAAGATACACAATAAATGTGACACATCAGCTATTAACATGAGCTCCCATTTGCAGAACTTTGTCTTTAATCCAAGTTCAAGAGGGCAAGAGACTAGCTATTTATTTTTAAAATAGTATACAAAACAATGCTTTCTACTTCATAAGTTTTAAAAAGAAACTAAAAGAAGGAGAATCTGAAGAGTTTCAAGTACCTAAAAAACCTGAATTCAATGAGGCAGAGGTCTCAATGTTAAGGTGACACATCGTACCTGTGGCAATAAACATTCCCCTCCCTTACTCTATTATAACCCCTCTCTCCCAGTATCCCTGGTACCCCGCCCCAGGTAAAAGTTGGTATATACAAACTTCCAGCTTTTTAGTCTTTGTTAATTCATTACAAAGCTGTCTAATTACTGAAGGCATCTACTCTATCCGATCACTTCCTGCCTGCAGCAACTTGGACAAGTGGTGGTGGTACACGCAGCAGCCTTGTAAACAATTCAAATCTATGCCCAGCCATAGAGCGACTTTTCAATGCCATGTTACCTCATGGAGGAGCTTGCCACATACAAACTTCCCAAACTGGATGGACTCCAAGGCGACTTGTTTTTGTATCCCATTAGGACACTGTATGTGGTCAGCAGCACTTTGACTTTACGGTGAGCGCTAAAAGAGCTTTGCATTTAAAAATGAAAGGAAAGACAAGCAACAGGTCTGGGCAGTCAAGAGATTCCATTCTGAAGAGATGGGGTATCTGATTCCAAACTGTAGGTTTGGGTTTGACCCTGATTAGAACACATCATGCAAGAAACTACTCAAAAAAGCAGCTCCTTAAGAGTTATCCAATAGCCTGTCCTATCTTCAAAGGGCTTCCTGTGGTCAGGCAGATACACAGTCTCTACAGGCATGTTAACACATACTCTGTAGTAGTGCAGAAGTTTCCCTTCTCCAATTATTTTTTTAGTTTTCAGATATGTGCCTCCCTTGAGCACACAGAAATCTCCAAGTTTCCATGATTACAAAATGCAGTCTATTAGGCCAGAGATCACTTCTGAGAATTAAAATAGTGTGGGAATTTATAAAACAAAAATAAAAGCCATCTCGACTCTAATCTCTAGTCCTGACATGAAAGAAGGGAATGGCTGCCTTCTGGTGCTGCACAGCTGCTTGTTGTGGCCAGTCCTGCCTCTGCTGAGCAGTGCCGTGAAGGTTTTCCACGCTTTCATTTCTACCTCTTACTGACACAATTTCTGAAGCTTTGTGCTGATGACCAAAAATCTTATGGTCACTTCTTCCAAACAATAAACAGGAGGTTTAAAAAACACCATTATCCTATGCTGCCTTAAGTTATTTCAGTTTGGGGCAAAAATAAAAACCAACCACTTATGCTCTGACCATATGCAGATTTAAAAATGAACACACACCAACTTCAAATTATGAGTAAGCAGTGTGTCTTTTGGAATATTTCTGTGGTGTAGCACTGGCAAGCGCAGTGCATGTGTACATACACAAAACTAGCTGTCTGCTTTCATAACTTGCAACTTTAAAACATATAACTAGGTCAACATTAACACCACAGAGGTGCCAGGAGAAGCCCTTGACACTGGCATGACTGAAACACTTTTAGACCATTACAGACTGTAGAGCTATGGTTAGCTCTGTAGTTTTCTACCTTGATTTCTGATATGACAGAACAATCATATTAGGCATTTAAAACTTAAAAAAAAATTTAAAGTCTCTGCACAGCTGTTATAAAAACAAAATGTGACACAATGAAAAAGCTGCATAAAAATGCTTCAACCTAAGGAATCTGTAGTATATACGATGCACCCTTGCTCACTATATAAAAGTCATCATATATTAAGTAGCACTGAGTTGAAAACAAAAATGGAGATAAGATTTCATGTTGGATATTGTTTGAACAAGAATTGCATTTGGAATATTAATGAAAATTCTTAGTTAATAAGTTTAAAAAACCATAATTTATCATAAATCTATATAAAATAAGAATTTAGTATGATAAACGTTAGATTTTCTTAAATTATTTTTTAAAAGAACATCAAACTGTATAATTGCTCAAGAGCAAAGTCTAGTGTTTTCACGAGCCGTATTTCACATTACTTGTAGCAATTAGACTTGGTAGCATGTAGCATTTTCTATTTTGCTCTCTTTTGGGATCATATCTAATCAACAGAATTACTGGAGGACCAATAAGTCACCCCAGAATTGATTACTGTAGTCAGGCAAATGGCAGTTTAGGAGCTAAGTAGAGGGAGTGTAGTGCTGTTGCTGTTTATTTTTCTTTTACAAGAGAAAATCCAGTATAATTGCACATTTTTTATACAAAAAAGAGGCACAAAATAGCTCTTTCCAGAGAAGAGCTCTAAATTGATAAGAAAATGGAACGAACACACATAAGACAACTGAAGGAATGTGGTACAGCATCTACCTTCCCAATGTTCATAAGATTACTAGGTACTTCTTAAGGGAAAATAAATGCTACCAGGTACCAGCATCTGTAAGAAGTGAAATTCACAGAGAAAGTTAACATTCATTCACGCTAACCCTAGACTTCTATTTAGTCTTGTGTTATAATAATGTCTGACATTACTAATGATTTCATAGAACAATACACATATTCCTAAGCATTAAATGCAAGAGAGTTTTTGTGGGCAGACATCTGGTATATTTGCATCTGTAAGATTCAAACATCTCAGTCAACCATTTTTGCTAACACTGACTTTCTTGGGAGCTTTCCTCATGTGTTTCCTAAGATGAAGTGTTTGCGTGGCGCTTATATACCCTGTAAAAATAGAAATTCTTCCCCTTACTAAATGGAGGCAATTTTAAGTATTGGGTAATACTAAATAGAAACTTTATATTTGGGGATGCCCCTACTGCTTTTGCCCCCTCTTCCCAACTAGAAACTCAACCAAAAAGGTGGATTCTAACACAGTTAAAATTCACTTGTATAGCTTTACCAGGAAACATAACTGGTAAAGTGGACAAAGGAAAAATGTTAGATTAGGAGAGGGAAACAGAGACAGAAAATGAAATGCCCTAAGTTTAAGTCAGACCAATGTCTACATTAAATTGGACAAAAAAACAAGTGGTGCTTATATGATCCAACTTTTGGTTTGTGCCTTGCATCTCCCTTTAGCTGCCTTCACAAGTGTCAGGAGGACAGGAGTGACATTCTGCCTGAGTATTCATGTTTACATAAATGCACAACATCAGAAAAGTTCATTGTCAACAAACATTTCAAAATCGATGAGTGCATCCATTCCTTTTTTCCTCCTCAACAAAAATCATCATATATCTTTCAAGGTAAAGTTACCACATCACAAAGCCCACCTAGTTTAAGACCACAGAGGTAAAAACCACTGAGGTGTTTGTTTCCAAGAGGCCAGATTTAATACTTGCAGAGAGCCCTTCTCTAAAACTATGAAAGACATGTGGAAGGGAAAGAGAAGTTAGCCTACAGACTGCTCAGTAAAGAGGTATATAAAAGTGGTCACACCCTCTTTCAGAGGGCTTCCTCCAATTCCTACTGGAAATGCACGCACACACGCACACACTATTTAGACTATCTTAACTACACTTCTTGAAATCCCTAAAAGTGAAAATAAATAAAGGAATGATGGTTACTTTTGCTTTATACAACCAAGGAACATATCTTAGACTTTAACTGATCTCATTAACAAAACTTTCTTTTCTCTTTGTTCTTACTTTAAAAGCAAAGACATCTCTTTTCCCAGTTGCGAAGGGTTTGAAGCACAATAAAAGGCAAGAAAAGGTCAAGGGAATTTAACCCTTGACAAAAGAACCCCCAAACCAACAAAACAAAACAGAAAAGTCAGACACCACCAACTGCTTCTGCCTTTGTGAACTGGTTTCCTGTGAACTGGTTTCCCATTTTGCTTAAGGAAGGCAGTTCCGATGGCAAAGGCTGGATGCATTATGGAGTCTCTTCTTTTTGAATGCATTATCTACTTGCTTCTTTTCATTTTCTTAAATAAAGAGGGGAGGAAATGACCACCCATTTATTCTTTTGCTGCTTCTCCATGAACCTGTGATTCCCATTTACATTTGATCTTGCTCCAGTATTCTGATGACACAGGAGATAAGGGGTCATGTTCAGAGCAGCAGAGACGGCCTTCCAGTGCAGAGGGAACAAGAGCCCCCTTTCCATGATCTTTACAAAATGAATGTGGACAGAACTCACAGAAGGAAATGGCTGCACTGCTGCACTCGTTGCACTGATGCCACGGGCACTCCCACTTCCCTAATGCGGATGAGAGGGAGGAGGAAAGCACCCTGTTAGCACCTGTCTTGATTACCCAGACAAGACCCAAGGCCCCACTTCTCTTATGATTAGAGACTAACTCCACCTCTAAATTTTAGCCAACCATACATCTAGGAGTGATATTTACATGGATGTGAGCTCCATCCCAAAACCAATGCCCCAGGTGCCTACACCACAATTACTTCCTTGCTACCACACAAGGTATCCCAGCGGTGCACGGAGACAGATTTCTCACTAGCATAATTTTGTTTGCTGCGTTGCTCAGTCCTACTCAATGTCTCTTATTTCATGGCTCTACTAGGGAGCATAGGATGTATTCTGGTTTACACGTAGTTAGGAAAGAGCAGAGCCACAGAAGGGCTTGAAGGCTGAGCTTACCATATGGTGGCTGAGTCAGGTTAAGGCATAGGAGGTGGTATGCTTTGGGACAGTCCTTTTTGTCACACATGACCAGCTCTCCACCATCGCCACATTGAAAACAGGAATCTTCATGTGTCTGCTTTGGTTCTGTTTTGATTTTTCGTCTCTTCTGCTTTAATTTAGAATTTTTTGCCTTTTCTTCAACTGTTGAGGCACATGCCGACTGGCAGGAAAGAAGGAGCACAGTTTCAATAACCACAGCCAAGGGATGAAGCTTTACACAGAAAGGAGAACACTCATATAACTCAAATTCATCTTGCACAATTCCTAAAAACAGGAGGACTTATCCTGCAAAAGTATTATCATAAAAATAAGGCTTGATTTTCACTGACTTTCGAATAGGGTGTTTTTTATTTTCCTAATTGCAAAGATGGTGGTAAATTCAAGTAGCTTTAACCCATTAATGCTTAGACAATTTGTGAATTTTTTCAATGACTTATAACTCATATAACACGACACCCACCATTTAAAAATAATTCAGTAGTTTTAATACATTTCAGAACCTGATAGACCTTACTATAAAACAGACTTCATTAGAAAGTCCAAGTGGCTAAATTTTGGTAAACTGTTGATGACCTGCAAGCTAAAGCAGGTGCTGTTTGCCAGCCTTCTCCTGAGACAGTCTTAAGTAAACTTTAGCAGCTCAATTCCTTATCTCCTCTTGGCTTGGGTGCCCCCTGAACAACTGACCTTTGGCCGCACTCCTAGAAAACCACTGCAGTTATCTGCTCCACAGTGGCACTCCGTTCTGCCATTGCCCAGACAATCCAAGTTATAATTAAATGTTAACTCCATCCCTAAAATGTAAGAGAAAAAATTATTCATACTCAAGTCATGAGGAAGAGAAATGCTGCCACTCTCATACTGAAAGGAGAGACATAATTCTGATGCCCCCATCTACAAACAAGTACAGCAATACTAAATATAAAAAGAAGATATAGCCTTTTTACAAAAGTGGTTGAAAACAATGTCATAAGGATTGAACATTGAGCAATGAGATAACGATGAAATAAGGCCCATGATCAAGAAAAATAGCTTCTAGTTTCACTCTATTTTCTATTGTTCTAAATGAACAGTATGACCATGGAACCATGACAATGTTATTTTCAGTAATTCATGCCTTATCAATTGATCAAAGTTCAAAATGGAGGTTTACTACATACGCCAAATATCCAAGGATTCAAACTAGGGCCTCATGAACTTGTAGCTGGGCTTGACGGATCAGCCAATCCACAGAGCTCAGAAACAGTTTAAATCTTAGAGCTGCAATCCTAGCCACTCAGGAGACTGAAGCAAGAAGACTGCAGTGAGTTCCAGAGCGGCCTAGGTAACTTAATGAGACCCTGTCTCAAAAGTAAAATAGGGCTGGGGCTGTAGCTCAGTAGAGCACTTGCTCAGCATATGAAAGGCCCTGGCTTCAATCTCCAGTATCTCAGAAAAGAATAATTTGTCTTAGCTATAGTTTTTCTTCTCACCCATTTCTCTACGAATTTAACAAAGGAGAAACTAAGTTTTGCTGTTAAGGTTCTGGTGGACAGACTGGAGTGTGGCTCAAGGGGTAGAGCACATACCTAGCAAGCACAAGGCCCAGAGTTCAAACCCCAGTACTGGGGGGAAAAAAGGGATGCAGGGTAGGGAAAGAAAAATGAAAGCAACAGTTCTAGCTTCTGAGACCTTTTATGTATAATATGAAACAGATTAAAGCCAAAAATCCAAGAAACCAGTTGATGTTAACACAAAAGAGTAACTTTTAGTATGCTGTAACACGCTTAAACCAGGTAACACATCTGGTTACACTAAACAGACAGCAGTAATTTGGAGGAGTGATGCATTAGTGTCTTAGAAGTAGTGTAGCTGGGTGTATGTACACACAGAGTCCTGCCACATCCTCCTTATGTAAGGGCTCTTGCTAGGTTCTTTCTTCTTTTACCTTTCATTGGCAGATAACACTCAATTCCAAATATTAACATGTTACTTTATTTGAATAAATATTTGGATGTCAACCTTGAAGAATAATGTCCATCCTTCAAAGGATAGCTTTTCTTCCTAGGGAGGGGCTCAGGGAAGTAAGTTAAGTTTTTTACCTGCAGGTATATCACAAAGAGCAAAAAGTCCAACTCGAACATCTCCATTCACTGTCCACTTCTGTGTTTCACAGTTTGGATTGCAACTGTGGTTCATAAAACGAGAGTAATTTCCTTTTGGGCCAGCATCAATTATACGGTCCTTTGGGGAAAAAAAAAAAGGTACTTTTGACATAAAACTAAACATAAGCCCATTTTAGAAACATCTAATCAGTCAAGGGCCACAAGGCAGCAGCATTTGTTACCAGCTAGTGTGTGGTAAGTGACAACTCTAAAAACATGCCCAACACTTCCTATGAAATGTACCACAGTTTACCCTCAAGTCAAAGTAATTACAGTAAAGTGTAACTTGATTCTAGAAGCAGAGCATAGAATAATGCTGCTTGGATTAGTGAGCTATGGGTTTTGCTCCAAGTTCATGTAATCACTCTAGTGTTTTGTTGCCAGCCTTTCTTTGCTGCTCTAACCAGGAAGCAAAACTGGTATGGGGAGACAAGTTTAAAACATAAAGATGGAAGAAGGGCAATGAGAACCTTCACCTCAGTGAAGACTTGGAGATGTTTGGTGTGTGGGCTACTGTGTGGGGTGAATGTTCTAATGGTTATCCGTTTTCTCTGTTCTCACACTACAGTTCAGCATGGTTTAGAAGCTCAACACTTAGGCCCACTGGACTTGAACTCTGACAGTCCAGATAGGCCAGGGGGCAGAGCCTCCAGAGTGTTATGAAGCTGGCTGTGGGGGATCTTGGCTGTAGTAAGGACAGGATCCATGAAGGCAGATGACAGCATCATTAAAAATGGCATTTTGATTGATGTTCATGAAACACATTTAAGAAAGGTATAAAACTTTCAATGAAATCAGTTAAAATACTTTTTAAAATAATCTGACTTTAAATGATATGTAGGATATATAATGATAATGATATATATGAGATGTGTGTGTATTTTTCCCTCTGTTTTTGGTGGTACTGGGGATCACACCTAGGGTTCATGCATGTTCAGCAGTGCTTTTCTCTCCACCCCTAATGATATCCTGACTTAATTTTAGAGACAGTCTGGAACACAGGAAGCACGGGTACTAGGTGTGGCTCATAAAATATCTTGTTACCAAGATATTCAATAAATCCCTTATCATGCCTGAACCTCAGTTTTTGTCCTCTGTAAATCAGAGACTGTTGAAAAAGTGACATGAGATGATGGATGTACTGTGCAAATAATGCAGGTCTCACAACAACATGTGATATGTAACTAGGACGTGTGCTATCATTTTCCTTATGACAACACTCATTTTCCTAACTTACTAAAACAAAGTTAAATATACAGGGCAATTTAGAGTTTTGCTACATCAGAAATGTAATAGTAGTTTAGAACTTAAGAATCACAGAGCTGATTCTCTCCAGGGATAAAGAAGTTGAGGCCCAGGTCTTGCCGTGACTAAGAAGAGCTGGGACTAAGATACAGAGATTAAAGTCCAGATATGTTAACTCTGTTTGTGGTCATCTTTGCCTTTCAGTGCCGTCTCACATGACACACAGTCTTCAGTAACGACTCACTTTGTAACGGGGCTTGAAAAATAAATCAAATTAAAATAAACTGCGTTCAACCTAAAACCATGAAACAAGAATAAAAAGTCCCTTTTTCTTACCAAAAAAAAAAAGCAATTTTACCTTGGTAACAGTTAACATATAAAAATTAGTTACACTGTTCTCGTGGGCTCGCTTGATTCGCAGTCTGCATTCTTCTTCATCAATTAATTCACCAACATATTCATTTACAAATTCGCCCTGTAGAGAAGCATGTAATATATAACTGTAAAATCAGTGCACAGTGTTAGAATACATTCCTTAACAATGCCACATGTATAATCCAAGACAATTAACTAAAAAGAATCCTGAAAATGTAACTTCAATCCTAGAAATAAACGGTGTTTATTTATTCATAGGCATATGAGTGGCACTACTTTTTTATACAAGTGCCTCAGGAGGTATCATTCTGCTTGCCTTTTCTTGCCATCAGAACTATTTCTAAAGTCCAAGTGACATCATATGGCATGTCACTGGGAGTGGGGGACAGCCTTTGACTTTTACTAATTTGTAGCTGGGGAGGAAGGCAGTTAGGGAAAAGCTGGAAACTATATCTGAAGCAAATGAGCACTGCTTTTGATTTTAAACTTTTATTTTGAAGTAATTATAGAAATCCAGAGGAAGTTAGAAACAACAGAGCAGAGATCTCTGTATTCTTCATTCAGCTTCCTCTAAAGGTAACAGCTTAAAGAACTATGGAAAACTGACACTGGTACCCAGACCTTATTCACATTTCACCGGTGTCATGCACTCTTGTGTGTGTGCAGTTCTGTGAGATTTAATCAGGTGCTGCATCACACAGCCACCACCATTGAGATACAGAATTAGTCCTTTACTGCAGACACACCTCCTCCACTCGTGCCAGCCTACATCCTGGAACCACTAATTTGCTCTCCATCACTGTAATTCTGTCATTTCAAGAATGTCCTGAACTGCAATCCTCTTATTTTCTTGTGTAGCTGGGATGACGGTAGAATCATACGATATGTTTGGAGTAACCTTTTGAGATTAGCTTTAAAACAAAACAAAAAATCCACTTGGGTTAACTCCCCAGAGATCACTCAAGTGATCTGTTTAATTGCTGAGTAGTTTTCTCAGTATGGATACACTATAGTTTGTTTAACCAGCCACACACTGAAGAACAGTCTCACTCTTCCTTGTATGTGTTGCTGTAGACAAAATCACTGTGAACATTCTGGAGAAGTTTTCAAGTAGATTGGTGTCCATTGTTTCATGATAAATGGCCAAGAGTACAATATCTTGCACCATATGGTAACTGTATGTTTATTTTTAAAGAAACTGCCAAACTGGCCAGCCAAGGTGGTTCCTGCCTTCAATCTTAGCCATTCAGGAAGTGGAGATCAGTAGGGTCACAGTTTAAGGCCAGCCCTGGAAGAAGGAGCAGTTTATGCGACCTCATCTCAAACAATAAAAGCTGGGTGTGCTGGCTTGCACCTGTCATCCTAGCTGGGCATAAAGCAAGGACCTAGCTCAAAAAAAAAAACCCAATGTGAAAAGTGCTCAGGGAGTGGCTCAAGTGGTAGAGCACCTGCCTAGCAAGATGAGACCCAAACAAAACAACAAAATCTTCAACCTCCAAAGCCCGCCAAACTATTGTTCAGAGTGGCTGTGCCATACAGTCTCACCACTGGCGCAGGGGAGATCGGTTTTTCTATGTTCTTGCCAGAATTTGGTATCACCATCATTTTCACTGTTCTAACTGGTACACAGTGGTTAAGTTCACTTAGAAGAGTAAACATCGTACATTCAACGTTTAGTGGTATTACATAATCTCTACCCTTTCCACCTCAAGAGCATTACCTAAGCTAGGCACCAGTGGCTCATGCCTATAATCCTAGCTACTCAGGAGGAAGAGATCAGGACTGTGGTTTGAAGCAAGCCCAGGCAAATAGCTGGAGAGACTCTATCTTGAAAAACCCATCACACACACACACACACACACACACACACACAGAAAGGGCTGGTGGAGTGGTCATTGTATAGGCTGTGAGTTCAAACCCCAGTATCACACACACATAAAAAAAAGAGCTTTACCTATTCAAGACAACAGCATTATCCACAGAACTTACCAGTCTTACTAATGTACTTCGGAGGACAGTAAATGTCTTAGAAAACAAATAGTATTTGCTTTTATCATTTTAGCAGATTTCTGCTCCATTCTCTTGTCTCTCCACAAATTTCCACTAGCCCTTCTCATAGCTTAGTATTAAAACTGTTGATAGAAATTAATGTCAGTAGTCTACAGAGAAGTACTATATCATATTTGCTGATTTTGAGAACTCATTAAGAACAATAAGCTGAGCAGGGCATGGTGGTACACACCTGTAATCACAGCACTCAGGAGGCTGAGGCAGGAGGATCAGGAGTTTGAGGCAGCTCATCTCAAACAAACAAAATGCAAAACAAAAAAAAAAAACCCTGAAAACAGTAATTAATCCACCCAAATACAGTAAGTCCATGCTCTTAGCAATAATTACTCCTTATTGATAACACTAGATCATTTCTAAGAGGAAAGAAATTAGTGGGCTAAAGTGAAGGAGGAACCCACCCTCCCAGCAACAGTCTTTTCCATGGCATGCTGGGTAGAGGGGTGAGTGAGGAGCACCAGTCTGCTGCAGGGACTACACACCTGAGCCAGGTGGGCAGTGGTCACCACAAAAGCAGCCAGCTTTCTCCCGCTCCCATTTCTATGTATCGTACAAACTGTGACAAAGAATTTGGTTAGAAAAAATTTTCCTCTGTAAGTACAATATCATAAACAGAACAGTGAACTTTCTCTACTTTTTCCTTCTTTCTGTCCTTTTTTTTTTGGCACTGCAGTGCTGGGGATCAAACCTGGGGCTTTGCACGCATTCTACCACTGAGCTAAATCCCTAGCTCATATATTTTATTTTGTTTTTTGAGACAGCTGTTTAACTTTGCTAAGCAGCCCAGGTTGGCCTTGAACTTGTGATCCTCCTGCTTCTGCCTCGAGTGCTGTGATTGCAGGCATGCACCATCGCACCCAGCCTCCTTGCAGTCTTTTCTCACAAAAGACATAGGGCCCTTCTGCACTCTTAGCCTATATCCAGTTTGAACTCTGGTATCTGCTGATGAATAGTATTTTGCATTTTACAGTGTCGCTGCCCTGGGCAGTGTTGCAGCTTGGCTGCATTGCCACTGACTATTACTATACTCAGCAATTTTATGGCCAATTTTCTGGTTTTATTCTTTTCCTTTTTTTTTTTTGGTAGAAGGATTTGAACTAAGGGCTTCATGCTTGCTAGGTGGTCATTCTACCACATGAGCCACGCCTCCAGCCCTTTTTTGCTTTAGTTGTTTTTCACATAGGATCTCATATTTTTGCCTATGTAGCCTGGATTGCTATCTTCTTACCCATGATCTCCAGTGTAGCTGGGATCACAGGCCTCTACCACCATGCCTGGCTTGTTGGTTGTGATGGGGTTTATTAACTTTTTGCCTGGGCTGGCTTCAAACCTCAATCCTCCAGATCTCCATCTCCCAAGCAGCTGGGATGACAGGCACAAGCCACTGCACTTGACATAAATTATTTTTGATGGAACGCTATAGAGCAGAATTTCAACCAGTTCAGTTCCAGTTCACCTTTTTTACATATTGGGTTTCAATGTTAAGATTTAATTTGAAAAAATGATTTTGTGGATTCAAAAGCTTGATTACCACTCATTATGACTTACATTTATTGTTCTACGGAAATGAGTGAATATAGAAAGACTAAAGTGCTGACAGCACATATGAGAAGTGCAGTCTCATAAGCCTGATACCACTGTGAATAAAGATGGAAATATTCTGCATGTTCTGAAAGTGACAAAAATCTTCAGTCTCAAAGAATTGCTTACACACTTCATTAATTATGAGTTCAATTATGAATAATAACTAAAATGAAGAAACTTTAAACCTGCTCTCATCTGTCCTTAAAGACTGCAGCAGAGTTGGGCATGGCAGCACACACGTAAACCCAGTACTCAGTAGGATGAGGCAGGAGGATTGTGGGTTTGAGGACAGCCTGGGCTGTAAAGTGAGGCCCTGTTTCAAAAAACAAGAACAGAAACACACCCAAGCAAAAGAAAACAAAAGAGACTTAATACTTTAAAAAATTTTTCTGAAAAAGAGGCTGTGAGTATAGCTCAGTGGCAGAGTGCATGCTTCACATGTGTGAAGCTCTGGATTCAATCCCTAGTACCCCCAAATATTTCTGAAAAAAGAAACCACTTCATAAACCAAGTGTGATTGAGCATGCATGTAATCTCAGCACTGGTGAGGCTGAGGCAGGAGGATCGAGAATTCCAGGCCAGTCTGGGTTATACAAGGAGACCCTGTCTTAACATAAAAAACCAAAACCAAACAAAAAGAAACAACTTTGTAATAGACAGTTCCTTAGCCTGAGCTACATAGCAAGACCCTGTCTAAAAACTCAAGGGCTGGGAATGTAGCTCAGTGGTAGAGCACTTACCTAGCATTTACAAAACCCTGGGTTCCATCCCTAGCACCACGGGAAAAATAAGCTAAACAGCAGGGAAGGGAAGGGTGTGTGGACTGTGCACAATTCAATTTCATATCTGGCTTCTTTACTATAAATGTACCAAAAATCTTTTTCACTTTGTACAAAATCTTTTTGATTATGCTTTTTAAATGACTGAATATCTAAGTTTTTTTTTTTAAATAAAAGGCCAATTATCTTACATTAGCAATCCTTTAAGTACTAAAGGGCAAAAAAATCCAGATTGTTATTTTATTCCTCTTGACTATATTACTAATTCAATAAATTATTTTAGAATACATTTTAGAATAAATGCAACTATCATTAAAAGGTGGTAACAATATTAAGCTGGATGGATTTCAGATGGCCCAGAAACTCCCTCAAAATCATGGCAAAAATGTGTGCGAGTGATATGCATGAACACATGAGATTAGAGTAATATTAACATTTTTGCATTATATAACAGCATTTACATGTAGTCAGCCTTTAATCATGCATCCCAATCCACATATCCAATGCATCATCAGCAAAGCCTGTGTGCTCTATCTTTGACATATCAAAATCTAACCATTCCTGTCCTGTTGAGCCACAGATGTAGTTGCCATCCTCTCCTGGATGACTCCGATGTTTCCTTTAGCTACTCTTTCCCCTTCTTATAAGCCTTCCGTACTCTAGCCAAGGCTGTTCCTTTGAAACACAAGTGTAGCAGACAGGCTCTCAAGGTGGCCTTTGACTTTCATGCCATTAGTAAGACCCCTTCCTTTTGAGGGTGAGCTTCTAACCACTGTCATAAAGCAGCAGTGACGGTGTGCATGTGTTTACAGGAGCGCATTACATGAGACATCGGTGTCTTTCATATTGACTCAATCTGTCTCCCCTGCTGGCTTTAAGGAAGCAAGTGCCTACCCTGGGGACCCCAAGTTACAGCCTCTAGAGGCTGACAGCAGTTCTTGACAACAGCAAGAAAAAAATCTTCCAAACAAAATAACCTGCAGCTCTTAGACACACAGCTAGAGTTCCACAGAGCACCGTGGGCAGCGAGTGGACCCATCCTTCCCTAGCTGAGCCACGAGACGAGAAGCCAGCCCTGGCTAACACTTTGACTGCAACCCTGTGAGACCCTAAGTGGAGGACGCCTGGACCCCTGCCTCACATAAACCATGAGATGATAAAATGTGTGTGTCATGTTGTAAGTTGTTAACTTTGTGGTGATACTATGACACAGCAACAGGAAACTAGTACACTAAGCTGGATTAGGTTACCTCCTACTACAATTCTCCAGGAGTTTCTCATCCCATGGCATATAAGGCTCTGTAAGACCTAACCCCTGCCTACCCTTCTCTCCTGTGCACTCCTTGTCACTAGTTTCCAAGTGTCCTGGCCTGCTTGCTATCCGTGGAGCATGCTAAGGCCTTTGGACTTGGGTTTGAATGCTCTTCTATATATATCTGCATGGTTTTCAACTTTATACATTCAGGTTGAAAGTCACCTCCTCAGGGTACTTTTCACTAAACAATCTAAGACAGCTGTCCCTACTGTCCCTGTCACCTGTTATCCCTTTTGCAGCTTTATTTTTCTTCACAGAATTCAATGATATTCACCATTACAAAGCTGCTTGTTATATTTTTCCTTTAGTACATACATAAAGGCAAGGGCTTTGTGTCTTTTCACTATTGTTTTCTAAGAGCCTAGAATAGCACATAGATGAAGCTCAGCAAGTATGTGCTCAGTGAACAAATTTCACTTCAAAAGATCTATCCTGTAAGGCCAGGTGTGGTGCACTCAAGAGGTAAGGAGAAAAGGATTGTGGCTTAAGGTCAGCATGGGCAAAGTTAGTGGGAGACCCTATCTCAAAAACAATCTACAAAAACAAAAGGACTGGGGGATGGCTCAAGTGGTAGAACACTTGTCTAGCAAGTAAGGCCCCGATTTTAATCCACAGTTCCACCAAAACAAATAAACAACAAAAAAAACTACCCTATAAAAACAGATGCACAAAGACAGATGAACAAGAATGTTCATCACAGAATTCATGTCTACACACACACACACACACACATTTACTGGAGAATAGGTTAAATAAATTATGGTATATTTCTTTGTGGACTATAATGAGGTTGTTAAAAAGAATGAGATGAAATTTATATGTATTACCACAGAAATATACTCAGGATATTTTTTTAAATGTGAAGAAAAGAATAATCTGCATTATAATGCTTATGTTTAGAAATCTTACAAATATTGAACATATGGATAGTATTTATATATGTGTTTATGATGGCACAGAAAAAGTTCTAAAAGACTGCACAGCCAACTATTAACAGTGATTATCTCTGGTGAAGAGAACAGGAATTGTATGAATGAAGGAGGAATTTCACTCTGCTATCTTTTTTATACTGTCTGACTGTTCTTTACTGTGTTAGATGGTATGTTTAAATTATAAAGGTGATTTTTAAAAAGGCAGGCCTGGGGTGTAGCTCAAGTGGTACAGCACCTGCCTACAAGCACAAGGCCCTGGGTTTAAACCGCAGTACTGCCAAAAAAAAAAAAAAAGGAAAGATGCTGAAGGTAATTTAAAATTCTCACTAGGTCTACCATCTCTCAATGAATATACCTTTGAGTTCTGGATTGAAGGCACTAGAGGAGGGTGGGCTAGAACTGGGGGTGGAAGACTTTACTTTTAATTTTTAATTTGGCCTTTGAATTATCATATATTAATAATACGAGGGGGATATTCATTATGGGAGGACTTGTTTTAAAATGCAGGTTTTTCCAGGCCTGTGCTAGATCATCTAATTCAGCAAGTTCTGCTTTTAATAAGGACCCCAAGAGATTCTCGGGCATGCTAAAGTTTGAAACCCACTGTTTCTATAGTAGATTTATTGCTATTTGCATTTAAAATTTTTTTCTACAATGGGCATGTACTCCTTGTGTTAAACAAAGAGACTGCTTGGAAAAATTATCTCAAAGTATAAAAGTAAAATAATTTATAAATGTTAAAGATCTCTACTTTTTCCACTTGCTTTTCAATATATAACCTGAAAAATATTATGATGTGCATTTTAGAGACGAGGCTCTGGGAGGGGAAGTAACTTGGCCTCATGTTCATGACTAGGGAATTACAAAGCTGGTGCAAAGTTCCAGGTTTGCTAGTTTCTATCCCAGGACACTTTTAACTTGAATATATTGTCTTTACTGAAATATTTAAATTATTTCACTTAACAAGTAAGAAAAGTACTTCAAGTAGAAAATGATGACTGTCCCTTCTTTTTAAAGGATGATCAAAATTATGTATGTTTTATAACCAGCCTGTTCACACTGCTTCTTTGCTTCTTAATGTGGGAAGTTTCAAAATTTTGCCATAAATCCCTATATATTTTATCCCTAGATTCAAGCTTTCCTGAAGCATCCCTAAGAGGCATAGGTTCTGGCTGTTCCACCCCCACCTTACCCCATCTCCATCCCATGCTACCTTCTTAATGCTCCTTTTGGTCCTGAGGCCCCAGCCTCTTCGCTCCGTTTTGATGATTTCTGCATCTGGGTAGAGCCTCTTTGTGAAGCACTGGTTCTGACAGCGATCTCCAGCAGGACACACCTGAGGGTGACACTCATATTGCAGCATTCTGTTCAGACACTCTGATTCCAAGCCGCAAGGGTTTTCATCAGCAGGCTTGCAGTTACAGCGGGGAATCTCTGACAGGTCAGCAACCTGAATCTGAACCTTTCCTATTACTTTGTTAGCCTAGGAAAGAAAATCACAAATGACAGCAAAGCAGAACATAAGTAATCTACTAGCAATTTGAACAGGAACATTAAAAACATCCATGCTGTCATGGCCTCTGCTAATACCTGTGGCGTGACTCCGAGAAGAAGCTCTTTCCCTCAATTTCCCCAGGAGAAAGCTAAGAATAACTGTCTCTCCTTAGTTGATGAAAATACTTAAACCTGATATGAATTTAATTATTTATCCATATTTCTCCTTTCACTGGCTTAAAAGAAATTTCAGAACTGAAACAGAGAAAACAGGCTTGCCTGTGGGCTCTCTATAATAAAGTAGCTGAAGACCTATTTCTTATTTGGTTGCTGGATAACCTAGTAGGAACAAGAATGGGATTTCACATAAGCCATGCTGCTCCTAGGTAAGAGATTGTATGTGTGTCTCTTTCTCTATGTCTCTCTCTCCCCAACTTTGCTGGTACTGGGGTTTGTACTCAGGGCCTCACCTTGTGGGTGCTCTACTCTTTGAGCCATGCCCCCGGCCCTCAAAGACCCAATTCTCACAGAACCACAGGTAATTGTCCATCAGTTTTACTGAAGACTGGCTGAAATTAGCAAAAGTTTCCCCAAGTCAAAAAGATCCTTGAGCTACTGAGCAAAATGTATTTCATCTTGTCTGTCAAATAACAGTTGTTTTCATGGGTGGAGACGTACTTTGATGTGTTTGTAAGGAGGAGGTTTTCTTGAATTTTTTTCAATCTCTAGTGCTTCTTTACTTTCTTTTTGTGCTTTCAATTCCTGGAAACGTTTTGCAGCTTCTTCCAGTGCTGACAATAAGACCAAAGTACATAATTACCAAAATACAAACACACAGTTAGGATAGCAGTTGTGTACCACCTTTCTCAATGCTCTGTGTGTGGCTTGAGATTTGCTTTTTAAAAATTATTCTGGAAATTACCATTTACCACCAGCATAGGATAATGATGACCTAGGTCACAACTCACTAAACACTATGTGCTGTGCTTGCCTCAGAGATGAGGCCCTATTGCAATGACCAAGATCTTCAAAACCCTAACAAGAGCAGCTGCTGACCTTGCACTAGATTCAAATTTCATTTTGCCCTCACCCAGAGAGCCAAACTTGTTGACAACTCATTGCAAAGGTAGCAGCTGGTTTCTCTCTGGGAAGCTTTCACTATTGTTCAATGGCAAAGGAGTTTCACTTAATTGAGAGACCACTCCCAATACAAACTTCATTTCTAGAAAGGTCACTGAGGAAGCTCCTTTCACACACACAGCACAGTCTACTGCACCATGTGCATTTCCAAGCTGGTTCTGTGACTGAAGTTTACAGAGTCACAATCACATTGCTGGTGAACACTCCCTAGTAGCAGAAATGTCATGCGCAAGTGAGGAGACAGCAAGAAACCCATGATGGAGGCTCAGCTGAGTCACCGTAAACATGATCCAACTCACCTTTCTTGAAGGTTTTGTTAATACTAGTCTGTCCCTCAGCAAAACTTTTATCTCCTTCCACATAAGGGAACACTCTGCCCTGGTGCACCCAATAGTAGTCATGAGAGCCAAAGAAGAACACAGGGAAGTCCCCCACGCCATGTTTCAGGCCCTGGACATTCAGTGGCACAGACCTGGGGCTGCAGATCTCTGCTGGCCACCATCTGCAAACATAAAGCGATTTTAGACCAAGAAAATGGCAAAGTGCACTATTCTTTACAGGTTGCCAGGAGAAGAAAAAGGTTTCCACATTCTTTCTGAGTCTTAGAACACAAATTACTTCTCTTTAATTTGGCCAAAGCTAACTGTAATTTAAAACTTACTGCAATTAATAAAATAGTAAACAGACTATACAAAGTAGGCCTGAAAGGCCAAACCTACTTTTTCTTTAAAAGATTAATATTTGATATTTAAAGAATATATATCATGAAAATGTTAGTTACAGAATGTAATAATAAAATAACTCTGAACCCACTACCCCATTCAAGAATTGAATGTTACCAATCCTATTCCAAACCCAATTTTATTCTAGAAAATCATGTTTTGCCTCACAACTGATACACGTAATACCTTTCAAGGTATAAAACATTATCTTCCAAGGCATAAAGGATGAGTTCTAGCAGTGAAAGGAATCATTTTGAGAGTAACTTGCTGCCACAGTAAAGAATGACAACTCTCATGCAAACCAGAATTTTCTGAATCTCTACTCAACGTGGACAAATGCCTTTTGGTCATGTACTAGGTTTTTATCAGTTGGTATTTCAGAATCACATTCATCTTAATCAATGCAGGGTAGGGCAGAGTGCAAACACTGCGGTCTCACACTATGATAACTGAATACTACAGCAATCAATTAAACAAGACCATTGGTAAGGAGGGTCTGACAATTTCCAGCAACTGGACAAGTCAGGAATTGAGGACAAGGCTAAAGCTTAGCAAACGAGGCCACCAACTGCAGTGACCCTCACATGGGTCTTCACCAATGTGAGGAGGAAGTACACTTAGACAAATGCTCAGTCTGTACTTCTGCATATCCCCAACAATAACATCATTTATTTAACAAATAATTCTATTACTTAGGAGAAAAAAGATGACATGGTTGTAGGCCCATGAGGAAGCATCATCTGAAAGGCACCCTGCTGTCCATCTATGACTTAAAAACATGGGTAAGAACCCACACTCAATTAAAACAAGTCCCATTACTGTAAGTGATCAGAATTCCCTCTGCCCTCTAAGCAAGCTAAGAAAACCACTGCTCTACCTGCTTCTTCTCCACGTAAGGTGATTAAATACGTGTGCTAGTTAGGAAGAGGCACACTTTCTGCTAGGGCTTCTTCCAGGTCATCACGTTCCCTCCAGGCAGCAACATATCAGAGTTAGTAGTTATTGAAAATAAACAGCCTCATGTGGCCCCAATGGGCCTGATTAGAAAGAAATATATTGTGAATTAGTTCCTGGATAGGAGTCCTTCCAAAACACAAGAACAATCTGACCTAGATAAAAAAAATCTCATTGGGCTATGAACTGACCTGGAGCACTGCTCTGGACTTCCTTAAATGTAATGTGATTAAATTTAAAATGTTAAACGTAAGTTACAGGATACTTTCAAGCTGGACATGCCTCTAATCTAAGCTCTCAAGAGCAGAGAGAGAGGAGGAGGGGGAGAAGGAGAAGGAAAAGGAGAGAGAGAAAAGAAGGCTTCTTATATTATTCAGGTTGGTTTATCATTTTATTTATTTTACTTTTGTGTGTGTGTGTGTGTGGTACTGGTGTTTGAACTCAGGGCCTTGTGCTTGCTAGGCAATCATCTACCACTTGAGTCATACTGCCAACCCTTTTTGCTTTAGTTATTTTTCAAATATGATTTCACTTTTCTGCCTGGGCTGACCTGAATGGTGGTCTTCCTGATCTCTGCCTCCTAAGTAGCTAGGATTACAGGTTTGAGCTGCTGCACCAGTCTACTATTTAGGTATTCCTTATCCAGGAATGTCTTATCCATGTCAAACTGTATACCCCTCCCCACCTCAGAAAGATTTATATTTTTTAAATTATAAAAGTAGTATATGTTTTTTTTATAAAATAAAACACAGAAAGACATCGCATTGCCTCAGAAGTATGAATAGCTCTTAAGTACAATTATTTAAATAATACTTTAAAAATTAAAATAAAGTTGGTCTATTTGGGAGGTAGAGCTCAAGAGGATCACAGGCTGCCCAAGGTCAGCCTGTGATAGGGAAGGGGGAGCTAATGAGACCCTATCTCCATCTATAAGCTAGGCATGGTGGTACATGCCTAATTATCCCAGCTATGCAGGAGGAATAGGTAGGAGGATCATCATCTGAGGCCAGCTTCCAGCAAAATGCAAGACTCTACCTGAAAGATAACTAAAGCAAAAAGGGCTAGGGGCATGGTTCAAGTGGTAGAGCACCTGCCTATCAAGCATGAGGCCGTGAGTTCAAGCCCCAGTACCACAATAAACAAACAAAGAAACAGAAAAATAAAAATCTTGTTACTTGTAATCTCATCCCTGCGTCTATTAACTTTAGGTGAATTTCTTTCCAAGCATTTAAAAATGCATTGTACCCATATCTACATCTTTTCAAAGTTGCATAAGGCCAGGTGCAGTGGTGTGCAGCTGTAGTTCCAGCTACTCAAGAGGCTGAGGCAGGAGGATCCCTTGATCCAGGAGTTTGAGACCAGCCTTGTTAACATAGCATAGGAAGACCCCGTCTCAAAAAAACCCAAACCCCAAACCAAACTGTATACACTTGTGAAAACATAACTGCCGTGTTTAATATGCTTTCAAAACTCAGCCACGCATTATAGGCTTCCTCCCATGTTGTTGTACAAATTTGTATTCTTATCTTTTTATTGGCTCATGCTGTTCTACAATACAGATATGCTGGAATTTGTGATGAATCCCTACTGACTGAACACACAGGTCATTTCAGATTTTTGCAGCTGAAAATAACACTGCAGTAAATACATTTTGCTTGTTTCTTCTTTTTTTGTTTTTGTTTTTTGAGACAGGATCTACCTAGCTCAGGCTAGCCTTGAACTTGAGATCTTCCTTCCTCAGCCTCCTGAGAGCTGGGATTATAGGAGTGCACCTCCACACCCAGCTTAGTCAATTTCCCCTACACAACTCCCTGAAGTGGGAGCACTGTTTTAATACGTGATACCAGACTACCTACCACACATTCCTTTCTCTACATCCTCACTGGTCACAAAATTGCTAATCTGAAACCCTACTAATCTGTTAACTGAAAACAAAAAAAAAATCTGTTTGATGGTGTAATTATTTTTAGTGAGGCCAAGCATTTTTTTCTGTGATTATTTCCTATTCTTTTACAAACTGTCTCTCTTCTTTGCCTCTTTTTCTAATGAGGTATTTGTGTTTGGCTACTGAAGATAGAAGAGCAAATACTTTCCCTCAGTTTGACATTTTCCTTTTGTCACACAGAATAAAATTATTTATGTATTCAAACTACCATTTTTTTTCCAAGGACTTAGCTGTTTTAAAAGAACAAGGTGGGGAGTGGGGGGGGGGACCGGGTCCCTAAGGCCCCTGATCTCACCTAAACACAAAGGTTTTTTGTTTTGTTGCTGTTCTGATTTTTTTTTTTTTTTTTTTTTTTGTGGTGCTGAGGATGTAACTAGGGCCCTGCACATGATAGGCAAGCACCCTACCACTGAGCTACATCCTCAGACCTTGGGTTTTTGAGACAAGATCTCTCTCACTATGTAGTTCAGGCTGGCTTCAAACTTATGATCCTCCTGCCTCCACCTTCCAAGTGCTGGAATTACAGATGCATACCATCACACCTGGCTAAAAACAAAGTTTTTAAATTAAAATAAGCAAACAAGCAGCATATTTAAAACAGAGAAAACAACATAGCTCTTGCTAAAAAACAAAATTACAATACAGTTGAAATTCTTTAGAAAAATTGCTTAGGATTCTAATAGAACTCTTCTGTTAAACTCTAAAACTATCTGCCTCAAAATGTAGTTTTAAAAATTATCAGTATACCTATTCAGGGAAAGCCTGTTAAATAAAAGCCTTAAAAGGAGAAGTTTCATTGAAATAACAGTAATCACATATGGTTCTTATTTCATTTCCTTAAGAACTAAAGGCTTGGCTATGTGTGGTGGCTCACACCCGTAATCACAGCTACTCAGGAGGCAGAGGTTGGGAGGATCTCAGTTCAAGGCCAGCCAAAGGGATGGGTTAAGAAGTTAAAAAGACCCTCTCTTTTTAACTAGCCATGGTTCTTCATGCCTGTAATCCCAGCAACATAGGAGACGTAAGTAGGAGGACTGGTGATCCAAGGGCAGCCCTGGGCAGAAGCATAAAACCCTATCTGAAAAAATAACTAAAGCAGGCTGGGTAAAGTGGCTTATATTTGTAATCCCAGCTAATCAGGAGGTAGAGATCAGGAGGATTACAGTGGCCAGCCCAGGCAAAAAGTTAGTAAGACTCCATCTCAACAAATAAGCTGGGCGTACTAATACATAACTATAATCCTAGGTGTACAGGAGGCATAGTTAGGAGGATTAAAGTCCAAGGCCAGCCCAGGCAAAAATGTGATATCCTATGCAAAAAACTAAAGCAAAAAAGGTCTGGGCATGTGGCTCAAGTGGCAGAGCCCTTGCCTAGTAAGTAGAAGGTTCTGAGTTCAAACCCTAGTACTTCCAAAAAAGAAAAAGGATTAAATGTTCTTGGAATACTCTCTCTCTTTAAATTATAAAAAGTTCTCTCTTTATACACAGTTTAGGGCTTCTAGATTTAAAAAAGCCAGATTTAAGACCAAAGAGAGCTATTATGACCTGGTTATAAACTCGATCTTATTAGAAATCAGAAATCAATATAAGTCTAATTAATACACAAGGAAAACATCTCCACCATTTACAAAATCTAGTGGTACAGTTCAGTAGTATAAAATAACTTTCAGAACCTAAAAACAAAGGCAAACAACCAATCTCAAAGAAAAAGAAAAACTCCAACAACATAAGCTTCCCGAAGCCCTACCAACCTAGACAGGAAACCTGCTTCTTTCCTTGTCTGTTTTTAGGGAGGCAGGCCTGTGCTGCTCTGCCTGTCTCCTGGCTACTGTGCATCCACATTATCAATGTCTGAACAATGACTGACTACTTCCTTTTGTCCTTGGAAAACTTGCCTGTAATTTCCCAATTTGACCCACACAATCTGCTTGTAATGCAGTTTCTTGCCAGCTTTACAGTCATTGCAATTCCAGCAGCCTTCTGGCATGTCTATGCTCAGACATTCCGGGTGAAAGGAAGCTGGGCACGACTCACAGCAGAGCAGTCTTCCACCTTGAAACAAACAAACAGTCTTAATAACTGAGAAAAGAGGAAAGAGAAAAAGAAAGAGGAGAAAGTTATCTTTCAAGTGCATTACATTTGATTCAAATTGGGGGAAATAACAAAGGGATTGAGTCAAATCTATAGTGATGGATTAAAATAGAAAACAAATGAAAATATTTAGCTATTTTTAGGACTTCAGTGGCTAGAAAGTTTACAGAGTTTTTGAGTAGCATCAAAAGCATTACTGTATTCATTACTCCTCTAAAAATATTGGCTACCAAGGTATCCTAAGATATCACAAGACAGATGCACAAAATCTTTAGACTGAGTAGATCTGAGAGCAGGTGTTCAAAGTTATAATAAGTAGCAATTTTTCTTTTGTGCTTCAGAGCTAACAAAGAAAGCAATCGTCATCTTTGTATTTTAATCCAGGGCCACAATTAACTAAATCCCTTTACAATAAAATTAGCAAGAATGAAATAGCCAATAGGTTGATCAGTACTTTTTTCTTCTCATAAGAGGATACAAAAAAGGAACACAGATTCGCAAATTGATGATCTGAAGACAGAAAGTCAAACAGGATATACAGCAGTGGTTTAAAACTTTTCATAACCAAGGATTCCCTTTCTCCTCTACGTGAACCTACATGTTTTCAAATATTATATCAACCAAAAATAAATCGCATTTCAATAGTAACAATTTCCCCTATTTTTAATAACCAAAAATATAACTACACCAAAGAGTCAATACAAAGCAAGTATTATCACTCTGTGTTGTTAAAATCATAGCCAAATATAAAGGAACTTCATGCAGCCTTATTTTGTACAAATGTGTGATTCAGTTAGATTTTCCAAACTAGTTCAAAAATTTTGTTTCTGTAAGTCTTTTTTGATTTAATATTGAGAACCACTGCTATATAGCATTGAGGTAAGTAATTACTAGTGCAGAGTGTAGGTCCATAGGCAGGACATCCCTCTGAACTTCCTATTAAAACCCTGTCCTTTTGAATACAGAAAATGAGATCTGTATCAATATGAAAACAAATGTGGCAAATAAAATATTTTAAATGCAAAGAAACGAAATCATTTTTTATGGGATTAGTTATACCTAGTATTTCAACAAGTGTCAATTCAGTCTCAGTTACTTAAAATGAATATAATAAAGATATTTACTACAAAAAATTCACCTTTCCATTGGAAAACTACCTCTATAACTCAAGAGATTACTGAGATTTAAAGTCTCATAAGCAAAAAGGCTAAGAGCCCTTTTTACAACTTGAGAAAATTACGTGCTCCAACCTTTTGAGGGTTTGCTACCAATTTTCTAGAAAACCTTGTCTTCCTGTAGACTTTCAAATTTCTAACTGATTAACCTGAAAACAAAAAAGAAAATCTATATACAACCAGTGATGACCTAAATTACTATATTTCCTCTGTTCAAAAGCTTCTACTTCAATCATCAGGACTTTTTCCTTTAACTGTAGATCTCAATATGAACTAACTGGTTCAATTCTCTAGCCTAAAGATTAGCTGCCTGAATGCTTTAAATCTAGGCAGAGAATCCTTCTGTAAGTTTAAAGTAAAATGAGATTATTCACTTTCCCTCCCATTAGGGAGAATGGTCTTCACAAACAGCGTTAGAGGATATGAGGTCACTGGCACTGACATGGAAGTCAGTCGGGTCATCTTTAACATCAAGGAATGCTACTGAATTTTAAGTCTTGTTTCAGAGGAAATACAGAGCCAGAATCATCAATGAAAATCACCATGATACAGATGTTAAAAATACAAAGGGAAGTAGAAAAAATTAAAATATGAATGATCTACCTTGGTGCTATGCAAGAAAACTGCTTTAGGATTTGACATGGTTTAAGCTAAGCAGAGGGCTCAAAATAATTTCAATTCATGTCAAGGTTAAGAACAAGTGCTGAAAACAAAGCAACAATTGGATTAACCTAATCTTATAAAGGCGCCAGCAGGAAAATAAAGTACTTCCAAAAAAACCTCAGATAATTTTATAGCATTATGGAATAATGTCCATCTTTTTTTTGGAAGCAGGTGGTTATCACCACTAAGGTTAATAATCTGAGCTCAGTGGAAAAGAAACAAACAAGCCAATATTCTTTCCAACACTTCTAGTGGATTCTAATCAACTTGCCTAGTTACACAAGTTGCCACTTCAGATATCTGACAAGACCACAGATACATCAAAGAGGCAACACAAAGAATGGAAGAAAAAAAAAAAAAAGCCCATTTCACATATACCTAGTATACATATATGGTATACATTAGGTAGGAATGAATTTTTCTTTACAGATTCTGAACCTGGCCCAAAGATCATAATAGGAATGTATATAGGAAAAGGCCTCTACCTTCCAAGCTCACTGATTCTTCCTCTGGGTTAATAATTCCCCAAATAATATATTATTGTTAAGCCATTTTTTTCCTGGATTAAAAGTATACTATGAAAAGCTAAATACAGATAAAGCTTTTTTTCCCAGAGATGAAATTAACTGGGAGAATATAAATATACATGTAGCTCTTGGCTTTTTATGGATCAGTAATTCAGGTGGGCTGCCTTCCAACATCTAGCATTTGGTGTATCCCACACCCCTAGCTTCCCACCAATGTCTCTTAAGGGAAGGGCACTGGTTTTTCATAGCATCTTTGCAAAACATTTAAGAAACAAAATGACAGAATGCATTCTAAATCCAAACTTTTAAGTATTTGTATCTTGGTTTCCTTCTCTTATTTACCTATCTTATTATTTAATTGGCAGTTAATAACAAATTATATTAATGTTTATTCTATTCTAACATGAATGACAGTTCTACATCAGGAAAACAGAGAGTCTTTAAAATACTCTTTTATATTGAACAAAGTCCTAGTCTATTTTAGTAACTTACATATTTGGAATGTGTGAAATTAACTCTAGGAGAAAAGTAAAAATTTATAATAACAGAATTATTTTAAGCCCTTTTTAATAATTTTGCAGCCATATGAAGACATAGTCACAACCACCAAGGCAGAATTTACCAAAAGCAACAGATGGGGCTTGACAGGCATACATTTTCCCCCTTTATTTAAAAGAGAAAAAAATAGGAAATGCAAAAATAAAAGCAAGAGATAAACTATTTTGATTATTACCTTTCTCACATTTCTTTTTGGAAGCTGACGAAGAAGGAATCATAGGTAATTTCATCAACTCAGCACGATTTGATTCATTCAGTAGGTAGTGGGACTTATAGGCATATGAACTGAACATGGGGTCTGAATGGTCCTGAACTATCAGCCCTATACGAAACAAACAGAAAGAGATGAGCTGCAATGAAACTACCCATGATTCCAGGAGGAAAAAATAAACCAACATCTACTATGCAGCTGGGCCTTAAAGTTGGGGTTGGAGGGTGGATATGAAGAAAAAGAAAGATCTGACAGAAAGACTTTCTGCAGTTACTAAAGGGAATGTGAGCCAGTCAATGCTTTGTCCATCCCTATACTGAAACCTCTACATTGCAGAATAAAACCTCAAATAATTTGAATATGTACATGGCATTTGACATCACACTGAAAACACCAGAAGAATAACGAAAACTCCAAAAGGAAAACAAAGCTACGTTCCTTAACATTTAGAAGTATGGTGATGACAACCCAAAGAACAAAATGAAGCATCACTGCATCAGTGAGAAGAGGAATCATTTACATGACTGATCTATCTTCAACATATCACACAACACTTAAGGGCAGGCTTGAATCTTTCCTTTTCTCCATTCATATCTTGAGATACACTCAAATTTTATCGTTCTCTGCCAGATAATAAAACTTTCTCCACCATTAAGGTACATGATTTTAAAGGAGCTGTAATTTCCTAAGGTAATACAAACCATTTTAATTTTTTTTTTGCTGCCATGATAAATTTATCACTAATTTAAGGGTTTATAGAAGCAATCTTTTTGATCTATCAATACAGCTATCCCATGTGAAGGGAGACACAGATCTACTGTAATCCACCAGTGATCCCCTTCTCTTTTCCTCCTCTCCCTTCTCCCCGTTAAGTTTCTAATTTACCTATAAGCCTCTCCTGGACTCAGACAACTGTAAGACCAAGGAAAACTTTTCATCTTGGTTACTAGTTGACAATGGTCTAGGACTGCAATGCTCACAAAAGCAATTTCATTTGAGATCATTTTGTGGGGAAGGAAGTTATTTTTCCTGTGATGTTATCTTCTTTGATGCTGCCCTCTCTGAGATATATTCAAGAAATGCCTTTGACCCAGATGATAGGATGGAACTTGACATAGCTAATAACATAAGTATCTTCTAAGAAAAGCGATGTAATGTCCAAACAGATTTTATACACTAATAGAAGGTGGTATAGTGCATTTCAAAAAAAAAAATTAGGCTTCGAAATAGGAAATGTCAGGTACAAATGCAGCTCTTTCTACTCAACAACTTGTGTCCTCAGGTCAACTATCTCACCTGGGCTTCTGTGTGCTCATCCATGTAAAATGGGGAAATGACTACTGAGGACAATCATGGCAAGTCTTTCAAATTGTGTCTAGTAAGTTTGATTAATATATGCAAAATAGATTTCTATTATTACCATCAAAATGAAAAGAAAACCCTAACTTAACAGCTCCACTTTAAATTACTCTTAAAAAGAAAGGCACAGAATGATAAGTAACTTTTAGTTTATACTACCCTTTAGACAGACGCATATGAAAAAGTACAGTGAAAAGTACCTCAGTATTTCCTATGGCACCTCGAGTTGACTGGTGTGTGTGTGTGTGTGTGTGTGTGTGTGTGTATGAAAGAGAGAGAAAGAGAGAGAATGAGAATAATCATCGAAACCTTGAAACCTCTAGACATACTTCTAGACATTTCAGTCCTTAAAAATAGCATAATGATTATCCAATAAAGAAAAATCTTTTACAAGAAGACAATTCTGAATGAAGCAAGAAACGTGAAATAAGCTAAGTTTTCTAATATCAAAACATAAATGATAAAAGTGTCTTTCTGTTGTTCAGAAATTTTCTGTGTGTATGCTACTGGGGGTGGGGTTTGAAGTAAAGGCCTTGCACTTGCTAGGAAGGCACTCTACCACTTGAGCTACACCCCCAGATAAAATGTCATTTTTTCTTTCTTTCTTTCTTTCTTTCTTTCTTTCTTTTGGTGTGTGGTTTTATTATGGTTAGGTTTCTTTAAAAAGGTGATCTCATAACTGGGCATGGTAGCTCATACCTGTAATCTCTGCTACTCATGAGGCCTAAATGAGAAGGACAGCAGTTCCAGATCAGCCTGGGAAAAAACTTGGAAAGACCCCATCTCAACAAATAAGTCAGGAGTAGTACTTCAGGCCTATACTACTACTATTACAGAGATGCAGGTAGTAGGACTGCAGTTTGAGGATGGCCGGAGCAAAAAGCACAAGACCCCATTTGAAAAATAACTAAAGCGAAAAGGGCATGGGTGTGGCTCAAGTTGTAGACGCCTGCCTAGCAAGCCTTGAGTTCAAACCCCAGTACCACCAAAAAAAAAGAAAAGAACACATTCATAATATTTCTGAAAAACTTTTTTTTTTTTTTGAGGTCCTGGAGTTTCAATTCAGGGCCTCACAATTGTTAGCTAGGAGCTCTACCACTTGAGCCACTCCACCAGCCCTCTCAAAAAGACTTTTGACTTAAACTTCAAATCACAACATCTGATGTACTTAGAGTAAGTTTTTGTCAAATGCTGGAAAGGAAAATGAAGGTTTCTATTTATTGCAGTTTCACAGTTAAAATATTTGAGAATTAAATAAGCTCCATTAAACAGACACTTAAATATATTGTATCTTTCAGAATATTTGCCAAATTGATAGATATAAGCACAGATTCTGTTGTTAAAACATGGGATTGTCCCCCCTTTACATTATTCTCAAGCATTTTATCAATGGCTACAAGTTAAATTTAACAAAATGGCTAGGGATTCTATATATGGGCTATTTTCTACTTGTGCTAAGTTGAAAACAAAGGTCTCCCAATTAATGAATGAAATATAAGTCTGGTTTTTTTTGGCAGTACTGGGGGTTGAACTCAGGGCCTTATACTTGCTAAGCAGGTATCCTACTTCTTAAACCTCTTCAGCAGTCAACTGAATGAAATATAGCAAAAGGAAATATTGGTTAATATACTGATAGAACCAGATTTAGAGTGTATCCCAAAATAAGCCAATATGAACTTGATATTTAAAATTCTGGCCAAGTTATAAATACTTATACAATGTCAGTAAAGTGCATAGGAATGGTAGAATAGAAAGGACTTGCAAAGCAATGACTGACTTCATGTTGTTATTTTCACTCATCTGTCCAAAGCCAGGCATTCAATTGATAATTCAATAATTCCTTCCCATCATTACTCTCCTCGGAAGCTGGGAAAGGCACGGCTTTCTACGTATTATTTGCCTATATGAATCCTTTCTGCTACCTGTAATAACGTGGCATGAAGCACCTCAGCCATACGCCTCCAAGTACCAGCCAGGTTTCAGAGAAGTTTGTAGCTGGAACTGCTCTAGTAAAGAAAAACAGTGCTTCCCACTCCAATGGCATCAGCATGTGTGCTTGAGTCTCAAGCAAATGGCCATGCTTACAATGAACCCTGCTGGCTACTATACAAAGGACAACTGCTTAATTTCTTACTGTCTACCTCCTCTAAGTTAATATTTTAAAATGAGAGATACAAAAGCAAAACAATCTAAGATCTGTCATTCTACCTAAATTCTATTTTAAAAATAGTTTCATAAGTTGGGCATAGTGGTACATGCCTGTAAGTCCTAGCTACTTGGGAGAATGAAGTGGGAGAATCACTTTAGTCCATGAGTCCAAGAACAGCCTGAGTAACACACCTCATCCTTTAAAAAAAAAAAAAAAATCACAAAAAAATAATTCAATAGTATTTTCACCAAATTAGCTGTCTAGTAACAAAATAGCTTTCATCTTCAGTATAGTCTAAATATAATCTAACAGGCCTGATACACTTCAGAGTCCTTTCAAATATTTCACACGGAGGCAAACGTAGAAAACTTAGCAGTTTTATTGAAAAACAAAACAAAAACAGTATTTGTGGGAATTAGTTGATATCTATAATGCTTACTAATTACAAAAAATTTTCACTATAATATCACCAATATAAAGCTGGATACTGTCTATCATAGTCAATTAAAGAAGTTCCAGGGGCTGGGGACTGTAGCTCAGTAGTAGAGTGCTTGCTTGCATGCACATTGCCTTGGCTTCAACCCACAGCACCACACACATAAAAAAGTTCTGTTTTATGTGTACCAAATTCACTGATGCACCTGAGGGACAATATTGTTTTTGGTTGATCCAGCTCTTGGCATACTTAAGTATCAACAGCTGGCAAGTAAGAACGCCTATGTTGCTGACTCTTTAACTAAACCACCACATCTGTTGCCTTGGCTGTGTTCCACCAGGCCCTCTCAATGCCAGATCAAAACATCATAAAACGCAACACAATTGATTGAAAAACAAATGTGCTACTCCTGCCTTACAAGTAAAATCCCAATCAGTTGAAAGTTCCCAGTTAAAGAAGACATGGAAGCCGGGCACTGTTGTAATCCTAGCTACTTGGGAGGCTGAGATTGGAAGGATCACAGTTTGAGGCCAGCCTGGGCAAATAGTTTGAGAGACCCTCAAATCCAGAATAACCAGAACAAAATGGACTGGAGGTATGGCTCAAGTAGTAGAGCACCTGCTTTGTAAGTATGAAGCCTTGAGTTCAAACCCCAGTCCCACCAAAAAATAAATAAGTAAAAATAAAGAAGATGACATAGGAAGAAATTACTTTGAGTAGAAAAATTGTTGTAGAACAGACTAATGTTTTAATTAATAGAAATACTAAATAGAAGGAATGTATCTATAATTCTAAGTTATTTTTATTTATATATTGGCAGTACTGAGGATCAAACCCAAGGCCTTGTACATGCTTGGCAAGTGGTCTTCCACTGCCAAGATAAATGAGTATTTTAGCTTAGCTTATGAAAGAATTACTGTTGAAACAATGTGGTTATTTAATATTATAAAGTGGATTATTAGCCAGGTGCGGTGGCACACACCTGTAATTGCACACTTGGGGGGCTGAGGCAAGAGGATCTCAAGTTTTAGGCCAGCTTCAGCTACATTATGAGGCCCTGTCTTTAAGTAAGAAAGCAAATAAATGAATGAATTAAATTTAAAGAAGGGACTTTTGGAAATGTTCACCTCTCTCAGGGACATCACAGAATGGAAATGAATGCTGAGTAGGAGATTGTACTAGATGGCCTGAGTTCTTTCCCAATGCAGAGGCTTAAGTTAATGGGTGAAATATGCCAATGAACTGAGGAGGAAAGAAAGAGAAAGGGTTGACAACTCACCTCTGGCACAAACGAAACAAAAGCCTACATTAACAGCGGCAGAACTACTGCTCCGTTTGGAATGATTACTACAGATCAGAGCGTAGGAGGACACAGATACGCTTCCAGCAGCAATGCAAGCATCAGTAGAGTGATAGGCGGCGGGACATCTCAAGCATCTCACCATGCGTCCTGTGCAAAGACATGTCAGGAAGGGACATGAGACTTTTGGAGTTGGTCTCTTTTGGGTTCCCATGTGATATTAGAGTAACTATAAATTAGTATTTCTTCACTGGCCTGGTTCTATCATTCCTATAACATGATGAATGAATGCAAACCTAGTAATCATTTGGAGATTATTCAAGGAAAAACATAGTCTGTTCCAATGCTGGAAAGATGCTGATAATCTAAAATGGTGCCTACAGGATTTGCTTCTTTTTTTGGGGGGCGGGGAGGAGTAGGGAAAACACTAAGGGATTTTTAAGAGTAGTTTTGAATGTGTGAAATTTTTGTTCCATGTTCTGAATTTGCAACTTAATCCCTACTTAACATGTATTAGGGTTGAGGTTTTAAAACTAGAGATGGGGAGAATGCATAATACTGTTTACAATAATGTTATTATCTGTCATTGTACTTCAAACAAAAATCTTTGTTCCCTCTTTGGCTCGGTGTTACCTTTGCTTGCTTTGTGGATATCTTTCTCCATAGAGCAGGCAGAGCAGCAGTGCTGGGGACAGCGGAATCCTTTTGACTCAAAGATGGTAGTAGGGAATTTACGGACACAGGCTTCATGATAAAATTTTCCACATGTTCCAACAGAACAACGCTTCACATCTTTACCAGACACCTTACATGAAAAACATGGGTGTTGCCCTGGAAGATTGGTGAGGAACACAGGTCAAATAAAATTTAATTGAAACATATTCTACTCATTCATTCATTCACAGTGCTGGGGACTTGCACATGCTAGGTAAGCACTCCACAACTAGTCACATCCATAACGCTTGGTTTTTTGGGACAGATCTTGCTATGTAGCTCACACTGGCCTTGAACTCCCAAGCTTGCTTCAAACTCATGATCCTCCTGCCTCTGCTTCCTGAGTGCTAGGATTACAGGCATGTACCACCATGCCTGGCTGCATAATCCTTTTAGATAGAAGTAGCTATAGACATCAAAGAGTTGCTCCTGAAAGGAGGTCTACCATTACATATAAGAATTTGATATACAGCCAGTTATGGTGGCATATGCCTATAACCCCAGTTATTCAGGAGGCAGAGATGAGGGGATTGTGGTTTAAGGCCAGCCTGCCCCAGCAAAAAACAAAAAAACAAAAAAACAAAAAAATGCCACAAAAACCTACTAAGAACCTATCTCAAAAAACTCAAGTTGGACATGTTGCTATAATTCCAGCCACTAAGGAGGCAGAGGTAGAAGGTTCATGTTAGGAGGCCAGACCCAGGCACAAATGTGAGACCCCCATTTTGGAAAAAACACAAGATAACTAAAAGGGAAAAAGGGCTGAGGATATGGCTCAAGTGGTGGAGTACTTGCCTAGCAAGGTTCTGAATTCAAACCCCAGTACTGCCAAC
Organism: Castor canadensis; assembly: GCF_047511655.1. Taxonomy (NCBI): domain Eukaryota; kingdom Metazoa; phylum Chordata; class Mammalia; order Rodentia; family Castoridae; genus Castor; species Castor canadensis. The sequence goes on along the minus strand of NC_133399.1, from coordinate 58,434,077 downwards.
CCCTTCTGAAAAACAAAACAAAACAAAAACCAAAGGGAAAGAGGGAGAGAGGGAGGGATGGGGGGACAGAGAGAGAGAGAGAGAGAGAGAAAGATGCCTATATTGTTTGAGAAAATTAATAAAACTAGTATCACAAATATCCCTGACATGAATAATAAAAAGTCACCAATATTTATGATATTAGAAATGAAAAATGGGACATCACTACAAATCCTACAAACACTCGAAAGATATTAAAAGGATGTCACCACACTTTTGCTAATGACTTTGAATATTTACATGAATGGAAAAATTCTTAGAAAAACAACTCACTAACACTGGCACTAAAATAAATTGAAAATATGAATAGTTCTATAAACTATTAAAAGAAATTGAAACTGTAATTAAATATTTTCCAAAGAAGATTTTAGGCCCAGATGGCTCCACTGGTGAATGTGCCAAACATTTAGAGGAAAAAAAAAATGCCAATTATGATAAAAATAGAAAAAAGAAAACAGATGTGGAAAATATGCAACAAAAATGGCTAAGGATATTATGTTCTATAAAGAGTTTATATATGGAGAAAATATATACAACATATGTAAGCAAAGATAAGTTAATAAGACAAAGACTTATCAATCAGTATCGAAAGAAACAAAGCACCCTAAGTAGAAGTGGGCAGAGAGTATCAACAGGCAACTACAAAGAATGAAAAGAGAAACAACCCAAAAACATGAAAAAATACTCAACTTCACTAGGAGTCAGATAAATGCTAACTGAAACCAGTTATGAAATAGGAAGAATAGTTGGGTAATACTAACTGTTGACAAGGGTGTAGGGAAAAGGTACTTTCACACTGCTGGTAGGCAGGATTCAAATGGAAGGAACTACCTTAGGAATAACTGAATATTCATCACAATAAAAGCACAGTCACTCCCTATTGTCTAGAAATTCTAGTTCTCCATAAATACTTAATGAAGACTTTTACACAGAAATGGAGATTGACTGCAGCAAACAGGAATTAGTAACTGCAAACGACTGAAAGTCAATCAGATATCCTCCTTAAGGGAAGGATACATGCACACTATAGAATACTATGCAGCAGTTAAATAGAATGTACTGCATTTGACGTAAAAAGAGCTTCTGCAGAACAACGGTACCATACAATTTTATTGAACACATGCAAAAACGTTAGACATACAAAGCAACAGACCCATAAAGATTTGCTGGGCTACCCACCAAACTGATAACAATAGCCAACTCTGCTGAGGGCTAGAAGTAAATAGGGGCCTAAGATTAAGAACGGTGATTAAGGACTGGGTTGCAGATTAGCGGGAAAGCACGTGCTTAGCATGTACCAGGCCTAGTTCCATTACCAGCACCAAAAAAAAAAAAGGCATGAAGAGAATGAGCTAAAGTGTTTTTATAACATTATAACATTCCATTATAAAATTATTTCTGTACATAAACTTAAAATGCTGTTAAGTGATAAGAACACTGTAAAACATAAAGGAGTAAGAGACATGAATTGATAATAAGAGTGAACAAAATGCTCAGTTAGAAATGAGGAATTGCAAATTATGACAACGAACTTGTCAAATGTTCATTGGACATGTGAACATCAGCTTTTGGGATATGTTCAAGTGTTTTGTCCATTTTTCTTATAATCCCTACATAAGTCATAAAGGAAATAAGTATTAAGGAAGAGTTTGGGTTGGAGGAATTTTTTTTTTTTTTGCAGATAATTAGATCAGTTGCAAACCTGTTCTTTGATTTTGGAAGTACCTAATCTTTATAAATTGGTTGAATTATAAAAATTCTTTCAAATGAGTACTTACAACTGTGATGTTTACAATTTTTTTTAAAACTGGCTTTGTTATAGAAATAAAGTATAATAAGGTTTGTTGCTGCCCTGTTGCATATGTGTAATTTCAAATTACATTTTAACATGTACATGGTTATGAAGATAACAGAATTTTTTAAAAATAACTTTTAGGGCTAGGGGTACAGCTCAGTGGTAGAGCACTTGCACAGCATGTGCAAGGCCCAAGGTTCCATCCCCAGCACAACAAAAAGAAAAAAGAAAAGAAAAATAACTTACAAATGCAGAAAATTAAAGAACATATTTAAAGGTAGTAGGAGGTTAGACTTTACAGCTTTGCCTAATACAAAAAACACTCTATGTAAAAATAAAATAGGCTTTCATATACATAATCAAAATAAAAATTGTTCCTACTAGTGCAAGTATTAGACTAACAGAGCACTGAACCATCAAATCTCTTTCAGACTTAGGTTTGGGCCCTAATATGTGAATCCTCCCTTCTTACTTTGAATTGGTAGAGAGTACAAGTGTGAGGCCCTGAGTTTTGACCCCAGTCCCGCTTCCTACCAAAAGAGCCATTAGAGGTAATGTTATTACCTAACAGTAAATTTTGGGAGTGTATATATAATCCCATAATCCTGGTTACTTGAGAAACAGAGATTAAGGAGATTAAGGTTCAAGGCCAGCCTGGGGGACTCCCATTTCAATTAATACCTGTAATCCCAGCTATAAAGAGGATCTTAGTCTGTGGTCATCTTTAGGCAAAAATGCGAGACCCTACCCTAAAAGTAACTAAGGCAAAACAGGGTTGGAGGTGTGGCTCAAGCAGCAGAGCCCCTGCCTAGCAAATGCATGGCCCTGAGCTGAAGTCTTAGTACTGGAAAAAAAAAAAAAAAAGTAAAATTATCTGTACAGAACTCTTTTATATGTTTATTTTGTTTTGGTGGCAGTAGGGTTTGAACTCAGGGCCTCTTACCACTTGAGCTACTCTGCCAGTCCTGTACAGAATTCTTTTTGCAATTTCTTTTTTTTTTTTTTTTCAGTACTGGAGCTTGAACCCAGGGCCTATACTTTGAGCCACTCCACCAGCCCTTTTTTGTGAAGGGTTTTTTCAAGATAGGGTCTAGTGAACTATTTGCCCAGAATGGCTTCAAACCATGACCTTCCTGATCTCTGCCACCTGGTAGCTAGGATTACAGGAGTGAGCCATTGGTGCCCAACTGTAGTTTGAGGCCAGCATGGGCTACATAGTGAGTTCCAAGTGAGCCTGTCTCAAAAAACAAGTAACAAAAACAAAAACTAATTAGATTTCAATCAAAAAACCAAAATGTGTGTGCAGACGGTAGAATCTTACTGTTTTATCTTTTGTGGTGCTGGGGGTTGAACCCACATGCTAGGTAAGCACTCTACTACTGAGCTACAACCACAACCCACCCTACAATGGGAATATTATTAGGCCTTAAAAAAAATTTCTGAGCCAGGCACTGGTGGCTCATCCTAGCTACTCAGGAGATTGCAGTTCGAAGCCAGACCGGGAAAACAGTTCAAGACACCCTGTCTTGCAAAAACCCATCACAAAAATAGGGCTGGTGGAGTGGCTCAAGGTGAAGGCCCTGAGTTCAAACTGCAGTACAGCTATAAAACAAAAACAAAAACAAAAACAAAAACAAACCAGGTAAATTTTTAAAAAGAATTTATTAGGCATGCAATACTTTTTTTTTTAACATGTATTCATCTCTTGATAAACACTTGCCTAAATGTCACAAACAGTGGTTTAAAAATTTGAGTTCTAGCTCTTAATATGGTACAAATGTACCAAATTGGTACCAAACTAATTTTTATGCCATACTAAATGGTTCCAAAGCACTTGTTTTTTTATAATTGTGGTAAAATATATGTAAAAAATTTGACATTCAACTATTAGAAGTATACACTTCAATGGCATGAAAGCACATTCACATTGTTGTGTAGCCAATCCCTACTGCCCCAGAACGTTTTCATTGTCCCACACTGAGACTCCACACTCATACAGCTGCCCATTTCCTCCTATCCCAATACTGCCCCACTGTTGTACTCTCTGACTCTAGGAGTTTACTCTAGCCAGACATGGAGATTCATGCCTGTAATTCCAGCACTGTGGAGGCGGAGGCAGGAGGAGCATGAGCTTAAGGTCAGCCTGGGCAACACAGCAGGACCCTGTCTATATAAATAAATAAATAAATAAATAAATAAATAAATTAATTAATTAATTAATTAAAATAAAAATAAAGAGGGCTAGGGATGTGACCCAACTGGTAAAGTCCTGCCTAGTAAGCAGTAGGCCCTGAGTTCAAATCGTACTACTGCCAAAAATAAAATAAAAAATAAATTTTAAAAGTTTTTTAAGAAGGAAAAAATGATTAACTGTAGATGCTTCATATTAATGAAAGCATACAGTATTTGTCCTTTGGTATCTCCCTTTTTCCACTCAGCATAGTATCTTTGAAAAACTAATCCTCAAAATAATATATCCAAGGTTCATTTATATTGCAGCATGTATGAGAAATTTATTTATTTGTTTATTTATTTAGCAGGTACTACAGTTGGAACTCAGGGCCTTCACCTTGAGCGATTTCACGAGCCCTACTTTTGTGATGGGTTTTTGCAAGACAACATGTATCGAACTATTTTCCCGGTCTGGCTTCGAACTGCAATCTTCCTGATCTCTGCCTCCTGAGTAGCTAGGATGAGCCACCAGTGCCCAGCTCAGAAATTTTTTTAAGGCCTAGTAATATTCCCATTGTAGGGTGGGTTGTGGTTGTAGCTCAGTGGTAGAGTGCTTGCCTAGCATGTGGGTTCAACCCCCAGCACCACAAAAAATAAAACAGTAAGATTCTACTGTCTGCACACACATTTTGGTTACCCATTCATCCATCAATGAACATTCAGCTTGTTTCTACCTTTTGACCATTGTGAATAAATGTTGCTGTGAACATGGATCCCTGCTTTCAGCTCTTTTGAGTATATACCCAGAGTGGAACTGCTTGATCATATGGTAATTTTGTTTAATTTTTTGAAGAAATGTCATACTGTTTTTCATAGTCACTGTACCACTTTACATTCCCACTAATAGCACACAAGGGTTCTAATTTTTCCACATCCTGGCAAAACTTGTTTTCGAATGGGTGTGAAGTAGCATCTCATTGTGGTTTTGAGTTGCACTTCCCCCATTGCTAATTGTTGAGCAGATTTTCATGTGCTTATTGGCCATCTGTGTATTTTCTTTGTAGAAATGTCTGTTGTCTGTTCAAATTCTTTGCACAATTTTGAATTGTTTTTGTTGTTGAGTTGAAGGAGCTCTCTAAATATTCCGGGGATTAATCCCTCATCAGATATGTAATTTGCCAATATTTTCTCCCATTTTGTGTGTTGTCTTTCCATTTTGTTGATACCGTCAGTTGGTGTACAAAAGTTTTTGTACATTTCTGTCCATTTTTCCTTTTGTCATTGATGTTATATCCATGAAATCACTGCCAAACCCAAGATCAGGAACCTTTTCCTGTATGCTTCTTTCTAGGAGTTTTAGCTTTTACATTTTGATCTTTGATGCATTTCGAGTTAATTTTCATTTATGGTATTAGGTAAGAGTCCAACTTCATTGTCCCAGCTTCCTTTGTTGAAAAGACCATCTTTTCTCCTTTGAATGGTCTTCACATAACATCCTTGTCAAAGATCATTTAACCATATATACAAGTACTTATTTCTGGGCTTTCTATGCTATTCCATTAGTCATGTCTATCTTTACAGTAGTATCACTGTCTTGATTATTGTAGCTTTGTAGTAATCTTTTAAATCAGGAAGCATGAGTCCAACGTAGTTGTTTTTAAAGCAAATTTTCCTGTTAAATATCCAAATAGTTGTGTACCAAATTAGACTATATCTAACCTTTGTTGGCAACATTCTATTGCTTCTAGTTAGAAGAGAAGCCTATGAGTGTTTTAAGACTGAGACACATGGTCTCTTCTATCAATAGTTCAAATCAGGGATTGCATACTGTTAAAGCGACCAGGTAGATTACAAAGTGACTGAAGAAATAGGATTTATGGAAAAGGCAATGATGGGGAAGAACCAGCAAGCCATACCTGATAAATGTTCAAAAATGAAAACACATTCTAAAGGCCAAATGAAACAATTGTGGATAATCTGACCCAGAGACATCAGTTATAAAACTTGTGAGTTTTTTTTATAACTAAATGTGATGAGTTCAGTATTTTACACAGGAAAAATGCACTGTGTACACTAAACAGCTTCTATAGCTTAATCTGTAGTGTGTGTGTGTGTGTGTGTGTGTGTGTGTGTGTGTGTGTGTGTTAGGATACATGACACATGTGATGTCTATCTCACTCAGCCAAGGCAGGAGAAGGTGATGGTAAAGAACAAGGGTTCTGGAGTTGTCCAGCGGCCTGCGCTTACCAAGGAATGAAACTCTCTAGTCCCTATTTTCCCTCTTCTATAAAATGGAAATAATAATAATACCTATCTCATAATGTATCTCATCTATGATACTATCATAGTATAAAATGCTTAGTACTAACAATACGTAGCATTTAGTAAGTGTCAATAAAAAAAATTAGCTACTTTTTGTCTAAAGGATTATAGGAGGCACACATTCAAATGAAACAAGATAGAATAAATTCAAGAATCAAATAAAGGGGGGAAAGAGTAGGAAATAATGAAGAGTCAAAAGTAAAACTGAGCATTCAATATATACTTGATATCCACTTGGTTCTTAGTTCCTCAGAGCTAAAACAGAACAAGGAAAAACTAAAACAACCCCCCCTCCCACACACAAACATGTTTCCTAGAAGCAGTATCATGCCAGTTTTTACCTGCTATTTTGTTTCAGACTGAACAACTACTTACTGCTTTCCATGAGCTTAACTAGAATCATGTTTACATGGAGAAAAAACAAACTAGCCTATTTCTTTCTCTGCATGCTATTTTGATAGGTGGTAGTATGTATAGCAGGATAAGAAATAAATGGTGAGTCACAAGTCTGAAATAAAGTTTACAATATCTCCATCTTCTCAATAAAACTATAATCACCATGATTATAGTTTTATTGATACTTCTTCTAGTCTACAAAAATCAAAGGACTAAACCAATTTATTGAGCACAAAAAAAACTCAAACCCATCTGAAAAACAACATCATGTTCTTTGCATAGTTCTATAGCTAAAACACAAATTTATCCTGGTATTTTGCTAGATTTCATGGTACAGAAACTGGTAGGAGGAAGTTTGTTCCTGGGAAGTTAATCATTGGTTGTTGTTTTAATTTGTTGAAGTACCTATGGGGGAAGGGAGGAGACAACCCAGATAAAAGTGATGAGAGAATCAGAGTCACAGGAGATGCTACCACACGGCACACCTCTCCTTACCCTCTTCACAGCAGCTTACCGGTTTTACACTCCGTGCAGATGAACTTCCCATCGGGGACTGATGTCAAACCCAGGCACTCCAGGTGAAAGTTTCTGCAGCACTCCCCCTCACAAGGAGTCAGAGAGTCACCAGAGCTTTCACAGATCTGCAATATGACACAAAGCAGCAGTTCTCAAAACTTTAGCAGGCATCAGTCACCGAGAGGGCTTGTTAAAATATAGGTCGCTGGGTTCCTCTGAAGAGATTCTGTGTCAGTAGATTTTATATTTTTAAAAAGCATCATGGAGAAGTTGGCATTGCTGGCCTCAGGCTTCCCCTGGCAAACCATTAGACAGTTAGTCCAGTGCCCAGTGTGGCATAAAGTTTAAAAGTCATACTTGATCTTTTACAGTCTTTCTTTGGATTAAAACCTGTCTTCATGGAACAAAGCAGTATTTTCCAAAAAGGGCAAAAATACATTTTAAAAGTTCATATGTATTCAAACTTTAAGAAAATGTTTTTGAAACCAATTGTCTCTATTTACTTACAATCAACATCACAATGAAAACTGGCACTTGGATTTGAACAAGTATTCCAACTTAGAGAAAAAAGGTAAGAGCCAGAAAGGGCTTTCAGATTTATAACTTTAAACATAATTTAGAAAACACTGCCCTCTCCCACAGGAGGTCAGCATGTCATCAGCAGAATATGATTGCAACTGCTTTCAGCAGAAGCTCAGTCTCCTGCCTACCTGACACACAGTGTCCTTCTTACTCATTCCGATGCCTCTTCGGGACAAACTTGAATCCATAGACTGTACATCAGAAACATCTGCATCTGCGGTAGCTGAAGGGCTATCTACTTGTTTTCCAAAGCCTACCTATGTAGAAAACAGCACATTTTTAAGAAACACAAAACTTCCCTCAAAGTTAGATGCAATGAAAATCCTAGTACGTCTTGCTCAAATAGATCTTGACACACCTCTTTTTTTCTCCTTCCTAAAACCCATCCACATGCCTGCCATTTGGGGAGAAACTGTAGTTAAAATTAAAAACAATGATTCTGTTATATAAGAGATCCATATATAATCCAAAATTAAGACTATATAAAGCCAGGCGTGGTAGTACACATCTGTAATTACAACACTCAGGAGGCTGAGGCAGGAGGATCTTGAGTTTGAGGCAAGCCTGGGCTACACAGTGAGTTCAAGGTCAGCCTAGCTACATAGTGAGACCCTGTCTACAAAAAAAGACATGTATAAGTTACAAAATAACCAAAGTAATTTTTTTCCGGAGTATTTAAAAAATTCCCTAGTTTCCCCAAGTAAATCAGGTGAAAACATTATGCTACTTTGGTTTACAAAGCAAAAAAGAGCATTCGTGGGGCTGAGGGTATGGCTCAGTGGTATGGCACTCACCTACCACGTATGAGGCCCTGGGTTCTATCCTCAGCGCTGCAAAAGAAAAAATCATTCTGCCCGGACCCTTGTACGTATTTACCTGCAGGTCACTCAGTCCTCTAGAATCGGAGTCAGATGTGTCTCTGTATGCAGAACTAGCCATTTCTACATCAGTTGAGGCGCGACTCCTTTTCTTTAGAGGTTTACAGGAATCTGAAATCTCGCTGGCACCTTAATACAACATACTGAAATTAATCCTAAATAGTACTTAAAATTTGTTGTTTTAATTTTTTTTTGTGTGGGAGAATATTTTCCTTCCCCAAACTCATCTCTAATGTGGAAAAAAAAAAAAAAGCACAGTTCTCTTTGTAACAATAAGTTGCAAGTCAAAACTTCAAAACCTTCTGACCTTCCTGGTAGTGATTTAATTTACAATCACTCTATTAAAACATTTAAGTTCTCCTGCTCTAATGCTATTTTCAATCAATGAGCCTAAGTTCCAACCTAAGGATCAGTTCTATCAAAATTGCAGGATAGCTGATTGATTTGGAGCAATTCAAAGAACCATTCAATTTGGAGGGGGAAGACATAAAACCCAACACACTGTGTAGCTTACAAATATGGTTGCAGAGACATCTCCATCTTGTTTTTATTAGGGATGTGACAAATCTTTGATTTGTATTCGATTCGTACACGGATAGTGCCATTTTCCCCCAAATTTTGCAATTCAGTTGATTATTGCCCCCCAAATAAATTTTGGATGTTCATAATTGTTCATTTGAGACTTCCTTGGTGAAGTGGCATTTATTGTGACCATGAACAAGGTCTGCAGCACATCTACATATGTCATGCCATTTAGGAGGCACACTGCTGAGGGTTGTAAATGGACAATCAGTATTCAAGTGCAGCCAAATCACGAAGAGCTGGATGAGAGGCCTCAATGAGGAATTTGTGCGGGAAGGAATAAATATGAAAAAAAAGGCAGAGAATAGTGTGGACGTTTTTTTAAAACTGTGTGTAATACAAATCCAGCCAAAACAATAGTGCAAAAAGTTACAAAGCAACAATCTCTTGGGCTAATGCAGTATAGGCTATACAGAAACAGCCACGATGAAATGTGCAGATCAGGCACGGTGAATACCAAGGAACCAAGGAGACGGTTAATATTTCCACCCACAGTTTATGTTTTGGATTTTTTTTCCCCCAAAATTTCCATACAACAAACAGACATCTAGGTCAGCCCAGCAAGCTATGGTGGAAATGTGGAGTCCAGAAGAGACCATGGAGACACAGGTCTCCTGAGGCCATGAAGATCCGCAACAGGCTGGGTGGGAGCAGCACGTGGTATAGAGCCATGTTCTGTGGTGGAGGATGTGGGCCTCGGGAGACTGCTCAGGTTACTGGAACCTCGTTATCACATCCCATCCTACAGGTTTTCCTGAATGCTTCCTGACAGCTATAAATGAGGGTGCCTGCCCATGTTAACGCTGATTAAAAAACACAAGTACACAAAGCTATCTCCTTCTTTGCTGGTGTATGGACCCAGAACACCACCACAAAATATTTCCTTGGCCTAAAAGATCACTGGGTTAACAAGGAGGTTTAACAGAGGAACAGGAGTGTTGTACTGAGAGGCTTTCGAAGGGAAACACAGGTACCGCCATTTCCGATGAGTTTCTGAAAATGCTAGAAAAATGACAGACTGCTGAAGACAGCTGTCATACTGTTCTCCATAACGGCGCTAATATTAAAAAAAATAAGAGCTTTTAATGATTGCAATGTATACAGTTTGGGCTGTTTGGCAAAACCCTGAAGATGTGCATTAATGATGCTTTATTTAAAAACAAAAAAACCCAAAAACAGTCCATGTTGGAATTGATCAGTGTAAGTTAAATGGTGGTTTTAGGCTGGACCCATGATTTAAGCTGTACCCATCCAGCTCAGACCGAAAAAAAAAAAAAAATCATCTGAATGTTACAGCAATTGTTCAGTCTTGAAGAAGAAACCAGGCAGGAGAATGCCAATAATGATGATTGGCAAAATTGAAATGGAAAACAAAGAAACTGTTTATGGAGCCGCCGACAAAGAAATCTTGCATGGAGACTCCAAGTCTGGAGTTTCTGGGATGAAATTGTACAGGAATCTCAGTCCACAGTTTCCTCAATCGCTGCGGAGACGGAGCTGTCACTGAATCTGACAGAGCCCTGCACTCCCCGGTCCGCCGACCCTGTGGAATGGTGGAAACACAACGCAATCAGGCCTCCTAATCTCGCAGCGATCGCGATGTCTTTTCTTGGAGCTCCGCCAAGCAGTGTTCCCTCCGAGAGGCTGTTCAGTTCTGCTGAGGATCTCCACGGAGACCATCGCTGCAGACTTCTCCCCGAGAATGCAGAGAGGCTGGTGTTTTATTTTATTTATTTATTTTTAAATAATGCAATTTGCCCAGAGTAAACTACAGGTATTAAATACAGTTTGAGCTCATCAAAAAAGCATGAAGCATGCTATAGAGTTTGTACTGTAGTCAAATTGCACACAGAAAATACAGATATAAGTTTAAGATTTCTTAAATTTTGTTCATATCTCAAATAGACTCACATATGGTCATCTAGTGGCCATAAATATGCTATGGATCATTTTAATTTACAAAAAGGTCTTACAGCACTGTAAAAATAAGTGTGGCAACATTTTTTTCAATCAAGTTGTCTTGTATGATTTGTCCGTTTTTGACAAACATTAATAGCTACTATTCGGTATTCAGTCGAATACCAAAAAAAGTGGATTCGTCACATCCCTAGTTTATAAGCCAATGAAACCTCAGAATCTTATGGAGAAAAGTTGGAAACAGTATCAAGTCTACAAGGTGTTGTCCAATTTACCAAAACAAATAGGACTTTTCATGTGGAGGTACAGAGTAAGATCAACTCTAAAAGTCACACACACGCACACATAAACACCAGGTAATACTGCAATTTCACACTGAAGAGCAACAACAGTGATTTACAGAGACAGACAAAAATACATGAAGTATAAATAAGTAGTTCTTAAAACTTGGTTTAATCAAGAAAATGCAAAGCAACATTATAATCTTAACTCACCTTTCTGTAATCCAGTCTTCACTGCAGCCTGAGGAACTGTTTCAACCTGTTTAGACAGAAAAACACAGCATTAACAAGGAATTTTTTTCACTTTTAAGTAAGAGGGAAAAAATAAGGCTTTCATCAATCTAAGTAATGATGAGTGATCAATGTATCTGAAATCTGAACTCAGTCCCATCTTCTGGGTCAAGTTCTCTGTCTCAAAGTAAGGGAGGGTTTAAATCCTAGTTGCCTGTGCTGAATACCAAGTGACAACACATGGCCACATGCTCTACTGCAGACTTTTCCCACCATGCCCTTGGAATATGAAGAGAATAAGAATACTTTCCTCAGTGTCTGGGAGGCAGGAGAGGGGTTGTTTCTGCAACCAGCCCCAATGTTGCTATAAACCCCTCCCGCCCCAAAGACGTTAGGATAAATTTTTACTTACTATGATACTCAGGTTAATGTAACTCACGCCACTTTTAGACCCTTCCGCGCCTGCACTCACAGCTAAGTTGCTGGGAATCAGGACCCTCTCTGTAGAGAGTGCTACAGGGCTCCATACAGCTGGAAGCTCAATACTTTTGCTGCTAGTACAAACTTAAGAAAATAAGTTTGTGATATTGCAAAAGCACTTTCTTGAGTGTCTTATGAACAGTGTCTTGATCCTACATTAGGAGAGCGAGATCAGAAGTTATTCTGCCAATGTATATGTAAAACACGTGGTAATTTTTTGAGGATTGAAGCACTGGAATTAGAGAAAGGATGCTGTTTGGAGGAGTTCCTGTTTAAGCTATGAGTTGAATTTCATGTTTTTTAAGATGTGGTGAAATATGCATGTTGAAACACATTTTGTAAATATTTAAGGATTGTTCTAAGCTTTTTAAAAAATTTTTTTATTTTTTTACAACAGGTAAAAAACATACAACAGAAACGCTTTTTATAAGATACAATTAGTCATACAAATATAAAATCTTCTAAACAATCACTGGTATTATTCTACGACTAACTCTATATAACACAGTGGCATTCACAATTTGTCCCATTTTTGTACTCATTCTGCTTATTAATTTTAAACTGAATGGTCACAGACTGAATTTGGGATTCAGGTGGCAAAGTCACAATTTCACTTTGGTAACGAATACTATAGATTTGCAAGAGCTTAGAAAGATTTTTTGGAATTTCCTAAGTATGAAAGTTAGTATGATAAATGAATGACAAATCAGTGGATTACTTAATTTTAGTTAAATAGTCTGGAAAAATTGTTTTACATGCTTGTGATATCATAGAGCACCCACAAAGTTAGCTTTTAAAATTGGAAGTTTAAAATTATAAAGGCAATATTTTAAACAGGAAAGTCCATGTTCTTCCATGGTAAGTGGTTTTAAAATATAAAACTTATTGAAACTAATTCTATTCAGAATTTTTAATATCAAGTGTCTGGGCTATAAAAATGGATATTCTTTAAACTTTAAAAAAAATAAGAAAAATTCTGATTGTGAATTTAAAGAATGGTTTCTAAAATTTTCTTTGAAAAGGTAATTTAATATGTATATTACTACATTGATTACACCAGTTGAACACATTCAATCAAAATGTACCCCCCCTTTTTAATTTAAATATTGTTTATCTGACAACCTGATACCAGATGAGTGCCATTCCACTGGGAAAATAACATTCCAAAAAATCTGTGATACCAACAGAAAAACCAGATCATCTATGATTATCTGCCTCTTAAATATAAGAATATAAGTTAAATTAATTTGATTTGTTTAAAAAATAAAAACAATACATACCAGCAGCTTAAAACAAAAAATCAAAATTTAAAAAACAAAAGTGGGGGAACTCAATGATGGTTCCAAATAAAAATCATGAAGACATGAAATCATTGTGCTTATAACATAAATTTCAAAGTAAATGTGAGGGATTTTGTGAGAGTCTCGCATGGGCTTCCCATCTCCTGAAGCCTGACTGATTTCCGTGAAAATGCTTGAAGCAGAATCACAGAGGTGGTTGTAATGGAACTGGGCACTGGAACCCATCAGAACAGAAGTTAAGACAGTCCAGAAAGGAAACCCAGGGTGGGAAAGTTTCTCTTTCTTTTAGGATACCAAGATAAGCCACAACATGTACAAATACAATGCTTTAACTCTCTACATGTAGGAAGCCAACCTGCTCCTTTTTGATCTTCTTCTTTGGCACAACTTCAGTGGATTTCTCTGATTCAGATCGAGTCCTAATTGATCTTCTCTGTTGCTTCTTTTCTACTGAGCCTAAGAGATGATTTAAACATATAAACAAACAAAAACTTACTGAAGGATGGCTTGACATTCCTATAGTTAAAATCTGACCACAGTCCTTGCTTTTCTTACCCATTACTTTTAGAATTTTAATTGAAAGTTATTAAAAAGCTTTTAAATACTTAGGAGCACAAGAATTATTTAATAGTTCAAATTGTAAAGGATGATTACTCAAAACTGGAATCCACAAAGGATTCTAGCTATACAAATAAAGGGGGATTCAACTTTTTTAAAATTATACAGTCAAACCAAAACAGCAGAGGCACAGTTTGGTTTTGAAGGCAGGTAAACACATTTAGGTAAATATAATTAATGGTGCCCCAGGAGACTGAAGGGATGAGTAAAAAGGGACTTTATACCCCATTTATACAAGTGTTATTTGTTTAAAAGTCTATCAATACTACACATTTTGCATCTTAATAAGTGAGTTGAACTAATTCTTTATGTAAAATGGTTAGCAGTAGTTTGGTGCACTTACGTAAGTTTTGCTATTGTTAACAGTCAAAGTAGGAAGAACAGGAAAGGCACAAAAATGCGGCCAAAACCTAATCACTGACTTGACTATCAAGGGGCTTTGGTTATACTTTAGAAATAATTAGTCATGGGAAAGTAGCTGAAACAAGTTATCATTTTCTCATGCTAAATAGTACAACAAGCTAAGACTTTAAAACAGTACATTTCTTTAAAAATAAATGGAAGAAAACGCACATGGACTCTATGTGAAAGAATAATACTCAGAAGATTACAAAATGAAAGAACACTAAGTCAGGGATGATTTTGCTCTGTGACTCTGAGAAGCAAGGACACCTTCAGTGCAACTATTCACTAGGACTTCAGTGCTTGGACCACATACATGGTCCTTCCTAAATAAGAATCATCTTCTGCCTGCCATCAGAGCAAGATATTAAGACCTATAAAACTAGACAGAAGCTACTTGGCTAAAGCCTTCCAGTTAAGCTTTATTTCTTCTGATTTCATTGCTATAGGATATAAAATGCTTTCCTTTGCCTTAGTTCAAAACCAAAACAAAGAACAATCCATCAACTTTGCATTATGGTAAAGAGTGGGTAGTTTGAAAACAGTATGAGTTAGAGCTCTAGCAGAGATGTCACAAATAGAGGTTTGGTTCCTTTCTCTCTTCTCCTTACACTAATAAAATATTAACTAAGACAACAAATATCCCAAAGAGCCACACTTTAGTATAATCATCAGTATTCAAGTACTACCAGGAGAGACAAAAATGAAAATGGAATGGCTTAAAAGTAGACAAAAAAACTTTACTTGCTTTGAGGATGACAACATAACTGTACCATGAAGTTCACATGAGATATGATCTACTGTCTTACAGATGGTTAGGCAACATGGCTTCTTAAAATAGTTCTGAAAGCTACTCAAGGAACACATACATTTAAAGCCACTAACAAGTATTATGCTCATCTTCTAAGTCAGGAGATGAGCATTTGTGGATTTGAAAAATAGCTTAGAAACCTGGTGTGAAGGCAGAGCTGGTTCCTTAAACCACAGAAACATAGCAATGCCACACATTCTATGCACCCCCTAGATTTACCAACAAAAGCCTCAAGAATTCTCCGCCTGCATTTCACAGCAGCTGAGGTGATGATATAATTAGTTTTTGAAGGGAAACGTGCCTCTTTTTAAACTTTTCAACTGCCAAAATGGTCATCTAAAAAGACAAAGTGTGCTTATTAACCACAGGTGGTAACCAAGCTTAAACCAAAAGCAAACATTTTGAGCACCCTTCCCTAAAGTTCCAGTCATGCTTTATAACCTAATCTATGTGTGCCTGCCTAAGGAAGGAACTAGAGTGCCTTTTCGCAGGATGCAAAGAATTATAACCTTCCACTTAAATAAATAAATAAAAATTCACAGAACTTAAATCTTACAATGAAAAGACTACATGAAAATAAAACATTCCATAGCTGAGAGGAAGGGAAAAAAACAAGATCCACTAAAAATAAAAATATAATACTTATGATCAGCCCAAGATTATATGAAGAATTTGTTTTCTCTTGTTAGGAGACTACAGATGCTTAAAGAACCTCCTACTCTAGGTATCCCCTTAAATTCAGACAAATTAACACCAGTTAACAAAACCGATATGCTTAACTAAGAAAAGCTGAGACCAAAAGGTGATCCTAATATTTAAAGAGAACAAATACTTTAAATCATGACCAATTAATGTAAACCCAAGTCCACTTACTCACTTCTTCAACATTATAATTTCACTTTACTAAATGGCATTTTGAAATGATGTAAGTAGCAAGCCTGGTTCTGGATTTTGCTACTCTCTCCTTTCTTTGAGTCAGCTTCCTTTTCCAACTCCAAATTGGATAAAAACATACTGCTTAGTGTGCCCCACCAATGTATGTCCAGTGTTCTCTGATACCATCTCGCTCTGTCCTATATCCCCTCATCACTTGTTTTTAGAAAGTTAGTCCAAGTCCTTTTCTGAACAGTGACTGTTTTTATTTAGTTTTTGTGATAATTAAAATTTTGCTTAAGTTTACCTTGCAAAAATACCCTTTCATGCCCTGAATTACTATTTTTTGGAGGGGGGGGGAGTAGTATTGAGGTTTGAACTCAGGGTTTCAGACTTGCTCTACGGCTTAAGCCACACTTCTGGCCCCAAGTTACTAATGATTCAAGATACTACTTCAGGTCTTAAGATTTTGATCCTTTCAGAAGAATATTTGGTGACTGTTTTTGTGATATAATATATATCTTTGCCCCTCATTCCTAAATTTCCTGTAATTCTCTAAGTGATACGGGGGCTGGGTGCATCTTTTGTTCTAATATTTGGTCTTTGACTCAGATTCCTAACACGGAACTCCTAGGCATACAGGATTTCCTAAGTGACAGAAATGTCTTTTGTTTGAATGAGGTAACTCTTGGTGGACTCCTAGGTAGAAGCTGGTCACGAAAAAGACTAAGCCATGATAAGAAGTTTTCAATCGCACCCTCACACCCTGAGAAGGGGAGACAGAATGTAGAGTGAGGAAGCTTTGGAGAACTTCTGGGTTAGGGAACATGAGGAGGTGCTGGGAGGGCAGTGAGCCCAAAGAGGGCATGTGGAAGCTCTATGACCCTTTCCACATGTGCTGCCCTATGTACCTCCTTCATCTGGCTGTTCATCTGTATCCTTTGAATACTCTTTATAATAAATTGGTAACATAAAAAAAGTGCTTTCCTGAGTTTTGTGAACTACTTTCACAAATGACTGAATAGAGGAGGGTGTGGCAGGAACCCCAATGTATAGCTGGTCAGTCAGAAGTTATGGAGACGGGAGCTAGATGTGGTGGTACATGCCTATAATTCTAGCACTCCAGAAGCCAAAGCAGGAAGATCTCAAGTTCCCAGCAAGTCTGGGTTACAAAATAAGACCTTGTCTCAAATAAACAAAACAAAAAAGTTCTGGCGACACATGAAGTTCTTGAAGCAGTCTTGGGGACTGAGCCCTTAAACTGCAGGATGTGAAGCCGATTACAGGCACATGTCTATAATTCTAGCACTTAGGAGATGGAGGCAAGAAGATGTTGAGTTGGAGGCCAACCTGAGCTACACAGCCCCTAAACCAATCAAACAAACAAATTGTGGGATCGGACATTATCCCCAGGTAGAAAGTATGAAAACCAAATTCAGCCTAATGTCTGAGAATTGGTCAGTGTGGAAAAGAAAAAAACCCTTCCCATCTGGGTCACAGCAGTGTGTAGAGTGGCCAAAAGTTTGTCCTTATTTTTTTAAATTGTCACTTCTTAGATCCAAAAAAATTTTTAAAAAGAACAAAATGAAACAAAACTGTTTTTTCCTAAGCTAAGATTCTAAATGATAAAGCTAATTAATACCTGTCTTTTCTATTTTTTTTTTTTATTTGGTGGGATCAGGATTTGAACTTAGGGCTTCATGCTTGAGCCACACCTCCAGTCCATTTTGCTCTTGTTATTTTGGAGATGGGTGGGGTGGTCCTCACAAACTATTTGTCCAGGTTGGCCTCAAACTAAGATCCTCCTATCTCAGTCTCTGAAGTAGCCAGGATTACAAGTGTTAAGCCATTGGAGTCCAGCCCTATTAAGTCTTTTGTTGATGGCTATGTGAAGCAGTATTATAGAAATACTCTCATATAATACAGTTGTATAAACCAAACCCACCAGACAGTGAGTTAAAACTCTACCACATTTAGTAAGTCAATCCCTTAAAAAAATTACTTTGAATCTTCCAAAGGCATGTATAAATAAAAATAAGGCATTTTGCTCCCTGCTCCAGTACTGGGGATTGAACTCAGGACCTCATACTTGCTAGGCAAGCACTTTACCACTTGAGCCATCCCTCTACTCCTTTTGCTTGAGCCATGCCCTCAGTCCTTTTGCTTTCTTCCTTTTTTTTTTTTTTTTGAGGTACTGGGACTGAACTCAGGGTCTTCACCTTGAGCCACTGCACAGCCCTATTTTTGTGAAGGGTTTTTAGAGATAGGGTCTTACAAATTATTTGCCCAGGCTGGCTTTGAAACGCGATCCTCCTGATGTCTGCCTCCTTTGTAGCTAGGATTATAGGCATGAGCCCACCGGCGCCCAGCCAGTCCTTTTGCTTTTAATTTGCTTTACAGATAGGGTTTTGACCTAACTTTGTCCAGGCTGGGAATGATGATCCTTCTAACTTCTACCTCCCATGTAACTGGGACCATAGGCATGGGTAGCCATATCCAACCCAGCATTTCTCTTTTAAGCAGGAATAACATAGCTTGATTTCTCAATCTTATTACATTAGAAGGCCTAGGTCCTAGGCCTTTCAGCTACTAACACCTTGCATGCCTAGGTATAATGAAAAGAGCTCTGGCATCTGCCGGGAAACTCTTGTTTCCAGTAGACGATAAAGGAGGAAATGGTCAGAATGTGCTAATAATGCTGGGAAAGCAAAGCTGTTATTCTCATGCAAAGAGATAATCAAATGGTTTGTCTACTCAGACATGTTTAGCATTTATAGCTCATACTTTCTTTTTTTTTGAGAGGCAGGTTCTCACTGGATAGCCTCCAACTCACAATCCTCCTGCCTCAGCTTCCACAGTACAGGGATTACATATGTTTACCACCACGCCCAGCACAGAATTTATAGCTATACTCTTAATTAGAGAATAGTCCTATTATTTCAATTTCTGTAGGAAAAATAACTGCTACTATGAATAAATCTCTCTAGCCTTTAACCCATTAATTCTTACTGAAATAATTACTTTTAAATTCCAATTTTTAAAATATAATTTACTACTTTTTTGTTTTTAGATAAGGCCTATTTTGTTCAGGCTAGCCTCAAACTCCTGTAACTTAAGATATCCTTCCTCATCAGCCTCCTGAGTAGTTGTATGCCACAGTACCTGGCCCTGATTTACTTTGTGTGTGTGTGTGTGTGTGTGTGTGTGTGTGTGTGTGGTACTTGGGTTTGAACTCAGGGCCTCATGCTTGCTAGGCAGTTGCTCTGCAACTTGAGCCATGCCCCAGTCCCCTATAACTTACTTTTGACAATGAAAAGTTTCTTAGGAACATAGCTGCCTTGTTATAAACAAACATAACAATGACCTCTCAAAATGGATCCACATACTCCTCATTCAGACCCACCTGTAGGACCAGATGTTGCTTCAGAAGATGATGTATTCTGCGTTGGCTTTTCACTTCTCTGGTTTGGTGAAGAGATTATAAGCCTGTCTTGCCCCCTGACACTTATTTCTGTTTTGTTACCAATTCCCTTTAAAATAAGGCAAAGTAAAAAATAGGTGACTACCATGCAAATGGCATCATGATCGTATACAGATGGCTTAACATGATCATAATTTGCTCAAATTTGTTTGGTCTTCAATCATGGTTAATTTATCTTAGCCATTATCAAAACAATGTTATTAAATTATCAGGATGTACTCTAAAATGTACAGTAAGATCATGTGGGAGAAAAAAATAATCTATTTAAAAGTTCAAGAGATAAATATCCATAAAAAATTAACCTGTATCACCCTACTTTCCATCAAAACCAAAATATTTTCTAAACTGAAAATACATATAATAGTAAGAGAACTCTGGCCATTGTCATTTAGTAAAGCACAAATGGCAGTTTTACAGTTAAAAGGGTCAACATGTTTTAAGAGACAAAGAATATCCTTAGATACAGAAGTATATTATTCATGGTGACCAAATAAGTAATATGAAGCAGAAAGAAGCTAGGCACATTTAAGATATTTTTTTCATTCAATGGAATAAAAGTAAAGGAATTATGAATATAAATGTATTTTTAGAGATCATTTTTAGCTCAAATTTCCTTTAAATAGTATTTTTGGAGGACTGGTTTAAAAGTCTGTTTTGTGCATGCAGAAGCAGATAAAACTAACTTCAATAATAATGTCAATTTGCATTTAAACACCTTGCAAAAATATTTATTTGCCACTGAAAGAATCAAGTGGAGCTTTTCCAGGTAGCTCAGCTCTACTGAAATCAGTTGTACCTATGGACAGAAACAGATTAATAGAGGACCCTCAAACACTTTTCTCTAAGGAAATGTATTACTAATGAGGCATCCCTATATTTAATTATTTTGGGCAGTATTGGGGTAGGAGTCATTAATATTTTTAATGTGTATATGACTATTAAGAAAAAGTAAGAACAGAATGTTCTTTAACATACACAGTAATGAGATACAGCTAAATTAAAATCACAAACCCAAAATTGTGGCGTTAGTAGGGTGGTGGTGAGTTCATGTTTTGAACTTAAAGTATAACTGCTTTAAATGGAGGCCCAGAGCAATCTGATAGAGGCATTCAGTTTATACAGGCTGGTCTATACTATTACCACTTTATCAACACACTTAACTGTTATGGGACAAATATAGTACTGTGATATCTCTAAAAGGCAGTTAGCTATCCTAAGCCAACAGGAGTCTGGTACAACCAAACAGGTCAGCAGGTACAATTATTACAGTAGTTTTTTTAACAATGGTTACTTCAGATAACTGAAAAAAAAAAAAAAAAGGATTTTAATGAGAAGCACACTTTGCAACAAAGAATAACTATGCAAACTAGAAACAGGCAAACTGCCCAGTTTTTATTTTTTTCCATGACTTTCAGGAGCTATGCTCAATTTTGGCTACATAGCTCAAGATTAATCTACTACAGATGGGAATATTACAAAAGAGGGAGGAAAACAGAAGAAAAACAGGGCTTTTTGCCTATGTCTTTTTTGCCCACAGAGCAAACGTGACTGTATATTTCAAATGCAGTGGATACAAAAGGTATCTAAAGTGTGTCCTTATGTTATTTTTTTAATGCCCAAGTTGATTATTTTAAAAAATAACCACCCCCCAAAAAAAAGCCCAAAAGAAAAGAGATACCTTTGTCGAATAAACAAATTGATCAATAAATTTCCCATCTCCTGTTGCATTCTGAAGAGCAAACACTTGTTCAATTTTCACAACTGGAGACATATTACATTTCTGCAAATCCAGGCTCCCTTTGTGCATTGTAATGGAAGCTGGTAAGGATTTCCTCGCGGCTGCTGTTTTCCAGGCTATTTTAACAGGAGGTGGTTCTTCCTCTTCCGTGCTTGTGTGTCGCCTCTGGCTCTGTCTCCGAATTTCAGTACTTGATTGTGAGGAGGCCACCTCCCCTGTATTGGTCTGTTCTGGTTGAGTATTCAGCACAGATCTTGGTCTTCGGGTTTTTTTAACTTCAGTCTTAGAGGCAACATTCTTTTTTGCTTGGGATAAAGCCTCTTCAGGCTGCTTGTCAATATAAATGAAAGTGTACTGTTCTATTCTTTCTTCTCGAGTCATTTTCAATGCTTTCTCTGCATGAGCAATGCCAATATCCCACTGGGCACGTTCTCTCTGAGGGCGGGGCTTCCGGATCTTTAAAAAAAGACATAGGCATTATGGGACACATTTTAATCTAATCAATACATTAAAACCAACATTTATTTCTCATGCATCCTGTTATCTTTTCAGGAACACATAAATATCTTTAGGTTCTTCAGTCAAATAAGTTGAAATGTTCTAATTTCATACCTTTAATAAATTATTATTATTCTATTAGATGGCTCTTACTTATCCTTCCTCTGTTGACTAATGTACTGGACAAGACTCCCAGTGAGGGAGCGGTCCTTCTCACACCATATTTACTCTAGCAATAATAAGGGAAAAAGAGAAGAAAGGCTACTGAAATGATTACTTTCAGTGGCCAATTACCACTGACATTAAATGTGGTACCCCAAAGCTCCCGTTTTTCTTCCATATCTAGAGGATGTAGGTAAGTCAGCAGTGTTTGTGGACGTGACAACAAAGCTAAGTGACAGAGAGCTAACATTTGAAAATGTACTGCTAATCTGAACCATAATGCAAACAGAGAAAGAATAAAATCTGTTAAAACAAAGGAGAGCAGGTATGAGAGAAAAAATAAATGTGAATCCTTTTCCGCAGGTCCTATGTTCAGGGTTGAAAAGAGTCTGGATTGGCAAAACAGATTAAGGAAGCCTCGAACAGAGGTGTGTAAAATGACCAAAGTATTTGGCTCAAAGTGTATGAGATGACCCAAGAAATTAGGAATTGTTCAGGTAGCTAAACTAAGGTAGGCAGAAATTAGTTAATGAATCTATGAGATGGTATAGTATATGTCAAATACTGATGTATAAATCCATACAAGGTAAGCCTAATAAAATTAATCAAAATTTGGTGATAAAATTTAGTTTTTAAAGTGTAAAAATCACATTTCTGAATCACAAGATTCAGAAACCAGTCATACTATAATTAGTTGAGTTTAAAATCTCAACCAGACAAATTATAGAGAATTCATCTCAAAATTCTAGTATCTACCACCACATCAAACATACTTCCCAGTTCCATCATTTGTGTATAGTCTGGGCTTAACTAGTTCCTTGAGCTTCCTATGCCTCAGTTACTTAATCTGTAGAGAAAGGAGTAAGAATCTGTATCTTATATGGGTAGCTATAAAGATTAAATGTGTGTGTATATGCATTCATTTTCAATGAGCATTAAATATATATGATGCTTAATACTTGCCTTACAGTAGGTACTCACTGAATATTTTTGAAACTACCACATTTTCTTAATCCATGCATCAGCAGTGAGGCATCTTGGCTGCTTTCATAGCTTAGCTATTGTGAATAGTGGTGCAATAAACATGGGTGTGCAGGTGCCTTTATTATAAGCTGATACACATTCCTTCAGGTATATCGTTAGTAGTGGAATTACTGGATCATGTGGCAGTTCTATTTTTAGTTTTTTGAGGAGCCTCTACACTGTTTTCCATAGTGGTTTTACTAATTTATATTCCTACCAACAGTGTAAGAGAGTTCCTTTTTCCCTACATCCTCATTCTTGATGATAGCCATTCTAATGGAAATGAGGTAGAGAAGAATGAAATTTTGTTGCTTGCAGGTAAATGGATGGAACTGGAGAACATCATCTTAAGTGAAGTCAGCCAGGTTCAAAAAAGCCAAAGGCCACATACTTTTTTTTTTTCTCATGTGGAATATAGACCTAATACAAATATAAGCAATATTATGCAACAGGTCATACTAATGGGAGGTCACATACGAGAGAGAAAGAGAGAGAGAGAGAGAGAGAGAGAGAGAGAGAGAGAGAGAGAGAGAGAGAGAGAGAGAGGATAAAAGAAGGAAGTTAAGAAGGTGAATATGGTTGATGTACTCTCTATAGAAGAATGAATATAGAATTTTTAAACCTGTTGAAATCACCATAAGAAGGGGACTAAGGCAGAAAGGAGAAAAATACAGGAGATGAACCAGTTCAGGTTATAATACATATATACATGGAAATATCACAAGGAAAACTCCCTTTATAGCTATCTTAACCAAAAATGTCATTTTTCCCCCCAAAATCGGAGGAGGGCAGAACGGCAGAACAGGTCCTGTCTGGAGGGCTGGTACCACTGGGGAAAGGGTATGGGAGGGTGAATGTGGTGCAAATACCGTGCACACATGCTATGTAAATGGAAAAATGAGACCTATTAAAACTATTCCAGGAATGGGGGAAGGAGGAGATAAAGGAGTATTATGGAGGAGATGAACTCAACTATGTAAGAACTGCTGTAAATGTCATAATGTACCCCCAGCACAGTAATAATAAAAAAATAATAAAAATATTTTTTAAACTATACTTTTGCCGGACGCCAGTGGTTCACACCTGTAATCCTAGATACTCAGGAGGCACAGATCAGGAGGATCACAGTTCAAAGCCAGTCCAGGCAAATAGTTTGTGAGACCTTATCTTGAAAACCCATCACAAGAAGGGGCTAGTGGAGTGGCTTAAGTAGTACAGAGACTGCCGAGCAAGTATGAAGCCCTGAGTTCAAACCCTAGTGCTGCCAAAACAAAACAAAAAAAGCCACAACTATACTTTCGTAAAATAATCTTGCTAAACAGAATAAAGAGGAATTATGGGAAGATGCTACAGTAGGAAGATTTAAAATTCCTGACAAAATTCACATCTCATTAATATCTAATGGACTTATAAACATTAACCCAAATTCACAATGGAATCCAACATTGTATTAAGTAAATTTTCAATAGTACTATAATTTTCATGTGGTATATAAACTTATTAACAGGTACTGGGGATGTAACTCAGTGGTAGAGTGCTTGCCTAGCATAGGCAATGCCCTGGGTTTGATCACCAGCACTGTCAAAAAAAGGAAATCCAATTTTGAGCCAGGCCTGGTGGTGCATCCCTATAATCTCAGCACTTGGGAGGCTGAAGCAGAAGGATCATGAGTTTGAGGCTAGGGTGGGCTATAAAGTGGGGACCTGTCTCAAAACAAAACAAATCAAACAAGCAGACTTATTAATGTCCTTACAAACTTCCTGATCTTACAAACTTCCTGCACTTAGGAGGAGGACTGAATGCACTCCAGGCAGTGTAGTACAAAGAAGAAGTGGGGAAGCAGGGAAGAGCTAGAGACTTTTACTGCAGAGTAGGGAACCAAGGATGAAGACATTTGCAGGGTCAGAAGGCATAGGGTCCCTTCATAGAAGCAGAAGTCTGGGAGACTCTGTATGCCCAGGATGCATACTACCAAACCAGTCCTTCAAACCTTTTGTCACAGAGCCCTGACTAACAAGCCCATGATAAACTAGCACTCTCAGAGGGACCAAACCCTCCAGGAGTTTAATGTCTATTGTGGGGCATCCTATGGCAGCACTGTGGGGTAGCAGAGGGTGGGCTAGCAGAGGCCTTTTACTTTTAATTTTTTGGAGACAGGGTCTTACTATGTCACTCAGGTTAGCCTTAAACTCACAATCTTCCTACCTCAGCCTCCCCAGTGCTGGGATTACAGACATATGCCACCACACCATACCTCAAAGCAGAGGCCTTTCTGAATCAGGATGCGTCTTGGGCAGGTGGCTCTAGGTAAACAGGGCTTGTGATGCTTCTTTCAGTATTTGTTTAGTATGTAAGGAGAGTACTGGGGTTTGAACTCAGGACCTCATGCTTGCTAGGCAAGCACTCTACCACTTCAGCCATGCCTCAGCCCCTTTTTCTCAGTTATTTTTCAGGTAGGGTCTCCTATTTTTGCCTGGGGCTGGCCTCAGACTGTGATCCTCCTACTTACAACCTCTTGTGTAGTTGGGATCGTAGATGTAGAATACCACATCTGGCTTGTCAATTGAGATGGGGGGGTCTTGTGAACTTTTTGCCAAGGCTGGCCTCAAACTATGATCCTCCCGATATCCACCTCCTGAGTAGCTGGGATTACAGGCACGGTCACTATGGCCAGCCTTCTGTAGGAGTCTTTTATACCATAGAGTACATGAGAGGGGGTCTTAGATAACCTCTCAAGTCCCTTTGAACAAGAAGATTCATGACTTGGAGAACCATGTGTGCTCCACCCCAGTTAACAATCCTGCCATATGAGTCTGCTGTGCTGGGTCAGGGCTTAGTAGGGGTGGGGACCTGTGACTCCCGGAACAAGAAGGCCTCCATGGTACTCCTCCTCCCAACCCATCTCTAGATATCTCCTCTCAGGGTTAGGCATGGAATACCTGGAGACTGAGGCAGCTCCAGCCCTCAACCAAGCACTTCCAGGAAATTTACCTTGACCACTAGTACCTAACACAGATCCCAGCAAGGGTAGACAACGCTGTGACCTGGATACACGCGACACACGCTGCAGCTTCCCCCACCTCCCTCTCACTCACTGATGCCCCTACTTGGGTCTAAAAAGTGTTGGCAGCAGAGTATGAGAAGCCTATGAGGGCATAAGCACAGTTGAACACAATATCTGCAGGCTGAGCTCGGCACAGCCCCAGCCACGGAAGAGGGCTAGAGTAGGATGCAGAGCAGCTGCTTTTCCTAAGGTGTTTATGTTAAATAATCTGTATACTGAGATTTGGCATAGCCCCAGCTGCAGAAGAGAGCAAGAGAAGGCAAGATGCAGCTCTTTCCTAAGTTGCAAATTTTCCTAAGTTGTTTCCATTCAGAGAAGCAGGAATGCAAGTTTCTCCTGTTACAATGCCATGCCCTTCCCTGAGAACTGTTGCTCCACCTCCTTGTTTACCACTGGATATAAAAGACTTGCTGGAGGAGGACAAGAGCCTTTTTGATGGGGGTTTTTGGCTGAAGAGAAATTGCTGGAGGGAGGAATGCTAAAAAGAAAAGAATTGTTGAAGGAGAACTGCTAAAGAGGAGTTGACAGAATTGGTTGGCAGCTTGCGAGGGGACTGCCACTGAAGGACGTGGCTGCTGTTGTTTGTCTGTAAGTTTGAGGGCCGTGACTTTTAAGAAAGCTAAAGAGAGAACATGGGACAGTGCAAGTCTGCACAGAGAACTTTATACATAGGCTTTAGAAAAGCTAAGCTAAAGAAAAGCTAAGAGAAAACATGGGATAGAGTGAGTCTAAGGAAAGAGACTTTAAAGAACAGAAAAGAAGACTTTAGAGGTTTTAAAGAATAGAAAGAAGAAAGACTTTAGAAGCAAGGTTTTAAGGAATTGTAAAGGTGTAAGGTCTTAAAGAATAAAGATAGAGAAACGAAGCAGAGTAAATGAAGCGAATTATAAAGAAAAGAAGCAATGAGTCTGTTGTGAGTCTCAACCTGAGCACTCAACCTGACCCCAACTTTCTGCATGTCTGTCTGTCTATTGTTTGTCCTTTCTGCGTCTCCCATGGCCCCAGTTAGGTTCAGTTGTAACCAGGAGCAAGAGAAAGCTCTCTCCACGAGAGGAGCTTCCACTAGGAAGTGGGGACTGCTATTTGGGCTGATCAGAGTTAAGAGGAAAGAGGAGGGTTAGTGGCAAATTAAAAACAAAAAGCTAAATTTAAACTAGCTAAAATAACAAATCATTCTAACAATAGTCTGAATTCAAGTATGAAAATTCTTCTAAACTATTAAGTCATTAAAAATCATATTACAGGACTGGGGGTACAGCTCAGTGGTACAGTGCTTGCCTCACAATGTGCAAGGCACTGGGTTTAATCCTTAGCACTTCAAAAAACAAACAAAACAAAACATATTGAATTAATAAAAGCATTAACAAATTATCAGTTACCTTTTGCTTTTCAGAGTGATTGCAGGCCTGTTTGGTTGCTTCAGCCAGTAATTCTTCATATTGTTTATGGCCTTTGTACTCCCGTACCCGCTTTTCATGAACCCATGCCCTCTCTGGCTGGTTGCTAAAAAACTGGACATGATATTCCCGGGCACCTGTAAGTAAAAACTCTTATTAACCATTATAGAACATCCACATCCACATATGTACTATTCTAAAAAGGCCTCTAACCCAAATTCCTCATCATTTATCCCACTAAAACTTGGGTATTTTGGTAGCATCTGAATTGTCCAGACCAGTTATGGGTTTGGTTTTTTTTTTTAACTACTGGTTACACATTTTTATCAGGACTGCTTGATTGGGTCCAGATTGTGGATGTCTTTTAAATAAAGGTATGAAGAATCAGTTTGACAACAATAGACAGAGCAAGTTTTGAGGAAAGGGTTAAGAATTCAAGATTAAAGGTAACTGTGGTAGAGTGCACCTGCAGTCCCATCTACTTGGGATGAGGAACATGAGTTCAAATCCAGCCTGGACTACATAGAATTCACAGCTGGAAAAATGCAGATAGACACACTGTATCCTGAAAACTGCAAGGGCTTGTGTGGCAGCAGCAAGCCTGCAGCTTACCCTTTGAAGGACATCTGGAAGGACACTCTGGGATAGAAGATTAAACCAACAATTTTAATAAATGTAAACCATCAAAAAAAAACTTGGACATTTTGAATTATCTAAAGATATGTCTCAGTACTTACCAATTATACAATTAACAGTAGCTACAAAAATCACTTCATGTGATTAAAATCAGCACAGAAACTTTTAAGAAAAAGAAATGCAGAAAATCTGCTAATTGCTGGATTTATTACTTTGGTTGCACAATTTATTTTTACCTGCCTCCAATCTTTCAAAAAAAACGTTTCTTTAGAAAAATGTACAACATGTTTCTTGGACTTTTAAAAGTCAAGTACTAAGGCTGACAGAATGGCTCAAGTGGTAGAGCGCTTGCTTAGCCAGCATGAGGCTCTGAGTTCAAACCTTAGTACCATCAAAAAAAAAGTCAAGTACTGATGAAATTGCTTTTAGCCATAAAACATGAGATTCTTTCAGGGGTCCTGTGATGGCAAACACAATACTATCAAAATATTATTTTTCTCATTATGTTGACATTTGCATTCAACAATGCAAAGGCAACAGCAGATAAAATTGCTGGCATCTTAGTCCAGTAGAGACAAACTGAGTGCACCCAAGTGTACCAGTGCCACTGTGTTCTTAAATCATATGTAGGCACTTAAAAAAAAAAAAAAAACCCCAGGCAAGTGGCTCATGCCTGCAATCCCAGCTACTCAGGAGGTAGAGTTTGGTGGGATTGAGGCTCAAGGACAGCCTGGGCAAACATTTTGAGAGATGCCACCTCAACCAATAAAAAGCTGGGTATGGTGACATGTGCCTGTCATCCTAGCTATGTGGGAAGTATAAACAGGAGGATCACAGCTCAGGCCAGCATGGGCATAAATGTGAGATCCTATTTGAACTATAACTAAAGCAAAAAGGGCTGGCAACATGGCTCAGATGGTAGAGTGCAATCACAAGACCTTAAGTTCAAATCCCAGCACTGCCATAAAAAAGCTAGTTTTACTTACGGTCCTTGATGAGGCAGTTAAAATTAATAATTTTACTAAATTTCAGTTCTTGAATACAAGTCTCTAACACTCTGTGATGATACCAGAAGAATGAATAAAACACCTTTGCATCCCAGAGGATGACAGTTATCTAGAGGAAAAGCCTTTGTGTGATCCTTTGAGTGGAAGGGTGAACAGGTTACTTTTTCATGGAACTCTATTTTTTTGGTGGGACTGGGATTTGAACTCAAATTCTCACACATGCTAGACAGGTGTTCTGTCACTTGAGCCATCCCACCAGACATTTTTTGTGTTGAGTATTTTCAAGATAGGGTCTCATGAACTATTTGCCTGGGGCTAGCTTCAAACTGTGATCCTCTTGATCTCTGCCTCTTGAGTAGCTAGGATTACAGGTGTGAGCCACTGGCACCCAGTTTAGAACTCCATTTTTACTAGATAGTATGACAGAAAGAAGAACTATAGCTATTCAAACTTGAGAAGCTGGCAGATAACTCCTCAAGGAACTTCTTACTTCAAGAAAAACAACAACATTATTTGCTGCCAATAATTAAATTTGATCTTTCAAGAAAATTGTAATTATAGAAAATTTGTAATTGCTTCTCTAAGTTTGCCAGCTTCCCAACAATAATCAAAGAATATTCTGAGAAAGTGGTGATATTAAGTAATGCTATTTAAAAGTATATCCATAAAAGAATGAAAATTTGAAAAATGTACTTGACTCCATAAACCAAGAATATTTTGGGGGGGGGGCGGAGCTGGGATTTGAACTCAGGGCTTCGCATTTGAAAAGTAAGCGCTGTACTGCTTGAGCCATACCTCCAGTCCATTTTGGTCTAACCAGACCAAATGGGAGGTGGGTCTCATGAACAGTTTGCTCAGGCTGGCCTTGAACTGTGATCTCAGCCTCCCAAACAGCTAGTATTATAGGCATGAGTCACCAACTCCTGGCTTTAAACCAGGAATTTTTAAGTGGGCAAGCATGTAAGATATTAAGAAAAATTGTGAAAGGTAAAAGATCCATTCAAAATGCAAGACATTCTGCAGATCTTAATGTAACAAAGTACAAGAAAGTTCACTAATACGATTTCAAATCCCACATTGTAGTTCACCTGTCACCTA
The DNA here is from genome assembly GCF_047511655.1 of Castor canadensis. NCBI lineage: Eukaryota > Metazoa > Chordata > Mammalia > Rodentia > Castoridae > Castor > Castor canadensis. The sequence continues at coordinate 58,403,777 of NC_133399.1, read as the reverse complement.
TTCAGGTTTGATATAATGTCAAAGAAAAATACTAACAATGACCTGAGAGTCTATTAAAAAAATTCTCCCCTTTTCCTACTTCCTATTTGTGTGAGGCAGGACAATCTTCACATACTTCAACCAAGACAACACATCATAATAGACTGAATGTAGAAGCAGGTATGAGAATCCAGTATCTTTTTTTAAGCCAGACATTAGAGATCTGTAAATATGTAAAGCAATGCCATTCTTCTCATTAATTTTTGAGAAAATGTTTTTCACAAAATATAATAATTATTTTTAAAATAAATAAATGAACATTTCTAAGTTTTCTCAGTTTTTTTTTTCAGTACTGACACTTGAACTCGGGGCTTGTAAAGTGAAACTCCTTACATAATCTCAAAAAAATGCTTTCCTGAGAACTAAAGAGCCACAAGTCTCACACAATGCCATTTTTAGAGAGTTCTGAAGGTCCAGATGTCCATGGACAGGGATTATTTTATTTAAGAAGACTTGACTCTCCTTCTTGGAGAATCCTGTCCTATTCTTTCCCTCTCACAGAACCATTGATTATTAGAGTTGCAAGGTATTCAGATACTCTAGCCAAACATCCTTATATAAATGCAGAAACCAGAACTACCTTCTCCAACTTCTATGAATGATGACAGGGTGAGTTTGACTGCCTTCCCTCTAACATCTACTCCTGTTTAAGAGCAGGAGTTGTGAAATCAGGTTTGAGACACTAATTTTTTGAAACACAGGAGTCTGTGTGTGTATAAATGTGTGTGTGTATGTGTCTCTGTGTGTGTGTGTGTGTGTGTGTGTATTACCTACTTCGTAATGTTGCTGCTTGTGAAGATCACATAAGAAAACACATAACACAACTATTTACAAAGTACTTTGCACAGAAGGAGACATTCCACAAAGAGGACTTTTCACTTTTGTCCCCCAGATGCTTCTATTCAGCACATAATAAGGTGGAAGATGCTCAAGCCACACTGCCTGCTGCACCCCGGCAGATTACCGACTATATAGTAAAAGTGTTATTGACAGAGTTAATTCTGTAACAAATCTGACTGACCAGACTTAAGTAGACACTTTTTTCCCTTTATAATAGTCAACAAGGACCAACACTAAAAGTTTAAAGTGATAGAAAAAGAATAAATGAAAAGTTGTCACAAACAATGAAAACACTCAACACGTGACAAAAATGAGTTCACAAAGCAAATATTCAGAAATAATTTGAAGCTCAAACTTTCTTTGGGCTACTAATAAAGTTCCTTCTAAATGGTAGAATCTCAGGAGTCTAATTCATGTCATGTTTTGGTCAACTACCCTAAAAAGAAATAAAGTTAAAATACATCTTTTCTTAATTTTTAACATTCCTAAGTAACTAGATTCTATGTTACTCTAGCTAAATGCAAATTATACTTCTATGCCACATCAAATATGTAAGGATGCTCCAGTAAGCTTACAGTTTCAAAAATAGAATGGAGGAGAAAAATAAGCATCCTGGATGAAAAGTACTTGTTAGGGTAAAAAATACTACCCATAGGAGTGAATGATGAAATAAAAATGTTCAAAGAAGCTGGGAAGGTTGGCCTTCACCTATAATTCTAGCACTCAAGAGGCAGAGACCGGAGGATCTTGAGTTTGAGGCCAGCCTGGCTACGTTTAGCAAGACCGTGTGTCAAAAAAAACAAAATAAAGCCAGGTGCCAGTGGCTAACACCTGTAATCCTAGCTACTCAGGAGGCAGAGATCAAGAGGATCGAAGTTCGAAGCTAGCCCAGGCAAATAGTTCACAAGACCGTACCTTGAAAAAGCCATCACAAAAAAGGGCTGGTGGAGTGGCTCACGGTGGAGGCCCTGAGTTTAAGTCCTAGTACTGTTAAAAAAAAAAAAGGGGGGGGGGTTGCTGGTGGAATGACTCAAGTGATAGAGTGCCTGTTGGGAAGCATAAAGTCCAGAGTTCAAACCCCCTTACCACCAAATAAATAAAACAGAAAACAAATTTTAAAAAGTTCTAAGAAGGCTTGTCCTGTACATTTAGTTCATATAAGACATTTTATAACTTATTCACATGCTTTCTTCAGAATATAGGAAAGTCAGATTAAGTTCTTTTTCTAAAAAAAAAAAAAAAAAAGGAAGCATGAAAGGAACAATTAACAAGGTAGATGTGGTAAAGGAGAATAAGGACTCTATCAGTTATAGGGGTTCTCTGCCAGTTACCATGATCATAATTACTTCAACGGTTATTAAAAACTCAGAGATACATATATGCTTGTGTCAGGTCATATATTATGCATGTATTTTTATGTTCACGTACACACTGAATGCTCACTTTTCTTTGCTGCTAACATGTCACTTAATCTCTCTTTTTGCCTTTCCTTACCTCTTGTGTTAATTTTGGTATGGACATCAAGCTGGGGATCACTTGAAACCATACAAGGCCACCACGGATAGGTTCCCACCTTGGACCAAACAAGATCACCAACCTGGAACTTGACACCAGTGGACACTTCTGTTGTTGGAACAGAAGTTAGTATTGGCTGAACCTATAAGAAAAGGTCACAAAACTTCATCAATAGAGACATTAAAAAAAAAAAAAAGCCATGTACTACATACAAAGTACTTTAAAAACGCTTAAGATGTAAAGTTTATCTTCATTTATACTTCTCTCTCATACCTGTTATCTATAATAACAAAAGGGAAAAAAGATAGGAGGAAAAAAATTAATAAGCTCCATCGCCGATATTGAAAATAGGATTGATAGCTTCTGTTGCCAAATTATTGATAAGATACTGAGAATTCGCATGATCAACAACAACAACAAAAAAGATGGTCATACTTTTTAAAAGGAAAATAATTCACTGAAAATATCTACCTCTTAAACCAGCTCCAAGTTTGTCTCAGTATAATTTCTGAAATAAAAAAGCATGCAGCACACTGCTGCAATTTCATCACTTTGTGCTGACTGCCCTCTCACAGTACATCTAGTCAGACAGTACTCAACAAAGCAACTCACCAGGGTGGCCTCTTTGAGTGCTGGCTCTTCTCTTGGTTTTTCTGGTGCAATATCCACCCTCTCATTTGGTGTCTAGGTAAAAAGGTATAGGGAAATAGAATAAAGCGGCAGTAAACTAAGGACAGAAAAGAATCAAAGAAAACTAAGCAGCAGAGAGAATGAAGGACACTTACTACTGAGCAAGGTAAGGAGTAAGAATACAATTTATTGAGTACATGATGCTACATATTAGTGTTCATTTTCCATTCCATACAATTGTTGTATCTTTTTACCTATTTTATTACTTAAAAAACTTCATTTTTACTCAAACGTTTTTTAGTCTGTTAGAGTGCAGAAAAATAGGTACTATGAAATTACTCATATTATGTAACCTGGAATTATTCTGGAGAATAACTTGACAATAAGTATGAAAAAAACCTCAAGTTTTCACTCTCACCCAACGAATCTACTTCTAAAAATGTACACTAAAAAAGCACTGAGTGGTATACAAATAACACTGGAAGTATGGCTTAAGCACCTGCCCACCAAGCACAAATCCCCAGTACTTCGGAAAAAAAAGCATGGAGAGGTGTGAAAATAAATATACAGGTATAAACATATACAAACCAGTGCCAATTATAACAGCAAAGTAATAAAAACAATGAAGATGTTTAAAAAAGGTAAAAAATTATTATATAAATTAAATTATGGTATAAATAACAGCATATAAATAATTTAAAAATAACATTAATTATATTGTTATTTAAGAACAGCAAATTAGGGCTAGCAGAGTGGGTCAAGTGGTAGTGTGCCTGTCTAGTAAGCATGAGGCCCTAAATTCAAACCCTAGTACTGCCAAAAAACAAACCAAAACAACAAACTGCAAAGCAGTTTGAATGGTATTATTCCAATCTTGGAAAAATAAATTCTACATGCACAAAAAAAAGACAAGAAGATGTAAAAGGTTACCATTAGGTGAGGGAATGTATGATTTTTTGGGGTGCTTTTCTAATTTGTTAAATTTCCTATAATAATCATGACATTACTTTCTAATCGTAAGCTCAGAAGCATGTTATTTTAAAAATGAATTTCTAAGCCGGACACAAGTGGTGTGCATTTGCCTAGCATGTGTGAAGCCTTGGTTCAAGCCCCAGTACTGGGGAAAAAAAAAAAAAAAGTCTATATGGCAAACTGGAAGTAGCTATCAAAACTCAAAATATAAACACTTCAATTTAGCAAAATAGGAAACAACACAAAATAAGAAAATATAACCAGGTCTGGTGGAGTGGCTCAAGCAGTAGAATGCCTACCTAGCAAGCGTGAACCCCTAAGTTCAAGCCCCAGTACTGCCAAAAAAAAAAAAACAACCAGAGCAATGTTAACTGCAGTATTATTTCACATCAGTAAACTACACATTAATCGGTGTTTTTGAACTTTTTATTTTAAAATAATCTATCTATGCCCTGTAAATATTTGGTACAAAGGAAACCAAACTGGTAACAGTAATTATTTTGAGAATAAAGAAAGCTCTTCTATACTTTTGTATTACCTATAATTTTTTTTTTTTGGGGTGGTGGTAGTGGAGTTTGAACTCAGCGTCCATGCTTGCTAGGCAGACATTCTACCATTCCACCAGCTCTTACCTATATTTTCTGTATCAAACAAATGATTTCTACAACTTAAAAGATTTTTAAAGTTTTTCACCTGTCAGAGAACAGAATTCAGATGGCTTGAAAAGAGGGCATAGCCATTAAAATAGGTTTTAATTCCACTAAAAAATATAGTTAATTCTAAAAGCTACTTAAAATTCTCATTCAATTATTTCAAGACATTTGGTAAAAGCAAAGTTTTATAAAGTCAAGGAAAGTATAAAAAAGGTTTTTAACTGTTAAGAAAATGGAATTTTATGTAAACTAGACTGAAATTCCAAGTTTCAGTATTCACTCAGCAATGCCTATGTCATATATTCTAGAAGCCAGGTTTGTAACAGTGAAACTCAAGGAGCCTATAGATTCATAGGAAAGACTAATATTAAACACCCAGAAACACAAACATCCATTTACAAAGTAAAAGCTTGAGGAGAGAGAATGGTGCACCTGTGTTTTTAGATACGAAGGTCAGGAAAGGCTACTCTAATAAAGGAAGTTAAAATCTGAGACTCAAGAGAGGTACTGGCTTAGTAAAAAATAAGAGGTGGCGGGGGAGGGGCACTCCAGGAAGAAGGAGTAACACATGTGAGGGAACAGACACTTTCAGATAGCCACTTTCAGAAAGTCAGAACTATAGGAGGAAAGAGGTTACAAGACAGAGAGGAAGGCTACATTGTGAGGGTCTTATAAACCATGATAAAGTGTTTGAATTTTATCTTAAGAGCAAGGAAGAGGTTTAGGTAGATAAGTAATAAGTAATTTATGTTTAACTAAGATTCTGTTGGCTGTTAGGTTGGAATATTTTGGAAGGAAGCAAGAGGGAATACAGAATGTTTAATTAGGAGGTCCAGGTGATGAAAAGAGGGCATAGCCAAGTAATGACAGCTTGTTGACAGGCACAGAATTAGCTGTGTGATGCTTTCGTAGTGGTACCATAGACATCTAGTAGGGCACACTCATTGAGTAAAGAAAGAAAAATCTATGTTCAAGATAAATTTTTTTTCTGATTATTCGTGTAATAAAGCAGTTTAGAACTACTGCTCATGTTTGTGTAGGGTCATTTGACAGCTTGCCTTGATATGTAGATACAACTTAAGTGTTCCCCTTAGCTTCTCACTCTAATCAAGCTACAGCAGGAAGACAGGGCAACACAAGGAAAAATATGGTACCATGAAAGTGAGTCATCCTCAATCTTCATGACATCTCCATGGAAGGGATCTCTAGATCTTTTATTTTCTCTCCCACTATTTATTTACTTATTCATTCATTCCTTTCCTTTCCCTCGCTCCTTCCTTCCTTCCCTTCCTTCCTTCCTTTCTTTTTTGAGACAGGATCCTCCTGCCTCCGCCTGCCAAGTGCTAGGATGAGAGGCATACCCTCTAGATAGATACAGAGTGACTCAATCTTTACCATTCAACAGAAGCCTACTATTGTAAGAATTGATTTGAAACCCATCCACATTTTTTCCTTTCTGGATTAAAAGCAAGATTTCCTTCCAAACCTTCTTATTGAATTTCTTACTTTTTTTTTTTTTTTTTTTTTTGGTTTGTTCCAAGTTGTTGGCCTTTCTTTCAGGTAGATTTGATATACTGTCAAAATTACTTTCAAAGAACTGAAATTTTTACACAGTCATTTTCAAAGGAAAAAACCAACAATGGAAAGAAAGCCCAAGAAGATTTATTCTAAGCTTTCTTATACAATAGAGGGGGAAAGGAAGTCAAACGGTGATGCTGCAAGGATAGATTTGTGCTAAGCTATAAGCAACACAGAGATATCCAGTCGGCACGTGGAGGTCTTTGGGGCTCACAAGAAGGTTAAGAGGGTAAAGCCAGAGACACACAACATCACAGACATAATTCAGAAAAAAAGCTTTTTGGAGCTGGAGGAAAAAAAAAGGGAGAGAGAGAGAAAAACTTTTATTGGAGAAACAACCAATGGAAGTCAAATGTTTCGAGTCAAGAAAAATAAGGACTCAGAAAATGCTAACAGATAAAATAGTTGAGTATAAAATTCACTTTTCTTCAGCTGTTCAAAGAATGTAAGCAAGTATAAAACATTAAAATTAAATAGGGACAGAAGACACCTCTTTTGGTACTAATACTGTTAACTTTGTTGGGAAGAGAAAACATCAGAGAAAAAGATGACTGTGAGCTACCTCGCCTTTATAATCAATTCACCTTAATTTTAAACTTATGAGCTTATAGGTTTATAACACTTTTTAAAGTTTTAGCTGATTCCACGTGAAAAGACATATTTTACAGGAAAGTATTACAGTAAAGTTTCTTAAATAGGAAAAAGTTATGTAAAGACAGCAGGTAATACATTTTCCAAAATATTCCTTAAATTTTTTTATTTAGTACTGTTATTAAACCCCAAGAGATTAAGATTAATAATATGAATCAAAGCCCTTAATAACATTACCCAAAAAAATCTCAGAAACATTAAGCAAAATCGTATTTCCTAAAAGAACAAAAAATTAATGTCAATGTTAAGTTGTAAAAATATTTACAGGCAATAAATTATTCATTTTTCTTTTACTTCTGAATAACAAAGTTTGTAATGTTAAAAATAAAAAAATGTGTACCAAAAATGCATGCAAACATTGTCTAAGAACTTTAACTCCTAATACTCTGAAGCTAGAGAATTGAACCTGTGACTCAATGTGAATGGGACTCAGCCAGCCACTGGCTTTTTATATGGAAGTAGCATAATACAAGTGGAAATAGCAAGTTAAGAGTTAATGAGACTGGCCTTGGTGGAAAAGCCCACTGAAGTGCTAATGTTTGAATAGGGCCTACTCTCACATGCCTGAGGCATTACACCTGCCAAGGAGGAAGACATCCAGAAACATTTTCACATGTTTCTAATTTGGTGGGAAGAAAAACAGCGAACACAGATTTAAAAAATACACAATTTCAGTCATGATCTCAAGTCTCCTGCTGCCTACATGTTTGGACACATTTTTATTGTTGAGAAGATATACTTGGGTTGTTCCAAAAACAGCCACTCTTCAGAAGGCTAAGCAGCTTCAAAACTAGTAGGAAATACATGCAGATCAAGGACTGAGAAGAAAGCTGTGGGTAAAATCTTAAAGTGTATTATTTTAGATGAGATTCTGTTTGCTGGAAAAAGAACTTTGGACTTTTAAGGAAAGAGGAGAAAAGAAAAGAAAAAAATTAAAAGCAAATCTAGCTGGAGGACACCCACTTCAAACTTGTTCTCCAGGCACACAGTCTCACCAGACTTCCCGAGTCACCTGAAAGAGGGGAGCTGTCCAGGGGAGTCTGCTTCTCTGGGCGTCCCTTCACTTCTCAGCCCTTTACAATAGTAAACCCAAGGGCTGGGAACGCCTAGAGACAACTAGGAGGTAAAAGGGTTTCAAAAACACTTGTCCCACAGAAGCAGTCATGGATGTTATTCAAGAAAATGAAGCCTAATTTTAAAACATCCGATGTTACAAAGCACAGCTCTTGTCACTTGCTTAAATTAGCAAAAACTAACACAGAATGAGCTAGAGTTTGGGTTTCACAGTTCTGGTGTTAGATGGGGAATAACTTTTATGGCAGCTACTTCTTATGCTCACAACTGTCCTACACATGGTAAAATTTCAATTAATCAAAATTCAACTAACCAGAACTTAGCTCTTCACTTTACTTCTTTGAAGGAGGGGAGGAGTGAGGGAGAGGAGAAAAATCGGGGAAGGAGATGGGAATAGGAAATAAAGATGAAAATGGGAATGGGAGAGAGGGAAATTAAAAAAAAAAAAAAATCCCTAGATATTCCCCCAAAGTCAACTTTTTGTTTGCTCCAAAAAGAACTTATGAGTGAAGGGAGGGTAGAGGAGACAGGAGGGGAAGAGATCCTATCTTCAAAATAACCAGAGCAAAATGGACTAGAGGCTTGGCTCAAGCAATACAGTGCCTGCTTTGTAAGTATGAAGCCCTAAGTTGAAACCTGCCCAACAAAACAAAACAAAAAACCCCTGATTTTCCTTTACTCCAAGATTATTTTAAGTTCCTAAATAATCGAATATTAAATTATACTTGGCATGATTCACTAAAAAAAGAAAATGAACTAAAACTCTTAAATTATATCTACACTTTTTTTTTTTTTTTGGGCCATCTTGGGGGATGAACTCAGGGCCTCACGCTTGATAGGTAGGCGCTCTACCACTTGAGTACTACCTCCAGCCCTTTTTGCTATCGTTGTTTTTTGAATAGGGTCTTATGTTTATGTCTCAGCTGTCCTGGACCAAGGTCCTGCTATTTATGCTTCCCTGTGTATCTGGGATGGCAAACATGTACCACCACACCCAGATTTTATTGATTGAGATGGGGGGTCTCATGAATTTTTTGCCCAGGCTGGCCTCCAGTGGCAATTCTCCCAATCCACCTCCCAAATAGCTAAGACTATAGGCTTGAGCCACTGCACCTGGCTTATATCTATACATTCTAATCCTCTGACAGAAGAAGAGGCAAGAGTAGCAGGTACTTAACAAAGGCAGAATTGGTTTTAGATCCTAAATACAAAGTGACTACTAGAGACATCACTGCACTGAAATTTTCTTAGGCTCCTTCCTTTTTTTTCAAGGTAAGACATATGGTTTTGCTATGTAGCCTAGACTGCCTTGAACTTGCAATTTTTCTTCCTAGCTTCCTGAGTGCTGGAATTACAGATGTGCATCACCATACCTGATTCTTACATTCTAATAAAGCTGAAAGTAAATATAAAAAACAAACTGTTTTATCTTGTCTTTAATAGTGTCCACTCCTTTTTCTATTTTTGAGATACACTTTTAACTAACTTTACCAATAAAGGCAGAAAATCTAGACTAGTAAGTAAATTTGGGTATTCTCCTACATGCCAGAGTCTCTATAGCAAAAGCAAGATAGGCCAGACAGAAGACAGTTCTCAGACACTAATGATGACTTTAAACACTAATTTGGCTTTAGCCAGATTCAGATTTTATGCATTATTATGATTCCCCAAAGCCACAGTGCATCACATGTCTTTCACAACAGGTCTAGGTAAGAAATGCTACAGTGGTACTGCGGGGGTAGCTCAGTACAGAGTGCCTGGTTAGCATGCACAAGACACATCCCAGCACCATAAAAAGAAAAGAAATGCCATAGTACATTGCTTCTCAGCCTTTTGGCCAAGATCAAGTGTAGAAATGCTACAGTGAATGTGTCTGGAGTGCACACAGTTAACTTCTCTCCTTCTGTGTGTCAATATAAGACACTGTGTGAATGTAGGTTTGTGGGGGATATTTGATAAATTATGTAAGAACCCAAAAGGTTCTTACCTTCATCTTATAATGCAGAACTAAGACATCAGAATAAATGAAGTATCCCTGATTACTCTTTATTTCACTATCCAATTTTATTTTCTTCACAGCAGTTGACTCCCTGAACTTAGGTGCCTATGTAAATATGCTAGATGCACTTTCTGCCTCCTCTCATAGAAATATAAGCACTCTAGAGCAGGCATCTTTGTTTTTCACTCACTGCCATACCTTCAATTCTTAAAAGCAGTATCTAGCATGTAGTAGATAGTCAATCAATATGTATTAAATGAATAAGTAAACAAACGATAGAAAAATAAGAAAAGTTTGAAATACCACACTTAGACTGGTGACAGGCTATAGACTCACTGTGACTTTTCCTCCAAAAAAAGATCACAATGGAGTTGTATGAAGTAACAGAATCTAGCTACCAAGGGAAAGATGGGATAGTAAGAAGTTAACTTTCTTTAAACAGAGGATAACTTAGTCTGGTACACCAGATACAAAACCAGACAATTGTGACAAAAATAAACATGTATTAGCTTCTTTCCAAATCAATGTCTAGGAGACATCTGTAATTCATATCATGAACTCTTCATTCAAGTTAGAGTTGATTTGTATATTACAATTATTATATTACTGCTATGCAACTTCACACTGAAACCTCAGATATTAAAAAAAAATTCAGCAGCATACATCTTAAGTTATCTATGAAGGATGACTTTTATAAAAACTTCACCTGAAATTTCTAGTCAACATATATGAAAGCTAACTCTTATCTTAAAACAAGAGTTTCATTACCTCAGCATATTTTATAGCACACATATTAGCAGAGCCCTAAATTTAAGCTCTACAGCAAAAGTTTAGTCTAAAAGAAATGAAAAACCTCCTCAGCTTCAAAAACCAGTAGTTTGTCATAAGCAAGTAAAAATAATTGAGGCTCTTAAGACAAAGAAATATAAATAAGATTCTTGGTGTCACATGGTTTTAAAATATTTCTTCATGTTAATTATGTCCGTTCATTTATTTAAAAAATATTTATTCATCACCTATATTATAATAATACTCCAAGCACCTTTCTAGTGATAAGAATGAAGTCACCAGAAATACTCATATTTGAAGAGATAAAAACCAAAAACTATCTCTTTGACTTCCAGTAAACATGAAAGATTACAAAAATTTTCAAGAAGATGTTTCAACTTACATTTTGTTCCTCTGGTTCTAATTTGGGGATTTTGTGAGACTTGCGCTCTTCAGATCTAGATGAGTCATGCCTGTTGCTTTTTTTCCTCTTTTCTTTCCTGCTTTCATGTTTTGACTTTGTGTGCTCACTTGCCTGTACTTCATTTAAAAGGTCTCCACAAAGGGAAGACTCAAACAATTCCCTGCCATTCTGGATAGTTTTGGTTATTTTTAGTTTAATTTCAGGTGAGCCAGTCTTCTTTGGAATCACAGTTTGTGGTACTGAAGGAGGAGGTGGTGGCTGTGGAGGGGAAGGTTTTTCCAGAATTTCATGTGGTCTTGTGTTTGGAATCTCTGAATGATAATAGTCAGTGGGGCTAAAGTTTCTAACTGCACCAAAGCCATTGGCTGACCCATTGGGATACTGATTATATGACTGGTATTTGGTTTGAGTTTCATACATGCTGATTGATGGTGGGTAGCCATTTGTGAGTGGAGGAAGGTCTTCTGTTGTAGGTGGGTACTGAAAGCCCTGCTGCAAGGTAGCTTCATATGGTGTCTGGCCACCATCTTCAACAATGTCACTGTTGTTATCAAAGGCATCCTCCTGGCGGATGTTGGCGGAGTCAATGAGTTGAGGTGGTTGCTGAATTGTGTTTCCCATGATCCCTTGCATGAAAGAGAAAGAGAAATCCATTGTTCTGCTCCAGCATCCTCAACTTTCCCTTTCTCTCATCGGGCCTAAAATTAGAAAAATGGGAATTAAAAGGTATTAATAACCTTATAGGCTAGAGGCTAATCAACTGATATGCATAGACATTAAATATTTCTAAAAACAACTACATAATTTTCTAACAAAGGGAAAATATGTTTTATCTTTTTGTTTGTTTTGTTTTGTTTGAGTAATGGTCTCACTATGTAGCCCAGGCTGGCCCTGAACTCGAGATCCTCCTGCCTCAGCCTCCTTCTTGCTGGTATTATAGTTGTATTCCACCATGCCTGGCAAAAGTTCCTGATTACTGTCACAACTTTAGCAACTAAATTTTATCCTCTTCATAAATGGGCAAAATATTCTGGGCATTCCTTTCTATTTACCAAGATAGATTGTCAAGCCTATTTTAATATTTGCAAAATAAATAGTGTCCTGACATACATAAATTAGTCACCACATATGCTTCCTTTAAAGTTACTCATGTTTTGTCCAGTTCTTTTTGTTATCACAAAAATAAAATACTATTCCAAATATCTTGTATACAAAAGTAAAAAGTCCTATTCACCACCCCCCTCATTCCTACTTTTCTATGGCAGAGACAACACTTTGGTGGGTATTCATTCACATCTTTTTCTATATATTTATATATAAAATTTCAAAAACAGAGTTTATTCTGTGACTTGCTTATTTAATAATATATCCTAGATATATTTCTATACCAGCATATTTAAACAATTTTCACGCATACTTCATTCATCAGGATTTTTTTTTTTTTTTGGTGGCTCTAGGGTTTGAACTCAGGCCCTCATGCTTGCTAAGGAGGCATTCTGCCACTTGAGCCACTCTGCCAGCCCTCATACTTCATTCTTTAAATGATGGCATTATAAGTGACTGCTATCACCATAATGCACTTAGCCATTTGTATACTGATAATTAGTTGTGTAAAACATTATGATATTTTAAATAGGTCTACAGAAAACATCTTTGTCTTGAGACAGTCTCAGTAATTTAAAAAGTTCTAATAGTTAAAAAATAATTTAAAATTCTTTTAAAAGTTTAAAATTGCAAACAAATGAATAAGAAGGCATATAAGAAAACTCAAACTCCAAGAACTAGTATACATTGGAGGAGGTGAGGGTGAGGAGTAGACAGCACTCTCATTTTCTTAGCATCTCTGCTGGGTGAGGCATTTTATGTATTATTTCCCTTAATCCTCGTAACTACCTATGAGAAAGGCACTGATTCCTGGTTAATAGGTAAAAGTCTGCAAAGCAGAGGGGCATAACTAGACTTCAAATACAAGCAGGTGTGACTGTAAAGCCCATGATTTTTAGCACTATAGAATTTCTGCTCTTCCAGCTATCAGCTTCTAGAGAAGGATTCATTTCTTTCTTTCACATGTTTCATTCTTTGTTAACTGCCAAAATAACAACTATCTTAATGCCCAGCATTAACATTTACATAGTATTTTGCAGGTGCTATGCACCATTGTAACTGCTTTACATACAGTGGGGGGTTCCACGTGCAGTTCTCCCAACAAACTTCAAGTAGATAGTATCTCTTTTTATAGATGGGGAAATAGAGGCATAGAGAGGTCAGGTAAGTAAATGTAGCTCAGCAGCCTGTTTCCAGAGTCTGTGCTTCTAGGCAGCATGCCACACTTACTGACAACACTGCTAAGTGTTAGGAAATAATTTCTTGTAATACAACTTACAAATTGAAACTTTACCATAATTTGACCCTTGGCAAAAATGTATAGCTCACAACAGCAGACATAAAAAGGGAATGTTTTAAAATTTTGTTAACACACAGAGAGAAATACAAGTGGAATTCAAACTTTTCATTCATATTTCTAACTTGAAGGCACATTAAATACTGATATCTAACAAGATGCAACCTGTATTTTTGGTTCTCCTAACTGTTATATACCAGGATCACCTTCCAGATTAGTTTTCCAAGTTATAATCTATAGGGTTTTTCAGACATATCTATTCAGACACTCAAGTTTCTGATTTTTTTTTTTCCCCCAGCACTGGGGCTTGAACTCAGGGCTTTCGCCTTGAGCCACTCCACCAGCCCTATTTTTATGAAGGTTTTTCAAGAGAGGGTCTCATGAACTATTTGCCCGGGCTGGCTTTGAACTGTGATCTTCCTGATCTCTGCCTCCTGAGTAGCTAGTATTAAAGGCGTGAGCCACCAGCACTGGCTAGAGTTTCTGATGTTTTTGATTTACTTCCAAACACAAGCCTTTGAGAAGTTTGATATTTTCCCATTTTCTTTTCTCTAGGCATGACCTCAAATATTTCACTTTGAAGAAAAGAAATAACATGACCATCGTACATTTATATGGAGGTGTGTAGTCAGAGTATTTTTACATTTTGGGGGTGCTGGATCAAACCCAGGACCTTGTGCCTGCTAAGCACATGCTCTACCCCTGAACTACACTCCCAATACTATATGCATTCTTATTTGATCCACAAAACAACTCTGGAAGGCTGACAGGGAAGGTGTATATCAGCTTCCCTTGTTAGATAACCATACTGAACTCCTAAGATGCTGACTTTCCTGGGACTACGAAGCTAATTAGAGATTAGGTTTGAAGAAGAATCAGTCTCCTGATTTCTTTTTAAATTTTATTTTATCGTTTTTATATTTATTTACATGTGTATACATTATTTGAGCTACCTCCCCCTTCCCTCCCCAATCTCCTGATCTCTAATTCTTTGGTCTTTTGTACAATCTTACTGCCAGAAAGTAACCAATGACCTAAGGACAGCCATACTATCACCTTAAGAGACAGACATTCAAAACTGAATGCAGACTTCCTGGTGCTTCCACAGGCTGTGTTCTTATACTGATGCATAGAAAGAGGATGCAAAGTAAACCTACCCCATATACACCTGTACCTGGTCAATATTATGAATGAGGAGACATGAGGTACAAGGAAAAAAAAAAAAACTGAATGCAACCTTTTCCCTAACTCAACTTCCCGTTTAGACTATTTCAGATTTATCATTGCTTCTCCCATTTTTATAGCTTCCCAGATTAGAAATCTCAGGTTCATGGGTGACTGATTCTTCCCCCTCTACTGAGCCATAAAACTAGTCTGAAAAAATCCTGCAGTTTCTTCTTTGAAATCTGCTTTCTTCTTTTATCTCTATGTCCATGTGAAGACCCAAACCAGGCTCACAGCACATTATTTCAAACTATGCCAACTGATTATCCAGCTATTTCTGGTCTTTAACTTTTTTTGCACAGCACTTAGATGGTATTTCTTGAAACCAAACTTCTTTAAGTGTATCTCCAAATTAATAAATGCAAAAGCTTCATAACATGTCAAATCCCCTCCATTCCCTTCAAAGTTTCCATAACCTGATTTTTTCCTATCCACCCAAACTCTATGTGCATAGATCGTCTCCAGCCATCCCACCCTGAACACGCCCAATCTCGTCTATGTGCACAGACCAACTTTTCTGGAAATCAAGTGGATCAAATATCTATAAACCGTGGACTCGCGCATATATTACACATATTTAATCCCATGAAACAAATTATCATTCACGTTTCACAGATGAGAAAGATTGGAGTTCAAAAAGACGAAGATTTGCCCTTAGTCACATAGCCAACAGAAGTTGAATAAAATGGTAAAACTCAGATCTTCTGATTCCAGTACAGTGACCTTTACATGACAGCTGCCTTACAATGCTCCTACTATGAAAACCTCCCACTTTTTTGGTAATATACACCATACCCAGAATCCAAATGCCTGGATTTGGCTCCCTTCATATCTTAAAACTATCCATAATGAACTTAGTTTTTATTTATCAAAATGTATCCTTCCCCCAGTTCTTTTCATTCATATATATACATATATGAAACCTGGGAATCACAATTTACCGTGTCCCCTCACCCCTACTCTTACTCTTACACATCCATCAGCAAATTGCCAGTTTTATTTCTCAAGTATATAACTTACTTTTTTGTGGTACTGGGATTTGAACTCAGGGTACCATGGTTGTTTAGCAGGCACTGTACTACTTGAGCCACAACCCCAAGTCCTTTTTGCTCTGGCTATTTTGAAGATAGGGGTCTCCCAAACTATTTGCCCAGGTTAGCCTAGAACTTTGATCCTACTGATGTTAGCATTCCAAGTAGCTAGGATTACAGGTGTGAGCCACCAGTGGCTGGTTCACAATCACGATTTTTTAAGTGTGCTGCCTTATCTACCTGAACTACACCTCATCCCTCAGAGGGGCCTTATGAGGTCTACTGCTCACTCTCCTCACTAATCCTGCTTTTCTTTCCTTCACAACATAGTATACATTACACAAGACTGTGATTGCTTTCTTACTGTCTGTTTCCCTGCCTTGACAGCAAGTTCTATAAGGCCATTCAATGCTGGACACTCAACACTGTTCAATTAATAAATGAATGAAAGAGTCCCCGTCCTCAAAGGGCTTATAACTATTATTCCCTCCTGCCAAGTTGAAGGCATATTAGCCCTCAACATAACTTTATGCACCCACAAGCTACTTGTTTGGTAGAAATGTTACATTCATTGTCAAAGACAAAAATTAAAACACTGACACCTGTGGTTATGTGGTCAACTGCTCTTATACAAAGGTGCCAAACTAATTCAGAGACAAAAGACATTTATTGCAATAAATGGAATTGGAACAACTCACTGGATGTTTGTATGCAAATAAGTGAACCTCAATGCTCACTTTACATTATATACAAAAGTAACTAAAATTAATTCACAAACCTAAGTACCAAAGTCAAAACTGTAAAACTTCTAGAATAAAACACAGGAAGTAATGTTGTATTAGGCAAAGGATACAAACAGGACATAAATATCGTAACTATGAAAACAAAGACTGATAAAATGGACATCAAAATAGTTAAGAAAACAAAAAGGTAAATTATAGGCAGGAAGAATATATTTGCAAAATATATCTAACAAAGGGCTTATTCAGGATCTGGTTGTTTTGGTGAGACAGGTCTCTCAATTATCACAAACTCCTGGGCTCAAGTGAGCGATCTTCCAATCTCAGCCTCTTGAGGGCTAGGATTACAGGAATATGGTACCATGCCTAGCTAGGGCAAGATATAACTTTATATGCTTACATTGTAGGACACAGGACCCACCAAGGATTCTGAACAAAAACAAAGTAAAATGATGGTTGAAATATCTGCAAATCCACAGATTACAAATAGAAATAAGTATAACAGAGATATCTGTCAATCAGTCACCACTTTAAACATGTGACCAATAGTGGCGTAACCAATTCTGAGACACATGACATTACATGCCTCAGGCTGTAATGTACTATCGCCATCTCTGAAGTATTCTTCCCAATGCTTGAGTGGAATCTAAAATGAAATAATAAGACAAATCCAACAAGTGGGCATTCTCTCACATAACTGGCTCAGGCTCTTCTAAAAAAGCTCATGTCATAAACAGTAAGTGAACAAACAAAGGTGGTAAGACTAGTCTACACTGAAAGAGATAAGACTGAACAACCCAATGTGTAGGGGATGGGACTACTTCAGTGGTAGAGTGCTTGCCTAGCATGCACAAGACTCTGGGTGCAATCCTCAGCACCACAGGGAAAAAAGAAAGAAAAAAACAACCCAATGTAATGCATGAACTTTAATCAAATCCTGAATTTTAAAACACACACATATTGGTCCCCAGCATGGCAAAAAAAAAAAAAAACACCCCATATATACACATATAGACTTCAAAAGACATATTGGAGACAACTGGAGAATTTAAAATATGAACCTATTACTAAACAATGGAACTATTGTTACTATTACTATATTATTATTAATAATAATAATATTATTATTATTGTGTTGGAGACCCAAAACAGGGCTTCATGCATGGTAGGTAAGTGTTCTACCACTGAGCTACATCATTAGCCAGAATTATTAATTTTCAAGAGCATGATAATGATACCTGTTTATAAAAGTAAGTCCTTACTATAAGGAGAGGCATACTGAAACATTTAGAGGTAAGGTATCATGGTATCTTCTACTTTCAAATGGTTCAAGATAAAAAAAAGTATATATACCTAGAGTAAAACAAATAAGCCAAATCATTAACAACTGACTCATCTAGGTGTTGAATGGAATAGCTTACTTTTTCTAAAAGCTTAAAAATTTTAAAGTAAAATTTGATAAAAGCAATAATTTGACTAGAGTTTGGAAGCTATAGATTCCTAAAGTGGGAAGAGCTTCTATTAAATCCTGACACCAATTAAATCAAAGGTCCACATCATTAGGTTTTCCAGAAAGACTAAGCACGAATAAGGTCATGCTTTTCCCTATTGTTCATGGAATACAAATAGCACAGTAATGCAATCAAGAAGCCAAATTTTTTGATAATTCTTTTTCTGAAGGCATTTTAGGACTATCCATGTCTTTACACAATGATTTCATGTGAGAGTCTGTCAGCAACCTTCAATGAGCAGTCACACTAAAAGGGGTGTAAGTATTAAGATCTTACAAATGAAAAGGCTCTTGGGTTGGGGGTGTGGTTCAGGTGGTACATCTTCTTATCAAGCCTGAGGCAATCTGAGTTCAAACCCTAGTACCACCAAAACCAAAAAACAAAGCAAATAAAGCATCTCTCTATTGCACAGGTATCAAGGAGCTAATGTATGAATAGCACTTAGGCAGGGCCTGGCATAGAGTAACAGCTCAGCACCTCTCGGCTATTACTATTATTTGATGCAATGGTGGGCACCTAAAACTGGTTTTTAAAAAAAAATGCACATGATCTTACCTAAAGGTATTTATAATCTCTTTGGCAAGAAAAGATTTTAAAAATAAGACTTGTACAAGAGTATGAAATAGGTGACAAAGAATTAAATTGTGTTATCACTGCAGGTATAACAGACATTTGAAGAGGAAAAACAATGCTAGGGAAAGCGGCAGCCTTAAGGCCATGAAAGAGAGGCTGTGGAAGTTAGACGTTTTCACCCATTACATTAAAAGCACTCTGCACAGGCCACCCAAAATTCTCATACCTTTGTCCTCAATAGATCCGTGAGACAATATGCCTAGTTTGCCTACTGAACATAATAATGGTAGTATTATAATAATACTAATAGTGCTAACAATAATGACTAACATTCAAAGGCTTGCTATCTATCAATACTATCGGAAACATAATACATTTGTTGTATTATTTAACTCCTCTGAATACCCCTTTGTAGAAATATTACTACTATTATCGTTATCCCCATTGTACAAATAAGAAATCAAGGCCTCAGTCCCACATCCAGTAGGAGAATTCAAACTATACTCTCCTCAACAGCATGTTTTTGTTGTTGTTGTTGTTTTAGTGGTACTGGGGCTTGAACTCAGGGACTCATGCTTGCCAGGAAGGCAATCTAGCATGTGAGTCATTCCACTAGCCCTAACAGCATCAGCATCAGCTCTTAAGAAGAGTTTACTTCCCACAATCTCTAAATATGTTATTGTTAACAGCAAGAAAAAAAAAAAACAAAATAAAAAAACCTCTCACTTCATACTTCCCCACTCCTCTCAGAGTTAACAATTTGGTAAGAGACTAATTGTACTGTCCTCTACTCATGTGAAATCACTGCAAAAACAATTCCTAATAAAATCTTCTTCTGACCAATGTTTCAAGGTTAATAAAAAGAAAAAGATAAAATTATCAGTGAATACTTTTAAATTTCATTGGAGCCATCCATAAATAGTTTTAAAGCAAAAAACAAACAAATAAACAAAAAAAACCCCACAAAGTTGAGAATTACCACTTGAAGTTTTAAGGCCTGTATCTATTTATCTCCCAACTTATTAATGAGAAGAATGATCTTGGAAAAAGTTTACAGAATCCTTCAGTCAAATCATATAGAGAAAAAAGAATAAAGAAGCTATGTTATGTGTTCCAGATGAACAGCTTGAAGACATAAATATCAATTAAGAATTAACAACATGTTAAATGTATAGTTCAAGTCACTGTAATGAATTCATAAAATGAACAATTCTCTTTGGTAGAATGTACACTTGCTGGATTCTACTTCAGAGAATTACATGCTATGTCATATATATTCATTTTTCTGTATTTTAAATGCCAGCCTCTTCTCAATGAGAAAAGTTTATTTTATTATATTTCAAAATTCCTCATATTGACATCATTACTTAGACCTTTTGGAATCAGAAGTGGTTCTAAGATGTCATATAAATGGCCTATTTCTGTCTTCAGATCCACCTATCCCTTAATTCACTCCTTGATAAATCTGTACATCTAACCCCATTGCACTCCTAGTGAATCTCCTTCAATGGCTTCCCATCGCCTAGAAAAAGCCAAGGCTGGAGGTATGGCTCAAACAGAGCACCTGCTTTGGAAGTACAAAGCCCTGAGATCAAACCCCAGTCCCACCAAACTAAAAGCAAAAACAACTGAAGCCTAAATACCTTGACTGACAGAGCACATAAAGCCCTCTAAGCAAGGTCTCTACCCACCTGTCCACTCTCAAGTCTCTTAGTGTTTTAGTAATGCTACATTCCTAGAGATTGCTGCTCACATAAGATTTCATACATCTGCCTTTACTGATGCTATCTCCTATGTATAATATGACCTTTAACACTTTTTTTTTTTGTTTAACTCTAACCACTGTTTGAGCTCCAAGAGTCATTTCGAGGAAGTAGTCACTGAAGCTCTAAGGTAGTCTGGATAACTTCCCTCTCTGTTCTTTCCCTTTTTTTGTGTGTGTGGGGGGGAGGTGCAGTACTGGGGTTGAACTCAGGACCTCTCATTTATTAGGCATGTGCTCTACCAGTTGAGCCACTCCCCAACCCTTCTTGCTATACTTATTTTTCAGATAAGGTCTCTCATTTCTGCCCAGGGCCAACTGGGACCACAAACTTCCTACCTGCACCTACTACTGTTACATAGCTGGGATCTCAGGTGTGGGCCACCAAGCATGGCTTATTTGTTGAGATGGGGGTTTCACAAACTTTTTGCTGGGGCTGGCCTCAAATCACAATCCTCCCAAGTAGCTGGGATTATAGTTGTGAGCCACCAGGACCAGCTTCCTCTGTGTTCTTAAGATATCCTATGCATATCTCTTAGAATTAATCTGAAATTATCCATTAATGTGAGTTCCTAAAAGCAGGAAGTAATTTCACTCCCATACTGTATAAGTGCTCTTATAATCCAAGAGGAAGGCTCAGAGGAGGAACTTCAACCAATGTCTTAAACTGAACTGTGCCAACTTAAGATGGTTATCACACATAAATGAAATACTTTAAAGAGATGTGGATGGTCTTTCCATGGAGAATAGAAGAGAATATAAAAGCAGTTACAATCTTTTCAGGTAATATCCTTGTCAACATTTTATTTGCTTGTGACACTGGGGTTTGAACTCACGGCCTCACACTTGCTAGGCAGGCGCTTTTACTCTCTTGAGCCACTTGGCCAGTCTGATGTTTTCTTTTAAAGAAATGTAAATGGAAATTTTTTTACGTGGTCCTAGGAATTAAACTTGGCCTCCTATTTGCTAAGCAAACACTCTACCACTTGAGCCACACAACTCTTTGACAACAGTTGACTGACAACTGCTTACCTTGCCACTACCAAGACTCTCCTTAGTTCTGGGCCAAATTTCCCTGGAAAATTTAAAGTCTCCAGAGAATAGCATCAAGACAGAAACTTCCAAGGGAGTGTGTTAACCCAGCCCAAAGACCAAATATGTTTTAAAAACTATTACACAAATACATCTGTTAAAAACTCATTGTTATTAATACCATAGGTTGGAAATTCAGAAACTCTCAAAATAGTTACCATAGTCATGCGTGGAATCAGCATGAGTGTCAGTGTTTGTTTCCCACAGCTATTCCAATAAATATAATCAATCATACTAAAAAACAGAATATACTTGAGCTGGGCGCTGGTGGCTCACGCCTGTAATCCTAGCTACTCAGGAAGCAGCGATCAGGAGGATCGCTGGCAGTTCAAAGCCAGCCTGGGCAAATAGTTGGTGAGACCCTAGCTCTAAAAACCCCTCAGCAAAAAGGGCTGGTGGAATGGCTCAAGGTGTAGGCTCTGAGTTCAAACCCCAGTACCACAAAAAAAAAAAAAAAGAAAGTATCCTCCCTCCTTTTTTTTCTTTCTTTTTAGGTACTAGGGACTGAATCCAGGGTGTTGTGCATGCTAGGCAAGCACCTAGATTAAAATTTTTACAGCTAGAGAAAAGTAGTAGACTATAACATGTCTTCCAAAATAGCAAGGAAAAGGATGTCTTCCTTTATTTTACCAGGACTAACAAGGGATCCAGATGTTTCTCTATGTGAACTATTGCAAGGAACATTTTCTCTGATAAATCCAGTCTGAATGTGTTTCCATAGTAACAGGATTGGAGTGCATGCAGACAGGATATGGTAATAAACTGGCTATACTGGTCCTCGAAAGCCTGGCATTTTAATGGCTGTTTCTGTGACAAAAATATTATTTAAAAAAATTTAAGACACATAATATTGAGAAATTAGAGGATCATTTTGTTTTAAAGCCAAAAAAATTGAAATGCAGTACAAAAGGCAAGCTTAAGTATGAATTCTTTGAGGCATAGAAAGTTTATCAAATATATTCTAATACTGATTTCTAATTGAATGATACTGTTGAAAATTAGATTCTGCATTTGAAATAAATACATACACACATGCCCCCCCAAAAGCCCACAGAAATTGCACACTTAATGACAGAATATTAAACTCTCTAGCATGTAGTTTTGTTTTGTTGTTTGTTTGTTTGTTTTCCCCCTTTGGTGGTGCTGGGATGGAACTAAGCATCTTGTACATGCCAGGCAAACACTCTTCCATGAACTACATCCTTCGCCCTTGGTTTTTTGAGAGAGGGTCTTGCTAGGTAGCTCAGGCCAGCCTCAAACTTGCTATGTAGCCCAGGCTGGTTTCGAACTTGAGAGACAGGTATGCATCACCACGCCCAGCAAGAAAGATTTTACTATTTTTTTTTCCCTGAATCTAAACCAAGAAGAAAATGGGAAGAGGGAAAGAGTTAAGTTAATTTTTAAAATATACGGTCCCTTATTTTCAGTACATGAGGTTATTAGAGTGAAACTGGAGCGACAATAAAGCAAAACTTGAGAAAACATGCTAACCTATATAAAGAATGTTAAAACACCTTAATGGCAGGACTTGAAGACAGACTCCATTCTTTTTGGTTCAGTGTTCTGTTCTCTAATCAATACTTTAAATATATGATTAGAGCAATCCTTGACCTCTTGGCTATAAACCCTGTGTTGTCTATTTTGACTTTCATAATTTAAAAATTAAATTTTAATAAAACAAATGTGTATTATTTTAAAATAATAAGTCTGTTACTTTGTTTTATGATATCTATTTTAAAACTGTAAGCCACTTATTCTTTTTTAGAAGTAGGAAATGAATCTGCTTTTTAAAATTTTTTTTCTGTTTGTTCATTTGTTTTTATAGGTGCTGTGGACTAAACCCAGCGCCTTGGGAATCCTATCCCTTGAGCCACACCCCAATTCCTTTTGATTTTGAGATAGTGTTTCCCTAACTTTTGCTCAGGCTGACCTCAAATCCTTCTGCCTCCACTTCCCATGTAGCTGGGATTATTATACTTGCAGGAGATTAGTATTTTTAAAGAGTCTAAACACACACCTTTAAAAATCAGTAAAAGCCAACAATTATTAAATAAAAACAGAAGCAAAAATCAATTTCTACTTTATAGGAAGGACACGATTTACACTAAAAATCAATATTCTTCCTTTACAAGTCATAGGTCCTTTTTAATTACATTTTAAACACACACACACACACACACACACACACACACACACACACAGTGGTGGAGGGGCTTATGGAAAAACAAAACAACCAACCACAGGGTTCTAAGAACCTGACTTTGTCTCTATAGCACCAAAAAGGAAATGAACAATAATGTTTACCTTTTATTCACTAACAGTAGCTAGAATTGATAGCATCTAATCTAGTTCTCATTGGAGATAAAAAGCAGTAACTGAATTTAGTACAATGATGCAATGTCAAACTGAATCCTGCTTGAAAATTTTTGTCAAAGAAATATAACAAATTTACAAACACAAGTGTTCTTCCATTTGTCTTTAGATTATCTTATCCATTCCAGATTACAAGATTTATTATTTTGCCCACAAACAAAATACAATGCTTTTAATGGCATCCAAGTATTATACACTGGTAGTTATGGCCATCAAAAAAAGTTTTATCCATGATAGTTTGGACATGTAATTTCTGATTGAAATTTAGTATTTTCTCAAATTCTTAAATTCCCATGGTAATACAAATACTTGGACTTCTCAGACTTTATTATATATGGCATTACCTCTATGGGCACTTAACAAATTTTTAGCTTTCTTATGGCTATTTCAATGAAAAACTGAGGATGTCAAGATTATGAGATTTGAAGAAACAGCTGATCAAACATCAAATTAGTTAAAGAGATTTACCACCATTCTGGTTGAGGCTTACAGCTATGATTTTCCTACATGACTTTTTAGCAATGATACTAATAAAACATCACTTTTACAAAGGGCTCACAGCATTTTACTATATAAATAAATGTCTGTTAGTAAACCTTATCTGGGTATCTTGACTCAAAGGTACTTTCCAAGGCAACTTTTTACAAAGAATTCTAAACGCTGACTAATTTCTAGGTTGAAGTGGAAAAATGTGCTTACTTAAAAGACAAACAACTCAGGAGAAAATATATTCCCTTTTCATGTGATTTTACTCACTTTCCACCAAGATACGAAGTAACCACATTTTTTATTTGTTTTTAAATTTAAGAGTCAGGGTCTTGCTATATTGTCCAGGCTGGTCTCCAACTCCTGCTTCAAGTAGCTCTAGAGTAGCTGTGGCCCAGGCCTCAGGTGATTTTTATACAATTACTGGCAATGTGTGCCTGAAACAAAGTAGTCTTGCTCCATTTATATATAATAAACTTGAGATGTATCAACAGAAGTTACCCTGCTGGGACAGGATTCCCTAGGTGACATATATACATTAAGCAACTAAGCAAAAGCATACCACTGGCCACTCTTCAATAAATGAGGAAGAAATAAAATGTAAATTTGAAGCTTGAGCAAAAAAAGCAAAACAAAAATAACACTGTTGATTTTTCTCTTCTTCTCCACTAAGGTAAAGCATTTTTGTTCTACTTTCTTATTCATTTGTTCATTCATTCATTCATTTATTCACATTTTATAACTTTTATTTGTTCACCAGTGGGTAGTTCTCATCCACATTGTCTAAATTTCTAGAAGTGATAATGGGGATGAAAAGAACTTTCTTCATGAATCTTCATCCTCCTCACGTTTTCCCGTAATGTCCAGGAATTGTCTATTCCTTTGGCCTGGACAGTTGGTTGAAACTGGTATCAATGCACTCATCTGAAGTCCCCATCCTCATGGCAAATATCCTTGCATGCCTGGGTCCTCCTACAGAATAGCTCCCTCAAAGAAGGGTGGTAAGATTAAGGAAATGCAAATCAAAACCACACTAAGATTCCACCTCACCCGTTAGAATAGACATCATTAGAAACACCACCACCAACAGGTGTTGGCAAGGATGTGGGGAAAAGGGAACCCTCATACACTGCTGGTGGGAATGCAAACTAGTACAACCACTCTGGAAAAAAATTTGGAGGCTTCTCAAAAATCTAAACATAGATCTGCCATATGATTCAGCAATACCACTCTTGGGGAAATACCCAAAGGAATGCGACTCAGGTTACTCCAAAGGCACTTGCATACCCATGTTTATTGCAGCACTATTCATAATAGCCAAGTTATGGAAACAGCCAAGATGGCCCACTACTGACGAATGGATTAAGAAAATGTGGTATTTATACACAATGGAATTTTATGCAGCCATGAAGAAGAATGAAATGTTATCATTTGCAAGTAAATGGATGGAACTGTAGAACATCATTCTGAGTGAGGTTAGCCTGGCCCAAAAGACCAAAAATCGTATGTTCTCCCTCATATGTGGACATTAGATCAAGGGCAAACACAACAAGAGGATTGGACTTTGATCACATGATAAAGCAAGAGCACATTTGGGAGGTATGAGGATAGGTAAGACACCCAAAAAACTAGATAGCATTTGTTGCCCTCAACGCAGAGAAACTAATGCAGGTTCTTTAAGGCAACTGAGGCCAATAGGAGAAGGGGACCAGCAACTAGAGAAAAGGTTAGATCAAGAAGAATTAATTTAGAAGGTAACACACATGCACAGGAAAGCAATGCAAGTCAACTCCCTATATAGCTATCCTTATTTCAACTAGCAAAACCCTTGGTCCTTCCTATTATTGTTTATACTCTCTCTTCAACAAAATTAGAGATAAGGGCAAAATAGTTTCTGCCTGGTAGCGAGGGGGTGGGGAGGAAAGGGAGGGAGCAGTGGAAAGGGGGGAGAAATGACCCATATGTGCATATGAATAAAAAAATAATATAAATAAATAAATTAATAAATAAAGGGTGACAAGAAGGGCCATTCTTTAATCAACACTGACAAGTGTGTCCATGGAGGGGACTTCTAGAAGCACACCCTTGAGTGAATTTTATGGACTATTAATTCTATCAATAAAAAAAGAATGCTCTAAAAAAGAAATCAAGAAAGCATTCACATAATATTTTTCAATCATAAAATCTACAACACCGAAAGAATTACTTATTTGTATGTATGTGTTAAATATACTTAAATTTTTTAAAAAAGCTTTACATTTATTATTAAGCTACAATAATTAAAAGGTGAGGTATCGGAAAGGGATAGACAATGAAATGAGACAAGACCCAAACCTACATGAGAAGTAGCACCTAACAGAAGCAGCACTGTAGAGTAGTGAGCAAACGACAGATGATTCAAAGAATGGCACTGGAACAACTGCTTATCCACAGGAAAAAAGTTACATCCTTATCATATAATATACTAACCCCAGGCAAATTAAAGATGTATTATAAAAAGTAAAACTAAAAATTTTTAAGAAAATACAGCAGGCGATCTTCATCAACTTGGGCAAGAAGAGATTATTTTTCTTTACTTTTTTTTTTTTGTCCTGAGACAGGGTCTTGGTATGTAGTCTAGGCTGGACTCGTTCTCAAAACCCTCCTGCTGGGATTACAAGTGTGCCACTGTGCCCTGCAGGATTTCTTAAATAATCCATAAAGAGCACAAAACATAGGGAGCCAGGTATAGTGACTCACTCATGTAATCCCAGCTACTCAAGAGGCAGAGATCAGGAAGATCAAGGTTCAAGACCAGCCCAGAAAGTTAGGTGTGGTGGCTCGAGCCTATCATTCCAACTTTGGTGGAAGACATAAATAGGAGGATCATGGTCCAGGCAGGCCTAGGCAAAAATGTGAGATCCTATTTGAAAAATACCTAAAGCAGAAAAGGGTTGGGGCATGGCTCAAGTGGTAGAATACCTTCCTAGGAGCATAAGGCCCTGTGTCAAACCCCCATATCACCCCCATCCCCCAAAATAGTATAAAATATAAAGGAGATAACTGATTAAATCAACAACACTGAAAAGATATATGACGGAGCTTGTCTTCCACCCCTGCACTTCTAGCAGGTAGGTGTCTTTTCTCCCTTCTCTTTAAATTTCTCCCTACTTTATCCTGTTATAGTAAAATAAATACTTGCTAAAACTTCAAAAAGAAAGAAAAAAAAGCTATTGTGCTGACAATAATCAACACAAACACAGGAAAAGCCAAGCTCTCATTAGTCAAAGCTGAGTTCTACCCTCCAACTTTCTTCCAAACCTGCCCACTTCCTTATTTCTCATCTTGAGTAAAGCAACAGCTCCTAACTAGTGTTCCTCCTTCCAAAGTTGTTCACCTCTAATCTATCCTCTACAGCATCAGCAGAACTTAAAAACAACAAAATATTCAAATTTAGTAATGTCCTATGGTGTTCCATACCTCAGAACAAATCCCGAAAGTTGAAGGCCCTTCATGTTTTGGCCCCAACCTGTTTGTCTAGCCACCTCTCCTCATGCTTCAGTTCTCCCACCTTGCCCTCCACTACTGCAACCATTTCTTCCACTCAGTCCTTACAATTCTATTTGGAGGCATTAACACACTCCAAGAAGCATTTCCATCCAGACCACCCTTCACACATCACATACCTTCTAAAGCTAGGTCAAGTACCCCTGCTGACATAGTATCCTACACTCCACCACAGCTCTGTATACCTATGAATGGGGCCATCCTGTCATAAAGAGTGTGTGTGCAAGTGAACGTGATCTCAAAACATCTGAGTGAAAAATAATAGTAAATTACTTTACTACATCAATTCTGGACACCAGCTGCTGTTAACTGTCCTCTGTAAACTGAGACAACGTTGTGCAAGGTTCCTGCCAGCTCCTGCTTCTTTTCCATTTGCTGCTGCTAGAATGGGAAGGAGACCAAAAGTTATAGCCAGGTTGTCTCCCCACCCTCAACCTATTCAGTCTTCTATAATAAAACAAATATTTATCGAGCAGGCAGACACTGCGCTAAGCACTAAAGTTATATATAAAGCTGGAAATTGAGACAAGGCCCCTGCAATCACACACCTTAGGATATTACTGGAGAGAAAGGCAATAAAGGGCAACTGCTGGAGACGAGGCGCAGAAGTCACTCCTGGTAAGATTCATGTATTCATTTCATACTGAGTGCCTATATAATGTCAAGTCCTGAGCACCAGAAAGAAAAGATAAACAAGACAGAGTCCCTGCTGACAGAAAGGATAAGTACCTTGGATTATGGGAAAATATTCAGTTTTGAGAGGCTGGGGGTTGAGGGGACAGAGAGAGGATGAGGGGACCTCAAGCATTTCCAGACCTAGGAAACAAATCCTAACTTGAGGTCCAAAGACTGTCAGTAAACCAACACTTCAAAGCGTCAGTTAAGAACTCTCTTGGCTTCTTAATATCATAAGTTCCAAGCAAGTTGGATTTTTCTAAGGACTTTTCTTGGTATGTGTGAAACGAGATTACAAGCAGCTAATGAAAGCACACTACACAACTCTGGGGAGTTAAAACAACTTAGATATCAGAGGCTATGAGGAGAATGAAATTTATATTGAGGACAGGAACTAAATCATCTCTGGACCCCAACTACAGTGCCAATCACAGTGTCTGGCATATTATCAATAAACAAACCAATCCCAGCAGATGGGAGTATTATGGTGAAAGACTGCAGGCCTGGGTTAATAATCTAAGCATTTTAATACAAAGTAATACCACTAAGTAACTAGTTTTACTGAAATGCCACAGGCTATTTGATAACAAAATGAATCTAGAACTGATTCTATAGATTTGGTTTTTCTCCTAAGGAAGGACTCATAAATAAAACTTAGGAAAGTATATACAGTATGACTGTCTATATGCACAACACAAAACCAAACTGTCAGAGGGCAATGAGATCACTAAAAGAAAAGCATAATCAAACAAAATTTGCCCCAATTACCTTTAAACTTTTCAAAAATTTCAATATGGAATTTTTAATTTTAGCAAGTAGTACTTCAATTAAAAAGTTAGAAAATATTTTATTAAGTGCTGGAAATATAAAGTATAAACCCAAAAGAGTCACAAACTACAAAAAATCTTTTTTCCAAAAGACTTTAAAATTTGTATAATTACACTTATGATGTTCTCTACCATGAATCTAATAATTATAAAATATCTATAAACTATTGACAATATAATTCATATTTTGCCCAAAATTGAGTGTTATGACATGAAGCTCTGTTTTTTGTTATCAGAGTATAAAAATCAAGAGTCAGTATTAATGGGATTAAGAGAAACTGTCACAATGTTATCACTGTTGAATATAACACCTAAGAATCTAAAGCTCTAGTAAAAATGACTTCCCCTTATCTTGTCTCTTCTAGAATACAAAACCTATCTTATACACAGATCAACTTATATTAGAATGACATACTATATTTGAGGTGTTTTTGAGTAACTTCACTGCTCACAGAATTGCTGAATGTTCAGATAACCTAAAATTCATATTTACCTTTAATTTTCAAAGCAAAGAAGCTGTGCTTTCTTCAGTTATGGAAAGAAAAAACAAAACAATTTCAGTTCTAACAAAGACATGTATATTCTTACTTCTTGCTCACTGCTGCATCCACATCCCTACTACAGTACGTGAATGAAGAAAGCTGCCAAGTGAATGCAGAAAACACAGTTCTGCAACAAAGATATTACCCTGTATTATCTGGGTGGGCTCACGGTAATCAACACAATCCTTGCAAGTGAAAAAGGAAAGGAAGAGAGTCAGAGCCAGAGAGTTGAAGACACTATGCTGCTGGCTCAGAAAATGGAGATGAACGCAGGCAACCTCTAGAAGAAAAAAAATTCTCCCCTGCAGCATCCAAAAGGAAGGCAGCTAAGCAAATTAAGTTGATTTTAGCCCAGCAAGACCCATGTTAGACTTCGACATCCAGAAACGTAAGATAATAAATTTGTGTTGTTTTCAGTCAGTTAATTTGCTGTAATTCATTACAGCGGCAATAGGGGCTTTTCTGAAAGCTTTTCCACCCACTTTGCTTTCTTTAGTTTCACTAACATCCCTGTAAAGCATGTAGCAGGGGAATTCTCAATTCAGTAACATGAGATTTGGGTACCTAAAATAGAAATACCACTTAAAAAAGAAGTCTTAACCCGTTATGACATTATATAGTCCCACACAGAGATATATACATGCTAATATAATATACAATTTGGCCCTGGAGAGCCAGGAAGAACCATTAGATTTTAATTATTGGTAGGATGCTGCTGTTACCCTTCACAGGTTTGGATGAATGGAAATGATTTCTTCCCACTTCATTGGTGTAGCCACTGCTGCTTTTTATGCCCTAGAGTTTACTTCCATTCTAGGCACAGAACAGATACAAATAACAAAATGGCAGTAAAGCTGTTACTATGCATAACATAATAAGGTAGTAAGTCTTTTTATTACTAAAACACTTACCTACTTACAATGTTCAGTTTCTGACACCCAAAATCACTGGGCCACATTGGATTCTGTGACTGATTCACAAATATAGGTAGGGAGGAAAAAAAATCTGTAGTAGTAAAGACAGCACTATAGCAAGAATCATCTTTTAAAGTCTGTTAATTTAAACATATAATAGCCCTAATTAAGGAAGAAAAAACATGCCAAAGAACTACATTAAGCCAACATATTTTCTAATGGATAACCTCCAAGTGGAAATTTACATTGTAAACATAAATAATAGACAACTAAATAAAAAGATTTTCATTCATATCTCAGATCACTATTTAATTATTCAAGAATATGTATAGGAGTGGATGAGCAAAAACAAAAGCCCTTCCACATCTTCCACATTTATCATGTTGGCATTTAAAAATGGGAAATTAGGACTGGGGGAGTAGCTCATGTGGCAGAGCACTCCCCTAACAAGTGTGAGGCTGAGTTCAATTCCCAGTACTACAAAAAAACAAACAATAAAACAAAACAAAAATGGGAAATTAAATTACCTAATTTACTATAAAAAAAATCTCCAGCTACTAACACATAGTACAAACCACCATCAGCCAAACATTACTGACATCAAAGTACATAGGTTTTGCTACCCAGTGATATTCACTTGTGGATGGTAAGTCAAAGCACACACTAGAAGATTAGGACCTGGCCCTTCTCTCCATTCCACCAACAGCATTCAAATGACTCTGTTAATCCTCATAATCTCTGTCCTCACTAAGCAACAAGACTGGCTGGTCAAAAACTGACCATGGACCTATTTTCTCACTTTTGTTTCTATTTGCCAATTCTATGATACAGATGGAGTTTATTTAGTACATATTGCCTTGTCTAGACAAAAGTTCATTTGATTTTAAAGAGTTCCCACAGAAACTTTTCTATGCAAAAATCACTCTAGCTTAAACAACCTGAATTACCCATACCAGCACCACTGTTATAATTAGTAGATGAGTCTCACTTTGCCTGTTTTCAGCCTCAAGTGCCATGTCATGTATCTTATTCCTCACAGTCATTTTTTGTTTGTGACATGGCCCACTACTGGATACCAACCATGACCAGACATTCTTCTAGATCCTGTGAAATCAAAAGAAATAAGATTCTGGCCTCATGGAGGTGAAATAAATAAGAAAGTTTCAGATAGTGATAAGCTACTATAAAACAGGGAAATAAGATACACTGACTAGGGACTAAAAGGACAAATGGAACCAAAACCAGTAATCAGTCATATAGAAAGGTTGGAAGAAAACAAGCAAAGGTGATCATTAGACAATACCTTTTACTTCCTTTTGAGTTTGCATTCATAGGTTTCTAAGTATAGCTACAGTAAAAAGATTTATAGTTTGGTAAAGTATTCCATGTGATATAAATTTTAAGTTTTAAATACTATTTAACCATAACTTGTCCAAAATATGCTGAAATGAAGATAATACATTCTGTATTTTTTTTTTTTGAAGTGCTAGGGTTTGAACTCAGGGCCTACACCTTGAACCACTCCTCCTGCCTTTTTGTGGAGGGATTTTTTTGAGATAGGGTCTTGAGAACTATTTGCCTGGGGTTGGCTCTGAACCACAATCCTCCTGATCTCTGCCTCCTGAGTAGCAAGGATTATAGGTGTGAGCCACCAGCACCTGGCTGCATTTTGCATTTAAGTCCTTTTGTTGATCAGCAGTACATAGTCTGTTAATAACTACAATGATTAAAAGAATTTTAGGAAATGGATGCAGCTCAGTAGTGGAGCACTTACCTCCCATTTGTAAGGCCCTGGGTTAAAAACCCAGCATGGCAAATAAATAAATAAAAATACTCTAGCTTTCAAACAACTATTACTGATAAATTGTTTCCTATGAATGAATTTATTCACTTGTAAGATAGCATTTTGGAAAAATGAGAATTTAAAAATCCAATCCCACAAAAATACACAGATAAGAGTACAACAGCAAAGAATGTGAAAATGTGTCTACTTCTACTTTTTTCTTTCCTTTCATTAAGAATATCTAAATCTGTGCTGGCCATATATAGCTACTTAACTTTAGAAAATGAAATTAAAAAGTCAGTTCCTCAGTTATGCTAGCTGTATTTCAGGAATTCAATGTCAACATGTGGCTATGATTGCAGTTATTGGTCAGCACACAGAGTATTTCCGTCATCACAAAAAAATTTACTGGACAGCACTGATCTACATTATTTTTCAAATTTGAATTAACAAAAACACCCCAAAATAAGCTATGAAACTAAGGCTAATTATAAAACTTTTTGAAAAAATTGACTAGTACTAGGATGTGTTTAGTGGTCAGATCAAACTCAGGTAAATCTAGCAAAATGTCCAGAGTAAAGGCATGTACTCTTTACATTGGTCCTACAGTCATGAGACTGGCACTTTAATTCTTTTTTATTTCTAATTTATCTGTATCATCTTGGAGGAAATACAACATCGTTGGCTCTACATGGCAGTTAAACCAAGTGATCCGATATCTGAAATGACTTCAAACAATGGGAAAGTGGACTGTGATTCCTCCTAGTACCCATCATAAATATATGGCTTGGATTTTTTGTTGACAAGAATATATGTGGCTTAAAAAATTAACTTTAAGTCTTACCTACACTATCAACATTATTTAATGATGACCTGTATTTGTGATGTCACAATAATAAAATGAAATTCATAACCAATGATTGTCTACTAAGTAGTATTTGGAGGTGGTGGGGGGGGTGGATAAAATCAGCATAATGACCACAATTGTCTTAAATTTTCTAAGAAACCAAGGTATGTTAAAGAAGTTGCATGTTTTCGTCTAAATTTTTTTCCATTTTTGAGTTTAAATTACTAACAGAACAAAACGACTTTTAAAAGTATAACTATACTACTCCACTTAACTTTCATGTTACTGTTCCAAATCTTTCTTGAAATTTTCCACTTAAAATGTGCTAAGAGAAAGATGATGGTCAAAGACATTAAAATATCCTGAATCAGGAAGTGACATGCAGTAAGTAAAACAATTAGTTAATGAAATTTTTTTTAAAAACCCTACATTTTACTTTATTTTACCATTAATCCCTTCCACTAAATTAAATCATACAGTTTTCACTTAACTATGATTCCATTAAGTTAAGCAACATTTTAGGTTGCTTTGTAGTTCTCCTTTTTTTCTAAGTAAACCACATTACTCCTGCACTACCTTACACCAACACAAAACTTGCTAGTGAAACACCAAGTTTCCCTATCTATTTGGGTTAGCTCAGTGTTTATTAAGTTACTCTCCAATCTTTTACAGCAAGAATACTGGATCACACTGAAAATTACTACAAACTTAGTAACTTCTACGACTCTTCTTGTTCTATATATTATGACATCGAGTAAACTAACAAGTCCATTCACATATTTTCCTCAATAAATGCTTAACTTATCATTAACTAGTTTCTAAAACTGATTCTTGAATTTTACAAATGCTCAAATTTTGCTGTCTTTTACCTTGGATTGTCCATTCCCCACAACAAGGCAAAAGAAATTATGGCAAAAATGATACATATTTTAAAGTACTAAGCAACTTACCATAATTAAAATTATAACTTATCAAGTTTTTATTTCTTATAAAGACCAATTTGGGCATTTTTGTTTATTTGTTTTAGGTTCATCAGTTTCATCAGTTTAGTATTTTAGGTTCAATTTATTTAGTTTTTTTCCCAGTACTGGGGATGGTAAACCTAGGGTTTTGTGCATGCTACTCAAGCACTCTACCACTGAGCTGTATCCTCAACCCTTAAGTTCAATTATATTCGAAAACTAATAATAAAAGTTAGAAGATTAGGACTTTGCATTATACATTCCAACTTTATATCAACTGTTTGATGAGAACAGTAAGTTTTGGTGCAACTACAACTGCCATGAAGTTGTAATATCAACAGTGGAAATAAACTTGGACTGGAAAGTTAACTTCATGTTCCTACTTGTACCAGCATGAATTCTCTTACCAACTGAGAAACAATCAGAAATGCTGCTCAGGCATTAGTTAATGTTCACCTTTTAACTTCTGTGAAAGTGACTTTAGGCAACTGAGTTCACTTCTTCATCCACTAAACATGTGACTAAAGACAAGTTCATTTCCCATACAGTATTTTGGGTTTTTTTTTCCCCCTACTGATGCTGGGGACTGAACCCAGGGCCTCCTTGTGCATGCTAGACAAGTGCTTTACAACTGAGCTAAAACCTCAGCCCCCAATACATTATTTCTGGTTTGTTTTTTTTTAAAGGTATGTATTATCAACTACATGCCTGTTGTATTTCTAGGCACTCTCTAGCACTTCCATTTTGAATATCTGTAACTCCAAAAAGGAGTAATTTCCATCTCTATATCTCTATTTAAAGGTAAGAACACTGATCCTCAATGGTAAGATGAAAGTGGGGATGGAACTCAGACTTCCTCAACTCATCCTTACAGTTTAAAAAAAAAAAAAGTTCTGCTAATTAACTTCAAGCAAACAGAACCACCGAACAAATTTCAGGGGTGAAGATCAGTTAGAGCAAAGAAACCTTTCTTGCTAAAAAGAGCCATACTTTCATAAGACAGCAAGTATGCTACAGTGAAGTATACAGGTATACACTTTCCATGGACATTTTCTAAAATAAAGTGCTTATAAATCAAATTTTAATTAAACATTCAGTCATATACAAGTTCTCTTAATAAAGGCAACTTGATTGGACTAGAAAATAAATCTATCTTATACCGTTTACACATCAGATTTTCTTAACATGACGTATGAGCATCTTCTTTTCATGGAGGATTTTCTAAACTCCCATTCATAAAGTATGTATCACACAAATTGTTGCGATCTTGCATGCTACACTACATTTTACCCTTGTTTTGTTTGTTTGTTTGTTGAGATAATTGCCCTAACTGGTCTCAAACCCCTGGGCTCAGGGATTCTCTTGACTTGGCCTCTGGAATAGCTGGGAGTGTATGTAGGTGCCACCACACCTGGCCTGTACTATACTTTAAGTCACAAATAAATGCAATTCTTTACAACAAAGCCTTTATAATATTGCTAAGAGTTTTAATAGTTTCCAACTTTTCTAGAAATGTTCTAAAACTGTGATGACTGTTACCTTCTTTGTAACTATACTGAAAACCACTGAAATGTATAATTTAGAATGGGTGAATTGCATACTTTAGAATGGGTGAATTGCATGGTATGTAGCGATCTCATTAAAAGTTATTACAGTTTGAACATCCCTAATCGAAAAGTTGAAATATAAATCCAAATCTGAATCTTTATGAGCCCCATTAAAAAAATTCCATACCAGACCTCATATGACAAATGACAGTAAAAACTCAGGCACACTAGGTAAATGGATGGAACTGGAGAACATCATTCTGAGCAAGGTTAGCCTGGCCCAAAAGACCAAAAATCATATGTTCTCCCTCATATGCGGACATTAGATCAAGGGCAAACACAACAAGGGGATTGGACTTTGATCACATGATAAAGCGAGAGCACACAAGGGAGGGGTGAGGATAGGTAAGACACCTAAAAAACTAGATAGAATTTGTTGCCCTCAACACAGAGAAACTAAAGCAGATACTTTAAAGCGTCAGAGGCCAATAGGAGAAAGGGGACCACGAATTAGAGAAAAGGTTAGTCTGAGAAGAATTAACTTAGAAGGTAACACACATGCACAGGAAAGCAATGCGCGTAAACTCCCTGTATAGCTATCCTTACCTCAACTAGCAAAAACCCTTGGTCCTTCCTATTATTGCTTATACTCTCTCTTCAACAAAATTAGAGATAAGGGCAAAATAGCTTGTGCCAGGTAGTGAGGGGTAAAGGGGTGATGGAGGGGTAAGGAAGGGAGAGGGGATAAGGGGGGAGTATGCAAATATGAATTAAAAAAAAAAGAAAAAAGAAAAAAAAAAACTCAGGCACACTAAAGAGATTGTGTAAAGTTACCTTTAGAACTGGGGGTATAGCTTGATGGTACAACACGTACTTAGCACAAGGCCCTGGGTTCAATTCCCAGCCCAGCAAAAAATTTCAATTATCTCCAGGCTATGTGTACAAGGTATATATGAAACATAAATGAATTTTAGGTTTAGATTAGGGTCCCACCAAAATATCTCATATGTCTACACTAATATTCCCAAATCCAAAAAAAAAAAAAAATCTGAAATCAAAATACTTCTGGTTCCAAGCATTCTGCCTAAGGGAAATTCAATCTGTATTTCAGAAAACCTTTCTGGAAAGCTGGAGGTATGGCTCAGGAAGTAGAACGGTTGCCTAACAAGAGCAAGGCCCTGAGTTCAAACACCAGTACTGCAAAAAAAAAAAAAATTCATGTATCTTTTAAGTAATTCTAGGAATTTATTACAGTAAAATAATCAGAACCATACAAATTTTTTTATGTGTAAGGATGTTCACTGAATTACAATATGCAATATTTTAAAGTGCCTAAAAGACCATCAATAAAGGAATGGTAAACAGATTATAGAACACTATAATTATTTTTTTAAATCATTTAAATTATGTTTTTAAAATCACAATCTCAAAAAATTTATTTCACAATATATTAAATAAAGTCAGTTATAAAATAGTATGAATGTACAAGTTCAATTTTATTAAAAAAGTACAGACATACATAAGAAAAATACTGGAAGGATATAGAACAAAATATTAATAGTAGTTACTTCCAGCTGGTAAGTTTCAGGTGATTTTAATTTTCTTTATATTTTACTGGTTTTTAATTTCTATATAATAAACAATCCTTTTATAATGCAAATATAACAAATGTTATTTAAAAACCTTAATAGCCACTTTGGAAAAGTTCAAGTTTCCTACTGAAAGAGAAAACAGGGCCATCAGCATTTCTTAGGAGTATTATATGTACATGTATATATGTATCCATAGACATGCACCTCAACCCTAACTAGTTCTCTCCCCCAATAAAAGAAATTCTAATGGTCAAAGCTTAATTGTACAGGTAGTGACAACACAGAAACCACGAGGTGATTAAAAGTATATTAATTCTTCATACACAAAACCAAACTTAAGGATTTTTAAAGACAATTATGTCAAAGTATGCTTACATACACATTTAAGAAAACTCAGTATTTGTTCTTTCAAAATTTAAAATAATTGTCATCCCTTCAGGAGGGAAAAACTAGTAAGGAATATATTTAATCTCCAGTGGTGTACAGAAGAAAAAAAACCCCAAACACCAACATTCTATTGCATTACAGAAAGGAAGTCAGATACAGTAGTGCAAAGAGAGAACTTTCTTCTCACAATCTAATGTGAAACACTATATTATCACTATATTATAATGCATTTGGATCCTGCAGAGATAGCTTAAGGTGACAAAATTATAATGACCAAGTAAATCTTTGATTTATACATGTAGCTGTATTTTTTAAAATGTTGGTCCCAGAGTTCAAATTGCATAGTTTTATGGAATACTGTATTCAGCAAGTGGTCAAAAGGGGGAAAAGGCATTCAACTTTTTCTGCTATCATAATCCTTGCAAGTCAACATTTAATCTTTCCAAACATGTAAGAGAATAGTCCAGAAGACCAGGGAAGCACAATCAGTAAATTTCTGGGATTTGAAGAAATTTGGTTCACCCAGCTAAATTACAGGAAAGATAAGACTCAAGAGGCACCAAGGATAAAGGGTCAAACTAGATTGCCACTACTGATTACTTCTCAAGCTAATACTTTTTGAAGGATTCCACTGTCTTGAAAGCAAGAGAGTCAAGCTACATTTTGTGAAATAAGATACTTAGACTAGGAAATTATAACATGCAAATTGACATTTTCTAAGCAAAATCACTTTTAAAATGCATATTAATCGAAAACTAAAAGTCACTGAATCTTACCAAAATGTGCAACAGAGATGAATTAGAGAACAAACAACATTTTGTATAGATTGGAACTTCCTTGTAGGATTCAGTATTTTTTGTTCCACACTTGTAAATAAGGCATTAAGATTTCAAACTACTAAATGCCTAAGGAGGAAGTGACTTTTTTTTTTAATATAAATTGCCCAGATATCCCTTTTTCACAATGACAATTAAAAACCGGTGGGCTGGTGGAGTGGTTGAAGTGGTAGAGCACCTGCCTAGCAAGTGTGAAGCTGTGAGTTCAAGCCTCAGTGTGACAAAAACAAACAAAACTGGTTATTCCATTTATGGGATTGGGAGTATAGCTCAGGTGTAGAGTACACACATGCTTAGCATGTACAAGATCCTAGGTTCAATCTCCAGCTTTCAAACAAGACAAATTTTAAAAACCCTGATTATTACATTTTATATTTCCTAACTCCTTATGGTTATGAATTTTTCAGGCTCTGAGGACGAGTTCAAACCCCAGTGCCACAAAAAAAAAAAGGAAAGAAAGAAAAAGTGAGAACATACTTTATTTTTTTTGGTGGTACTGGGGTTTTGAACTCACAGCTTCACACTTGCTAGGCAGGTGCTCTTACTGCTTGAGCCACAACCCCCACCCTTTTTTACACTGGATATTTTCAAGATAGGGTCTCAAGAACTATTTGCTGGGGCTGGCTTTGAACCTTAATCCTCCTGATCTCTGCCTCCCATGTAGCTAGGATTACAGACGCAAGCCACTGGTGCCCAGCAGGACACACATATTCTTTAAAAATTTTTTTTAAGTAGTCAGAATAAAATATGAAAACTTATTCTATGATAGTCCATTTGGTTTGAGGAGTCCCTGAAATCTTCAATTTCATCCATTATTGAATTATGTAATTCTTGTTCTTTCCCACTTCGTTTTTAAAAAATCAAATTATAATGTGGGAATTTTATCAAGCATCTCAGAAGGTGTCATGTATTATTACTGTTTTCTGCATTACATATCGTTAAAATGGAAACCTTATGTATATGAAAAATTTCGTTTTCCTATTCACTTTCTTCTCAATATAGTCTTAATGTTGATTAAGATGTACATCTGTTTTTTGGGGTTTTTTTTTTTGGTGTACTAGGGTTTGAACTTAGGGCCTACACCTTGAGCCACTCTGCTAGGCCATTTTTGTGAAGAGTTTTTCAACATAGGGTCTCAAGAACTAATTGCCTGGGCTGGCTCTGAACCACGATCCTCCTGATCTCTGCCTCCTAAGTAGCTAGGATTACAGGTGTGAGCCACCGGCGCCCAGCAAGATCCACATCTTAAACTTAAAAATAAGTTAAGAATCATTCTTCAAAGAGTTTTTTCAAATTAAAATCTTGTTAATAAGCAGATATAGTTTAGGAATAACAAAACATTCATTTAGTAAAAACTGAACATTCTCTAAATTCGAAAGATTTTAAATTGCTTTTTACCTTCTTTTCATGCCATACTGTGCAAGTACGACATACTACAGAAGTGCTTAAAGAACTTATTAAGTATTTATTAAGGTCAATAGCAAAAATGAAAATAAAACTACAGGCTTTTAAAAAATTGTTAGTATAATCTACTGCTTAAATTTATCCTCATTAATATTTACAAATAGATTGGTCTGCAGAAATAAAGTTCATTTATTTAGAAACTCAAATGCTGGACATGTTGTTTATTAACAAAGAAATAAATCATCTTAGTTGCTACATAAAAAATAATAGAATGCCCTTCTAGAGTAAAACTAAAAACAGCATTGCGGATTTTATGAATACCAAATTCTAAATCTTTTAAAGCCTTAGTAATTTAAATTCTTCAGTGTCTAAATAGACAAGACTATCTTTTTGTTTTAAAACAACCCAATAAATATCCATGATAACCTATTTCATGATAAGCAAAAGTAATTTAAAAATAAACAAAGTAATCAACAATGGTCTACTCATTTTAAAAAACTTACCAGTGTCTCAATTCACTTTCCAGGATCATGACTAGCCCCCCCAACCCCCCAACCCCCCCAACCCCCACCACTTTGATTTTTTTCATTTCACTGCTATCTTATTTCACAGACAATTTTATTAAAACAGGAAAAATTCTGCCAGAAACCACTTCATTACACAAAACACAAACTTCACTTATGCATGTAAAACACAATTCATTTATGCATGCAAAAATACTTTGTGTATATGCTGTATGTGTGAAATGTTGAGCAAAGTATGAAAAAAATATAAGCAAGATTCTTTTGCGCGCTGCAACTCACTCCCTTTGAACTCATACTAAATGTACCTAAACTTGAGTATCCCCTCATCTTCAGCTTTCATAGACAG
The DNA here is from genome assembly GCF_047511655.1 of Castor canadensis. Classification (NCBI taxonomy): domain Eukaryota; kingdom Metazoa; phylum Chordata; class Mammalia; order Rodentia; family Castoridae; genus Castor; species Castor canadensis. The sequence continues at coordinate 58,362,709 of NC_133399.1, read as the reverse complement.
CTCAAATACTTTCATAGTAAGGAAGTAATTGATGTGGTACAAAGAGCCAAGTAACAGGTTTGCCACCAAAGCCTTGGACTTAATTTCTATAGGTCTCAATTTTTTCTCTTGTAAAATAAGGTAGGTTGAACTCTCTCTCTTTCATTTAAACAGAATAGGAATCTAATTCAGGGTAGACTGTATTATTTATAATAGCAAAAGCCTGTTAACCTAAATGTTAATATTCCAAATAATAGAATACTATATGATCCTTAAAAAATTGTAAGTCTATGTGTGCTAATTTAAAAAGATGTCCCTCACAGACAGCCTATTAAAACAAGAAACAAGGGCCAGACCCAGACCCAGCTACTTGACAGACAGAGATCTCAGTTTGAGGCCAGACAGGGCAAAAAGTTAGCGAGCCTCCATCTTAATGCCCAGCTTATTAGCTGGGCATGGTGGTACACTTCTATGGTCCCATCTACTCAGGAGGCCAGCAGCAGGAGGCCATTCCTAGTAAAAACACAAGACCCTATCTGTAAAATAACAAAAAAGCGCTGAGGGCTTGATTCAAATGGTAGAAAGTCTGTCCAGCAAAAGCAAGGCCCTAAATTCAAACTGGAGTACCAAAAAAAAAAACCAAAAAAACAGCTGGTGCATGCCTGTAATCCCAGCTAGCCAGCTAGTAGGGAGGCTAAACATGAGGATCACAGAGTTTGAGGCCAGCCTCAGCAACTTGGTAAGCTCCTGTCTCAGGATAAAAATTTAAAAGGCTGGGGGCATAGCTCAGTAGTGCTCTCAACTTGCCTAGCACACGTCAGGCCCCAGGGTCAATCTTTAGTATCACTCCCTCTCCAAATGCAGAATGCAGGAAGTATGGCCTCATTGCATGTATTTTAAGAGACACATACATGTAAGTACAAGAACTTTCCCAGAAGGCCAAGCAAGAAACTTCAAAGTAGTACAGTGGTAATTGAGGGTGCTATTTTTTAACTACTTATCCTTCTATAATATTGAAAAATTCTAAAATAACAATCCTGCATTATTTTTATAATTTTTAAAAAGAAACTAAAAGAAAAAGCTTGCTAATCCAGGTTTTATAATTAGAAAAGACCTGGACTCAAATACTGGCTTAGCTGTTTAAATTCGTAATAACATTTGCGATGTTACTGTACCTCAGTTTCTCCATTTGTAAAAAGGTCTTAGAAGTACCAACATCATAAAACTGTTGGGAGGATAAAAGGAAATCATACAAGCAAGACACTCAGCACAGCGCCTGTTAGAGGACAACTGTTGGCAGCTATTACCATGACTACTATGACCACTATCTACTGTCATTAGAATGAGATTAGACAGTTAATTCAAGATCAGCAATCCTAAACTCCTTCAATCTGATCAGTATAAGAAAAAGCATTTGTTAATTTATGGTTAGAAAAGAACAAAAGCTATCACAGGTAGCAAGTAAGCTGATGAGAATGGTAGTCAGAGCAAAGTTTGGGTTTGGGGTACTCTCTAACTAGAGCAGCCTTCTTTAGGAAATGCATACTTGCCCAAGAAAACAGAATACTGAAAATAGTTCATTCAACCTTCTGACGTGATTTTTTTTCTATTTTAATATACAAGGACTGCTCATTTTCCTAAAAATTGTGGCACTGTAAGTTCATCCACATAATTTACCAACTAATTACAAATAACATGTCAGTAACATGTCAATTGACTGGGAAATATAAATGAGAAATCTACATAAAAAATAAGCTTCAAAAAAGCATGCTGAATGAATTCTGTCATTCACATTTACCTCACAGAATTTCAAAATTTCAGATGGAATATTATCAAATCAAAATACTCCAAGTTATCAATCTAGTCTTTATGCCAAGACCAATTACAGAGGACACAACTCTGACAATATTCAACTTAATTTTTCCACTAAACGTAAGATTCTCTATAACTGATAGGACATTAATATTAAGGTTGATTAAGTCAATATGTAATACAACTGGGCTGAGTCCATCATATTACAAATTTAACAGGGCTTTCTGGTATTAGAGAACAGTTTCAATACTGATGTAATGTGTTAAAGTATGGATTACCCCAATTGCAATTATTTTAAAAAAAAAAAAAGGTCAGGCACATTTTTTAATCCTTTTCAATAAGGAAATAAAAAAGGCTCCACCTAATACCAACTGATCTTCTGTAAATTTGTCAATATTTAAACTTTTAGCATAGTAACATTCAAATCACACAAGGTTTTTCCCTTGAATAGATTGAAGAATTACTGTAGCTTTTCCAAGAGTGACCTGACTTCCCACCAAAAAAAAAAAAGAAAACAGAAGAAAAAAACCTGGCAACTCAATGAGGCTCTAAGAACTACATGCCTACTTCAGAGATCATTGCTCTGTGCTCAATTGGCATTTGGAGGCTGTATTGAGCAAGCTACATGCAAGCAAAAGAAAGAGTATATTAAAAACAAAACAAAACAAAACTAAACTAAGCACTATTCTTAACACAGCCATTACCTACCTATAAGGAAAAGCTATCGAAATACCATTTTAAGATACACACATTTCTAATTTTCCAATATTCAAAACACATCAAGCAGATAAAGGGTAGTAAGCACATCTTACTACCCTTTCTCACCCCCCACACAGTGCTTTGCCAAGAGCACAGCCCCAAGTAAAATAACCGATGCAATTTCCTTGTTTACTTAAAGAATTGCAGAGAACATGTTGACTGCTTCTGAAACCAATCAATATTTAAAAGACTTTTCACAATCATGTTTGAAATATGAGAGTGACAATGATTCCTTCGGCTAGTAAAAATCTAGTTTAAATTTATAAAAAGGGTTTAATTTTACACCGCAGTTCATCAGCATGCCTTGTTTGCAACAAGGAAGAGGGAAGAGAGGGGAGCAGCAAAACACACAAGATGGAAAACATCACTACCTCCTTTGGTGGTTATGAATAACTGTAAATGACCCAAGAGGTAAGGGAAGAGTTCATGAATATAAAGAAAGGGGGTTAGCAACATGAGCTGGCCCCTTCCAGATTCACACTGATGTCGGAGAGGAAAAGGAATTTATTTACACTGCAGTGCCTGGCAGCAAACATGGCTGCCCCTGCCCCCTTTAAATCTGAATAGTCTTCCCTCCTCACCAAAACCATCAAATTATGACCATGTCTCTCTCTGTGTCCCTACCATAACACAAACACATCTCCTCTTCCCTCAAACAGTAACACCCACACCTCCCCCCGTTTCACAACAATCACAACCCCATAACCACTAGCTTCTCTATTCTCTAGCCTTGAAATAAAAGACACAGAAAGACATAAATACAGGAACAAAAGGCCTTCCCTTCTAAACACTTTAACTACCCCATCCCCTCCTTATCCTCCCGCTCTGTGACGCTTGGTCGATGGTTCTCATCCCTTCCAGCATTCAGTTAATTTCCTTCCCTAACCCAATCCTCTGTCTTCCAGTTTCCTGCGTCTATTTCCTATGCTTCTATTGCATCCATCCTGCCTCAATCATTTCGCATCCCTTTTTCTACTCTATCTTTTCCTTCACTTTCATTCCCTCGTTTCTCCCTAGATTACCGTGAGATGTCCCGCTTCTCGTCAAATTCTACCCCTTTCCCCAGACTCTTCTAGTTCCCACACTCAACCTCAGACCTCCTTATCTCGCAGTCCACCCAGGTCTCTAATCTCCAAATCTAACTCTTCTCCTCTTTCCCTACCCCTCCCCCCGTTCCCACCTCTACTCGCAATTCCCAGCTCAGCGCCACTACATTTTACCCCAACCCTACATCCCGGCCCCACCCCCCAATCTCCTCCACACCCCCTACCTTGCCATCTGCTCTTCCTTCTAGACTCCCCACGTACCCTTCCTTTCAGGCCACCCCCTTCACCTGCCATTCGCGGGTCTTGCTCCCATCCCGGTGCCCCATTCCTAGGTCGCCCCCAACCCATCGATCCCTCCTCAGCCCTTCCTTGCAACACACACAAACACACACACACACGCACGCACACACACACATACACACGCACTTTACCTTCAGTCTGTTCCATTCTAACCCCCCGGCCGTGTCAGTGCGATCACAGGAGAGACACGGAGGCCCGAAGTAGGGCTGGGGTGCGGGCAGCTGCCGGAGCCGCGGGGGGAGGAGACGGAACCAAGCTAGGCCGCATGAAATCCCCGAACTAGATTTTCCCCGCGCCTGGCGCCTCTGCCATGGCGGCCGGCACCGAGGAGGGCCACGGCCGGGCCGGGCCGGGCCGGGCGCGCTGCGGGGAGGAGGAAGGCTGCGGGCGGTGGGGTGAGAAGGAAAGGCGGCTGGACGGGGGTCGCCGCGCAGTCGCTGGTGCCGGAGAGAAGCTTGTGGCTGGCGGCCCGGCGGCCCGGCGGGGTAGCAGGGTCCTCGGGGCTCCGCTTGGAATTCGCACGCCTCTCCGCGGCTCCCAGCGCACAGTCCCCTCAGCCTACGCCTCCGTGCCGCCGCCCGCTCCCGCCGCCGCTGCCGCCGCTCCCGCCGCCGCGCACAAAGCCCCCCCACCCGGGGCTCACTGGGCGCCGCCGCCGCCAAATCCTCAGCTCCTCATTGGCTGTGGGCCGCGGCGCCTGCCGGGAAATGCAGTCCCGGGTCTGGGGTGCAGGGGGCGAAAGGAGGAAGAGGCTAGTCAGCCGCTGAGAGAGGAGGGCGGGAGCCAGAACCAGAAATGCAAGTGGCGCGCGAGCGTCTAGACCTGACGCGACACCGCAGGCTATGAGGCAAAGGGACGGGAAGGGACGGTGCGGGGGGATGAATGCAAAACAAAACTAGAGGACAGGCGACGGCTGGGCCTGCGAGGTAAAACCGTGCTTGTGCGTGTTCTCAGATGCTCATTAAATAGCAGCACACATTAAACGCCATATGGTACTCCTCGCAGTGGCGCCGCTCTACAATTCCAAGATATTAGGAAGAAGCTACAAATGGGTGCGCGGTTACAAGGGCCAGGAGAGAGCGATCCTTGGCTGTCCGTGCGACAGCTGTCAGCGAAGAGCGCCCTACCCCCGAGGGTCGGCGCCCCGAGATCGGGTAGCAATTTAGGACTTGAGTCCGGGAGGGGCAGGCTCCCTTTCGGCCGTGGGTGAGTGTCGGTGGTCCCCAGGTTGCAAGCATTAGAAGGACGGACGGACGGCTGGGTCTGAGTCCTGCTTAGGAAGCGCCCGCCGTCCTGGGCAGGCACCCGGCCCCGCCACCTCTTCCTGCCCGCACCGCGGCCCGGAGGCTTGTGGGTAAGCAAGCAGGAGGACGTCAGCGCAACTGCATCCCGGACCACGGCGGACAGAGAGGGCTCCGCGACGTCACGTGCCGGGGCCTCGGCTGCTCCAGCCAGACCTTCGCACCGAGTGATGTGAGGCCCAGGCCGCTCGCGCAAGAACAAGAGCAGGGAGGGGGACGGTGCTCTGCAAGCCTCCAGCCTCCCCATTCTAAGGAAATGGGTGTGAAACAATGGCTGGTCTTAAATGTGGGACACCGTAAGCGAGTCTTGCAGGGGCGTGCAGAGGCAGTGGTATTTCCTGGGCCCTGCTGGCAATGACTTAGAACGTTGCAGCACAGACTTGAATGTACAAAGGAAACGCCGGCAGCAATCAGATAAGGAAACCAATGCGTAGTCTGCCCTCTGTTCTGAGAATTACACAGCTCTGTCACTACTACACGTCATGCTCCCCACAGATATGGTAATGCTCTATCTATGTGCTACCATTACAAGAAGTTCCTGGTATCTTTATCTTTAATAGCACTCGAGAAATGAAAAAACTCCTACAGTTCAATTATTTTATTGGACACTAAATATGTATTCGTTTGTTAACATAACTTTGTTAATAGTACTAAGGATGATACTGAGAATTAAGAGTTCCTACTACTATCAATCTCTAATTTATTATTTTATTTTATTAATTTATTTTGAGATGGGATTCACTATGTTACTGAGGTTGGTCTCCAGCCCCTGTGCTCAGCCTCCCCAGTAGCTGGGACTATAGACAGTACCACTGACCTACGCTTTGTGCAGTACCAAAAGTTAAAGGAATCAATAAAATCACCATTTTTTAAATAAATATGTATTTTTAAAACAGATGGCCAAGAGGGCCACGTGAGCCTAGTTTGATTCTACCTCCTGGGAAGAGGGGGTCTTTTTTTCCCTCCCCTCATGGTCCTTTCTACTTCCATTTTTCTTTTTCCTATAGCCTTTTTGCTTCTTTGATAAACTGTTGCCTTGCCTGGCACCTGGATTTTCCCATTGAGGAGAAGCTGCTATTTTGTCCCTGGGGAATGTATTTTAGCCTACTTCTGATAGCTATGCTGACAACAAAAATTTAAAATTGAAATTATGTGTATTTTTCTGCAAGCATTGGAAAATAGTTAATCTCTGATCTGGAGTCATGCTTAGGGAAATGGGCACTAGTAGTAATAATTCACATTTTCAGCCTCTAATGTCTTCTGAATTTCAGAACATGCTTACTATTCTCCATAGGAGAAGAGCAAACAGCTCATCAAGACAAAGCTAACACAATTCTCAGAGCCAGAGTTATGGAGAAAAAATTTTTTTCGTTTCTCTTCTGAATATTATGTACAAAAGCTCCTTATGAATTAAATCCCCTATCCTGAAAGTCAAATAAATTGCCAAGCTTGATAACAGGCAAAGGTAGACATTGCTTTGAACAATTGGATTTCAGAAAGAAGGGTTCTTAACCCTTCCCTTTTTAGAATAGGATTGCTGACATATGGTATATAGAAAACCTAGCTCATCTTTCAAATACTGCTCATGGAGTCGTTCATCTGGTTTATGAATACTTAATGATTTTCACTGTGCCTGGTTGTAAGTGAATACAATGCATGAATAAGAATATTTCCCGGTATAAAATGTCTCCCAGTGAACTGAGAGGAATAATTTTGCATCCTTTATAATCTTTTCCAGAAAAGTACATTCATATGGTAATGAATTCATCCATTTATGAAATCAATATGAAAATTATACCTATCTTTTAAGGCTCAAAATTTTACCACGGAGAATTTTCAGGCAGCGAAAAATAGAGGAAAGCTTTGTAGATTTAATTCTAGTAAACATAGAACGTGAAGTGGAGCCCTTATGTGGAAAGTTAGGTATCAGACATGCACAAAGGGACCTCTAGAGGCCAAACTGAAAAGGTTTTCCTATTTTCCATAGTGATCCATTTAGTTATTAGCTGAAAAATGCTTCGTGGATTAAAAGCGGTCTGCATTTCTTACTGAAATTTAATACCCGCCATCTTTCATTCTTACAAATGTGTTGCCCAGATGAGTAAAGTCTGTAGTAGGCTCACATATGAAGTATTCACCGTGAGAAAGCGACTCCTTGCTGTCGGTGTTAGAGCCACTAACATTTTCGTCTTTAAAAGAACCAGATAATGAATAGGTAGAGACAAATGGGGAAATAAGGATATATCTAGATCTTTCCCTTTGCCAAGATGGCTCAGATGCCCATCCTAGGAACTGAAGTGTTCTAAAACCTGCCACGCCTCCGCTATTTCACAGATACTCTAATATTTATATTATATGATGAGATTTCTATACAAACTACTGATCATAGCAACGCCTGTTAAGAGACCATTTATAAGTAAATTTCTATAGCGAATTCACAGTTCCATATGAGGATTTCACAGCATTCCGGCGCTGGGCGGAGAAAGGAGGATGCTTTCCTTCCCATTCCCCTTCTTTCTGCTACCATCCCCACCTGCTCTCCACTGGGGTCTCCCGAGGCAGTTTCGGAGTTGGACGGGGCGGAGGGAGACTACATCAAAGTGATGTCATTCGTTACTCTGGGATGGTTACCATGGCAACTATCAGACATTACGCCAGCGTAAGAGCCTCTTTAATCTAGTTCTCATTCAAGGGTTTCCCTGTGGTTTAGCCCCAGACTACAATGTGGATAGGCGGAGAAACATCAGTCTTGGGTATTCCAGCACCGAGGCTCCCCGGACTAAACTAAGCCTAGAAGTCACTTCGCGCGTGGGAAGCTCTTGCTGCTGCCTCTGCCGAAGGACGCCCGCCTTTCCCAGACTTAGAGATGATTGGATGGTGGTGTCGTCACTCAGGTGACGTCACGAGGAAAGGGGCAAGAGGTGGAGCCATAGAGATTGTCTCCGCCCTTCTAGCCTGGGGGCCAAGGAGGAATCGGGAAGGGACTGGGAGGACTGAGGCGGCGGTTCCGGGGAGCGGGTAGAGGAGGTAGGGGTGGGCTGGCCGGGTCCCGGGACTGTTACTTGGTGGACCCGCCCTCGCCTGACCTCCGCTGCCCTGCACCCTCTTCCTCCGGTCTGAACCGGGTTCTCCCCACGGCTTCCACTTCCCACCGAGCCCGCGACTTCTCCCGTCCGGCCCTCCAATCTTTGGGGAGCAGCCTCCATTCCTCGCGAGTCTCTTCCCAGTTTCGCTTCCGTGCTCCGCACCCTGCTTCTCGTCTTCTCCCCCACCCCCCACTACCGGGATCATCAGCAAGAGTCGGCGTTCCTGTGCCTCCCTCAGCCTGCACACCCCCCAAAACAAAGCACATCCCAGAGACCCCACCACCACAGCAGTGCCCCCCAGCCTGCACCGGTGCGGACGCACTGGTAACCAGGCGCCCGGCGCGGGCTGCGCGGCCCCGCCACCCGGCCGGCCGGGGAGAGGCTCCAGCCCCGGCGGAGCAGATAACCGCCGCCCGGGGCTGCTTCCCAGCTTAGGGCCCTGTTGGCAGTGTGGCTCTGACAACGAGGTCGCCACCCTGGGAGCCCAGATGGCAGGAGGATGTGAGGTCTACCTGACCGCCCCTAGCTGAAAAGCGGCTCAGGGTGGAGAAAGGTTTGACTGAAGCAGATAGAGGTCCAGGGCTCCGTTTGGGCTCTGGGGAAGCTCCAGCACGGGAAGAAGCCTGTTTCACTTTTTTTTTTTTACTTGCACCGTGCATGTCTTCACGGCTACGGAAGGGAGATGAGTGATTACGTTCAGGCTCTGGGGTTTGAGGTAGCTTGGCCAAATATAGAAAAAGCTAATTGAAAACAAATCCAGGATATTTACTCTACCCGTAACTTTAGAGTACGAAGAAGATTGCCTTTCGCCTCTTAACCTCCGCGGCAGGTTGCTAGATACTATCGATCAGAAATAATCAGTCTTTGAAGGTCATGCCATCTTCATGAGCATCAGCATCTTGGAGATCATTCCTATGTGTTGGGATCTCCAAGTACCATTTTCAAATCCAGAGCTAAGCAAGTTTTATTTGTGATTGTTGTGATGAACTAGAAAGAGATTTTACACTTTGAATATGCAAATTTTCTGCCCTTGCAATAGTTGAGAATTCTGAAATCCTGATATCTTTTAAATGATGTCTTTCTAAAATACTAAATTGTTTGCTTCTTTTGCTAGGTCTCTATGTTGATTAGTTGAGACAAATAAATATGGCCTTCTACAGTTATAATGCAGTCCTAGCTATTGTCCGGATAAGGTGAGTTTGGGAACCTTCCCTCAATGTGTACAGGAACTTCATTCATCTAAATGGAAAGGATACATGTAAAAGGATCGGCTTAGTATATAATTAAAACTTTGATTTTTAACTATGTTCTTAGCAATATGACATTTTGGACTTTTTTGCAGCCTTGGGATTTGAACACTCTTGCTTGGAAGGCATTCTGTAGCTCAAGCCGCACTTCCAGCCCAGGAAGCTAACATTTTAATGTCCAGTATTTAAACTTAGGTAAAATCTCCTATATGCTTTTAGAACTCAGGCTGAGTAATTTTGTAGATGTGTGGTTACAGAAGATGTAATGGTTTTAGAGTGACACATCTGTAATTGATTAATATTATACCAGGTTCTCAGATGTGAAAAGGAGTAAAATGGCTAATGGACAAACTAGTCCTAGGGAATATGCCTGTCCCTTGAAGGTCTGTTATCATTTGCTTATGTATTCAGAAGAATATTCACTTAGAATTTACTATGTGCCAGACACATTGTACATTTTCCCTTTTGGCCATTCAGAGAACATTTTTAGCTTGGCATGCTTCAAATATAGGATGAAAGAATGGAAAAAAAACCATTTCTTTGCCAAAAGAAGTCTCTTTTCCAGTAACTGTCTTTCCCTGAATCTGTCTTATTTTTATTTTCAAACAGTCTGATGGACTAATTTAACTGAAGATTGTGGGCTGACCCTTGGGTCAGGGTACTCAGTTTTAACTGTTGTTGTTTGGCTATATTAGGGCTTGAACTCAGGGCCTCACGCTTCCAAGGTAGGTACTATACCACTTGAGCCACTCCAGTTTTTTTTTTTTTAATGTGTTGGGTATTTTTGAGATAGGGTCTCACTTATTGCTCTGACTGGCCTTGAACCATGATCCTCCTGATCGCTGCCTCCTGAGTAACTAGAATTACAGGTGTGAGCCACCAGCACCCAGCACAGTTTTTTGTTTTTTTTTTTGGTGTTGTTGTTTTTTGTTTTTTTTGTATGTGGACTGCGGTTCAAACGCAGGACCTCATGCTTATGTGGCAGGTGCTCTACCACTTGAGCCACTCTACCAGCCCACAGTTCTAATTCTTATTTCTAATGTTCTTGAGGAATTTTAGGGAAAGGGATTTCTGCTGTCAGTGCCTCTCATTTGAGCAAGTCCATGGATAAAGCAGTATTACATGATTGGCTAATCCCCACAGGCACCATGAAGTGTTTCCTTAAAACATTCCTGTTATCAATAGAGTAGCTAAAGACATGAATCTGTCACTTATTTTAGATAGAAACACTATCAAACATAATCCCTATCGAAAGATGTTTGCTAGTAGGTGTTTAAATTAATAGTTGTAGAACTTCTAACTTCCAAAATTGCAAATTATTCTTAGGCTTTAATTTACCAATTTATGGAACATATTCAGGGTTTCAGCATACTATTTATCAACAGGTATAAAAAGTGGGGGTATAGCTTAGTGGCAGAACACTGCCTAGCATGTGGGAGGCCCTGGGTTCTATTCCTGGCACTGCTGGAAAAAAAAGAAAAAGTTGCCCGTTTAACTGGGGCTGTAGCTCAGTGGTAGAGCATATTAGCATATATAAGGCTCTGGGTTCTGTCCCTAGCAACACACACAAATGTGTTTCTTTAATTTATACCTTTGTAATCCTACATGCTTGATTCCAAGAATGCTGTTCTCTATTGCAGATTTACTAGCCATTTCGTCCATCCTCCCTGCTCTTCTTACTCCCCATCACTTGCCTTTCTTCACTTGCCAGAGTACTATTTAAGTAAGACCTATATGAAGAACTGTGGAAGCAGGAAGTACTCCTATCCCAGTCAGTTAGGCCATAAAAGACTTCATTTACGAACTACACTAATACAAAAGCCACACACATCAATTTGTTGGCTACACCAAGCCCCTGATAAACCTCAGCTGGAGCAAACCTCAGAGAAGCCCGCAAAAGAAACAAAAGCAGAGATTAAAGAAGAAAAGCAATCTTACAGGCAAAAAATCATTAATGAACTTAAATATTATTACAAAGGCTTTCACTTACTTTGGATTGACACCAAAGTTGCTGCCAGAATGGTTTGGAGGCTGCTGCACGGGCAGGTGCTGACCAGGCGAGAGAGGCGAAGGGTAGGCAAGAAAATGGGAAGTTAAAATGAACTATTTGGGAACCAAAATTTTTTGTTGTTGTTTCGACAGTACTGGAGTTTGAACTCGGGCCTCAGGCTTTCTACCACATGAGCCACGCCCTCAGCCCTTTTTTGGTTTAGTTGTTTTTCAGATAGGATCTTGTGTTTTTGCCCACAGCCAGTCTTGAACTTCGATCCTCCTACCTACAGCCACCCAAATTGCTGGGATTTTAGGAGTGTGTTGCCTTCCCAGCTTGTTTGTTGAGATGGGGCTGGCCCCCAACCTCGATCTGCCTGATCTCCTCCTCCCAAGTAGCTGAGATTACAGCCTTAGCAAGAACTAAGTTTTAAACTCAACTTAAACTTCATCTTAAAAATCCCAAAGTAGCTTGCCTACTATGCTTAATGCCTAGGTTTGGTCCCCAGCATCCCTCATCCTCCTCCCTCCCCCAAAAAACCTAAAGTGAGAATCATAACTACTGATAAGAAGCAGAATTTCTTTTCATGCAGTCCTGAGGGTGAAACCCTGGGCCTTGCACATACCAGGCAAGCACCCTAGCACTGAGTTACACCTGCAGCCCATCCTTCACAACCCTCCCAGACAACCAGAGTGTCTTTCTGAGTTTGTCTGAACTGACTTGCATTTAAATTCTTAAACTTTGCTGGGTGCCAGTAGCTCACACCTGTAATCCTAGCTACTTGGGAAGCTGAGATTGGGAGGATAGTGGTTCAATCCTCCTGGCAAATAGTTCACAAGACCCCCCATCTCCAAAATAACCAGAGCAAAATGGACTGGAGGTGTGGTTCAAGCAGTAGAGCACCTACTTTGTGAGCACAAAGCCCTGAGTTCAAATTCCAGTCTCACAAAAAAAACCTTAAAATTTGTATATATTTGCTTATAAAATAGTTATAAGTGTTTTTTAATCTCTTCAAGGAGTCAAAAGGCTTCAGGTTTAATGTGCATTAGAAATTAAAAAAAAGTTACTATTTTAAGCATGTGCATTTTGAAAACAAATTGTAAAACCAAGTGCAGTGGTACATGCCTATTATCCCAGGTACTGGGGAGGCTGAGGTGGGAGGATGAGTTGAGCCCAGGAGGTCATCCTGGGCAACACAGTGAGACCCCCCTCTCAAAAAGTAGAGACAATGGATTTTAACTACTATGTGATTAAAGTACAGACCCCTAAGAGATGTTTTCATCATCATTCATTTCCTTGACAATATCCCATAAATACTACGACTGCAGAGCTATGGGAAAGAGAAAAACTTCACCTATTTCACAAACAGCTGCTGAAAATCTGTCTTGGATTTTTAATGCTTTAAGAACCAAGGCAGCCTTTTTTGTTTTGAGTTTGTTGCTTTGCTTGTCATTTTTGGTTTTGTCCTAAACGCTGAGATATGGCTCATGCCTTCGTTTCTTTAGCTGTTGAGAACTTGTGCTGATTTGTTCCGCTTGGTTCCATTTCTGGTGTTCATAATTGTACCCTTCATGGAATTCTTGATCCCAGTGTTTCTGAAACTCTTCCCAGACATGTTGCCATCAACTTTTGAAAGTGAATCCAAAAAGGTATGTAGGGTTTTCTTTTTTAACTTGCTAAAAAATTAATAGACTTTACTTTTTAGAACAGATTAGGTTTACAGGAAAATTGGGCAGAAAGTACAGAATTCCCTTATACCACTCATACCTCCCACCCAAGTTTCCTCTATTATTAACGTCTTGCATCAGTGTGGTCCTTTTGTTACAACTAAAGAACCAATATTGATACATTATTATTCATTAAGGCTCATACTTGACATTTGGGTTCACTCTGTGGTGTGCGGTTGTGTGAGTTTTGCAATAATGTCATGTATGTATCATCACAGTATCACAGAGAATAGCTTCACTGCTCTAAAAATCCCCTATGCTTGCCTGATTTTTCCTTCTCTGTTCCTTCTTCAATCCATGGGAACCACTGATCTTTTCAGACTCTATGGTGTTGCCTTTCCCAGAAGGTGGTGTAGTTGGAATCATATGGTGCGTAGCCTTTTCAGACTGGCTTCTTTCACTTAGTAATATGCATTTAAAGTACTCCCTGGTCTTTTAATGGCTTTTTAAAAAGTCACTAAATAGTAGTCCTGTGTGGATATACCCATTCTGAATCCATTCACCTTTTGAAAACTGGTTGTTTCCAACTTTTGGCAGTTATGAATAAAACTATAAATATTTGTGTTCAGGCTTTTGTGTGGATATAAGCTTTCAATTTACTTGGGCAAAATACCTAGCAGAGTGATTGCTAGATCACATAGTAAGACTATGTTTAACTTTGTAAAAGGTTGTAAACTGTCTTCCAAAGTAGCTGTGTCTTTCTGCAGCCTCCCCAGCAATGAGTGACATTTCCCATTCTTCCCCATCTCCACCCATGTTCAATATGGCCCGTGTTTTGAATTTTGCTGATTGTAATAGGTGCGTAGTCATACCTCACTGTTGTTTGAATTTGCAACTTCCTGATGCTTATCTGCCATTGGTAGATCTTCTTTGTGGAGGTCTCTGTGCAACTGTTTGCCCAGTTTTTAATTGGGTGGTTTGTTTTCTTATTGTTGTTTTGAGTTCTTTGTGTATTTTGGATAAAAAGTCCTTTATCAAATATATATTTTGCAGTGCAAACCCCAGTACCACCAAAAAGAAAAAAGAGTTCAAGGCAAACCTCAGATACATAAAAAGACCCTGTCTGAATAAAACAAGGGCTGGGGATGTGCTGTGGTAGAATGCTCGCTTAGCATGTGCAAGGCTCTGGGTTCAATCCCCAGCATGCTCCCCTCAAAAGATAAATTAAGATAAACCAGACCAGAAGAAAATATTTGCAAAATGTATATTTGGAAAGCCTTTCCCTCCAACACAAGTGCAGGGGATTGAACCCAGGGCCTTGTGAATGCTAGGTAAGTGCTCTATCAGTTAGCCACACCCCCAGCCCTGTGGCTTACCTTTTCAATCCCTGAACAATGCCTTTCACTGATCAAACACTTGTAATGAAATCCAGCTTATCAATGTTTTCTTTTCTGGACCATGCTTTTGCGGTTGCAGCTAAAAACTCGTTGCCAAACCCAAAGTCACCTAGGTTTTCTCCTGTTTTCTTCTAGAAGTTTCATAGTTTTTCATTTTATGTTTAGATGTATGATTCATTTAGAGTTAATTTTCATGAAAGGTCCAGAAATATCAATGTCCAGAAATACTTTTCTTTACATATGAATATCCAGTTTTCCTAGTACCATTTATTGAAAAGACTATCCCTTCTCTACTGAATTTTGACTGCTAAAAAAATAAACAAGCATTCACTATTACTGTGGTGAACAGCTGAGAAGGAGGTATGATTTATTCAAAGAGACCTTCAGTATTCACAAGTGGTGCCTGAGAAGAGGGTACCTTGATTGCGAGTGTGAAGAGGATGGTTTTGGTGGCTCCTTCACATTCTCCATTCTGTTACACTCTGCTAGACACAGGTATGAAGACAGGAGCAAAACACATCCCAGGACAAAGAGGGCAACTTGGAAATCAGTGAGACTGGGAAATGTTTCCCTTTGGAATGGAGACTTTTTAAATAGAGGATGGAATTTTACCAGTCTATATATATTGTGGAAAGAAAGAACAGCACTAAACATTGCACGATGGTGTAAGACAGTGTGACATAACCAAGGCCACAGACTTGCTCTTTGGGGTTGGAGGAGGGGGTGCATTAATGGCAGGAGCAATGTGATGTGTTAGGGTTCAGGTTGGCAGGCATCTACCACCCTAAAGAATTTGGACATTACCTTAAACCCTAGTGAATAATGGAAGGTAAAATTTTAAGCAGCAGTTGGTGATAAGATTAGATTGATAGTTTAGAAAAATAATTTTGCTTACAGAAGGACTGAAGAGGGCAGAGCCAAGTAGGAAATCAGCTAGAAGCTACTGCGGTTGCCCAAGGGATATGTCAGAACCTAAGTAGGAAATGAACCTTTTTTTTTCTGAGGTACTGGGGTTTGAACTCAGGGCCTTGTGCTTGTTAGGCAGGCACTCTCCCACTTGAGCTATACCCACAGACATTATTGCTTTAATTATTTTTCAGATAGGGTCTCGCTTTTGCCCAGGCTGGCCTCAGACTGCCATCCTCCTACCCAGGCCTCCCACATAGCTGGGCTCATAGGTATGTACCACTATGCCCAGTTTGTTTGTTGAGATGAGACCCTGCTAACTTTTTGCCTGGGTTGGCCTCAAATGGCAATCCTCCTGACATCTGCCTCCTGATGGCTGGGATTACAGGTGTGAGCCACCCACTGTGCATGGCCCATATTTTATTTCTCTTTGTGGTACTTCATGCATGCTGGGCAAGCGCTCTATTATTAAGCTACACTCACAGCCCCTAATTTAATGGGAAAAATCAAATTGCAATATTTAACTCCCTGGCAATTTAATTTATTTATATTGAAAATAATCGGGATCTAGAATTAATGCTATAGCATTCCAAGGAATGTGTTACCAAACACAGGATGAAGGGGGTCTGGAGAAGTGGTTTATCTAAGTACTGCTTCTTCCTTAAGCACCAGTCATTCCCCCAAACACACTAGTATAGCATCATGGCAATTGTCTTAGAAAGTACTTTCTTGTTGGCTTTGTTCCACATGGATCATGGCACATGCATTTTTCTTTCATAGTTGATTATCTTATTAATCAACTTTTAATTTCTGGAATTGCTGGATCATCAGTCACTAATGTTTGTCTTTCCCCCCAGACTAGATCCGAAGTTCCACTAGACTAGAAGTTTTGTGAAGACAGGAACTCATCAGTTTTTGCCAATTTATCCTCAGCACCTAGTAGGGTAGATACCCAATAGATAAATGGATGGGTGAAAGGACCTAGACAAATGAAATGGATGACTAAGTGGGTTCTAACCATGGCATTGCCATTGTGTAATGTTTTTGGCTGAGTCTTTTAAGATCTTTCTAAAAATCAATGATCATGATTGGCTAATCATTAGACTCTCCTGGGCAACTTATAAAATACATGCAGATTACTGTTCCTTTGTATTATCTCTCCCAGCATCCTGGCCATGGTTACTTTGCACTGCATTTCTGATAATGAACAAGGATTAACAAATACTGGTCAACACAATGTCTTGAGAACTTAAAGTTAATTCTTTAATGTGTAGTCCTTTTTTTTCCCTCAAATCTATTACCTTAAGCATTTAACTTACTGCACTATAATGAATTATGTCTGTTTTCTATTTGAACTTTAGCTGTTTTAGTTGTTTGTAAAATAAAATCTGAGTTTACTCAATCCAGAGGTTGACTCAAGTAGCAGCCTAGATGGTTTCTATAAGGTTAAGAGATAATATATCTCATTCTAAATAATGACAAAGCCTCCCATCAAGTGGACATGCTGAATCTATCAAATGCTTATGATCATTGTATTAATGAGAAATAAATGTAAGATAAAGGAGACAAGTTTCAATAGAAGCTACTTTATATTTGCTGTGGTTCTCACAAAACCCATTTGTTAGGCCTACACATATTATTAATACATTATACATTACAGGGAGTAGCAATAACAAGGTGACAGTTATTTTTCCCAAGCTGCAGTCGTGAAGGATTAACTTTTTACTCTTTTATGATTAAGGAAGAAAAACAAAGAAAGAAAATGGCTGCAAAGTTGGAACTAGCAAAATTCCTTCAAGAAACAGTTACAGAAATGGCAAAGAGGAATACAGCCAAGTTGGGAGATGCCTCTACACAGTTCTCCTCCTATGTAAAACAGGTGTCAGTCTTTTATATCATATCCACAACTTCTGGGCTGGAGTTACATGAAACAAACATGTCATCATGGATCTTCCAAATTGTTCAAATCTTTGAAATTGCAAATATCTTAAAAATATACAACACTGTAAACATTTATAGTAGTTCACAGAAAAGTCTATGTTATGGTAATCATTGTGTTGAAAACAATGATAACTTCTTGGAAAGATCAGTAGAATTAGTCAAACTTTTGAAATACTCCTGATTTTTCAGATGATTTAGTTTGATTTCAGACAGATTTCTTTACTCCTCTGTGAACCACAGGATCCATTTCCAGACAGTAAGTAGAGCCCATAACTGCTTTGATGTCTCTTTCATATAATCTATTGAGAAGTTTTCATTAAGTAGGAAACACATTTTAATTAGCGTCTTTATCCCATTGCCCAGGTCCAGACAGGCCACAAGCCCAGCACAAAGGAGATAGTTTGCTTTTCTAAACTCTTTGAGGATCAGCTAACCCTGGAGCATTTAGATCGACCTCAGCTGGTTGCCCTTTGCAAACTGCTAGAATTGCAGACATTTGGAACCAACAACTTGCTCCGCTTTCAGCTCCTTATGACTCTGAAGTCTATAAAAGCAGATGATGAAGTAAGAGCTTATCCACTGTGACGTAGGGAGGCATCTTGTCTTAAAGAACCTTTGGATGAAGTGCAGTATTTCCTCCTGGGTCTGGTCATGGACTGATTCTGGCAAAATGAGTAGTTTGAACCCATTATGGTCTGGCAGCATGGCTCAAATGCTATGCTAGAGTGTTTGCTGTAGAACATTTGCCTAGCAAGGGCAGACCCTGTGTTCAATCCCCAATGCACAGAAAAAATGAAAAAGCAACCATTACCATGACAACTTGAACCTTGATTACTCATTTTAGGAATTGTTTGTTGTGTGGGGATCTATTTTCCTGATGACATTGTAAGCAGTCAGTAATTTGGACATTTTAGCTGGGACTAATCTAAAGCAGTTAGGACCTGCTGGGAAGGAAATAGCTCAGTGGATTCCCGCAAGGCAAGGCAAGGCTGCACCCCCACACCTCTGCTCCCCTACTAAGGAGCTGGTGCCAAAGTAAATATTCTGCTGGGTGAGTTGGCCTGGTAAGGAGGTGGCAAAGCATAAATGCTGGTTGGGGGCGGGGTGGAGGGGAAGCAAGGCCTAGACATCTTACAGAAAGCACCATCTGGACTGTAACTATTAATTAGACTCCTTTAAAAACTGTTTCTTGACTCTAACTCAGCTTGCTATAAATCATTCTACCTGGGGGAGCATTTCCCAGAACTGAGAAAGCATGATCCCCTGGCCTCATTTAGATTTTAGACGTTGCTTTGAGAACTTTGGAATAAACAATACTGGTCCCAGAAGTACAATGGTGTTCCATCATACAAAGCAGAAACTAATCTGTTTTATTGAGGGAGTTTTGTGGACCTCACAGTTAGGGCCATTCCTGGGGTGGTGGTAGGAGGAAAAATAGCAGTGGGACATGCAACAAATGGTATCTTGAAAGCTTTTAAAGTGACTTTTTTATGTAATGGACCCTAAAAAAATGCCATAAAAGTGCAAAGGAGATGTCACACCAGGCAAAATACAAATCAAGCAGGGAAATACTTTGTTAATACAATGTTGGGAAGAGTCATGTCAATAGTTATGTGAATACCTGTTAGTAGTAGTTCCTTCATCTCAACTGCCACCTTTCTAAGTCACCTTGGATTTTTAGAGTTCTGGCCTTTGCAGCAATCAGTGCTAGGGACAAAGGGTCAATACATCAGATTATGTATCAGATTTTGCTGGAATGTAGGGATTAGGTAAAATTAGTCATAAGATCCAACACTATTCCTTACATTTTTTGCAGATAATTGCGAAAGAAGGGGTGAAGGCTTTGAGTGTGTCAGAACTACAAGCTGCCTGTAGAGCCCGAGGGATGAGATCACTGGGTCTTACTGAAGCACAACTACGACAACAGCTCACAGAGGCAAGGACTCTGGCCCTCTTCACTGGGACTATCTCCCCTACAATTTGAAGACTCATTTTGTGATTGCTACCTTGCAAGTTGTGTTAGTCAGCTTTCTGTTGCTGTGACAAAATACCTGAGAGGAAAGATTTATTTTGGCTCAGTTTCAGAACATTCTGTCCATAGATGCCCCCTTACTGTGGCAGCACAGTACATCATACAGAAACATGTGGCAGAGGAAGTCTGATAGTAAACAAGAGAAAGGGACCCAGGTGCAGGTATCCCCTTTATGAACATGCCCAAAGGCCTACCTTCCTCCCACTTGGCCCTGCCTCCTAATGGTTCTACCACCTCCCAATAGCACCACAGTCTGGGGACCAAGCTTTTAACACATGGGCATTGGGAGGACATTCAAGATCCAAACAAGTGAGCCATCTTACCTAATCTGCCTTATTTCATTGAGCAATGGGACAGTAAAGAAGCTATTTATTTTGCACTTTAACCAGGACAGGGTACTATGTTAGTTTCCTATAGCAGCATTACAAATTACTACAATTTAGTGGCTTAAAAGAATACTCATCTATTAGTTTCTGGTTCCATAGGTCAGAAGTACAAGCTCTGTTCCTTTCTAGAGGCCATGAGGGAGGATCTACTTCTAAACTCATTTGGTTTACTGGCTGAACCTTGTTCCTTGCAGCTATAGGAACAAAGATAAAATCCTTCCTTTCCCACTGGCTGCTAGCCCTCAGCTACTCTCAGCTCCAAGAGGCTGCCTGTATTCCTTCCTTCTTGGCCTCACTTCCATCTGAAAACCAGCATGGACTTCTCACATGCTAGATCCCCCTTGTGCTTCAAATCTTGGACTTCCCATTTTTTACCTCTAGGTAGCCCCAAATTTAAATGTCTCATGTGATTAGGAGAGGCCTACCTGGATAATCTCCTGTTTCAAGGTCAGCTGATGTGGGACCTTAATTATATGTGCAAAACCCCTTCAAACAGCACCTAAAATAAGTGTTTGAATAACAGGGAAGTGTGTGTATACAGAGATGAGAAGTCTTGGGGCCAGTGCAGTATTTGTCTACTCCAAGTGTAGTAGGGTCTTGGCAGAAATTCTGATTGGAGGCCTGTCATCAATGTTAGCTGGTACAGACCTTGCCTGGTGGACTACCTGGAGCTGATTTCCCACTTGAGCCTCAAGCCAATTCCAAGTGTTTCTTTGGTAATGGATGTTTAATATTGCTTCTCAGATAGTATTTTGTGTTTAGGGGAGGGGCAGGAAGTTTGAACTGAGGGCCTTGCACCTGCTAAGCAGGCCCTCTACCACTTAAGCTATGTCCTGTGCTGTATTTTAACTAAAAGCATCAGAGCTTTAAAACAAAGGAATAACTCCTATTAAATATTTTTTTTGGCAGTACTGGGTATTGAACCCAGCGCTTGAGCATTGTAGGCAAGCATTCTTCCACTTGAGTCATGCCCCCACATCAGCTCTTAATTCTCAAAATGCTGTAAGTTGTACAAAGATTATTTTAGGATAGGAACCATTGTTGTGACTTTAAAATCATGTTAGATAGCTATTTTCTCTTACACATGGACCAACTATACTTGGAAAATGAACATTTGTACAAAGATGTTTAAAATGGTAAACTTATATATTTCTCCTAAGATAAATTAAAACAATGACATGCCACATTCACCTATCATACTGGCAAAAAGCAGAGTTTAACACATTGAGTTTGTAAGAACTTGGGTAGAGGCATACTCATGAATGGCTAGTGAAGTCCTCTATGAAGAGATATGTTATTATCTTCAAATTTTAAAAATGTATACACTTTGACTTAAAATTTTCACACCTAGGAATTTATGCTATATTGCACATGTGCAAAATGACATGTTAGAGAGCATCATTACAGCACCATTTATAGTATAGCAAAAGACTAGACAGTCATTAATAGAATCATTAAATAAATGCATGGCATGTCTTTTATACAGTGGAATCCTGTATGGATGACAGATGTTTTAAAAGGGGGCAGCACTACATCTACTGATGTGAATCAATCTCCAAGTTATTTCAGTGGGAAAAAAAAACCACACAAAGGACAAAACACTGCATGTATGTCACCCTTTGGGTAAAGATTTTAAAAAACCCAAACATTTGTGGGTATGGTGGAGCATGCCTGTAATTCCAGCTACTCAAGAGGCTGAGGCAGGAAAACTGAGAGTTTGAAGTCAGACTGACTACAATAACAAAATGCTGTGCCCACCCCCAAATTTTTATATATGCATATGTCTGGAAAATTATACAAGGAACTGGTATCAATGATTGCCTCTAGGGAAGAGGTGACTAGGGATAGAAGGCAGATTCTTTTATTGAAAACATTTTATTTATGTTTTAAATTCTTTTGTGCATATATGATTGAAACAAAAATTTTTTTGGTAGTACTGGGGGGTTGAACTAGGCAGGGGCTCTACCACTCAAGCCACTCTACCAGCCTCAAGATTTTTTAAAAAGCTTGGCCAGGACAGGCATGGTGGTACACACCTGTAATTCCAGCATTTGAGAGGCTGAGGCAGGAAGATTACAAATTTGAGGCCAACCTGGGCTACATCGCAGGTCCTGTCTCAAAACAAACAAAAAAAACCTGGCCAATTTGATTCTTAAAAACATTTCATTCTCATTCTAAATACCATTTTTTTTTTTTCAGTACTGGGGCTTGAACTCAGGGCCTTCACCTTGAGCCATTCTGTCAGCTCTTTGTGTGCTGGGTATTTTTTGAGATACAGTCTCGTGAACTATTTGCCCTGGCTGGATTTGAACTGCCATCCTCCTGAGTAGCTAGGATTGATTACAGGTGTGGGCCACCAGCACCCGCTGATACCCAGATTCTGATTTATTCTCTCATGCCATCCACTTTTTAGCTAAGAGTTTAATTGAACTCTCCCCCTCTGAGTCTGTAAGTGGCTCCACTTATAGTGAGGATGACTATCAGAGAGTAGCACTGAGGGGGAACCAGGAGTCTGGTGCTCTTATCCGTATTCTGCCAGGTGTTATCAGCATGCGTTGAGGGAAGCTGCAACTAAGAGAAGCAGTAGAGGACCATGGGTCACTTCAGCTCTAACGTTGGAGCTCTAACACTCCAACGTGTTTTATTCCTTCTCATTCTCCAGTGGCAGGACCTCCACCTGAAGGAAAATGTCCCTCCTTCTCTTTTGCTCCTGTCACGGACCTTCTATCTGATAGATGTAAAGCCAAAGCCAATTGAGATAACACCAGATATAGAGGTGAGTAACTGGGTTCTCTCTGATGCCTTGTCTGCTCTTGCACTCAAGAGCAGGCATTTCTTTTGGGCTTGGACCTAACTGGGTTTAACATAGTTTAAAATTCCTAAAACACTTTAAAACCAGACTGGGCTGGTTTTTAAATTTCTAAAACACTTTAAAACCAGACTGAGTGTAGCTTAAGTGGTGTTTTGCTTGCCTAGCGTGAGGCCCTGGGTTCCATCCCCAGCACCACCATCTCCAAAAGCCACTCAGAAGACTATCTCTAACCATAGGGGTACTACTGTCTTTAATTCCAGCTTGTTATAAGAAAGTTATTCTTTCTCCTTAACTAACTAGTCTTCATTAGGAGAACTCCCCCTACTCCCCACTTTCTCCTTTTAAATGACATGGTTCCTTTTCTTTCACATCTATTTCATTTGTCCAGACTCCTATTAATTTTAAATCAAAGAATGGCTAACCTAGAATGTAAACTTCCTTTAACTCATTTCCTTAATCATTTTTTGCCTGGCATTTCACTGAAGAACCAGTCCAGGATGGGCCCAGACACTGGAGTTTCTTGCTCTGGGCCCATCAGAAGTGGCCTTTCACTTGGGTGTTTTACTTGGTGGCATCAAGTCTGACTCACAGTATCCATGGGTGAGAAAGGAAGGACCAGTATAGAAGGTGCTGCATTGTGGTCTATTAGGTTAGTCTAAGTAATAAAAGTGAGTGAGGACTGGAATTTTTAATCTGAGATACACTGCTGACACCCTCCAGCACAAGTCAAGATGATTATTTGAAGTCCAGCATGAAAAACCTACTTTCAGGAAACCCCATGTTACTTTCTCCTTGCATATTTCTAGAGTAACCTGGTTTGGGGCTTTGTTCAGGACAGGTTCTAGGAGACCAGAAGCAACTTTGTAGTGCATACCATGAAGACAAGGCTAGTGAGTTTTTACTTGATCAAACCCCTGGATCAAAGTTATTCATCCTTTTTAGCCTGCTCTCAGGAGCAAGGAAGTCTTAGAGGATCACGATGTCTCAGAGCTAAATCTGTGCTCAGAATTATTCTAGATGGCCATAAACTCTTTACTCAGATACTGCTTTCTGGAATAAGTAAGAAAGAAAATAAGGAGGAAGAGAAGAGCTCCTACTGGTTGCTCTTTTCATCACTGTTTTTAAGCCTCTCCATATGTAGAAAATGAGAACAAGCAGCATGCTAGGCTGTGTGAAGTCAAGAAATTGAATATACTATAATTTTGGATTTATGTAGCCTCTTTCCCTTCAGTGCTTAAAAAAATTATTTCCAAAGAGCAGTGATAAATTATTTTCAAATCAAATATGATTCTTAAAAGGTAGGTTAACTATTCTACCATCACTCCTAATCTCCTATCTATTCTAATACCTGCCTCCGTCTTCCAGGGCCTCACACATGCTAAGCACTCACCGTACCACTGACATAAGCCCCCAGCCATTCAGGAGCTTCTTTTAAGCAATACCTACCATTTTAGTCAGGCAAACTTAACACTTACTGTATCAAAAAAAAAAAAAAAACCTCCCATAAATGTTAATTTTGACTAAGTGACATCAATGCTATTAGAAACAGTAACTGAGAAATGCAACTTTTTTTTTGAGACTGAAACAGGACCAGAACTGGAAAGTCTTGTTAATGACTAAGGATTTTAATTAGAGTGCAATTTTTGTATACAAAGTGCTTAAAACTCAGAAAAATAATACTAAGTTGCTAATTCAGGGACATTTTTCATATGTTACTCATAAAGGGTGTAGTGAGAGGAGGAAGTTGGGGATTTAGTGGAAGGCAAATTGTGCTAAAAGGCACTGACTATGGTAAAAGAACTAAGTTTCAGGAAGTGCAGTAGAAAGCTTACATTTGTGTAAACTATTCCTCTCCCTAGGCTCCCCAGACAGACATTCCTATGAAATCACCTACTTCTTTGGACTCTAAAGAGAACATGATGAACTCTGCACCTCAAGTGAGGGGAACTAAGGTTAGACTTTCTAGTTCTTTATGTTAAAAATGACATGACTAGCCAGGTGCTGGCGGCTCACGCCTGTAATCCTAGCTACTCGGGAAGCAGAGACCAGGAGGATAGCAGTTCAAATCCAGTCAGGGCAAAGAGTTCCAAGACCCTATCTTGAAAAAGCCCACCACAAAAAAAACCAAAACAAAAACAAAAAACAACAACAAAAAAGGCTGGTGGAGTGGCTCAAGTGGTAGGAGCACCTGCCTAACAAGCATGAGGCCCTGAGTTCAAACTCCAGCACCATGAAAAAAAGAAAAAAAAAAAAAGGTTTTGTTTTTGCAATTCTCTTAGTGAAATGGAGCTGGGCATGAAGTGCAGTGGTAGAGCAGTTGCCGTGCATGTTCAAGACCCGGGGTTCCATCCCTTGCACCAGAGGGGATATTTATACAAATGTCTCCAGTATCACCAGTAACACTATCAGTACCTATTTCATTACCCAATGGATCCATCACTTCTAAAGAAGCTGGAAGTATCCAAAGAGAAACTCCTTTCCCCCTACTTATCTGTAAAGGCAGTGAGACTCTAGAATTCTAAGTATTGCAAAACACTGCAGTTTTTCCTGTCATCCAAACAGGAAGCTGTAGAGTGAACTTTAGTCATCATATAACCACTACATTTTTACCTCAATTATCCAAAAGAAAAAAAAAAATCCAACCAATGCAATGCTGGACCAGACCTAAACATGTTAAGTCTAGAAGCTAATTACAACATAGGCAGATCTTTATTTTCTTATGTACCAGATGGAAATAGTTTCCATATATTGTATATTTTGTACAGCTTTCTGATGTCAGGAAATACTAACAGGAAAGCAATTAAAATTTTAGGAGAAATGCATGTAAACTGGAAATTACTTATGTGTCCACTTTTCCCATTTGGGTGAAGGAATTAGGGACAAAGGCAGAAGGCATGACACAAGTAAACAGTAGGGAGGTCACAGGAGAGTTGAATTGTGATATAGCTCTGGAGGACCAAAGCTGCTGTGTAAGCAGTTTAAGCATCTAGGAAGTAATCCAAAGGTACAAGGAAGTCTTGTTCACATGTCTCCTTCATTTTTAATCCCAAGGTAGGTTATAAACAGATTTGACTTTGTGATCATTATTTTGATTAAGAAAACAAAGAAGGGACTCCCAAAGAACTTACACATCTGGTTGTGACCAATGCCCAAAGTCCTGTGTTTTATACCTAGACCCTCCAGGCCAAATCACAGAAGACCTCCCAGAACAGCAAGACTAGTTCGAAAGCAGCCTAAGGACCACTTGAGGATGGAATTTGCTCTCTCCAGCCACTAGCCCTCAGCAGTGGAACCCATGAAGGACCTCTAGCAAGACTCTCTGGGTCTGGTCTAAGGGTCGGCCATTTAGTTCTTGGAGGCCTTGTAACCATTCTGGATGATATCTGCAGTGACACAACGTTCAGGCCATTAAGAGAAATGTAATTGCAAAGTCCATTTCCTCTGCCATTGTCATCCCACTAAACTTTGTGTAAAGCCCATTTTCACCATGTTGTTTCTGAACAGCTTCCTGTTTGTGTATCTTTTTAAGAAAGGAAATTTTTTTGCATAAATGGAAGCAACTTGGCACCTTGGATATCTCTGCCTCCTATGGCTTAAAATCCCAAATCAGAACCTGGAGACTCCAAAAGCCATTTTAAGAGCACCGTACCAATCTTTTCAGAATGGTCCATCAGTAGAACAGTGCCCTGGAAAAAAGGTACTCTATGAGACAGGATGGATATGCATCCCAGTAATTTCCTTCTGGATATAAAGAAGGGAAAGCTTTTTAGAAGAGAAAACAGACTGGCAATCAAAAACACTTGGCTGTGCTTAGCTGTTAGGATAGACAATTCCCTCCTGGGCCCAGAGGCTGCAGGAATCTGAGAGGTGCCCACTATTCTAGCACATATGGCTTTCATTAGCCACCATTTTGCTAGGAAATAATTAAGGGTTTTAAGCTTAATCATTTGTTTGTGCTGGGTGTGTTTTTCTGATCAGTTTGTCTTTCACAAATGAGGCTTTGTTAGTCATAGGGGTTGGTGAAGTCGGATATAATCTTTGTGCTACTCAGTGACGAGCATTACATTCAGCTATTTATGTTCAGTGTTTTCCATATTGTTAATACTGGGAAAAACTGAACAGACTGCCATGCAGATGACCAAGATGAGAAGGGAAAAGATATTTCAGCCTCTACATGATGAAATTAGATTTCTTTACTTACTATGAACTTAAAAGCAGTTAGATGAGAGTCATACCAATTAATACCAAGATCCTCCCTGTCTGGGATCACTTAAATGAGAAATGTCACCAGCACTTTATAACAAAAACATGCACTTTAAAATGCTTTCTCAAGATCCTGGGCACCGTAGTGGCATGCCTGTAATCCCAGCACTTGGGAGGTGGAGGCAGGAAGGTCATAAGTTTGAGGCCAGCCTGAACTACATAGTGAGATGCCGTCTCAAAAAAATCAGAAACCGTGCTTAGAGGTATGGTTCTAGTGGTAGAATGCCTGTCTAGCAAGCTCAAAGCCCTGATTTCAAACCCCAATACTACCAAAACAACAGAAGAAACTAAAAACACTTCCTCAACTTTTCCACCAGAGGAAAAACTCTGCCCTGTCCTGCTAAAAACTCCAGCTCTTTAAGGATGACGGATCCCTATATGCAAATACAGCATCCCATGGACCTTAACACAGGCCTAGCCAGGTGACTGACAATAAAAACTTGCCATTTTTAAGATGATGGATGTTTATTTTACTTAGTGCACATTTTAGGTATTAAATGTGGGAAAGGGATTATTAGCCAGTTAACTTGCTTGATCCTGTTTCAGGTGCATGATTCTTTTGTGCCATGGGACTCTCTGGCTTTCCCTGTGAGCAGAATGGGAATGGTTAGGTTGAAGGGCCCTCGTCACTTGTGGCTCCAGTTGGTTTCCACCTGTTTTAACATCTAGGTATAAGACACTTGATACCACTTTTCATTCTTATGATAATAGCTTACCCTAGCAAAAATCAGAGGTTTCTTTGTTCTCATCATTTAGGTGCTTGGTTGTATTTGTTAGACCTAGCCCTATGCAGAAACTTAATGGTGGTGCTATGGTAAATGATAAGGAACCAACTCTGAGGGAGAAATTGTCCCAGCATTTGCAGATGCCCAGCTATTAACATGAGATCACTAAACAGTGTGGATTTGGGAAGTGATGTGCACAGTGGGCTCTAGCCATAGCCCTTCTGGAGTGACGAGACAACTAACACTCTACAACTGGCAGCACACCATTACATGCATCAATTCCGTGTCAGGGCCTGCATCTAGGAGGCAGTACTGTACTGTTCTGAATGCTGTTAAGGGCCAACCAAGTGCCCCAGACTGAGTTCTCCTTAACATCTCCATTCTTGCAGATCTTGCCCCTTTCTGGGTCCCATCAGCTGACAGAATGGAAGGGCGGTCAGGTTACTGTAAAAGCTCCTTCCTTTCTCACTGCTTGCTACTCTTCCCTGCAGATGCAGATACCTTGTTTCAAACCAGCTGCTAATAATCTTACTGGGTATGATTTCAGTTCCTAACATCCACCTGCAATGATGTTAGATGTGTCCTGCTTCTCACACACACAGAATTCTGCTACAGTAATTGCTGGTGGCACCTGACATTTATGGCCTGGTACTTGTGTATGTCTAATTCTGTACTTTAATCATTACAACTCATATCAGTGACGTCCAGCCAATGCTCTGGATGCTAGACCCAGGTCAAAGACTCCCACTCAGCACCAGGGAAGGTCAGAAGAATGTTACTTCAGAGAGACTGGCGCATTTCCTAATGCTGCTGGGGATTTTAGCTTGCTGGCTCCACCCAGTGGTGGCTGATAAACAGTGACTCCATCCATTACCATTAAGATAGACTTCTTGCTTCATCTATGTTCAATCTTATTTACCTGCGATCAATACATTACATTAGCTGTGCCACGGGACTGATGATCTCTAGCCTCCGGCAATGAGGAAAGATAGAAGGGCAGTATTGATCAGTGCTATGGGATCCGAGGCCCTAATCCTTTAGCCCTCAGGAAACCAGACAGATTCAGCACTTTGACAGCACAACATCTTCATTAGATAACTGGACTCCTTTTCTCAAGAGACCCAATCCGGTCATCTAAGTAAAATAGCCATTTCATTTTCTCTCAGGTCAATTTCACTATCTTTTATTTGTCAGCCAGCTCAGACTCTCTGGGGAAATTCGTGGGTGATTTGAATAGCAACAGCAAGGACATCACTGTTGTGCCTTACACTTCTCTAGCACCTCTTCTGGAGGCATACAAAACCCTTTATAGATTCTTCATCCATTCATACAACATCGTGGGAAGTAGGGCTGAGGTAGAAGTTATCATTAGTCTTTTACAAGGAAAGACACTACCATATTATCTCAAAGCAAATGATTTTAAGAGCTAAAATTCATTTCCTGGCTCTGCTCACCAAATTATGTCCTCATTTAAACATAAACACAATTTGTAGTATGTTGCATGTATACAGAGAGAAACAAAGACTTTTACAATGGTGACCAACACTGCAGCTGCCAAAAAATACCCATCTTAAAAACAAAACTTAAAGCAGCAATCTCATTTTCCCTATAGAATGAAAGCATACTGAACTCTTTACATTTAGCAGTAACCAAACCAAAAGTAAGCTTTAAAGAGTACTTGGCTGAAAAAAGGTGCCAGGAGCCAGAATCTACTTGGTGAGGACAGTAACAACCAGTAGGTGGCAGAAGTTTCCAAGCAGCCAAAACCCCAAAACAAACAGACTTCTTTTCCCTTTCCTGAGGCATGGGTGGAGTTTGCAAAAGAAGATCTATAGCAAGCCAAGACCTGGTCACATAGAGACAGGAAGGACCATCTGGGGGAGGATAATGAACACAATAGGTTGAAGAAGACAGCTGGGGACCTGAATGTAGAATTAACCTTAGGTGACAAATTTTCCCTCATAGGCCAAAGCATGCCCACACAGAGCAGAAGGCTGAATGAAAATCTATCTGGGTTTCAGGTTCTACAGATCCTCATTGCATAATCCTTAGCTTTCCCCTTAATCACTTTAGCTCTACCCCTTGGCTATTCCAGGACCCCCTTCCTCCCAGTTTCCTCCGAGGAAGCAATCTGTGGTTGCAGGCTGCTGTGGCCTTGGCTCTCTGCCCAGCAACTCCGAGGCAAGGGCAGAAAGCTTCTGCCCACAATGCCAATGTGCGCGACCTAGGAGGAGGAGGTCACAAGGAAAGGCAGGAAGCATGCACTACCCACTGGACACAGCCCCTTGGTCTCCCTCCTTTCCATGGACATCTGTTCCCTTTTCACACAGCCCATATAAAAATGAAGCAGCAGCAATTTTTATTGAGGGACCTAAACTGAAAATAGGTTTAGAACATAATTTAAAAAAATAAAACAGCAAAAGTAGCAAAAAATATATGACCTTTTTAAAAACATTTTCCTTTTTTTTTTTTTTCCTTTTTTCTTTGTTTTTAATATATAGCAACTGATGCCTCCCAGCCACTAGAGGCACCATACCCAATGGGTAAATCTCTGGTAACGACCCTTTTAAAAAGACATGTAAATATATACTCAGATTTATACACTTTGTGTTTTCTTCATAGCTATGTACAAAGCCCCCAACTCAGGGCTGGGCCCCAAGGTTCCATCACTGCTCCCAGTCTTTGCCTCAACATCCTCTGGTACCAGGTATTTGGTCAGCAAAGCAAATTAGTATTGGAATTAATAAGCCACTGGTACCATCCATCTGGAGCAGAAGTCACCTTCAATCGAGGCCCGAAGCAGTGACCTCCCTGCTGCTGTAGCCCCAAGGACAAGGCACCTGCCACCAGAACACAAGGGGCTGACAAGTCAGGATGAAACAGACAAAGCAACACAAGAATGCCAGGGAAGCTCTCGCTGCCAGCCTGTTCATCCCACTCCCTGGCTCTCCAGACAGCGCCAGCGGCAGGGAGGGGTCTTGGTCCAAAAAAGGACGTGGCCACCGGCAAGTACCTGCCTCTTTGCTCCTATCTCTCACAAGCAGGTTGAGAGGAAGAGGAGGAAGGCCACACAAGGCGGCTGGCCCCTGCCAACAGGAAAGGAGAAGGGGAAAGGCAGTTCAGTCCAGAAGGGAGCTGTGGGTGAGGGACACAGCTGATGATGGAGCTTGGGCAGGAAACGGGAGGCTGGTAGTCAGCGTCGTTTGAGTCCGCCATTGGCAAGCGGAGTTGGGTGTCGGGGCAGACAGGGCTCCTCAGGCAACGGCTCATGAGAGAAGACGGAATCCTCCCCCGAGGAGCAGGTAGAACTTCGGGTGTCAGGGAAGCTGGGAGAGTACTGGTCCAGGGGCATTGACAGGTCCAGATACTCCTGCAACAGGAGAGAATGACTGGTGTGAGGAAGTATTCACCAGATGCACCACATGATGATAGCCTGAGGTCTAGCTCAGGGCAGCCGTACCTGATTGGAGGTCAGGGCCACAATGCGATCCAGGTCTTCTACCAGCTGTTTGAAGGTAGGCCTCTGAGAGGGCACCGCATGCCAGCAGTCCCGCATCATCATGTACCTGTGGCAGTGTGGTGAGGTCAGGGAGGACAGAAGCAGAGAGACGGGCCGGAGAACCTGGGGAAGGGGTGGCCAGGAAAGGCCATTTCCCTCTAGATGAACACCCTCTCCTTCTCCCAATCAAGCCCTATCCCCCCCCCCCCAGGCCTGGCTTACAGCTCATTGGTGCAGTTACTGGGCTTGTCCATCCGATGGCCCTCCTTCAACAGCTTGAAAAGCTCCTCCACAGGCACACCAGGGTATGGGGAGCCACCCAGAGTGAAGATTTCCCACAGGAGCACCCCAAAAGACCACCTGCAGAGGAACACAGAGCACTGCACCTTAGGGCACAAAGCTAGGTTCACCACAGGCGTTCCTGCATGCCCCCCACCCCCCCACCCCCACCACCAGAAACCAGCATGACAAGTGCCCATCCTGAATCTGTCCTACCCCAAGCAGCCCTGAACTCCAAAGGGAGCCCCAGTGAACAGTGCAGAGAAGACTGGCCTCCCAGTGAGTGGGAACAAAGTAGGGGGCTAAGATGGTGGTTGTTTTTTCTCCCTAATGGAAGGAGACTCATCAGTTCAGGGGGAATACGGGATGCTTCTATACTAGAGTTCCTCCCATGAATCCCTGGCAATTGCTTATTTCAAACTCACACATCACTCTGGTGGGTGTAGATCCGGTCAAACAATGCCTCAGGCGCCATCCACTTCACAGGCAGCCGGCCCTGTGAGCAGCACGGGGAGATTTTGGGGAGACTGAGGATGGCTCAGAGCAGAGAGGGGACAGGCATGGGACCCAGGGTGGGATGTGGTGTGCACACTTCAGCCTGTCCTTCTGCCCATTTCTCAGGGAGAGCAACCTGGCTAGGCTACAACAGGGCTACCCCAGCAGCTATCCCGTGGAGCAGTGCCAGCACTTACATTGGTAGTCTTTTTATAGTAGTCGATATGGTGAATGTCCCGAGCTAGGCCGAAGTCTGCGATCTTCATCACATTGTCCTCTGTTACCAGGACATTCCTGGCAGCTAGATCTCGGTGTATGCACTACAGAGAGGAGCGTGGGAGGCAGGTAAGGGGCGACGACCTGGAGACATGCCCTACTGTCCAAGAATCTTAGTCCCCTCCGCTCCAGCGCTCATTCTGCAGACAGCAGCAGAGCCTCTTCTCCTGCCCCAGCACCACAGCCTCTGGACATTCTCCTTTCCCCGATCTACTCGAAACACCCGTAGCTGTAGGCTTCTCAATCAACCCAGCAAACCCTCCTTTCAGGCCTCCGTTCCTGATCCGCCTAAGTCTGAGCTTTTGGATTTGCACCCTGAAAGACAGAACCTTTAGTCTGTTCACATGCTCCCAGTTATCAACCCAGGTACAACACACCTCCACTGGGTTGAGGTTGCAACAAAGCCACCGGTGTCCTGAGCACCCAAAACTGTGCTTAACACTCTCATATCCAATCTCCATAACAACTACAACACAGGGATGATTATTCTTATTTTGCACTTGACGAAACATGCAATCCCAGCACTTGGGAGGCGGAGGCAGGAGGATCATGAGTTCAAGGCCAGCCTGGGCTCAAGAAAACAAAACCAACAAACCTCACCCCCACCCCTCAATCCCTGCCAAAATGTAAGATGGCCTGAGGCTATGCAGAAAAGTATAGCGCACAGACTTGAACTTAACTCAGGCTGATCCCAAGACAGCTCGATCACAATGACTCTCCCAACTCAGGCTGCATGGGAGCCAAAGGCAGCACTTGGGTCAGGCGAGCTGGAGTACTAAGTGCTTGCATCCCAGCCCGCCTCCCCTCACCCCAGGGGAGCCTTTAGGTTGCACACCTTCTTGGAGGCAAGATATTCCATGCCTCGGGCCACTTGATAGGCACAGGATACCAGGTCCTTGGAAGAGAGCTGCTCCTCCGGGTTATGGCTGGGATTGTAACAGTACTCTAGCCCCGGAGGCCTCCGGGCCTGCAGGTACTCCCGCAGGTTGCCCTTGGAGGCATATTCCACGATGACATACAGAGGACCTGGGAGCAAGAGGAAGGGGAAGCCACAGGTGGAGTCAGCAGGTGTAACTTCAGCTGGAAGAAGACCCTCCTCCAATGGCATACCATGCCATGCGTTCCGTCCCCAGATGGTAACTTCCTTTTCCTGTCTCACCGAGGGAAGTAAGGGAAGTCATTCTGCTACCCAAAGAACACCAGCAAGATAATTCTTCCCAGGACAGTCCAGAAAGTTTTCAAGTGAAGTGGAGGGGAACAGCCCGAATTTAGATCACAGTTACGTTCCTGCTCCTCTCCACACACTGTGTGAACCTAGGTACCTGTATTCTTGGATGAACAGTAATGGGCACCAGCCCAGATCCCAAGAAATACATTCTAACCTTTGCCAAACTGACCTCTCTACTCAATTCCCCTAAGAGGCTGAGAGGACTTGTCACTAACACCTACCATCCTGTGTGCAGGCCCCCAGCAGGTTGATGATGTTTTTGTGCTTCCCAATCATCTTCATCATCTCCATCTCTGAGATGAGATCTGACAGGTCCTTCTCTGTTGCGTCCGCTTCACACACAAACCAGAGATAGGGTGAGACTCATACTTTGGGGAGAGGGTGGCAGAGGAACAGCCATGGGTCCAGGGAAGGGTGTATACCCAAGAAGACCCTTGTCTCCAGGATTCCCTTCTCTCTTCCCCATTTCCCACTCAAATTGATATTCCTCTCCCTCTTAAAGAGTTGTTGTAATATGTGGTAGTAAGTGTGGTCAGGGATGTGGTGAGAAAATTCACCTAGATACAGGATCCAGAACAGGTACTTGAGCATGGCCAAAGTTGATGCCAAGGAACAGGTGAGAGGATAGCAATCTTAGGGTGTGCAATGCCTCCTTCACTTCCAGGTAATGTAGCAGGTATGGACAAGGAAAGTACCAGAGAGGATGTATACCACTTGGCCGAGGCCCAGTGTGCTTACAAAGGGAAGGGATTCTTTCTACAAGGGTAGAAACATTACTTACACTTCAGCATTTTCACAGCCACTTTGGTTATACGGTTGGGTTTGTCCTTGTCCAGTCCAATGGCCTCTGCTAACACCACCTGCCCAAAGCAGCCTTCTCCCAGGGGCTTGCCTAAGACCAGTCTTTTGGGGAGAAACAGAGAACAGTGAAAGTTGGGACTGGAAAAAGGTCAAACCTCTCCTGCACACCCCACCTCTTACTTTCATATTTCACCCAACTGAAAACTGAAAACAATGGGGTTATTTCTGGAGGCACCTCATACAAATTTACTCCCTAGAAGGCTTTAGTGTGCACAACTTCAATCACTAGAGCAAGCAAGGGTGTCTTCAGAAAGTTGGGGGCTAGACAGAGAGTACCTGTCCCGGGGTAGCTCCCAGCGGGGATCTTCAGGAAGCTCATATTCAGAGACCCCAGCTAGCATGGGAGTCCCACTGGAGGAGAGACGTGAGGGCCGGACCAGAAGAACCCCAGAGTTCATGGACGCGCTAGAATCAGCTGACACCTACAGGGAAGAGTGGGGTCACTCTTCTAGCAAGGAGGGGGGAAGCAGTGGCAGATTCCTTCCAAATCCTCAGAGTGTTCCACCCCAGCACAGCTGCATTTTTCCCCAGCCAGGACTTTAGAAAGACCAGGGAGGTAGGAAGACCAGGTTCTACGACTGATTGATTTCCATCATCAACTAGCCTTTCTGGGTTTCAGTTTACTCACCTTTCAAAAGAGCAGACCAAATGTACTTCATCCAGCTTGACTTTCTGTAACAATTCTATTCCTGTCCCGAGCCTTTGCAAAGACTCTTTCCCTCAGGCAGGGGTCCCTAACCCTAAGCCACTTTCCAGAGTCAGCAGAGTGACCAGTCCCCTCTTCCACAGACAGAACCTTCTGAGTGTTTCATTCCTAAGGGTGGAGGGCACATAGATGGGAGGGGGCATCTGTGGATTGACTTGGGTCCTCTTCTCTACCCTACATCTTTACACCTCTCACTGGACCTGGGGACACCAAATGCATAATATCACTGCATATTTTCTTTAGCTCCACATGCCGGGTGAAAGAAAGGGGATAAAGCTGGGGGGTGGGGAATAGGAATTCATGAGCCAAACCGGCATGGGGCCAACTGTGGAGCACCTAGTCTAGGACATTCTACTGTGCCTGTCCCAGAAGTCAGAAAGCAAAACCTGAAGCGATAGATTAGAGACAGTGGAAGGGTCCCTGGTGGCCCAGGGAAAGAAGGTGGCGGAGAGCATGCAAATCCCCCATCTACTTTCTGTTACCTGTCTGCGCAGAGGGATGCTCTTGGCCAGCTTGTGCACGGCCATCTGGCTGTGGAAGTCACTCTTCTTGGTGCCGCTCTTCATCTTGTAGATGACCACAGAGCCCACCATGCAGGAGATGAGGAAGGCCCCCGTGCAGTAGATGATGATCTCCAGGTACAGGGGTGATGTCATCACAGCTGGTCTTTCTTCCAGGGCTGAGTCAGTGTGAAAAGGGAGTTAGCAGGTTCTGGGGGCCCCACCCATGAGGGGCCCTGCTCCATAAGAAACTCACACTGTCTCCCTTCCCCTGGGAACTTTTAGGGAGAGAAAACCCAAGCCAGGTCCTAGCTAGGGCTGGATTCAGGCAGAGAGGACCAGATGACCTATGACCGCTGAGGTTTCCTTTAAACTGTGTTGAAATCCACAGACAGTTGAACTAGACCACTTTGCCATACAAGTCTCATGCTCAGTCCTTCTGGAGCCGCCTGTCCAGCTAGACTGCTGGGCTACATGGGTAATAGGGGGCAGCTGAGAAGCCCCTCTGCATGTCTGTCTCAGTCTCCTTGTGGACACTGTGCCCTTCTCTATACTGTGCTCACATTCTTCACACGTGTTTGAGTCCTTGTTCCCGAGGGGCCAGGAGGACCTCAAGGGCAGGGCTGATACCTTGTTCTGTATGCCACACAGCACCTGGCATATGGTGGCACTCAGAATTAGGACAAATGAAGGAAGGCCAGGAACCAGATTCTGTCCTGACTAAATGTCCTACCCTGTATCTGGGACCAGATTCTGTCCTGACTAAATGTCCTACCTGTATCTGGGTCAGAATAGGCAGGTAAATATTTATACCTGGCCCAAACCTCAGGCAAAACTGATTTAATTCCCAAACTTTTTTTTTTTTTTTTTTTTTGCAATTCTTAAGAATTTTACTCATAGGCCCTCTAGGACTCTTTAGATTTAAGGAAACAAATGCCAGGGGACAATATTTGATGTTCTTCCTCTATCTCCCATTTAGAGTGCATACCCAACTCCCACAGAAGCCAAACCAGTCAGTCCATCTTTCCCTCAACACAAGACACATGGTGTGGGCTTCACAGGACTTCCTTGCCCCAACATGTGGACAGACCTCCTCCTTCAGTCCTCCCCTTTAAAACAAGCCAGCCACGGGGGAGATGGCATCCTGAGAACCCTTCAGGAAGGGCATAAGGCATAGCCTCTAAGTAGCCTTGAGGCCTGACAAGGAGACAGCAGAGCCCATGACAGGGAGAAGTGTTCTGTTTTTTCCTTTCCCTGATGTTGAGAAACAAAGACAACTCATTGGGAATACAGACAGGACAGAGACTGGGACAATAATAAAAACAGAACTCTTCTCTGCCACAAGCAGGCATGAGACCCTGCCGGGCAAGCAAGGCAGAAAGGAGCAAGAAAGAACAGAAAGGAGGGCAGGGTCAGCAGCCACAGAACAGAGCAATGCACAGGCCATATGCAGGACCTCAGAGACACAGACACAACCACATGGCTACAGTCACCAACCACCACCCAGTGCAGGCCTTGGACTCCTTCCTTCCTGGCTCAACACAGACCTTCCTTCTTGAGACAGGAGAGATAGCAATAAACCAAGAGGACAAATGGGACAACCAGGCCTCCTGTGGCTGCCTAAGACAGGCCTTACTACAGACAACTGTCCTGGCAGCTGGAAGGGCAGGTCAGCTTGGGTCCGTGCAAGCAGTAAGCCCTCTTGGCCAAGTGCCTCTGGTTAGAGAAAGGAGGAGCTGAGCCCTTTCTAAGACTCTTGGCCAAAGAGGATGAGATAATTCAGACACTTGGTACCAAGTGGATGAGCTGCTGGGCCCAAGAATGGAAGGAGCCTGCTCTGAAAGAGCCCAGCTGTGAGGCAAACCCAGCTCCTGTGCATGCATTGCACTGGCCAAGGGGAGAGCCAGATGCAGGTGTACAGGGGGAGGCTTCTGAGTTTCTGCAAAACCATGAAGCCCCTGAGTGATCTGAGAGGCTTCAGTCATCAAAGCTGGAGCAAAAAAGGACAGGCAGGCAGGAGCCAGCCCTCTATCTTCCTCTCTCAGCTGTATCCCCCCAGCCCTGCAATGCATGCATGCCCCAGTGCTGTGGCAAGGGCAGGACATGGAGAAGTGCAGTGTATACCTTCCAAAACGGTCAACCATGCAGAGTGATGGGAGAGTCCGATAGAGTTACCCGCCAAGCACGTATACTCCCCTGCGTCCTCAAAGGAGACATTTCGCAAGTGAAGCACCTCCATCTCTTTGTCGGTGGTGTTAACTCCGGCAGTCTAGAAGAGACAACGGAAGCAATATGGACAAGCACAGGACATGAGACCCTGGAGAGACACAGAGAAATGGAGGGAGAGAGGAAGGGACACAAAACCAGAGGCAGAAATGCTCCCCAGCATCTCCTTTGCGACAAGGAAAAAACAAAAACCACCAGGCAGCGAGACCTGTTAGAGGAAAAGCGTGAGACCCTAAGGGAGGAGCTCTGGCAGACCTGAGATGATGATGGCTGGTTACGACCCTTCACCAGACGCTGGCAGCCACTGGCCCAGCCAAGCATGCGGCTGGCGGTGGGCAGCATGGAGAAATGCAGCCTGGCAGGTGGGGGCTGTTTGGTTTTGGGTAAAGAGAGTCAGAGGGTACACACGGTAGGGAAGAAGGGCGGTCTCTCTCTCTCACTCACTGGTGCTGGTCTGCAAGGGAATGTCTGATTCCTTCTCTTACCCACCATGCAAATCTTCAGTCTAAAGTACTATTCTGAACACAGAAACCTGTTCTCCACGAGCCCACACAACATGTGCATCCACACACATACACACATACAATCAAGGAACACACATAAGGCACAGAGGGAGCCAGCAGACACCAACACAGTACCAAACCAAACCAGCCTCCCAAGCCGGGTATTTTTCCATGGCTCTGGGCACTAGGAACATAGGAGGATGACAGGAGAGTCGGTGCTGGCTTCCCCACCTGCCCCAGCAGCGTGGGGCCTAAGTCAAGTTCCCAGCACAGGGTCCCATCCATCTCCCCATTACCTTTTGCCACAGGTCTGGTGACAGTGAGCCACGCAGACTGGTTAGCTTCACCAATATAATTGGAAACCTTACACACATACTCCCCGCTCTGGGCCTCTGTCACATTGAACAGGGTCAGCACCTCCGCATCTGAGCTATTAATCCCCGAATGCTGGAACAAACCAACGACACACAGTCAGTTGGGCAAACACTGAGATGCGGCCATACTTGCTCCTGGGAACTTTCAGGAAGCCAAGTCAAGGGAGACACTGAGACTTATAATCTTTCCTTCTGAGTAGGACAAAACAAGTTGGCTTCAAAACATTTGACTGAATTTAAAAAAAAAAAAAAAAGAATGAGAAAGAAGAATAAAAATAAAGAAGTCACTGTCCAAAAGCAAATGCTCTGCTTGTGTTGAACCCACCCCTCCAGGACTGGGCAGGGATTGTGAATGAACACAAGGACCACAGCCCTTTTTATCCTCCAGAAAAGCTTCAGCACCAGTGGTGAAGAGAAGGAACAACCAGTAAATCTTTGGGACAGGGGAAGAGAGGTCTAATTCTGGGACAAGGAGGTCAACCATTTTCCCAGGTTCTGATTACTTCCTGTTGCAAGATCCATGGAGATTTAGCCAATTACCTTCCCTGGATTAATGGAGCATTCAGGGACAATGACAGTCTGGGAGTGAGAGGAAAAAGGAAGAAAATGCTATTACTCCTTGTACTGCTTAGAATTTATATGTGGCATTTGCTTTTCCAACTACTTAAGCAGTGCCCTTATCATTCATTCTCTTTGCCAGAGAGGTCATAATGGGAAGCAAGCAGGGCTGAGACTGGGAAAACACTCACTAGAAGTCCTAGTAGATTTCCTCTTAATGATCTTTAGAAACTGGCTTCAGCATTGCCCTCTGCCAAGCCCTGTTCCCACCTCCCCTCCACTTTGTGATCTGTCACTAGTCTGTGACTAGATCCCTACTAAGATGGAATGTGTGCCTGAAGGTTAAGATGGAGCCCTAATCCTGGCACTGAACCTGACCGCAGGCTCTTGATCCCCTAGGGGGCATTGGTCACCTTCCCAGCAAATTGGCCCACAAAGACTAGGGCCAAGATTACCTTCAAGATCTGAACATAAGGCAGGTTGTCCGGACCAATCTTACTCCCATTCACCTCGATGTGCTTTAGCCACTGGATGTGGGGCTGTGGGTCACTGTACACCTTACACATGAACTCCACATTGCTGCCCAGGGCCACTGTCTTGTTGGCAGGCAACCCTGCCTGCAGGATGGGCCGGTGAGGGGACCGCTCTGTGGAAGAAAGGAGAAGACAGGCTCATCACACCCTGCTGTGTCCTGGTCTGGCTGGGATGCTGACAAATGGCTTCATCCTAAAGAGAGTTACACTCACATCAGTGTCCTCTTGGCTTTGCTAGTGCTTTTGCAGATCCCCAGCCCCTTGACCCTGAGCTGTGGAGAAGGGATACCATCTCTTCCAGTCCCCAGCCATCAGGAACCTCTTCTCCAAGGCAACACATTCATATTGACAGGCATAGTAAATCTCTCTTATCTAAACGGAGAACTCCATAACTTTAGTCATGTCCCCAGACTCCAGCACAGTCCAATTCTCAAATTAAATCGGAGTCCCTTAGACTCCTGCTGTTCCTAGTGAAGCCCAGGAAAGCAAGAACTCCAGCATTACCAGGCAGCTTATTGGAAATACAAGAATGTCAGACCCCACACCACACTTTCAGGACACAATCTCTTTCTTAGACTACAGCATCAAAGCTGAGGGAAGAGGCTGGCCATGAGATTCTGTAGCTTGCGATGTCTGCATGTGATCCGAAACCTCTAGAAGGATCAGGCTATAGTAACAGCCCTAAGAGAGCTGCTCCTCCTGGCGTCTCTTGTGATCCTCAACATCCCTGGTGGGGAGGGGTCCAAGCATGGATTGGGTATTCACAGGGCATCTGGCCTCCCTGAGCCTCAAGAGCGTGTGTGCGTGCATGCATGAGCTCATGTCTATGGCTACTCTGATTTCTGCCCTGCAGGGATGCCATAAAGATGTGCAGGGAGTGGGTTGAAAGAGACGGACATATTGGTGGCATTCATTTAAGCAGTAGCTGTTATTATGCTACATTTAACATCGCTGCACCAAGTGCATCATTCAGGATAGACTAGCAACAACAGCACCTTCTGCTTTACAGTGAGATGTAGCTTTGGACATATTCCTGTCTGGCCCTCTTCACTCTGTATTACAGATAAGGAAAGTAAAGCCAGGAATCTGGGACTCCATGGCTGTTTTCGTCTTCCCTGCCCTTTCCTCCATGCTCCTCCTGCCACCCTGGCCTTCTTACCCACAACATCGAGCTGGTAGGTGTGGTTAATGCTGCCATACTCGTTCTCCACGATGCAGGTGTAGTTGCCCTTATCAGAGGGCACTACGGAATCCATTATGATGCTCCAGGTGGCATAACGGACCTGTGAAAATACATGCCAATACACTCCACTGAGAGTCTGGGGAGAACACAGGCAAAGGCACAGGGCAGCACAGGCACCTGTGGCACAGCCCCTCCAAGCCAGAGCCAGCAACACATGGCCCCATGCTGGAGGCTAACCAGAATAAGGCATGAAGGGCCCCACTCTCAGCCCATTTATACTTGGAAGGAAAACACCAAGAGCTCTGAACGCCTGATATATGCAAGATCAGCATGACCTGGACAAATGTCCCTTCTGCAAATTCTCCCAAACTCACAACGAACCTTCTATCTCTGAGTCTATACCTAAAATAACTCTCTTGCTAAACCTGTCCCTGGCCGCCCTGGACACCTCCTTCTGCTGAATCTCTGGCTAGATATGTTCTCGTCCTATCCTGTGTAACTCCTCCAAAGCACTGATCATGGTCTGCTGTTTACCACTGCTGCTCCTAGACACCTGTCCTCTTATGAGTCTAGAAAACCTAGTAACTTGCAGATGGTAAGTTCTTGCACATTAACTAAAAGCTTTTCCCTATTCTTTCTGATTCTCTTTGCTTTTCTCATACAAGAGAAGCAAGGGGAGGCCAGAGATAGACTATGAGAATGCTCAAAAACTCTAGAGAAGGGATTATGATCAAGATGTTCTTCCTACAAGTAAATGGGCCAAGGACATAACAGACAATTTACAAGAGAGGAAAGGAAAAGCCAGGTACTGGTGGCTCATGTCTGTATTCCTAGCTATTTGGGAGGCTAAGATCGAGAGGACTGCAGTTTGAGGTCAGCCTGAGGGAAATAGTTCTTGAGAGCCCCATCTGCATAAATAACCAGAGCAAAATGAACTGGAAGCTTGGCTCAAGCAGTACAGTGCCAGCTTTGCAAGTGTGAATGAAGCCTTGTGTTTAAACCCCAGTCCCATCAAAAAAAAAAAAAAAAAAAAAAAAAGGCTTATTAACAAAACTTATAACATTAATTAAAAGAAACAACAAAACAAGAAAATAATGAAGTGCTTTGGGTATGCTGAATTTGTTGGCAAATGTCTACTGAACTTGTCATTCTCATACTCTGAGAAAGTGATTCATTTTTTCCCTTTTGTGGGGAAGGAGTGCAGTACTGGGGTTTGAACTCAGGGCCTTGAGCTTGCTAGGTAGGCGCTCTACCACTTGAGCCACTCTCCTTTTTCCTTTTAAAGTGGTTAATAGGGGGCTGAGGACGTAGTTCAGTGATAGTGTGTGCTTAGCGCGAAGGGGAGAGGTAAGCAGGAGAAGGAAGGGGAGAGGAGAAGGAAAAAAGGAAAGAAAGGAATGAAAAAGAAAAAGGAAGGAGAGAAAGGGAGAGAGGGAGCAAGGAAAAGAGCGAGTGTGTGCTGCATGCAAAGAATTGGGTAATGTGCACCACAGCTTAAAACATTCTTATACTCTTTGACCTGGTAATGTCATTTCTAGCAGTCTATCTTAAGAAAGCACATTTTAAAATGCTGATGAAGCCATCTGCTACAACATTACTTACAGTGAAAAACCAGGAAATACCTAATATCATTAAATAGTTCGTTAAATTATGGGATACTTTTATAATGGAATCTTAGGCAGCCATGAAAAACTATATTTCAGTTACGCTTGAGTAACGCAAAGCCAGGAGCTGGTGGCTCATGCCTGTAATCCTGTCTACTTGGAAAGCTGGCATCAGGACTGAGGTTAGAGGCCAGCCCAGACAAATAGTTCTTGAGACCCCCATCTCCAAAAGAACCAGAATGGACTGGAAGTGTGGCTCAAGCAGCAGAGCATGTGCTTTGTAAGCATGAAGCCCTGAGTTTGAACCCCAATACCACCAACCCCCCAAAAAAACCTCATACACACAAAGACTCATGACATTATGTTAACAAATGATAAGAAATCATATATACAATATGATCGATCATGTAAAAACCATACACAGAAAAAGACTAAAAAGATCTTTCAATTTTACTTACTTTGTGTGAAAAATTTAAGAACACATTATCATTATAGGTAAAAAGTATTATTTAAGGGCTAATGGAGTAGCTTCAAGAGGTAGAGCATCTGTCTAGCAAGTGAGAAGTTCAAACCCCAGTCCCACCAAAACCAAACAACCTCCCAAAAAAAAATCCTAAAAATGTTACTTAAAACAATTAAAGTGAGTGGTACAGCATGTGTTTAGCATGCTCCAGGTTCAGTTCCCAGCACCATCATCCTCAGAAACAGTATCAACAAAAGGTATA
Source organism: Castor canadensis (assembly GCF_047511655.1). Taxonomy (NCBI): domain Eukaryota; kingdom Metazoa; phylum Chordata; class Mammalia; order Rodentia; family Castoridae; genus Castor; species Castor canadensis. The sequence goes on along the minus strand of NC_133399.1, from coordinate 58,319,510 downwards.
TAATAAGGACTGTCTATCTCAGCATCTTCCATTCCTCTTACTCTAACTTTTCTAATGTTCATACACACATACCTTGTAGCCCCCAATCCTGTGGTCAGGTTTGAACTCTTTGCCATTTTTCAGCCAGCGCAGTGTGGGGTTGGGCGTCCCACTGGAAGGGCATTTGAACTTCACTGTCTTGGCAGCTGGCACTGCATGCAATTTCTTTTCCATTTTTTCTGGGGATGTCCAATATGGAGCTACGGCTGCCAGTGAAAACCAAGAGAGACAAGAAGGGGTTTGGGTAATGGACAGGCTCTGGAGCAAGGGCCTAGACAGAACCAGCTGGCACCTTGCCCATCTGCCCCGCACCTGTGAGCAATGACCGGCACTCATCAGGACATTTAGAGGGATAGCAGCCAGACACCATGACCCCATATGCCCTCTGCTTCCCTCCTGCTTCTGCCAGGCCCCCTCTCTCTTAGACCCAACTCCAGGCCCCAAAGGCAGCAAGGTAGGAAACAGTGTCTCACGCATACGGTTTGGTTTGGTGTTATCTGTCTCTTTCTCCTCTGAGGAGGAGTCGTCATCATCGTCATCATCCTCTGAAGAGGGGAGAGCATCTGTGGGAAGAAGGGGGACATGAAGTCCCTCCAAGCACTTCTGGATTTCCACCCACAATATCACTCACACACCCCCTCTCCCGCCAAGGCCAATATAGTTAGAGATGTACACATTCGCCTCTCCTCATAGACAGAAACTTAAGTATTGTGTGCTCCAGTGCTCTTCTCCTTCCTTCCCCAACCTAACGCACTGCCCCTCTGCCCTTTATACTGGATGGCTCCAGCAGGGTCCACTGTTCATTTTAAGTTTAATTTTAGCCTGTACCCTGAGACTGTCTCTCTTAGCTTATGATACCCCCTGACTGCCCAAGGTCTCAGAATAGCAGCCACGAACCTGCATCCTTTATGGACACCGACCACTGGAAAACCTAGGATGGTCTAAGGACTCTGGCTAGAAGGTACTCCCAAAGCCATGGGCCAAACACCCTGCAGTCAGAATCTTCTATGCGTGGATCTGCTGAGGCCTAGGAGCTGATCTTTTTAACCAGGCCACATTCCCCTAGTATGCACCCCAGGTGAGAATGGGCTCCACTCATGTGGTCAGCAACAAGGTGCACACCAGAGCTTTTCCCCATCCTTCCTGGCATTCCTGAGGATCTGGGGGGCAATGAAGAAAGCAGTCCTTCGATCAGGGGTAGGTTCTTAATGATGCTTGGGAGGAGGTGCCAAGCCCACATCCTCAGGTGCACAAATAGCCTGAAGATTTCAGCTCTACTTCCTTGAATCCTAGTTTTATTAGAGTCATATTTGGAAAGAGGCAGATTCCCAAAGTCACAGAGCTCTAGGGCTCTTTGGCTGCCCTTGAACAGTTCCAGGAGCCAGTGAACAGGTGTTTCTACCCAGCCTGTGGGCAAGGCATTGCACCTGAGTCCTCACCACAGTGGGGACCTCACCACATGCTCTGGTGTTCTAACCACTAAGCTTAGCACCAAGTCCAATGGCAAGGCTGTAACAGGATGGAAGCTGACTGAGCCCCACTACATATCCAGAGACCTGGGAAAGTTGTGGAAAAATTGTAGGGTCTTAACACGCCAAGAGCATCCACAAACACCCAAGGTAGGTCCTGAAAGCCCCAGATCTCTGGCCTGGAGCCCACCCTGCCTAATCATCCCTTTGAGAGCTAAGCCACGCAGCGGGCAGGGAGCAGTGTTAGTGGGCAGCAGTGTCTGAAGCAGAATGGGGAAGATCATGGAAGGGAAGGAGTTTCACCTCCCCCTGAGACTAGCAGAGAGAGGCAAAGGGTTGGATCCAGGGGGAGGAGGAGGGGAAGACATTGCTACCAACCTGAGACATTGACGGAGAAGTAGGTGGTGTCACTGCCAGAGGGGCTGCTGGTCACGCAAGTGTAGAGGCCGGAGTCGGCCGGCACAGAGTCCCGCACCTCCACCTCCTCCCCTGTGATGCGGGTACGGTTGCTCTCCACCAGCTGCACCCCGTCTCGCAGCCAGTTGATACTCTGCACATCATCCCGCAGCCGACAGCGAAGCTGCAGCAGGTCACCAGGGTGGACCAGGAGGGACTCCACTTCCACGGGGGCTCCCCAGGGCTGAGCTGCAGCCACCCACGGGGGCCAGGAAGAGGAGCCAAGGAAGGAAAGGAGGAGGGGAGAGAAAAGGGAGTTACGCCAGCCATGGCAAGCTGCATGTACCACGCCTCACTTACTCAAGGCCACAGAGCTAGGGAGGTAGGAGTGGAACACAAGTCAGTCAGAAATAGCTGGCTACCTGGAACTCCCATCTCTTCTCCCCACTCTCTCCTCCAGAAGTCAAAGGAAGAAAGAAGCAAAGTTAGGAAGCAGCTGCGGCAGCATTAAGCAGATCACATATCGTTTCCCTTCATCCTAGGGGGAGAGATCAGCCCTCCCTAGGATTTCCTTGTGTCCGGACTGCCTCCTCTCCACACACTGCTCAATTCTTTGCCAAGAATGGCCACTTCCCAGAAGAACACCCCATTCCTTTTGGCTGGTTCAGTTTCAGTCCTTTCCCTAATGAACAAACCTCGCCTCTCACAAACTGAGCAGTCTCCACCCAAGTTGAGAGCAGGCACTTTTCGTCAACTGGGGGCTCTGGGTTCGCATGACTCAGACAAGGTGGGGCCAGGCCCCCAATAAGCCAGATGCATATGTGAGAGGGCCAGTCCAAGGAGAGGTCAACTTAGGGGAGCCTCCAAGTGAACAGGTGCCAGGCCTGAGGATTTGGAGCCTTTGCCTGTATTAGGAATGGAGGCCTGCAGCTGCCACAACACCACACTTGCCCTGGCAGCAGAAGCTGCTGCACACAAAGCCCCTTTCTGCTCACCCTCTCTTGCACCCCGCTGTCATCTACACAATATCTTCCCTACACACACATGCTTCTCCAGCAGAAGTGCTGGAATTGCCAGGGTGTACAGAGCTCCCAAGATAAATGCTACCAGGAGCTCTCACCCCTCTTCTGGGTGAACTGCTACCAAGAAGGCCGGTAAATCACAATGCACCGAGGCTTCAACCATCACAACTAAGTATCCCCATCTTTGCTAGCAAAGGGAGAAATGAAGTTTCTCTTTTTCTTTTTGGGATGCTCAAACATAACTCTTCTTTCACCAAAAGAATGCACTGAGTGCCTCTCACACCTGCTGCCTGACTTTGGTCTCCACTGCCTTAGAGATACCCACCTGTTCACTGTTAAGAGGCAACTCGTCACAGGTCCTTGAGGCTGTGAAACACAGCATACTCTTCCTTTTTCCCTACTCTGACTCATAGTTGTTCATGGTCCACAGGGCCCTCATCCTTTGCCTGGCTCCCTCCAGTGCTCAGCCTGCAGGTCCTCCAACTGGAAATTGCTCTCACTCCCAGTCTGGTAAGAAGGTGGGCTGTGTCATATTAACCTTCAAATCTCTGACAGCCAGAGAGCTGCTTTCAATAAATACTCGCTGAATAAATGACACAGGTATAGTCTGCTCACTGTCTTCCTTTCTGAATTCCCTCACCTGAATTCTCATTTTTATGAACCTCTTTCTGAAATGCTCTGAAGTCAGGCCCAGTTTCTCTGAAATCACTTGGGCCTTAAAGTTCAAAGTCAGCAGAAGCAACACAGTGAGACCTTGTCTTATTTAAAAAAGAAGAAAAAGAGAAGAAAAAACGTAGCTGAGCATGGTGGCACGTGCCCCGGGGGGAGGGCGGAGCATGTGTAGGAGCTGGCCCCAGACCCAAAAAAAAAAAAAAAACCAAGACCAGATTTGAAAAATAACTAAAGCAAAAAGGGCTCAAGTGATAGAGCACCTGGCTAGCAAGTACTAGGCCCTGAGTTCAAATCCCAAGACCTTCAACAAAACAAGAAAGAAAATGGATGTTCACATTGGAAGGCACCAGGGACTGGCAGCAGCTTTCCTCCGAGGGGCCTTGCACCCTGGCCTACATCAACCAAGGGTTCCATATTGGGTCATCAGAAATGGGTGCTGCTCTAAAAGGGTTCAGAAACTACTAGGCCAGCACACACTGATCTTTGAGAATCCAGTCAAGTGGAATACCACAAAGGTGAGCAAAACACATGGGTGACTATCAAACTTTTGTGGGTCTTAGAAGAAGTTATTCTTTCCATTTTCAATTGTTTGTGGTTTTGCAAAATGACTTGACCCTTAAGGAAAAGAGCAGACACTCCTATTGATCAAATCTGATTTTCCTCAAGTGATTTTACTGATTAAATATTTTGCAGTGTGTGATCTGCACCAGCCGGTGGTCAATAATGAACTGTAATTCTTAGACTGGCACCACATGGCCTATTTTCACAGGTCCCAGAAATGAAAAGCAGTTCTGGGACCACAAAAAGCACAGCAAGAACACATGAACACTTGCTACAAAGAGAAAGAAGCCCAAGAACCTGGGCCTGCTGAGACCTGCTCTGGGGGAGTCTCACTTTGGATCTATAACTTCCAACCAGCCCCAACCTGAATGTACAAACAAAACTCTCCTACAGCTGGGCACTGGTGGACACGCCTATAATCCTAGGTACTTGGGAGGCTGAGATTAGGAGGATTGCAGTTCAAGGCCAGTCCGAGCAAATAGTTTGTGAGACCCTCCCCCATTCCAAAATAACTAGAGCAAACTGGATTCGAGGTGTGGCTCAGCAGTAAAGAACCTGCTTTGTAAGGGTGAAGCCCTTGCAAAAAATAAATAAATAAAAATAATAATAATTAAAAACCCTCTTCTACATGATCTATAAAAAGCCTCTAGAATCAGCTTTCTTTTCTCCTAATGCAATTGCTTTGATCTGGTTCTCTTCCAGATGTGACTCTGGCTTGCCTCATTCTCTCCCATTCTGGTGCCATTTTGGGATAACCTTGTACATGTCTTTCTTATGGTAAGAGTTCAGACTCACCCCGATTTCCCATGTTGTTCTCCTGATCAAGATCCTATACCACATACAAGGTAGTACCTGCTTGGCCTATATCCTGGCAATCTGTTCCTACCCACCATCCAACCAAGAACCCTCCATTCCAAGTTGGGCTGTTCTCTGCCCCAGCTGCATCCTTCCCTTCTGACTACCTTACTTCTGTTGACAATTGTCAGCATCTCTCCTGCCACAGATTATTCAAAGTCCACCATAAAAAACATCCAGGTGGGCAGCTGGAGTGGCTCAAGTGGTCCAGTACCTGCCTACCAAGTGTGAGGCTGAGTTCAAACTTCAATACCACCAATATAAATAAATAAATAAATAAAACAAAAAGTCCAGACAGCCGTTAGTTTTCATTTTGAACCAGAGAGAGAATTCACAGAGTATAAAATCCACCCATTTAAAACATACAATTAAATGTTTTTTAAGTACAGTTGTCCTTTGGTATCTGTGGGGGATTGGTTCCAGGTCATGCTGAGGTTACAAAGTCCACAAATGCTCAAATCCTCCTCATACTTTATACCATTTCTACACTGCTCGTAACACTTAATACCATGTAAATAGTTGTTACATTGTATTTCAAGAAAAAAATCTGTACAATTTTTCTCCAAATATTTTCCATCCATGGTTGATTGAACCCACAAATGCAGAACAAAGAGGACTGACTGTATAGTCACAAATGTAAAATCACCACAGCTTAACTTTAAAATATTTTTACCACCTTCAAAAGAAACTCTGTACCCAGAAGTCACTTCTTGGCAACCACTGATTTGTTTCCTCTCTTTATAGATTTGCCCATTCTGTGTATTGCCTATGAATGGAATAGAATCATACAATATACTGTCTTTTGTGCCTGGCTTCTTTCTTTCACTTTGTGTTGTGTGGTTGAGGTTTGTACATGGTGTAGCATATCTCAGTACTCTATTTCTTTTAATGGCTTAATAATGTTCCACTGTGTGGATATACCACATTCCGTTTGCAGTTGATGGTCATGAGAGTATTAATTAATAAATGCCTATTATAATTTTCTCATAGCACCTAACAATGTCAGAAACATAGAAACTATTCAATAGTTTCTGAATTTAACATCTGACAAAAGCTAATTTTCAGAGGAACCAAAAATCGGCCAAGGGCTCTGAGAGTATTTAGTGGCTGTTGTCATTGCTAGTCGTATCCTTGGATATGTATCAGGCGCTCCACTTACAAAGCAGGGATTATGCCATGTTTTTCTGGAAGGGATAGAAAGGTAATCAACAACTTGTTTGCTTACTAGACTCTGCCATCTTAAGTCACCACCCTGTGGAGTAGCTCTGACCTTGACCCTGTCCTATGGGGTCAAGCTAGCTAATTTGAGGCATCACTGCTCACTAGCAACCCACACCTAGTAAGTCACTACTGCCCATTCTCTTAGGTCCTTCCAGAGTCCCTCACATATGTCCTCTTTGGAGAAGAGGTGTTTTTCATCCCCACTCCAGCTCCTCTGAGCTGGTCTTTTTCAGTCCCCCAGTGAGCCGTGGCTATGTACATTAAAGGTGCCCGTTAGCAAGATATGAGAGAACTGACACCTTTATACTTAGCTAGTCATGAAAGATGAAGAAAAGAAAGCCATTTTATTGCTCGGCCACTTGAAACCAACATTTCAACACTTGGAGAATCTTGCTCATTAGAATCAGGCATGAAGAGAGAGAGAGAGAGAGAGAGAGAGAGAGAGAGAAACAGGCATGAGCTTGCTTCCTGGGACAATGCAGATGCTAGTTAAACCATGGAAAGTCATGCAGGCCCAGACCAGGGCTCCCAAATGAAAGAAGTCTCATACACTGACCCACTCTGCTTCTCTCTTAGATGGACTCACACTTCTCAATAATTCTCAAGCAGGCAGCTCTAATAGGATATGTGAGCGTGGGCTTGTGCACGTGCGTTTAAAGGGACTTTTTCTTAGTGCTTTTATGTCCCTCTCCCTCCCTACTAACCCTCCAAGTACTGTGACTGTAACTCCCAACAAGGCAATAGGTGTGGCATTTGCTTATGGCAGGACTGGCTAGAAATCTCCCAGTCATTTAGCAAGTGGTTCTGCCCTGGGTACATCAGATCAGATCTAAGCCCTTGATTCTAAGAGTGCCATGTTTTCTCCAGGCACAGGAACTATGCAGGCAGGGGAATAGAGCCTCGAGGAAGCCCAAATCCACACAGCCTTGTTATTCTTATGACACCATGAGATCCCAGATCCTGAAAATTCAAGAGGACAGGGTACTCTCTTCAGAACACCTTGATAGATATGAAGCATTTCATACTGCAGTGTGAGACAACTAGAGAAAGTAAGAACTAGGTGCAGGCAGTCAGGCCCAGGCTCTCAGGTGTAAAACTCAGTGGTCAGAACAGACCAAATTCAGAGCAGAGAAAATACAGGTTTTAAAACAGCAGTAAAAACTGGGTAGTGGGTTCAGGAAAATATGACATGCTTCTGCACAAGGCTGTGTCTCGGATAAGGGGTACCAGGTGAGGCCTAATTATATGGCCTGCTTGGAAGAGAAGATTCATGGTAGAAAACAGATAAAAAAAAAAAAAAAAAAGAAAGAAAAGAATTCAACATATAAGGTGGCAAATAAGAAAGCCACTAAAGAAAACCCAAGTAATATGTCACTGTGTGGAGACTATCAATGCAGCCATTCATGCCACCTGGACAAAAACATGCCTGAAAATGTATTCTGAAATACTACTTCACCAGCCCTAGTCCCGTAGCAGCCAATTTGGCCTGGGGGTTAACCCATGCCCAAATTCTCAACTTAACATGATCCCAGCAAAGAGTAACAACATATTTGCAAAGTGCTTCGCCTTCCAGTGCAAGGGTCTAGGGATCCTTAAACAACTGTGTAAACAGGAACACCAATCCTAGCTGATATTAACAGCCTGCGAGCTACACCCCATACACAGTGTACAGCTTTTCTAGAGACCACGTCACTGCGCCCCATAGTGTTCATTCCATTCTTGTTTCTACTCTATGCAGATGGGAGCTTACTACATGCCCAACACAATTCTCAGCATATACTAACTCCTCAAATCCCCACAACCCTGAGAAGTAGGTACTATGATTATCCTTTGTTCACAGGCACAGCCTACCTACTTAGTAAATGGCAGAGCTGGGATCAGATCTGACCAGGTGGCCTGGTTCTCCAGAATCCACGCACATCCAGGGTCCAGCTCTACCTCTTTGAAAGGTAGCCCATACCTTCCCTGTGTCTTTACAGTCTTTGATCTCCAGAGAGTGAAGAAGAAGCCCTTTTTGTTTAGCCATTGATCCTGTCTAACCATACACCTACCTCCTTGCACACACTTCGCAAACTGGTTGCTTTGGCCTTTCCTACCTTACCCCCTTTTCATTCCCTCCTATAGCTTCTGTCATAATCACTATCTTATAGCTGAGAGCTTTTCACTTGTAAGTGCACTTTTCTGCCTGTGTTCACTAACCCCTCCAAGTTCCTCCAAGTTGAATGGGTATGGCTGTCCACACTGGAAGGTGAGGCACTAGGGAGTGGAGTATACTTTCATTGTGGCATTGCACTTAATACTTTACAAGCCATGTTTATTCGTGATGTTATTCATGTTTGTTCCCATTTAAACATGATACACATGCAGGTTGCAAGGTAACACAGGGATCAGCATTGGTTCTAGACAACAGGTCCGCTGAACCCCTCACTCTGACTTATTGGGCAGTCAGAGGTGACTCACAGGAAGCACATAGCAGCTCTGGCCACAGGTAGACAGCACAGCCCTCCCTCCAGAACTCCAGGGCTGACAGGTGTCACCTGACACCTGTCTTCCCACTCCCCTCACCCTAGACTACAGTTTACAGCTGATGACCTCTGATGACCTCCACTGAGAAGATTAAGAACATTAAGAGCTGGAGGCAGGGCTCAAGTGTTAGAATGCGAAGTCCTAAGTTCAAACCCCAGTACAGCCCACTCCCCTGGGGGAAAGAAAAAAAAAAAAACATATTTGGCAAGGGAGTGATCAACCCTCCCTTGGGCCACCTCTCCAGACTGACCCCTCCAGCTCCACACTCCTCCAGTCCCCTCACACTCCACAAATCCCAGGTCTCTAGGCTACCTCCCCTCCCCTATCCCATCACCCAGTCTTCCAGTTCCTCTTTCCACCTTTTATTTTGCTTTTCTCCACCCAAGAGACCTTGCTTCTAAAATGCCTTTCTGTCCTTTTTCCTCTCTCTCCAGATCCTTAGACCTTCCTTAGACTCACTCTTCTGAGGTCTGTAGCTGAAGAACTACATTCTTTATTCTTAGTATGCATTCCCTTGGACTTGAAAATATTCATGACTTCATCTCGCACTTGGCCATGTTGCCTGGCTGTTGCCTTGGGCGAGCCCATATATGTCTTGTCTTTGCTCTGATGTCAAGAATGGTCTATATTCTATGCACCAAGAGGCTTGAAATCCACCCCCAAAGTAAAATTCAGATAGTAGCAATTTCTGTTACATCTTTTCCTGATAAATATTTTTTGACTCGAGATTTGTGGGTTAAGAAAATTAGGGTAGGAGAAGCTCATCCTCTTCAGTAACATGGGGGAACTGGTGCTCTAGGAATGTTTATGTTCTTGGCACAAGCTCCCCAGAGATAAATGAGGGGGCAATTGTGGGTGGGGAAGGAACTTGGGGTGGCTTTGAAAGCAACTTAAAAGGAACACAGAACAGCACAGCAGGGCTCTGGGGCCTTCTGCAGAGGTTTTTTTATTACGTTATTTTGGCTTTGAAATGGAACTGAAAACTTATTTTAGTCTGGCAAGACCAGGCCAGAGCAGGAAATCTCACCTAAACAACTATCATTCTATAAGAGTTGGGGTATATAAAGGGAGCCCTAAAGATACAACTTCCTAGAGTTCCCAAGATACAGGGAAGCTGTGAAAACAGGCAGCACAGGTGTGTGGCAGGGGGGACAGGAACACCAATCAATTAGCAGGGTCTCCCCAGATCAGCAGCGATCACCAGTGCCTCCACCCAGGGGATTTAGATAGGGCGCTTTTTTTTTTTTTTTTAATAGAAAAAGGGAAAGGAGTAAGAAGGAACATTTTGCATGCAAATGGGCCACTGCCAGAAGAGCCCATTAAAATGTAAAAACTCCACATTCAGCCTGACAAAACGGTGCAAACTGCTGTGTTTGCCAGAGGGGCAGCAATAAAGCTCACAACAAAGGGGCCGGGGAACAATAGTGGGCTGAATGGCCTCTGTCAGCAGGTCCCCTTTCGTGTTGCCATGGGGACCCTACCAGGGCTTACTAAAGGTATTTCCTGAGGAGAAAGGCAGTGCACACATGCCCAGGCAGCCCAGCTAATCCTGACAGGAAGCCATCGCCATTCAGCAGCCCAGGGGCTTGGAGCCGGAGTTTTGTTTTGTTTTTATTAAAAAAAGATTTCAGTCTTTGTGTGTCCCACCTCATCACTGTAATTTAGTGCAGAGCCGCCCGGGCTGGCCAAAGCCACAGCTAGGTCCGTACGCCTGCTTCACAATCCCCCAAAGTCAGTTCCCTAGGAACTGGGCAAGAGGAGAAAGCTTGCAGAACCCCCTCTCAGCCCAGAGCCCCAGAGTTTTGTGTCAATTTTAAAACAGACGGAGCTTGGGCAGAGTAAAGAGTAACAAATGTAGCATCAGAACTGAATTTGGGACTCAAACTTCTGTGCCCAGTTTACCTGACGATCCTTCAGAGCTGCACTTCCCCCCCAAGGATTTGTACCCCTTCCCCCAGAATGCACTAGCATCCCTGACCTCTCACTGCCTCCCAGCAAGGAGAGAGCCCTCTCCATCTGGAAGAAGGGCTGTAATTAAGTGATTAACAAAGGAATGCACCCAAGAGTTGTCTTAAAAGAAATCTCCCTCTTCCGTCCCCAGCAAAAGCTCGGACCCCAATTGTTTACTGATAACACCAGGACCAAGTTGAAAATAAAACTTTTACTCAACCCATTTCCCAAACTGATTCCCAATACAGGTGGCTTCCCTCCCTCCTATCTTAGCAGCCATAAAGAACGCAAGAACGGGGAAGGTAGGTGTTCTGTAGCTATGGGGAAGGGCTGTCTGAGCTCACAGCTCCTACAAGCTGTGTCACCATTTCTCAATTGGCACCAGAAGAATCTGGCCGTGGCAGATTCAGGGAAGAAAGCCAACAACACAGCTGGCGGTGGAGACAGAAACTTCTGTGTGACAACTGCCCCCTAGGATACAGTTTGGGGTAAATTAACATTTCCTGAGCAACTTACAAGTGGAAGAGTGCTACCCATTGGTGACTGAGATTTGAACCCACGTGTGTGCTTGCCAAGCCCTTGTTCTTGCAGCTAGATCCCCCCCCAAAAAAACATGTTGTGAGTCTGGTATTTTGATCGACTCACAGAAAGGACAGTATAGTATTTGGGGGGCATTAAGAAAACGATGTCCAGTAACTCTCCCTGACTTTGGGAAGCTTCTAAGGCCTTACTAGGTGGGTTCAATTTTAAGTAAGGGAGCCAGAGTCTCTGCTCAGTGATGGGGAGCTCCCAAAGGTAGTAAGGTCAATTTGTGTAAGACTGACTATAAGCTGAGGGCCCCAATCAGGTGTGTGTGTGGGGGTCCTCCTTAAAGTCAAGTCTTAAAGCAAAAGTACAACTCAACTGATACAGTGGATAAGTCAGAACATCTTCTACCAAGTTGTTAGCTGAAGGTGTGTGGGGGGGGAGAGTGTTTTTGTATGTGTGTGTGTGTGTCTCAGGGTCCTGCTGCTAGGAGGGGAGCTTGGACCCTCCCACCCCTGGCCCCGGGCCCAGGCCTCCCAGCCATGTGTCTGCAGCTGCGACCTGTCATGCACTTCCTGGTCTGGGTTCTGTAATGGAAAGATCATTAAGTGTGGGGGAGGGAGGAGAAGGATCAACAGAGAAGAGGTAACCCTGCAGCTCCCACTCTCTGTGGTGCTCTGACCTTAAAGTCTGGTCAGGTTCCTTAAAGAAAAGAATGTATTGCCCTGCCCCCACCTCTCCCATCCAGAGCCTCCATGGGCCTCTCGCAAGGCTGCCCCTCCCCCAGGCTTAGCTGCACAGGTTTGGGAACGGAAACGCCAGCAGCTGGGCAGGAAAAAGCTGCAGATCCCTAACTCTAATGATGCATCAAGGGGGGGCCTCAACTGTTTCAAAATATGCCCCCCAAATCACAATGGGTGCTGGAGTGTGCCCTCCCATGTGCTGCCTTCTTCTCCCATCAGTTGTGTGGTCTCATTACTAACATGCAGGGTGCAGGGTGGGGCCTGGGTCACAGAGCCCCTGGGTATGGTCCACTCTAGCCAGGGAAAAGAAATGGCCTCATCATAAAAGTGACATTTTTCTCAATGTAAAGATATGCCCAGGACTGCGCTAGCCTTTGCCTAGCATGACAGGGGCTTTGGATTCCATCCAAAATACTGCAACCACCCCCCCACCCCCACCTTATTACATTATGAGAAAAACATAATAAAATACCCTTTTAAATCAAATGATGTATTACAGTAGCTCAAGGGGCTGAGGGAGTTGGTTAGTAGGTAAAGTGTTAAGGAAAAGTGAAAAAGCTCTAGAGATGGATGGTGGTGATGGCTGAGGGCTTATACAGTGTGAATGAACTTAGTATCACAAAACTATACATTTAAAAGGGTTAAAGTGGTAAACTTTATATTATGCATATTTCAACCTAATAAAAAATTAGATGGGGGACTGGTGGAGTGGCTTAAGTGGTAGAGTGCCTGCATAAGCAAGTGTGGGACCCTGAGTTCAAATCCCAGTACCACCCTCCTGCCCCCAAATTAGATGGTGATGGTAGCAGACAGTGTTAGGTTTATTAAAAATGTGCCTACTTGGCAAAGTAAGCTGATGATCCTATGTAGATTCCAAAAATTTGGGGGGAGAAATTTTACTGGTTCAAGAAATCTAAAAATCTGGACTCACAGGTTGGTTCCATGGGGACCATGAAGACCCAGAAATTACTTCATTTATATCCCACCCACACACCATGAATTCGTTCTTTAGCCTGTCTCTTTCGCACACAGCACGAAAGATGAGCATATGACACTGCTTCCAAAAATTAAAAGAGCATGGTGGATAGATATGCTGAGACGGACAGCTTTCAGGTAAAGCGGGTGGAGCAGAGTTGAAGGGTAGGATCTACATGCCTTTGCTCTCATCTGGGGATCCAGAACCATCAGACTCTTGGGGCAGAGATTCCTACTCTCAGCAATGTCAACCCTTCTTTCCACAAACCATTCAACTGTGGTTGTCACTGGTTGGGTACAGCAGAAACAGCATCCAAGTAGAAATCACTCAGCTGGCTGACCCTACCACGCAAGTCACGCCCCCTCCTACACACACACACACACACACACACACACACACACACACACACACACACAGGCCTCAGTCCCCTGTGAAACTGTTACCAGATGAGGTGTGAAGGGGTTTCCTTCAGCTTCCCAGAGTCCACACAAAATCACAAGTATTTGAGATCTACATGTAAAAAGCCTGTCAAGGTGTCTCACAACAAGGAGTCTCATAAGATGAAGTTTTAGCAAGGATTTATTTTAGTATGACAGGATAAAGTAGGGAGAAGCTTTCCCTAAATGGGAGTAAAGACTAAGAATGGTGATAGTCTGTATTTTCTGAGCTGAGGGAATACATGTGGTTTTGTCATCTTGTCATCTAGCAACCCATCATCATTAGACAATGGTTCTGGGTGGCCAAGATGGGTGCTAAACATAGAGATGGAGTCTGGACCTACCCAAAATGCAGGGGCAATAAGGTAAGTGTAGGACTTCCCTTTGCTAGACATGCCTTTCATTTTGTCTCTCTACCCCTTGAAGGAGTCCTGCAGCTTCTTGATATCTCAAAAGGGAAGGCAAAAGTGCTTTCCCTTCAGGTCTCCCTGTTCTTGTAACTTAAAATCTAAAAGGGGGTGGGAGGGGCACAGGCTGTTCTGATGTTTCAGTTCTTATTTCCTCCATCCAATGTCTGAGTCTGGCCCTTTTAATTTTTATTAAAAATAATGTAATTTCTTTGTCCCCTCATCTGTCTACCCTGGCTCAAAATAAGAAGGCCAGCTGATTCAACAAGTTCTACATCCATTCCAGCTCTAACCAATGTCCAACATTTCAACTTGGTGTCACTCGATCAAAGGGCAATGACATCCTGCCTGCTTTCCTCCTCCCTCAGGAGCACAGAGCTCCTTCTGGTGCGACGGAGGGAGGAAAATCCTGTGTGGTATAACTGTCCTTGGTCACAGAGCTCCAGTCACCTGCACCTTCAATGAAGGCTTCTCATCTTCATCACTTTTTCTGAGTCTACAGTGCTCTCCTGAGAGGCAGAATGGCAGAAGTCCCAGATATTCTTCAAGCATTCCTTTCACTGTTTTTTTTTTTTTATGTTTACGATCCCTTGAGAAGAAGTAGACAAATACATCTTTCAAATGCATTGGGAGTTTGAGAGTAATAATAAAACAAATGCCATTTCCAAAGTACCCTTCAGGCATTAATAACAAGAAGAAAGTTTTGGATGCCAGAGGGGAAACTTCATTCAGTAGCTAGTAAAGAAACCTGACTCTTAAGGTTCAAAAACTAATCCCTAAAATCTAAGGAAAATAAACCTTAATTCCAAAAATAAACCCTACGCTGGGCACGGTTGCTCGAGCCTGTAATCCTAGCTATTCATGAGGCAGAGATAGGGAAGAGTGTGATTCAAAGCCAGTGGGAGCAAAAAAGGTTCTTGAGAGCCCCATCTTAACCATTAGCTGGAGGGTGTGATGGTGTGTATCTCTGTGTTTTGTTTTGTGGGTGGTTTTTTTTTTTTTTTTTTTTTTTTGATGGGATTGAGGTTAGAAGCAGGGTTCACACTTGCAAAGCAGGTACTCTACTGCAGGAGCCATGCCTCCAGCCCACTTTTGTCTGGTTATTTTGGAGATGGAATGAGAACTCACCATTCACTTCAAATCTCCATCCTCCCAATCAGACAGGATAATAGGTGTGAGCCACCAGCGCCTGGCTGTGTGTGTCTTTAAAGGAAAAAGAAGTAAGCCCTGAAGTTTAAAAAACACAGGAGCAGAGACTTCTGAATGCAGAAGGGCTCTTCTAAATAAGTGGAGAGCTCATCAGCATTCTGAAGGCTGCAGTAATGGATGTATTAGAGCAGGAGGGTATTTCAGTGAGAGGAAAGCTTTTAGATCACTTCCCTATTCCTGTCTTCTGGTCTACACACTCCTGGCAAATGGACTCAGTCCTCTCCCACCTTCTCACCTCCCTTCCTGTTTTGTCTTTCTCCTCCTAAGCCCTCCTGGCATAGGGGTTAAAGCTGTAGGCATTACTGTTGGATAGACATGAGTCTGAACAGCTCCACCATTTATTAGCTGTTTAACCTCAGAGGTAAATTTGACCTCTGAGCTAGTTTCCTAAGCAGTTAAATGAAAATAATACTTAGCAGATACACTTTCAGGGATGGGAACTGAGTTTAGAGATTCTGCAAGTATTGTCCCAGGACCACAGCGTGGCATCTCCTGGGAACTTCTTTGAATCACTAGGACTGGGCTGTGCTTCAGACTCAAAGGCTCTGGGAGCCAACGCAGCAATGTTTTTAATACCGCCTTCAGGAGAAATGGAGGACCACTGTGTGAGATGACAAAAGAGCTCAATACATGGTAGCAGGAGCTATTCTCATTTATTTTCCTTTCCAAGCTTCTCTTATTCCTCGCTTTTGCTTTCTTTTTTGAGACAGAATCTTGTTATATAGTCTAAACTGGACCTTAGAACTGGAAACCCTTCTATCTCAACCTCCTTGAGTAATGGGATTATAGGCATGCACCACCAAACCTGGCCAAGTTTTCTTCTTTAATAGTTACCTTTTGTTAAAAATGAAAATGGACTGCTACATACCTATGCATTCATTTCTTCATAAAGTATTATTGTGCACACACTCAGGATGGTTCAACTTAGAAAAATCTTTCAACTTTACTATGGTAGGAAAGTGGTACTCCATAGAAATCATATTTTGAATTTTAATTTTTTTCCAGATTACCAATATCCCATGTTGGGCATCAGCAGCTCCCAGGCAGCCCTGGGGTCACAAAGGTAAACAGTCAATGCTACACGGTGTACTGTGTTGCCAGTGTTGTTTGGATACACATATTAAATAAACCACAGGAGATATTTGACATTTGACACTTTTTCCTAAGATGGGTTTTTTTTTTTTTTTCTTTCCCCTTGGTGGTACTGGGTTGAACCCAGGATCTCATGCATGCTACTAGGCAAGTGTTCTACCACTGAACTACATCTTTGGCCCTTTTAAAAACTTTTATTTATTTTTTTTTTATTTTTTTTATTATTCATATGTGCATACAAGGCTTAGGTCATTTCTCCCCCCTGCCCCCACGCCCTCCCTTACCACCCACTCCACCCCCTTCCTTTCCCCCCTACCTCCTCAATACCCAGCAGAAACTATTTTGCCCTTATCTCTAATTTTGTTGTAGAGAGAGTATAAGCCATAATAGGAAGGAACAAGGGTTTTTGCTGGTTGAGATAAGGATAGCTATACAGGGAGTTGACTCGCATTGATTTCCTGTGCGTGTGTGTTACCTTCTAGGTTAATTCTTCTTGATCTAACCTTTTCTCTAGTTCCTGGTCCCCTTCTCCTATTGGCCTCAGTTGCTTTTAAGGTATCTGCTTTAGTTTCTCTGTGTTGAGGGCAACAAATGCTAACTAGTTTTTTAGGTGTCTTACCTATCTTCACACCTCCCTTGTGTGCTAAAGCTTTTATCATGTGCTCAAAGTCCAATCCCATTGTTGTGTTTACCCTTGATCTAATGTCCACATATGAGGGAGAACATACGATTTTTGCTCTTTTGGGCCAGGCTAACCTCACTCAGAATGACGTTCTCCAATTCTATCCATTTACCAGTGAATGATAACATTTCGTTCTTCTTCATGGCTGCATAAAATTCCATTGTGTATAGATACCACATTTTCTTAATCCATTCGTCAGTGGTGGGGCATCTTGGCTGTTTCCATAACTTGGCTATTGTGAATAGTGCTGCAATAAACATGGGTGTGCAGGTGCCTCTGGAGTAACCTGTGTCACAGTCTTTTGGGTATATCCCCAAGAGTGGTATTGCTGGATCAAATGGTAGATCAATGTCTAGCTTTTTAAGTAGCCTCCAATTTTTTTCCAGAGTGGTTGTACTAGTTTACATTCCCACCAACAGTGTAAGAGGGTTCCTTTTTCCCCGAATCCTCGCCAACACCTGTTGTTCGTAGTGTTGCTGATGATGGCTATTCTAACAGGGGTGAGGTGGAATCTTAGTGTGGTTTTAATTTGCATTTCCTTTATTGCTAGAGATGGTGAGCATTTTTTCATGTGTTTTTTGGCCATCTGAATTTCTTCTTTTGAGGAAGTTCTATTTAGTTCACTTGCCCATTTCTCTACTGGTTCATTAGTTTTGGGAGATTTTAGTTTTTTAAGTTCCCTATATATTCTGGTTATCAGTCCTTTGTCTGATGTATAGCTGGCAAATATTTTCTCCACTCTGTGGGTGTTCTCTTCAGTTTAGAGACCATTTCTTTTGATGAACAGAAGCTTTTTAGCTTTATGAGGTCCCATTTATCTATGCTATCTCTTAGTTGCTGTGCTGCTGGGGTTTAAAAACTTTTATTTTGATACGGGGTCTTACTAAGTTACCCAGGCTGGCCTAGAACTTGTGAGTAACCTGCCTTACCCTCACAAGTAGCTGGGATTAAGGACATATGCTACTATGCCAGGTTAATATAGGCTTTATGTTAAGATGATTTTGCCTGACTGAAAGGTATTATGTCAGTTAAACTGTGATGTTTGGTAGGTTAGATGAACTAAATACATTTTTGACTTATATTTTCAACTTACAAGGGGTTCATCAGGACATAACCCCATTGTAAATTGAGAGACAGAAAGGGAGGGAGCGAGAAAGGAGAGAGACAGAAAGTCGTGCGTTACATAAAGTTTCAGTCAACAATTTTCCATACGTATGGCAGTGGTCCTGTAAGTTACAAACTGAAAAACTGGTACCACCAATGACACTGTAGCCGTAAAAGCACAGTACATTCATGACTCACATGTCTGTGGTGATGCTGATGTATCACATACACTTGTTATTGGTCTCTGTATTACTATACCATATTTTCTATCATCAGAGTATACTCCTTCTAGTCACATAAAACCCTTACTCTAAAACAGTACACCATATTACACCAGCAGCAGGATCATACATCTTGACCATGTGTTTTGAATGCATCACTTTCTCCTGTGCTTATTTAATGTCTTGTTGTTTTGCTCATCATGGCCCTCACAGTAATAGGATATACTGTACATAGATATATACAACATATAGCCTAGATGAGAAGTAAGCTATACTATGTAAGTCTGCGTAAACACAGCACAAACCTGATGTCTGCACGAGACCTCCTAATGATATATTTCTTAGGACAACAAACACATCCCCAGCACCATGCAACACCTGACTGTATACATTAGTACATACCACAGGTATATATATATATCCCAGTTGTAGCTAATACATCATAGTCATATCCCTTCACTTTGGGGAAGAGGCAGATCCTCGTATGACCTGCATGTAATATCTATTTGAATCGCTTCTTCTCCGCACCCCCTCTCCACCGGGTCAGGTGAAACAGTGGGAGTGGACAGAAACAAAGATACCTGTAACTGGTTCTGATCAGTTAGTTGTGAACACCACTGCACTTGAACCATCCTGAGTATCACTTCTTAAATGAGTCATTGGATTGTATTTGCAAGTCTATTAAGAGTTACCACTGGCCAGAACTGGGCCTAAACTGGTGATAAGAGTGGAGGTAGGATGGCCCAATCAATCATTCAGGAGGTGTCTTCAAGGCTTTTGATGTTTCCTCCCAAAAGGTTACACAGACAGTTCAACTGAAAGAACTGGAAGAAAATATTTACCAACTTTCAATAGGTCTGTCTTCTACTCTGGGGGTACTACAAGTTAATATTTACCTTTAAAATTATTCTGTGGTTAGCCCAACTACATTGGAATATGTGTTTTTGTTTCAAACATTAATTTATTAAATATAAACACTACCTGTTTTTGTACTCAAAAAATATTATCTACAGTAGCTAGTAAACCTTCGGACATGTTTATTTCAATCCCTCTCATTGTGGAACCATTTTAGAAGGATAGGTAGCTTATTTGTATAGGTAACATTGCTACACTGTAGACCCACAGTCCAGGGACCTCTGACACTAGCCCTTTTTCCAAGTTGGAGGTCTCTCACTGGTGTGGAAAGGGTGGGTTTTGTTCTACTGATTATTCAAGCTAGGGAACAGCCCTCCCTAGGGCACCCACACCTGTGACTGATGCATAAGCTCCCAGAGAATAGGACTTCATAGGAGAAATGGCACGATGTCTGAAAGAAGGCAAAGCCAGATTTATGTGACATAAAGGGGCTGTGACAGTAATGTTTAAATTCAAAAGTTGCCCTGCCTGACTTCGTGGGGGACCCAGTTTGATATGGGGCTGTAGTGTAATACACTATAAAAAGTACTGTAGTGGCTGGAGGCATTGGCTCAGGGGTTGAGGGCCTGTCTAGCAAGCACAAGTCTGTGTTTTCAAACCCCAAAACCACCAAAAAAAAAAAAAAGTACTATAGTAAGATCTGAATCCCAATTCCGCCTCTCATCAACTACATAACCTTAGACAAATTATTTAACTCTCAGAAACTCAATTTAGTCATCTAATTTTGGGAATAAAACCTATGTCCATGAGATCATTGTAAAGATATAAAAATGTAAAGCATGTGGAGTATGAAGATACAATAAATAGTATTTGTTATTATTTTAAAGACCTTTACTGGCACCACCTTTCTAGGAAGCAATTTGGTAGTGATACAGTCAAAACTCTAAAAAATGTAACCACTCTTAGGTACATGGAAAAATTTTATTTGTAAAAATGTTTGCTGCAAACTATTAGAAATAACCTAAATTACTGCCCAGCAGTAGAAGACTGGGTACATTTTTTACACCCACCCAGTGGAAAACTATGTAGCTACTAAGATGATAAAGAAGAGAGTCACCGTTGACAGTGATTATTTTTAGATGATGGCAATGTAAGAAGTTTTTCTTTTCTTCTCTACAGATCTGTATTTTCTAAATTTTCTATGATTAATCAGACTACATATCAAAACAGTTTCTTTCTGATTACACAGAATTTGCTCTAGTGGAACAAACACACATACATATTAAAAACTCCTGAACAGTCACACACCTGTGGCTCATGCCTGTAATCCTAGCTACTGGGGAGGCAAAGATTAGGAGGATCCTGGTCCAAAGCAAGCCAGGACAAATAGTTTGAGAGACCCTATATTGAAAAAATCTACCACAAAAAAAGGGCTAGTAGAGGATGGCCTGCCTAACTAGTTCAAACCCCAGTACCTCCAAAAGAAAAAGAAAAAAAACAAAAACAAAACATCTGCTGAACAAACAGACATATTAAAAATTCCTCCAGCTAAGTAGTAGATCATTTGCCTAGCAGGCCTGAAGTCTTGGGCTCAATCCCCAAAATTGGGGAAGGGGGGTTAAAAAGACACAAACAGAAAACCTCTATTAAGTACCTTGAGGCAAAGTAAAGCAAAAGGTTGAAAGATAAAAAAGAAAAAAACAAGCAGAAAGTAATTAACTTGGAGACAAAAGAAGACTTCAAGAAGGAATGGTCCTGAAACTAAAACTTAAGCTAAGAACTGAGTAGGAATCATAGAGTGAAAAGGAGAAATGGATAGAGATGGGAATTTCTGGCTATCAGACCTGGATATACAGTGGATGTGTATACAGTGTACATTGTACTCAAGAAAAAAATGAATGAATGAATGAGCGAATCAAAGAAATTCAGTGAAGGAATGGACTACTAGTCAGAAGCTAGTTTTCAATCTGGAGAAACCAGGAAAGGGAATAAGCTCTGAAGCCAATGTTCTTTTGGATTAACCATTTGAAATTCCAGTGTTGATGATTTCTGCCCCCTTTCTCTGCCTAAGCTCATTAAGTCCAGGCTTTGCTGAACTCCTTGAACCTCTCACACACTTTGGGCTCAATACACCTACATACCCAGGGCCTGGGAAACACATCCGAATTCACACCAATGGCAGGGCCCATGGCCCCACAGTCAACTCCCTTTCACAAGTCATCCCAAGAGACCCTGCTGTGCTGCAACATGCAGGATGAGGACAGGGCAGTTTCAAGCAATACTGGCGCAGATCTTTCTCAGTGCTAGGAACTAAGTGGACAGACCCCGCTCCCCAGCCTTACTCAGCGTGCAGGGCACAGAAACTTGAATGAAGGGCCGTGGGCACCAATTAAAATGTGGAAAGGTGAGAGTTGATATAAGCTAAGGACCAGGAGTGAGAACAGGAGGGCAGGCACTCAAGGCTCAAATGGTATGTTGCTGCTCAAGATCAGAGCCAATCTCCAAGGTCAGGCTCAGCCCAGACTCCAGAAGGCTTCTCTTAAAGGAAAGGGTTTGGGATTTGCTTAAGACCCTTAAGAGCCCAGGTCAGGCAGTTAACCTGAGGCAAAATCATTTAGGGCCCAGAAAAAGTGGGGTGGCAGGCAGAGGGAAGACAGCCTTGGTGATAAGTCGTCTCCAGAATGAGCAGAAAGCTCAGGCAGCTGAACTCAGGAGCCCAGGAGAAAGCAGCTGTACTTCTCTGGGTCAGCAGGGAAACAGCTGTCTCATTTCCAGGTTTCAGGGAAGGAAGAGGGAGGCAAAGGTGCTGCCTACAGAGGGAGCAGGAGCCCCCAGTGGCCACAGAGGAAGGAGGCATTATAAAAACAGGGTGCAGCTGCTGGTCAGGCTCTCTGACCCCAGCCCTCACCCTCCTGGATGACTCCCCAGAACTCACTTCTTCAAAGCCATCCATCACTGTTAAGACACAAAGTCACTGCTTCTGCCTGACCAGGGGCAAACAACCTGGCCAGCTGGCTGAGCCCTGATAACCCTCCACAGACTCCAGAAGAATCCATCTTCCTAGTTTCTGCACTCTAGGTAGTCATAGAAGTCAGGTGACAGAATCATAGACTGACTGCTTGGGTCCCCTCCCTGCCCCTTCTGGACAGCCATTTGTTCTTTTCTCCCTGAGAAATTCCTCCTCCCTGACTTAGGGGAGTGGGCTGGCAAAACCAGAGTGGAAAATCAGTGAAGCTAATGGTGTAGCTATGCAGAAGCCAAAGCCAAGAACACAGCTTTGGAGTGGCTCAGCTGCATTTGCCTACCATGGTCAAGCAGACACGTGAGCACAAGGAGGGCTCACATTCTCTCTCATGCTGAGGTCTGGGTCCTCCCACTCCCCTCCCACCTCACCTCCCCCCAACACTTGCAAACACCTTTCCAAGGCACTGGGGAGAAGGTGAGAAGGTAGATCCTGGGGAAAAACTGCCAGCATAGAGTACCCTGCAGATTTCTACAGACCCTAGTCTTCTACCCTTGTTCTCAACCGCATTCATCATCACCTTTTGCTCCACGGAATTCCACTAGCCTTCTGGAATTTCTCTTACCATCCAGCGTGAATTAAAAGCAAACAGGTAGGTTCTTTTCCCTAGAAGATATTTTGACAGGGACAGGGTAGAGTAGGGGAGCACTGTGTCCCAGTGCAGCTGTGGGACACTGGTCTTCAGGCAGCACCAATGGTTGCAGTCAGCAGGGATCACAGCATGTCTGCTAATGGGATACCCCCTTGGTATCCATTCAGGCTCCCCCTACAGCAGGCTGAAAGCACACTCCTTTGGGCCAAAGGCAGGATCCCCAGAGGGATGCGGAGCTGCCAGAGACCTACAACTTGAGGCCAGGGCTCTGGCCCCACCTGCAACCTCTTCCCATGGTTGCAGGTTTCTGCAGAACAGAGACAAAGCCCTGCTTTGTAGTGCATGGCCAGCATGTAGGGAGCTTGCAGCCAGCAATGGAAACGTGCAGTTTTTCCATTAAACATAACTTCTCCCCCTTCAACCAGCCACCAGACTCCCTTAAATCTTTGTGGGTGGGAGGAGCTGTGAAACCCCAGCCCATTAAATCACTTATAAGTTGCAGGTTTCTGCAGATAGAGGCAAGTATTTCAATACTGCAAGTCTCACACTGTGCCTGTACCGCGGGGTCTGGGGTCTGGGGTCTGCAGTGCTCAACTTACATGACTGCTGCAAAGGGGGCAGGACACCTACTTCCAAGTGTCAGAAGTGGCCCAGCCCCTACTTGCTTTTCCTCGAGTCCTATTCTCAGAGAAAAATATATGGAAACAGGAATGTCTCTGAAGGTGGTACTTAACTTTTTAAAGAGGTATTGTACCTCTTGGCCTGTGACCCACAAACCTCATTGCCAGACCCTAAACAAGCTTAAGACTTGGTAAGATGGCAAACCCAGGCAGGAAAGGAGGGAAGAAGAGGAGGGAGGCTGGCTTTCCTGGAACCCTTATTAAATCAACTTTCTGAGGACAGCCAGAACCGCCAGGCTCTCTGGGGTCCCTCAGGAGCATTTGCTGAGACCGCTAGGATTGCATTTAACAGGGGGAGGGGCTGCCGACACACAACTGCAGCAAAGCCTTACCAAAGTTCTCACTGCAAGCAGGGTGTTTGGTACTTTGCTTTCAACTTTTGGACGAATCCTTTATACATAGATTATAATGTTTCTGAAGACAATAGCAGCATTATTTAAAAATCATTAGGCTAAGACTATACAATATACTTCATGTCTGTAAGGTTACTTAGAGTTTACAAAGCATGAAGTTAAGGCTTTCTCTTACAACGAACGTTCCAGTCACAGACATTCCCTGAAGATGGCAGGGCACATGCTCTATCACAAAGTTCATGAGGGATCCTCTAGGTGAAAGAGCCACACTAAGACAAGGACTTCCTCCACCAAACTTGTCCCAAGTCAAGTGACTTTCCACTGCTGTGTCCTGAGGCATTCAAGTCCCTTAGCATATGGGGTGCCTCTGGGGTCCCAAGAAAGTGGACCAAGAGCAGCCATTTGTTGCTCACTTGCTGTGTGCAGGCACAGTTTAGAGTTTCACAGACATTCTCATTTGATCTTTCAAAGATCTTATGAACACATATTCATTACTGATAGAGTTTATAGAAAGGCACAGAGAGGAACTTTCCAAAAGCCAACATTCAGTAAGAAGTGGAGCCAAAATCAAAACAAAGGTAGTTAAAGGAAAATGGAAGGTTGGTCCCCGGAGTCTTTAAGAGTTGGGGCTTAGTGAAGGTCACTTGGTGGCGGGGGGTGGGGGTGGGGGGGGTGTCACTGTCTACAGAAGGGGTTAATGTTAGTTCCCTTCCTGTGAAAGAGAGTTGTTTTAAAGAAAGCAAGATTGGCTCCTTCCTGGTCTCTGGCTTCCTGTCTTGCCAAGGGATCTCTCTCTTACACACTCCCACTGTGATGCCATCTGCCATTTTGTAATGTAGCCTTTAGAGTCCTCACCAGAGGCTGAACAGATGAGGCTGCCTGCTCTTGGACTTAAAGTCTCCAAAACTGAGAGCTAAATAAACTTATTTTCTTTACAAGTAGACAGCTTTGGGTATTTTGTTACAGCAATAGAAAATGGACTAATAGAGTGAGCCACTGGCCATCAACAGGTTAGTAGATACACACTCATATAATCCCATTACATGAAATTCTAGAACAGACAAAACTAACCTACACATCAGAGGTTGGCCATGGACTGCAAAGGCACATGAGAGAAATTTTTAGTGATGAAAATATTCTGTATTTTGATTCAAGTGGTAGTTACATGGGGGTAGACATTCATTAAAACACATCCTTACTATACACTTAAAATTGGTACATTCTATGGTATGTAAATTATACCCTCACCAATCAGTCATCATTCAAACAGGTCCCTGACAGTCCCATAAACACAGTCACCACTTTGTGTGCACCTGAGCCTTTTACCCACTGCCTGCCAGCATTCCCTGACTCCAGCCACACTGCCCTTTGGCAGCAGAAATGCTCCAACATTAATTCTCCAAGTTCCTCAAAAGCCACTAGGTGTGCTGTACCTATAATCTCCACAAGGCACTCTCACAACTCAAGCAAATCCCATGGGCAGGGGGCAAGTCCGCTGGTTACCAGTAATCTGTGAATTTCCAACGTGCTACAGGCCTCCACACACCATCACACTCCCCCACCCCACATGCCCCCTAGTTCTCAGTCTCTCAGATCCCTAAAACAGAATGGTTCCAAAACAAACTATTTAGCAAGCCCTCACACAGGGCCTAGGAGACAAGGTCAATGAAGGTGAAAAGCAGGCATGCGGTCATGACTACTAGCCCCAGTAGAAGATGTGTATTTGGAACAAGTCTCTGGAAGCCAGAAGCCACTATCAATATCTTGTATGTTCTCTGAAGATTGACCCAAATTCACAGTTCACTTACTCAATTGGTAAGCCCATTTTATGTACCATTTGAGTTATGTGTCAGCCTCTGTGGTTCCAATCATGGTCTTCCCTCAGGAAGAGAAAAGCATAAACCCACCTGGAGCACATGACCTCTAACACCAGCTTTCATGACCCCAGCTTCTGACGAAGTTCATTAGGTTTATAACTAGGCCCAAATCAGCCCAGCTGTCTTGCGCAGCTTTCCCACAGAAAGGAACCCTCTGCTGCTTTACCAGGGACTGTGCCTTCCCAGTTGACCACATCACCTCCATGCCAGCCCACCCTGTTTCCAAGGCTCAGGCGTCCAGGCTGACCCTTGGCTTGTTGCCTTACCTTGTTCAGGCAAGGTCGGGGCCGGCCTGGCAGTGCAGAGTGTGGCTGTGACCAGCACAGCCCAGAAGAGGAGGCACTTCCAGCTCCACATCCCAGTTCTGCAGTTAGAGGTTGGTGTCAAGGCTCCACACCTCCATGGATCGATCTTGAGCTCGATCGTCCTTCTCAGGTTGACTCTAAGGAAAGAAAAGAACCAAAGGGTTAGGAGGGTCTGCAAGGGGAGGAGGCAAAGAGAAAGAAGGAGGTAGAGCATGCCACTGGGTCACCCTGCCTAAAGGGTATATGACGCAATCAAGTGTTCCTTAAGGTACAAAGAAGAGAACTGTGAGCCTATCCCAACACTGACTCAGAGGTTACTGGTTTTAACTAGGCTGAGGGGGTGCTTTAGTTCAATGCTATGGGTTGAATCTGGAATGTTTCCTCAAAGGCCCATGTGTTAAAGGCTTGTTCCCTAGCTATGCATTCTTGGAGGTGGTAGACTCTTTAAGAGGTGCGGCCTAGTAGGAGGTTGTAGGTCATTGAGAGGGGTCCATGAAGGGAAATGTGGAAATGCAGTCTCCTCATCTTCCCATCTTTTTTGTTCTTGGCCATGAGGCAAATGGGCTTCCCCTATTACATGCTCCTCCCACAATGTGCTGCTTTGCCACACACTCAAAAGCAATGAAGCCAATTAACCATGTCTGAAATCTCTCCACTACATCTCTCCTTTGTGTGCGTGTGTGGTGAGGTTTGAACTCAGGATCTTGTGCTTCTAGGTAGGCACTCCATCACATGAGCCCCGCCCCCATCCCCTTTTCTACTTTATTTCTTGAATAGGGTCTCATGTCTATATCCAGGCTGGCCCACAATCGTCCTATTTATGCTTTCCATCAGCTGAGATGACAGGTGTGTAGCAACCACACCCAGCTTTTTATTGGTTGAGATGAGGTCTCACGAACATTTTGCCTGGGCTGGCCTCCCAAGTAGCTAGGATTATAGGCATGAGCCACTGTGCCCAGCTAAATCTCTCCTATTTTTAAACTGATTGTCTCAGGTATTTTGTTATAGTGATGGAAGGCTGACTAACACCATTCAATTCTACAACTATGTTTTAAGTACTACATGCCAGCCTGGCTGGGAATACTGCCATGAGGTTTTCCAAAGTATAAGCCTGTTTACATAGGAAGTGAATGACCTCATGAGTCCCAAATTGCTCTGCTACTTTTTAGGTGAGGGCTTCACAAAAGGTAGGTTAATTAAGGATGCGAGAGACTTAAGGAGGCTGATGACTCTCCCAGCACAAGACTTCACTCCATCTAGGGCAAACCAATTCCTTCAGTGAAGAGAGAGATGAAAAATTGTAGAACAAGCCAAGGACTAAGAAATGGGAGCCAAGTACACAGGTAACTAGTTAGTAGCAACTAACTTAGTAAGAGGACTCCAGGAAGATGACAAACCTCCCTGCACCTAGGAAGAAGCTGACAGACAAGATCGCTGTTTTTTGGTTTTGTTTTGTTGTTTTTCTTCAGTGCAGGGGATGGAACCCAGGGCCTGCCTTGCCACATGCTAGACAAACACTACCACTGAGCTCTAACCCCAGTCTTCCAGTGTTCTTTCTGTTTGGCTCTAAAACTGTACAACTCATAGGCATCTCCAATTCTACCAGTCTCCCTCTCCAGCTATTTACAAAGAGCCTCAGAAAATGAAATTGTGAGGCAGACAATCAGTTATCCCTGATGCTGGAAGACAACAGTTGGTATCCGATGGAAATGAGTCTAGAAGTCAGGGTGGGGATGGAAGGGAAGGTCCTACTGCACTGTAAAGGGCTCTTCCAAGGGCTGACTCAAAGATGGCTCATGCCCGCTGGAGTTAAAAGTGTAGATTCTGCAGCCATGACCCTTCTCAGGTCTGTGATGGTAAATTTTCAAACAGTTCCCTAGAGTCTCAAGGAGCAGATCAATGGCTGTGAAACATTTACCAAGTGACAAGACTTTCTGGGCACTGTTTGGGCTATGTGGGGGTGACCATTTCTGTCTTCCAGGTGGCTTTTGTCCTAAATGCTCCAGGGAACCATCCAAGTTATTCGGAGAATCCACTTCCCCGGAACATGTCCTAATGTGGTGCTTCAGCCTGACCTCCCCCTGAGCCAGGCAGGGCCCCTTTTGAGTGAGTCAGTCCCAGCTGGCAGAAAACCCCCGGATTCTTGGCTTCATTTGCATGTGCTTAGCCAGTGGAAATACATATGCACTGCCACTAGCTACCCCCCCCAGGCTTTCTAAAATTTAATGATTTCAAAGAAGTAAACATTTCTCTTTAATTTTTCTGAATTTAGGAGAGGGCTACTTACTGAATACTCACTCTAAAAAGCTTGTACTAGGTACTAGATACAATTCATTTGTAATTATAAAATGTACTCCTTATGAATTTCTGGAGAATAAGAAGTATAGTTCTCTTCTAAGCAATGAGGAAACGGAGACTCAAAGAACTGAAATACTTTGCCCAGGGACATATAGCTGGTAAGCGATAGCATGAGCCCTAGCCTACCCAAGTTTCTTTAGATGCTAGAGGACAAGATAGAAGGATACAAGTAAGGTATTAATCAAACCTGGCTCTGGGAATGGCGCTATAGTTCAGTGGTGGAATGCTTGAGAGGCCCTGGGTTCCATCCCCAGCACAGAAAAAAAAAAAACCAAATGAATAAACAAAACAAAAAAAAAACCCTGGGTCCACTGGATGCAGGTTCAAAGGGATTCCCATACCATAAAGAAACCCAAGTGTGAGGAGACTGAGATAGGAGGATCAAGAGTTCAAGGCCAGCCTGAGCTATATGGCTATCTCAAAAAAAAAAAAAAAGAAAGAAAGAAAAAACCAAACCAAGTGGATAAGGACAAATTCAAATTAACTCTGGGAGTTAAAGAGTCTTCATTCTCTATTTCTTTGGTGAACAGAAAGACCCTGGAAGTAGATCACAGATGGGCTGTCAAGACACAGGATGGGGCACAATCTCAGATTTGGTAGAGAAGCAAAGCTCCCTGGAAGACATTCCTAAACCCACACATCCCTATATCTTAAAGATACACCTCACCAACAAAGGCCTGTCACCCAGAAAGATGAGCCCAACTAAGAAAACCTAAGTCTCACAGTAACCACCACAGCACTGAATGGATTTTTAGTATCCAAATAGGGTGGCTGGAAGGTGTTATCATTTTGAAATGATTAAATTTGGTTTTGACTGTAGCAGACAGGCAGCTTCCAGTGCCACTCAGCCAGCCTGTCCTCTAAGAAGCCTGCCTACCTCCTGTAGCTGTGGGCTACATGTAGACTGTTCTTTTTTAGCCTCATGATCTGTGCACTTCAAACTAATCTGGCACTTTCCCTCCAACTGATTGCCCAAAAAGGTACAAAAGCCGCCCCCTTCCTCTCTCTTCTACCCTTCTAGGCCTCAAGTTTCCCATATGTAAAACAAGGATGCTAAGAAAACCCATCCTCCTGGCATTAACTCCTGAAGTGGAAAGGCTAAGTGAGCACATACTCCCCATTCCACACACCTGCAGAAAAATCCAGTGACACAAACCACTAGTCTACATGCTGTCTGGGATCCTAGGGACTGCCACCTCACCTTCTTCTCATTCTAATTAATGAATTCTTAAAAGCCCTTAGGAACAGTCTCTTTCCTTCACTGTTTGACAGATGTGACCTGTAGCCTCACAGGTGTACGGCAGCTTCCCCAGAGACCCTGCAGCTGGCTCCCATCAGTCTCTTAAGTATCAGTCAGGGCTCTGGGGTTCCCAGCCCAACTTGCCTGGGTGTAGAGGTCTCCATGGGGAATGAAAGGGGACATGGTATCTCAGTTTTCACCCTGGCAGGAGGGTGAAAATATTTGCCCCGCCTATGTTCTAGGTGGTTATGTGGACTGAGAGGACAGTGTGCATGAAAGTGCCACTGTCTCCTTTTTCAGTACCCATCTGACAGAAGATGGAGAGAGGGTCTGGTAGAGAGCCTGGACCACGTGACCTCGAGTCCTTTCCCTGATTCTAACAGTAAAGATTTTATGAACATCAACTCTCCTTGTCTAACAATGATGCAAAGAAAACCAGCTGATGAGATCAGGGCCAAGATTTGTCTTCCTGTTCTCTGGACAAAGTAACAAAAACTTTTGCCTTTCCATTTCTGACCCTGCCACCCTGAGACAGTCACCTCACCTGAGGTTTCCCTGAGCTTCAGTTTCCCCTTCTTAGCCAACCACTCTATTCCAAAGAAAACCAAGTGAGAAATTTTCTAAACATATTATTGCCCAGAACTGTATAAGTAACACTGAAATATGAATCCCTTTAGACAGGAATAAAATTTACTAACTACTTAACAGAAGTTGTGGCTTTTCCCAAAAGTGAGCAATCTCTACTGAGAGGGCAGGACAGGTACTTGAATAAGCAATTGAGAAGAGTTAGGCAGCTCTGCTTATAAAATTTTAGTCGATCCAAAGGAAATGCCAACTGTTTGAGTCTGGAATAATAATAAAAAAGGATCCAAATATCTATGCAAATGAGAAGTATATAAAAAATTAACAACAGCTAAGCAGGATGGTTCAGGCCTATGATCCCACTACTTAGGCGGTTAAGCAGGAGGATCTCAAGTTAGTTCAAGGCCAGCCTGGATGGTAGAGTGCTTGCCTAGCAAGTACGGGGTCCTGAGTTCGAATTCCAGTACCACCACCATGAGGAAAAAAAAGCCAGCCTGGGATACATCATGATACCCAGTCTCAAATTAAAAAAAAAAGAGAGAGAGAGAGTGAGAGAGCAATAAGTGAAACACTAATTGTGCCACATGATTCTGGGAATGAGCAGTGCTCCTTTCTTGGGGGCTTAGGAGGAAAACCAAACATGGCTTCTTAATGCAAGGGGTGGTGATGAGGAGATAACTCCTGTTTGAGGCAATGCAACCCTGGGAGAAAAAACAAATACCCTAACCCATGTCTGGTATTGAATCCCCTCTGGAAACACCAGAACCTTCTCCACAGCTCTACATCTGGACTCCCATCATCCCTAGAGCATTCAGACCTTTCACAGAGCCCTGGGGAAGACAAATGTTAGTCAAATTTCCCAAGAGGAAATGAAACTCATCTCAAGTGATGTGAGTGAGGTCCTTTCAGAACAAGACATTAGAATCAATTCTAATTCATTTTCCTCCAGCAGCAACAGGCTCAAACTTCCTAGGAAGCTTTTTAAACTAACAGCCATTTTGATGAAAGAGATTACAAAAAATGGAGGCAAGAAAAAAGCCTTCAGAGAAGCTTGCTAAAACCCCAAGCTCACATGAGCAAGTCTCCTATTTTAGGAGTCTTGTTTTAGTTCAATACCCCAAATAAACAAAAAACACATCATTAAAAACAAAACCCATGGATTTTCCTTGGTCTCCAAGGCTGGAGTCTCTCTGTCCAATGCTCAATTCAATTTTCTTACCCTCAAGTCCACCAGGAATAAAGCCAGCCCAGGCTTAGGGCTGCCTGCATATATTCTAATCCTCTTCCCCAAGGAGGGAGGAATAACATCTGGGATGCTCCTTCTCCATTTCTTCTTGTCCCTGTGCTCCCCTTGCCATTCAAAGGATGCAGAATGGAACTTTCTAACATGCTCCATGGCCAGAGGCCAAGGAAAAGAAGCATCCTGACTGTCTACTTTGGAGCTGTACCCTTCGAAATGGGCATGTCTGCCTGTATGGTAAAAGCTGGCAGTGAAAGTGCACGTGCCTAAGTGGCTCTCAATCCAGATACCCCACACTAAAAAGCTGATACTCAGCTATGACTAGGAATAAATGCAACAGATACTTCAAGAGGCTTTCCACTGGTGCAGCACATAACCATCCAAGCTGGAACCAGGCAGTAGGGCTCCCTGTCCCCAAATATAACACAGACAGCAGCAGCAGCCCTGGAGCATCTCCCAACCTACTGAGGGGAAATATGTAAACAAGTCATTAGGGAGGAGGCAGGCCATCAGGGCAGACGGCTTGCTGGCCCTCAGTCACCGAAAGGAAGAGATGACCCAGGCGTGGGGGTAATTAGCTAGGCCGTGGCATGTCCCAGGGGCCCTGCTACTTAGCTTTTAAACAAGCCTCAGAGAGGAAACCGGGAGCCTGGGCCAAGGGAGGAAAATGGCCACTTTCAGCTCAACAGTCTCAAGGCAAAGGTTCTACAATTTAGATGGCATTCCAAAAAAAGCACTGGTCCGGAGGCGCAAAAGGCAGGGCACATCTGCGGAGGAAACAGTCACCTTAATTACCATGTCTAGAGAAAGTGAGATTTCATTACAGCCTCCCCAACTACCGCCCAAAGAAGGAAACCAGAGAAGTGTTTTCAAGTTGAAAGAGACTGGAAAGCAGAGGGTGAGAGGGACCAACTCTCCCCACACTACTGCAAAATTTGGATTTTAAGATGCTTTCCTGTCTCAAAGACTATTCAACAACAACTCGATATTCCACCTCCGGCTTCACTTTCAAACCTGTAACCGTTATTCACACGGTGAAAACACCCGCTTTTATTTCTGAGGGCTGCAACCCGGAAAACTCCCGATAAACACCCAGGGAGGTCTCTGGCAGCGGCAGCCCCCTCCCTCCGCGACTGCGTGCGGGGCTCGCAGCAGGGAGGGACCAGCCCGCGGGCTCCGCACCCGGACAGACGCTCTCTCAATTCCAGATATAATTAAAGGGAAGAGAAAGCAGTGCTTTGGTTCCAGAAACATCTGTCAAGTCCACTTTTGGGCCAGACCCACTGCCAAAGAGGCCACCTCTAGCAGATGAACCATTCACCAGTGCCACTCTCGAAAACCTTGGCCTCATTTCCCAAAACAACTCTCTTGGGCACAATCTCGAAAGCACCCCTCCCGCCATTCACCAGCAGGTAGAGTAACTAGTTTGATGGGATCCGAAATAACTTGCCATCCACGATAACTATTCTTTTCTCCCCCAATCCCGGAGCCTCATCTCCAAGTTTCAAGAAATTTTAAGGAGGGAGGTGGCAAGTTGAAGAATCCCAAGTTTTAATTTAGGAGAGGGGAGGGGAGGAAGAGGGATGTTAATGTGGCTGCGGTGTACCCGTATGGGATGAAACGGAACCAGATGCGGCCGCTACATCTGGGAAATGGGGGTAGGGCACCGTAGAAATGCTTTACAAATGGGTTATTAGCTCCTAGGCTCAGAACAGAGAAGCAGGTCCCCTCCCTCTAAAAAAAAGGTGTCTGGCTGCCTGATTTGGGGGTGGGGGCTGGCGGGGACGACGGGTACGTGTCTTACTCAAACCCTATCTGCTACGTCAATAAATTCCTCTGCAAATGTGGGCTCTAGCCTCTCTCTTATCCCCGCCCCGAACATAGTGGGAGGGGGGAGCAGGGAGCAGCAGGCCGAAGAGAGGGGTTAGGGCCAGAGAAGCAACAAGCATCGCTGCCGGGAGAGCCGCACCGGACAAAACTCTCATCCCTTCCCCCACCTCCTAGAGCCAGATTGGAACTGAACGGCCCCCGCCCCCCACCGGGATTTAACATCACCCGCGGGTCACCCTCCCCTTCTCCAAACTTCCGACCCGGTCCGAAATCGTCTAAATAAAACATCACCCCCGCCGTTAGAAAGGGGAATCTTTCCTCGCTCTCCGCTAAAGCAGATTCAGCCATTCAGTGACGACACCTCCTTAAAACCTATTCCAACACAAGCTAACCTTCCCCTCCATTTCCTTCCCTCTTCAAGCCCCCACTCACTCGCCCCCAACCCTGACCCCAGACTTTCCCGGAGGTGGAAAGAGACGTAGAAAGAACCCAGATTTTTAGACTTGCGCCCAAAGCTACCTGCTGCATTGGGAGTGAATCCTCACAAGGGGACCAAAAGGGCACACAACACACACACATACGCACGCACACACACACACACACACACACCCATCTCGCTGCCCACTCCCGCTCTCCTCCCCCGTCCGAGGAACCGAGGGCCTGCGCCGCCTTTTCTCCAGCCCTGTCCCTCCCCGAACTCACGGCGGGGCCGCCGCAGCCTCGCCAGTCACCGGAGAGCGAGTTGGCGGAAAAGTTGGGCAGCAGGAGGAGCGGTGGGACGAGCGCGGGGAAGGGGCGCAGAAGGCGACGCCGGCGGAGGGAGGGAAGGAAGGAGGGGAGCGCAAAGGGGGGCGCCAGGGAGGGAGCCGGGAGGTGGAGGGGCGGGTGAGGAGTGGAGGGAGGCGCCGGCTGCGGCTGGGCTGCGGCGGGCGAAGCGCGCTGCCAGGAGGCTCCAGCACCGGGGGCCGCTCGGGACGCCCAGCCCACCCCGGATCTGGAGGCGCCGCGGCTCTTACCTCACTTGGCGCTTGGGTTCCGCCTCTGGAGAGCTCGCCGTGGCTTGGGCAGGCAGGCGGGTGCCCGCGTGCCGCGCTCCGGCCCGTCGCCCCCCGGACTCCGTTCGGGTCCTTGCGGTGTCGCGAAAGCCCGGCGGCCGGCGCTCGATTCCCGGCGGCGCTCGGTGCTCGGCGCCTCCAACCCGGGCGGGAACAATGGAGCCGGAGCTGGTGCCCCGGAGGCGGGGCGCGGGGGGAGGGCTCCCGTCCGCCGCCCGGGGTCTCCAGACCTCGCGCCCCCCCTCTCCAGAACCCAGCGACGGCGCCTCACGCTTCTGGTAGCCCCCGCTCCATCGCCCTTCGGGGACCCCTGCGCCGCTGCTTGTCCGACTGCAGCACCGGTACGCTGCGCCCTGCAGGGTGCCCCTCGGACCGGAGAAAAGTCCACGGGCTCCGCTGCTTCTCCAGCTGCGGCGCGCACTCGCGGCCGGGAAGGCGAGGTCGCCGCAATGCGCTAAGCACAGT
Source organism: Castor canadensis (assembly GCF_047511655.1). Lineage (NCBI taxonomy): Eukaryota > Metazoa > Chordata > Mammalia > Rodentia > Castoridae > Castor > Castor canadensis. Next base: position 58,284,949 of record NC_133399.1, on the reverse strand, counting down.
CTCGGGGCTGTTCGGACGTTGCCGCCCAGCTCCGGGCACAGCCCGGGTTCCTCGGCGCGCTGCGGCTGGACCGGCGTTCCGGCTCCCGCTCGCCGTCGCCTGCTCCGAGGCCGCCGCACCAGTGGCCGCAGAAGCGCTCCGAGCGCTGTGCGCCGGCGAGGCGCGAGGGCTCGCGCTCTCACTCCCACCCGCGCTAGTCCCACCCCCTCCCCTCCCCTTGCAGCTGCCTGCTGGGCCTTGTAGTTCCCAAGCCTTGGCCGCCAGAAGTCAGTGGCCCGCTGAGCTGCCCAGTGCTTTGCCGGTCCTTCTCTTGCAGTCTGGTCACCTTTGGCTCCTCCATCTGAGCACCGCCCGGATTTCAGGCCGTGGACAGATCAGCAGTTTGGAAGGCGAGGTGGGGAGACCCTGGAACCCTGACCATGAACAAGGCAGCTTGCCTTTGGAGTCTGTGCTTGGAAAATGTTTTCTAAATCTCAGTTTTCCCGTTTGTTAAAGGGGGGATATAGTACTTTGTATATAAAGTGGAGGAATGAGGGCCTGATATTTAATTCACACTCAATAAATACCAGCTGTTTTTATTCATGAATGAGTCCACCTCCTCCTGGACCTCAACTTTGCCTAGCCACAGAATTTAAGTTTTGTGATCCACCTGAGGATGGACCCTGCAAATTCTACAGTACCATTGGCCTCCACAAATCTCCAGCCTGCAGGAAATATTCAGGAAACAAACAATGAGAGTTGGTAGGAGATGGGCGTTTTGTGGGAACCCTCCAGTATTCTGTGGAACCCGGGAAAAGTGGCTCCAATACCCTTTCCTCTGTATCTTTCCATAAAGGGCTAGAACCTGTGGCTCTCTAATCCAAATGGACATGAGTCCCCCTTGGGGGCTTTGAAAAAATACAAATTCTTGGGTCTGCTTAGACATGAAGAATCAAGCTGTCCCAAGAAGGAGCAAAGAACACTCCATGGTAAATGTGAAGTGAGACTGTGACTTGGGGTTGGGAAGTATACCATGCTAGGTATGGTACTTCCATCACATCCAACACTCATGGACTTTCTGATTTTGGATCTGATAAAATCAAGTCAGAGGTGTCCTGTCAGGTATCCCTCACAGAACTGTCATGAAAATCAAATAGATCAGTGGATGCCAGTGCACGAAAAGTCTACACAAATAGAAAGCATATGTAAGTGAATGGTAGGCCCTGTTTTCTCATCCCCACCCCAACCTGGAAAGGTCGGGAGAGCTTGAATGCTTAATTCCATTGTGCTACTCCCTCCAAACGGAACACAAGAATCTCTAGAATATTTCTCTACGTGACCAGCAGGTGAAAGAATAGTGAGTGACATAGTGTTATCACATACTAGGCACTTAAGAAATGTCTAGTCAGGGTGGCAGCTCATGCCTGTAATCCCAGATCCTCAGGAGGTCAGGTAGATAGTAGTCTGAGATCAGTGGGGCAAAAAAATCAGCAAGACCCTATCTGAAAAATAAAGCAAAAAAAAAAAAAAAGGGCTGGGAATGTGGGGTGTGACTCAAGTGGTAGATCGTAGCAAGTGAGAGACCCTTAATTAAAGGAAAAAAAAAAAAGAGTTTATAAACTGGCCAAAGAATAAGTGTTCAATAAATACTTGAAAAAGTGAATAATTAAAAAAAAAAAAGCTAAGTGAAAAGCAAGAACTCATTTATGAAATAAGTGAAGTTTGGTCATTGTTTATAAGGTTATTTCCCTTATAATCTCCTGATAAGGTTATATCCATCTCAGGAGATCAGGAGATCAGGCCCATTTATCCTCCCATGGAAGCTGCCAAACCCACGCCTTCTCTGCCAAGCCCCTCCTCCTCAGTCCCTGGAAACGCTCCTCATCCCTGGTAGAGTTACTGATTTGATACTAAACATTGTCTCTCCTTCTGGCTTCTAAACTGCTCTAGGACATACATACATAGACACATACATCTATGTATCTCACCTAGCTCAGGACTCTCTACTCAGGAGGTTTTTCCATATATACATTTAGTGTTTTGAGACTTTAGTAGAACACATCTGGATTACCAGAGGAACAGATTTGATTTGGCAAAGCAAGCCATGGAGCTGTTGACACTCAACTGCTGTTTTCCAACTTTGTTGCTAAAGGAGAGTGCTCTCCATGATTCTTCTAAAACAAGGGGTTTAATTTATTTATTTAAAGACAAGGTCTCACTATGTAGCCAGGTTGGCCTCAAACTCACAATCCTTCTGCCTCTGCCTCTGAGTGCTAGGATTACAGGTGCGTGCCACCTGGACTAAAACAAGGTGTTTTAAATCCAGCCCTGGGCTAGAGATATGGCTCAATGGTAAAGTACTTGCCTAGCATGCATGAGGGCCTGGGTTTGATCCTCAGCACCCCTTTCTTCTTTTGATTTTGCGTACTATCTAGAACCCAAAAGAAAAGGCTGAAGAATGTGTCCTTGATTGATTTAAACAGAAAAAGAAAGCCATAAGCTCTAAGTGCTTATTTGGTGTTGAGAGGCACAGACCCAAAGCAGAACAAATTCCTCTATAGATTTATCAAGAAGCCAAATGAAAGTGAGTGGCCAACTTACTAGCTGTCTCTCCACCTGTTCTCAGGGAAAACAGTTTTTCAGGACTGAATGGAGGTGAGAGAGCCAGAGGAGACATGGGATGCCTCTAGTCACAGCCAGTCTCCTAAATAATGGAGACTTGCTGCTTTCTCCTTGCCTCCCCACCCCCCACCCCCTACTTCTTTCTGAACTGCAGATCCTCGGCCTGGATCAACAGAGGGAGAGCAGCCCCCAGGCAGGCAGAGCCGCTGCAGGCAGCAGGGGTCAGCTGCAGCTCGGCCAGCAGCCGTCCTGCTTGGAGGGCTCCTGGCACCCAGCCTCCCTGCCCAGAAATGCAATCTTCCCTAGGAGATAGATAACAAAGAGCCGGGAGGTCACGAAGGATCTGTGGGCCCCTGGCCCAGCCTGTGAGTAGTCCAAAGGGGAGACAAAGGCCCTCACGCTCCAGGACTTGATAACCAGTTGGAGGCCTGTGGCCTCCCGGATCGGTAGGCGGAGGAGATGGTGCTGAATGAGATCTAGGGAAACAGAACTCTCCCCAAAGCCCGGGCCGCCCTCTTTGTTTGGGGACACTGCAGAAATCCTTCTCTCCTCCTCCAGCTTCTGGCGTCAGTCCCATTACCCACACACCCTCAGCCCTGGCCTGCTCCCTCTGATTTAGTGATTTTAGGGATGAGAACCCCTACCATACCATCCCCCCGACTCCCGTCAGCATTACAGAGTCCACGCTAACCCCCGTCATGGAAGAAGTAAGGGAGGAAGCAAGCGACACCTATCCCTGGTGGGTGGACTCTGTCTCTGTCCAGCCTAGCCTTTGGGGGGTCCCTAAGACGGTGGGAACCGGTGAGTCTCTGCTCCAGAGCCCATCGCATGAGGGGCTCAGGAGGAGGGAACTGCCTGGGCTTTCCCTACAAAGTGGATCGGTCACAAGTCCCTGGGAGCAGGTGGGCCACCAAGCCTTTTGCCTCAGGCTCCTGGAGTTAGGGAGCAGCAGCCAGTCACCATCTGGCGGCCATTTGGTGACCCCTGGCTGTTCCCAGCACAGCTTCAGTTTGTCAAGGAAGGGAGGGTCTTGTTTGGCTTGGTGTTTTTGTAAATAACATTCGTTCACTCTCTCCGACCAACTGGGAGTGGGAAGGGAGCTTGGCGCTGTAGCTCAGCGTCTGGCCCCAAAGCCACATTTATTCACTGAGCACAGGAGCAAGGGAGGGGCTCTTGTGTGTGTGGACTCTGTGCTGGGCACAGGGGATCTGAAGATGAGTGGGGATGGCACAGTCTCCTGGGCTCACAATCTCGGGAGACCATTACAAGCAGCAGCACCCAGGGGCTTCTACAGGTGTTTGGGGGAGAGATGAGGAAAAGCCAGTGACTCAGGGAAAATGATGCTTGCATCTCCAAAGATAACAAACGTGAAAATCCAGACTCATCGGAAGAACTGAGGCAAGCAGCCCAAGGGAGTACATGGTGGGGTAGATGATGGCGGTCAAAGCTTCTGAATTGTGTAGCTCCAAAGGGATGATCTAGTCTCAAGGGTCAGTTTTGAGTGTGGGCCCTGATTCTGCCACTTCTTTCTTGGCTGTATGATTTTAGGTGAGTTCCTTAACTCCAGTGTTTGTTCAGCCATACAGTGAGGGTAAAACGGGAACTGCTCTGTAAGGGACTGTTGAAAGGATTAAATGAGATAATGGATGGAATGCACTGGGCACTGTGCCTGGAGCTTTGTAGGTGCTCAGTAAGTGGTAGCCATTGTTACTTTGTTAACTCAGGAACTTTCCTTTGGCCCAAGACAACTCTTCTAGAGCCTGTTTTTCCTAGGTATCTGTGTGGCTTCACAACTCACTCCCTACGTCCACCCCTGCTATGGATTCCCTGTTCCCGAACACCTGAATATATTTTCTGCACTAATTTTTCCCTTCCTTGTTGCACCCTCAAAATAAGAAGCCCTTTGTACTGTAGGTGAAACAAGAAGAAAGCAAGAACACATGGAAATTCTCAGCAAATTCTTACAGTCACTGTCCCTGGTATAGGTTTCCAGCTTCCTTCAGAATGTGACTTGCAAACTTGTTGGCTTTTTGTCTTGTACTTTTTTTTCTTCAGGGGTCCCCAAATTCCCTCCTTCTGACCCTAATTTACAGTTAAAGCCACTCATTTATTCCTGAGCTGGGGACTGAAGAGGTGATAGATGAGGCTGAGGCAGAACAGTGGACAATTTGCATTTCTGAGAACCCCTCAGGAGTGGAGGACTCAGTTCCTTGGCTGTGCCTGATGTAGGGACAAAGATCAAAGTTTCAGGGTTAGACAGATTCTTGAGAGTTGAACTTTGAAGTGGATTCCATCTAAGGATATGCTAACAAAGTTACAGATGATTTCTCCCGGGTTGTCAAGAACTTTTGGTGATATCAGGGTGGGTATGGAGGGGTGTCAGTGCTCTTTTACTTAGGTTAAAAGCATGTATATACATTTTAAAAGAATGGAAGGTAATGAATAATATTGATAGAAAAATGAGTTCTCAAAATCACAATTGATCAGATAATCTATCTGGGAACCATTTGATAATATCTATCACATTTAATAGGTACATGTTTTTGCATACATATTTCAAGATTGTATATACTGTACACGTGTAGGCATCTAGAGGTCTGTATGTTTGTGGGTGCCTCTATTTTTTGTTTACACAAGCGATCTATTATAGTTACAGTACAAAGCTTTGTGTTTTTCCTCTCTATATTGGTACATAATGACTTCTCTAATTCCTTTCAATGGATGCCCAGTTTTGCAATTATGGATGTCCATGATTTATTTCACCAAGTTCCCTGTGGACTGGCCA